>NC_092823.1:64824426-65424426 GCF_023375885.2 Dermacentor andersoni | reverse complement strand
CGGAGCACTGTATAAGATACCAATTTCTTCTACTTTAGATGTATTATAGCGGTGTTAGAGTTGTAGGACGATCCCAGCGCTGACATCCAGTTGTTAGGATTGGGGGGCTCAATCCCATCTCTCGTAATCAGTTGTCAAGATTGGAGTCGGACACGAATTAGATGGTAGCTGGCCCATGCTGTCGTCCAACTTATCCACGCTGAGGACGTTGTTGAAGGGAAGGACTGCTTCTCATCGAGAACGGGGAATATGGGTTTATTTACAGTATCTACATCAGGACGTTGCAGTACATCAGTCTAGCATGACTGCGAGAGAAAGTACATGAGCAGCCGCACAACAGCGGTTTATAAACACTCGGTCCTCCCTCGATCCCAAGGTGAGGGTAACGTTCGACCAGTCATCGTAAACGAGTCGCCTCTCTGTGCGAGGGATTACATACACACACTTCCGCACAGGTTCACGGTCCTCAACCGACGTCAGACGGACTTCACAGAACTCGGGGCTTGTGTCAGGAAAGGTGCCTTTTATTCCCCGAGCTGACCCCCGGTAGCCCGGCCGGTTGCCCATTGTCTTGCGTCTTGAACGGCGCGTGGCAAGGGTCCTCGAATAACGTTCCCTCGGGGACTCCCTCGTCCACAGCAGACCAGATTGGCGGTGGCGGGTTCAAGCACAAAGCCTGCTTCGTCGCACTCATCTTGGCTCCAGCGACGGAGAGTCGAGAACGCGCGTATTTGTTCTCCACACGCAGTCGACTTAGTGACGCCGTGTCTAGAGGTTTGCGGTGGCGTTCCAGGAAAAGTTGACGCCCGCTGTCGCAACTGGCTGGCAAAACTTGCACGTCAGCGGGCCGTTCTTAACAGCGTGCAGTTTACAGAATTCTAATATATGCTGAGTTACAGGATTGCAAGCTTGGTACTTGAGTTGGTTGTCAGAAAATGAATTTTAAAAAAAAATTTAAGAAAATTTCACGGCCTAAACAAAAAAAATCGTTTCCTACAGACTAGATTTTCACTTTTTCTTTTAAAATGCAAGAAATTTCAAATTCGGGGCAGTGGTTGTCGAGAAAAGAAACCACTTCTCCGATCCCACGTATTTAGATCTGTAATCCAAACTACCGCCGTCTTTCTGTCTCGTGACTCTCTACGCTTATCGTTTCTCGTTCTATCGCACAGTGCCCACTATACCTTGCGATATCCTCCAAAGTCGGAGCGGAGCATCAACTTTCAAGTCGATAAGGTCCGAAGTTGGAAAACGGCGGAGGTATCTTAGATGTCCCTCGACAGGCTTTCGTTATCGTTTGGCTCACTTTACAATTATGTTTTCTCTATTTTAATTCGTTTTCCATAATCTCCGGCAAGCTCCTGACGCACGAGGGGTTTACTTTAGACCTGCGTCATGGAACTTACCCGCGAACAGCGTTTCTTCATGTGCCTTTCGTAAGCCCCGTATTTCAAGACACGTATAGGCTAAGCCACAGACATATTTTAAGACAGACACCCACCTAATGGGAAGTTGGCGGGATGAGAATGCTGCAGACCTTTTTTTTTTTTTTGTCGCGGGTTTCCAACCCACGGCCTCCGCGCTCTACAAATAGGCCACGCTAAATGTCTGTGACAGGTCATAGGCTAAAATGCCCGCCCCCTCGATCGTGTTAAACGTCTTGCCTGCTCTGCAATCATAAGGCCAGAACTGTAACACACAAGTACAGAGTGGGGCCCGTACACTGTGAGCGTAGAATGTAGTCTCCAAGAAGAAACAGTAGTAATAGCCAAAGAAAGCGCTCTGAATCAAACAGAACAAGGTTAAGTCATTCTTGTGCAAAAAGTTGGCTTGCAAAACTTTTGAACCAGCGAAAATACACACAACCAATCAAGGAAAAGAACACAATCAAATCTTGGTGAAATTAGTAAAACAGTACACATCCTATAGCAAAAGCAGGAACAGGAAACACGGTATAACAAAGTATTTCTAACAAGCACGGAGCTTTTAACAAAATGGCAGACGCTAACAAAAAAAGCACATATTTGAAGCGAGAAACAGCATTAACTGCTTAAGCCCAGAATGCTGCAAAATAATAATAACGACAGCATAGCAAAACGGCAGAACTAATCGATTGGCAGCGCGGACATAATTCGAAACGTTACTCGAAATTCTTAAAAATGTAAACTAACAAATATTTGAAAACTGTCAGTAAAAAAGCTTAACAACGCTTAATAACCCTGATCATTTCAGCCTGTCAATATTCAACATTTTCAACATTTCAATAACCAACCCTGGCTGCGATGCAAGAGCGTGTTTAGAATGCTTCCGGAGGTGCTTAGTTGTGGAACTATTTTGCACCATGTGCAGGCTGGTTGCAACCCGTTACTTCGAGCGCCATTTGTCCCTGTCAGAGTTCGGAACCGCCTCTGGCCGTGACGCTCCGGCCGCAGCAGCGTCTGTGACGGTGTCTCAGGATGCTAGCAGTCGCGGAGGAACCCCCCTTGCCACTGCACGGCATGCATGGTACCCCGCTACCTTCGCCACCGTACGCTTCTTTAATGTAAACAGCATTCCTGGTTGGCTTTGCCAGGCCAGTTTTGTTTCAGTCCACCTAGCTATCGCACCAAAATTCTGGGCGCACACCGAAGGTAGCGCAGTCTAAGATGCGGGCCGTTCACGTGGCAATGTGTCACTGGGTATCTGCAGTTCTTCAGTGAGTCTCCTTGACGCCAGCATGGATCACTGCGCATGTGCCACTGCATCACTGCGCACGCCGGATACACGGCGTCGGCGCTAGAGGGCGCAGCGTATCGAGAGGAAAGCGCGAGAGAGGAGCCCAGGTGCAGTACGTGCGCCTCATGCATGAGGCGTTTCGGTGATTCGCATACTTGTATAGTAATCGCACATGGAGTTCTGCCCCGAATTTTTATGAGTGCGTTAGACTAGCTGCACTTCTCTTTTTTTTTTTCGGGATAGCCCCCGGAAATGGCTAGACGCTCAAAAGAAATCGCGGTTAGTTCCCGAAGAAGGCTAGCCGCTTCAAGATTGCGCACCTGTTGAGGGTGGTTACACAGCAACATTTCCATCGAAAGGTGAATCGGACCTCAAAGCGCAGTTCTCGTTTAGAGGCCACCCACAGCCGGGCCCTAGTGGGATATGCCGCACTCGTGAGCGATTCCCGTGGAGCACGCAAGGGCGTGATACCGGGTGTCCCAGCTAACGTTAGCCAAAGCTGTTCAAAGAAAAAAAATGTGCGGTCGTCAACACCACAGATCTTACAATCGTATCTGGCACCGTATTTTTTTTTTCTTTGAACAGCTTGGCTAACGTCACTGGGACATAGTATTACGCAGAACGCGCAAAGCCAGCCCCGGTGTCGCCTGGAAAAGGCCACCCGTGGCGCAATGACAGCGGCCGGCCAGTTCTTCAAGCTCTCCCGTCAGGTTGGCTTATAGTTCTACTCGAAGACGAGACACGCGGGCAACGAGTGAGCGGCTGCCGACACGAAGAGGAGAAGGAGGAAAAAAAAAACTAAGGCCAACACTAAGGCCCAGTAAAGAACAGCGCTGGCTCCGCTAAGGCCCGTTGTTGATCCGCTGAGTCCGAGTGAAGCTACGCACTCTAGGAAGGAGGGGAAGGGGAAGGAAAATAAGGAGGGGTAATGGCAGTGTTACGAGAGTACAGAATGTGTTCTTTATCTACCCTTAACTCGGATCAGTTGGGGCAGTGAGCTGTGCGACACGGCGAGACCTGCGCGAAATGACAGTCGTGTCTCTGTCGCGAGCAGTGCGGACATCGGAAAACGCCTCGTACTATATATACAGAGGCAGCAAATTAAAGGGACACTCGATAGAACAGTTATTTGAACTGCATAAGCGTATGGCGCCTTCTACAATAACGATAAAAGAAAGACCTATTGCCTCTTTTTCCTTTTCTCACCCTTCACCTTAATTACTTGGAGTAGCGTGACAGTATAGCGTATTTCGACAGGCTCACCCCCAGCTCTCAAAATCCTTCTTTCGCTATATTGCGCAAGAAAACAACAAGGGTGAGCGAAGCGCCCATGACTGCACAGAAGGGCCCGTGCAATCATCCCGTACAGAGGTCACGGAGGAGGGAGCCCCCTTCCCTCCTGTTCCACCCCAATGAGACTCCACTTGTGGAGACGTTGCAATCCGAGACAATGTCCGGCCAAACTTCCCGATACTAAAGACGCCTTGTAGCAACGTCGCCACGAGCGACAAAGCAGCAGCATCTTCACCAAATACTTCGCTCACTGTTGTACGTGCAATCGTGTAGCCGCGCCATTCGGAGCGTCTTCTGCGCACGCGCCGTCGTCCTATGCGTCACTGTCTCGCGTTCGCGTGCATTGAGCGGGCAGATAGCCCCGCCTCCTCCGGGAGAGCCTTCACGAAAAAAGAAAGAACTCACGCACCCCTTGTTCTCGGTCGGCCGTGACACCCTCGACGAGTGTTACGGGGCAACAGGCCGCTCCGAGGTTTGCGGCACACAAACTATACACGCGTTCGCGTCGCAGCGTTTAGTCGAGTTCTTGGCCAAGATTTACGAAACTGTCGCAAGCAGGCTTTGTTCCCACCGTTCCTTCTCTCGCGTCCAGAAGGACGCAGGGCTTCTGCGCAGCGACATCGACAGGCTATTGCGTAACAGACGACACAACAGCACGCACACGGGGACGAGGAGAGCTTGCGAGAGCTGGTTTAAACAGTCCTCCGCAAACCAGACGGCACCAAGTCCTCACGACATCAGAAGGTTACGGAGACAATACGAAAGGAACTTTCTGTTTGTTCGTTGCGCTACCAGGCAGTGTGCCCCTTTTCACTGCGCCTCAGCGCTTCTCCGAGATCCTGCGCTTATGACACGTTTGCATGCGCGCAGCCGAGTCCGCACGTTATATAAGCTGTGACGAGGGACTCTCTCGCGCGCGACGTGTCACGCAAACCGTCTCGCACCAAATTGCATTCTACTCGGGTCGTGACAGCAGCTACGCGGGTCTGGTAACGAACGCGAGAGAGTCGTCGCAGTACGCACAAATTCTACGGCACGCACAATTACACGCGCTCTGCGAGTCACGTTCCCGCTCGCGAAACGACGAGACGCGCCGTAGCGTCGTCGGCCCCCGGCTGGTCGTTGTAGGGCGCCCCACCGCTAACATTGCGGAGAGCCCAGGAACGTGATGAACACCCGCTCGGTGTCCATGTGGGTTTCAAGGTTAAGTGGCGGCCCCGGTGGAGACGCGGTCTCTCTGTAAACCGCCAGCGCGGATTCTTCGCTGCCCCGTCTGCACCGAGTCTAGTATAGACAGGCGAGTGAGGACGTGAGGCACAGAATTCGATAGTGAGGCCAACGAACAGAGAGAGGAAGAAAAAAACAACGGAGAATACGTCCCACTTGTTTTGCACACAAGAGAAACGGGACCAGCGGAGAGAGCACGAACTCGGATGCAAAGTGGAGCATCCGAAGAGTATCCGTCGCGTACGCGACACGCGACCGATGTAGACGTAATCGCGAAATCGGCCGCCTTGGGCAAGGTGGCTCTTTTAAGGTGCGAGGTGCATCGATGCAACCGTATACTTCGAAACGCTCCAGTTTGCGCTATAGTTAGCGAAACGCAGCAGCAAATATATATATAAAACAGGTTGACTGGCACAAAGTACCTCTTTCCTTCAAGGTGTACATAATACTATCTGAGAACTTGCTCTGAATCCGCACGTGATAAAGATTAAAATTTAAAGAAAAAAAAGACTGCGAAAATCGGGAGGAGGTATACGCGCTTGGCGAGCGACACACCGAACCGGTTCGAACAGGCCGGTCGTATAACGAACGGTTTTTCGTCGCTGATCATTCACCGTGCACGGCTGTTCAAGCGTCTTAATTTTTTTTTTTTTTTCCACGATAATACTCGCCTCTTCGCTACAGTCAATGAAGGATTGACGGGACGGAGCTTTGGCTTGGCTCGTGATGGTGGGCGACGTCACCCCGGGCCACGTCTGTCCCGTCAACCCTCAAGTGACAGCCATGAAGAGGGGAGGAGGGGGTATTCCGAACCACTTTTAAAGACAACAGCGCACAGTAATAAACTGTTTCGTACAGAAGCAGATGCACCGCACAACCTGCGCCGGTATAACAATGGGCCGGGTGCGACGAATACACACTCGTGGCGCTTCGAGCAACGTTGAATTGCTCCCAGCGAGACCAGTACGTAACGCACAACTTCCAGACGGAAGTACCATGATGGAAGTATGGAATAGATGGAAGTATCAACCGGTCAGCAGTCGACATAAGCGAGAGACGTTTAGAGTACTGGTGGGGGGAAAAAAGCAGGGAAGAGACTGATACGGCCAGATCCATTACAGGCACAAGCAGCGATACAAGGTAGATAGGGAAGATTAAAGAAGTGTGCGTACAAGAATCTTAGAAGTAAAAGCATTGATAGCATACCTGAGTAACTCAAGCGGGCTAGGTACGATTTGTCCCCGCACCGTTTCGAAGGGGCTGCCAATAAATCATCATCATCAATTTCAAATACTGCGCTATTGGGGATATAGATCATTATACTCGCTGCCTATGCACGTCTGTAGCCTAATTGTTTGAGCGTCAGGCTTTCCGTAGCGAGGGACCCCGATTCGACCCCACTATCGGACGAGCAATCCATTGAAAAATCGACGAAACGAGGAGAGACGGGAAGCTACCGGTTTGCCGCAGAGTGACCCGTTATGAAGAAGAGAATGCTTCGACAAACGACACAAAGCTTCTGCAATGGGATGGGATACAACAACGCGAACAGTTCCTTGAGCGTACACTTTGATGTTAAATTGCACGCATCACGTGTCTCTCTGCATAACGCTTAACTGAAACGTTTCCCGAAAGCCTCGCTTAATTAACGTTGACGCTCAGCAGGTACAGGTGATCCGTCGTAATTTTTCCTAGGACTAGGATCGTAAATTGGCACGTGATCTTAAGTCGCTGTCGACAACCGTGTGGTGTAAACTGAGCAGCCCCGTGTCTACCATTGCAGCGCACCCCCCCCCCCCCCCCTCCTCACACACACGGCTCTGTTATTCCTCTGATACCGACCGAGACCATTGGTCTGGGTACTTTTGGGACACACTGCACAATGTAGGTCGCGCGCCATGCGTCCCCGTGCACTATATACCGCCTAACGAGCCAGCACACGTGATAGGCAGCCCAAAACGCTTATAAGTGCCAGCCCTGCACGTGGTGCACATTAAACTCGGCCTACAGTGGAGCCGGCATCGACAACACAAACGTAGCCGACAAGCCTAGGATGTGCTAGTTGCGCGCGCATAGCCACTAATTAGAGGAGGCCGGTCGGCCGACCGCACCACGTGATTTCGCATCATGCCAACGACGAAAGTAGCAATCACCGCTCGCGATGGACGCCATGCCAGTAGCGGACGCGGACGAGAGCGTTCGGCGGACCACACACGAACACCCGTTCGGGTAAGCGTAGATGACGGGTGGCGAAACCTAGCGGCGATTACGATAACTGCAGCTGAGATATACTGGGAGGAATAGTGGCATGGACTAATGGGTGACGGAGGGAGGGGGGGGGAGGGGGTTTAAAGCATGCACGAAGACAGCGTGAGAAATTTTCCCACGGGGGACGACGAACTGACTGCTCAACTGCAGCTAGATTGAACCCCACAAAGGACCAACGCATCAATGTATCAGCTGTTGGAGACCTAACATAAAACCCATACTCCTGTTCTTGAGATGCTGGAAGGAGTTTGCAGTTGTGGATAGTTTAGGAACTCAATTACTAAGTAACTTCCGTACTAAATCTTTACTGAACCATCATTTCACTGTTTTCTTCGCATCAATCCATGGCCAGAAATTAGTGCGAACAAGTTGCTTTGATCTTTTATGGGGAAAGGCGTTCGGCTTTTTTGGGGTTAAGGAGAGAGTAATTGACTTAAAACTGTTGCTTTTAGACCAAAGCGACTATTTGCAAGCAACTTTACAGCTGTTGCACTTTTCTTTTCAGCCCAGACACATAGGAATTCATTGCCACAGGAGTCTCACAACCAGTGGCTTCGCGGAACAAACCAAACAAACTTCAGAATACTATTCCACGTAAAACGTGTTTTATTTCGGTCGGCATATATGGGGTCGCTTGCTAAAACCGCACGTAGCGTTACATGTATGTAACGAAGACACGAAATACTAATATCACTTATACCTTTAAAACCGCACCAATCAGGCGGCATATTTGTTATCGTTGCTTAGAGGGAAAAAATAAAGCCATCACTCGATTATGCATGCGTCACGGGCACGGACGGCACCATTGTCACGTGACGATATCGGCACTGGATTTAGCCTCTCGCTCGGCGAGGCGTACTTCGGCAGTACGCTTGTCGATCCGAGCGGGAGTGGTCGTACTTGAGAAGAGCTCACAGTTTTCCATAGCAGGTATACAATCAACCAAACTCAAGCCTGTGCTCAATGTGAGTTGCAAGGCTTACAAGCGTGCAATTTGTCGAAGAAATGTGAAGGTCGCTCGGCTATGCCGCGTCCACGCGTTCGACACGTAGTGCCCGGAAATGACGTGAAGAAGAGACCCGGGCACCGAGAAAGACACTGGGATGGCCGAATAGCCCCCGCCAACTTTGACCGCGGTGGGCCCACAACGAACAGGGAAACAAGCACGATTGCAAGTTTAGACGGAAGGACCCCCCACTAGCTGTATCGTAATTTAATCATGCAAGCTTTGTAATGCGTGAATGAATTTCCCTCGCACATTTGCTTTCGTCATTTCTGTACCGTAGTCCCCCCGTACAGCCTCAGCAGCACGCGCGGGACCTTTCACGTACGCTGCTGCAGCTGAATCCCCGATGTGCTTCTAGCTTGTATATTTCTCCCATTAATTTATTGCTGATTTATTACGTTGTTCAGGCTTCAAGCGGTGCCCAAGATGTTCAGCAATCTCCATTGACGGAAGTTCTGGAACATTTCCACGACATCGAATGGGGCCTGTGCCACTGGCAGTGCGACACAATTGTGCATGTATGCCACCGCGTCCTCATCGTCACCCATACCCTCTTCGCCTTTTGCCCGGTGCGGAGCAGCACGCCATAGCACTACCTATGAAAAAAATTGCACACGAAATTAAAGTACAGTTTAATAGACGTGAAACCCCCGTGGTGGCTTGCCTATAGCGTTGCGTTGCTAAGCACGAGGCCGCGGGATCAAATCCCGACCGCGGCGGTTGCATTTCTGTGGAGTGTTGCGATTCGGGTCTGGGGCTCGTGGTTCGGACTCGGGAGTCGCAGAGGGTCGCTTGCCTACGTCGCCGGAGCACCTAAAACATGGTAGCTGGCCGGCGCTATACCGAGGCGTCGCACTAAGCTGGCTAAGCGGACCCACGCCATCGTCGCCGGGAGTTGCCCGTTAATGAGGAGATCGTATAGGGAGCTTGAAGGAAACGGGTTCACTTTAAATATTTGCACAAGTGGCTCTACATAGTGGATCACACTCCATGTCGGAACCCTTTTAAGTGCGCGAGATCACTACATTGCTGCGGCCAATCAGATGGGTGTGTACTTATTTATCAGCGCGAAAACAATGGAACAGAGGTAGAAGGACATGGGACGAGCGCTGTCTTAACAGCTGAAACTTACTGAGCAAGAAGCATGAAGAAAGAAAAGACGCGAAAAAAAAAAACAGCTACCTGCGCGCGCAGGAATTCGAAGTCACGTGGAAATAGTTACCCAAGCAAATGCGTTTCGCAATCTCGCAAAACGACAGATGGCTCAGACACACAATCATCACAGCGTACACAGTATGGCAGAGGTGATACTGTTTCATAGCACTCCCGCCCACGGTCGCACCACCTTGCTGGGCTCCGCCTCCGATGCCCAACCTTCGAATCCGTCTACGTATCAATGACAAGGCAATTTGGAAACGGGGCTCCACGCTGTTTCCACGGAAGTCGTCGACACTGGCTCGTTGCTCTCCGTGACCGTCAACTTGCCAGGGTCATGAGACTGGCCTTCACGGTCGTTGCCGCTTTCGTGGAGTGCGGCGGCCGCCGCCTAGAATGGAGCGTCTCCGGTTTGCTCGTCGAAGTCCGACGGCTACCAGGCGGGCGCGGGTGAAGGGGGCTGCCTCGTGGGAAGCACCCAAACAATGCGCATTGCCGTTTTGGGACTCAACGGGGGGGCGAAGTGCAAACGCACATGTCCCCCGACTACGGCGTGGCTTAGAACAAGACCTGGGTTTGGCAATTAACCCCCTCACCCCCCCCCCCCCCATTCATATCATGGAGACAATAAAACAGCCCAGATTTTCTATAAAGGTAGCTCAGGCCAACGTATCGTCTTGAAAGAAATCCCCAATGCTTTAGGCGTTAACACGTTGCGATATTTAATGCTTCCTTTCTGCCCCTCCTGCATGGACCAACGTGTTGGTCCGTAACATGTATAAACGAAGTAAGACTTCGTCGTCGGTGCGACCCACTGGGAAAAAGTTCACAGAAGGAGGTGGTCCCTCTTTCATTGACACTTTCAACACTCTCTTAAAAGTTTTCAGTGGCTATCACAACAACGCCTTCTTTTCCTCCGCTTTGCAATGGCTTTCTAAATAAAGTAGAATGCCGTGAGTGTCTCCAACAACTTTATTTATCACTTGCGACTAACAACACGGAAGCAGGTTATCCCCATACTCTGGCTCCATGCTTCGAGAATAATGCCACGTGGTAGGGACGTCGAAGAGTAAGGCGGCGGCACAGCTGCGAGCCACAAAACTAACTTGACTGGCCGAAGTGGTGCCCACAAGACAACGAACGCTCGAGCACAACTACAGCGGTCATCACGGGCTGCTATCTTCGATATCTTATCTGCTGGTCAAGCGCAGGTTCTCGTCAAAGGTCCCAGCGCAATCGCTGGCGCCCGCGTGCCTTCCGGAAACCGCAACACTGCTCGCTTCGCGAACACAGTCTGATTGCGCAATGTTCGGCAACTACATAGACAACAGATAGAATCTACGGTAACATTTGAGGAAGTTCCGATGCGCGTAGGCGCGCCTTGGGCTCAGCGATAACATTAAGTTGTCATATCATAAACGTCTCCTCAGACCGATGAGCCAACGCTATGTATAGCACGTTTCAGACGGTATTGAGGCAATCAATGCGTAACACAAACCTGAACGCAGAATGGCTGACCGATAACCCATTCGCGCACTTTCGAATGAAGGGATTATCCTATAACAATATCAGTAGTAGCAAATTATTTAGAAAGAAATTGTGCTCGCCCCACGCATTGTGGGAACCGATGTAAGCGAAGCTTTCTGTTCTGGTTGCTTTGACTGACGTTCAGCCTAACACGAGAGTGGTGAGTTGATGTGAAACGTTACCTTGCGTGCACCACTGCTGTTTGTCTGCGTAGTACACGGAACACACAGGGAGAGGTGTTTGCTTGAGGCGTTTTGCGCCATACTTCATAACCTCTAATATAGTTGGGCATCGTCATTGCCTCACATGCCACAGCGCATCCTGGCAGAAGTATCAAACTTGAATCGGATTACGGGGCTGTACGCGCCGAAACCACTCTCTGATTATGACGCACGCCGCAGTGGCGGACAGTTTTGAAACCATGGTGTCCTTTAGCGTGTACCAAAATCTAAGTGCACGTGCATTTTGCACTTCGCCCCCCTCGAAATGCGGCTGCAGCGGTCGGGATAAAATCCGTGATCTCGAGCAATGCCACAGCCGCAAAGCTACCGCGGCGGGCACAGAAGTGTTGACGCGACCGCTTCCCTAGTGTCGCCAGGACCCTGCGGTGCGCTTTAATTTATGCGCATCTGCGTCTGCGCGCCCTGCGTAAGTTGTCCGCTTGACATATTTGCGTGGTGTTTATTTTTCATAAATAGCAGAAACGTACTGCACCGTACCTTGAACTTATGTTCATCCAGTTTCTCCGCAACCGCCTGTCGTGTCTATAGTAGTAGCGTTTCCTTGCCTTATCACATCACATTTCCCCCTTCCCGTCCCTTGTATGGGAACTACCTCTACTCCCCCCTTCTCTCAATAGTTCTACGTTCCTTATGGACTCTCATGTTAGTGGAAACGTAAGCGCTGCAGTCTCTGCAATGTTTTTAAGCGGGGTCACGGATAATTACAGATTTAAAGAGGGTAATGTGGCGACGCCCAGGGAGCTGCATAGGACATCTTGCACACTCAACGCGGTGGGGTCCAAACGAGTTTCTCGCGTCGCCTTTCCTCTCTGCCTCGCTCCTATGATGTATACACACGCTCTGAACCCCGCCCCAACGCGGTGTGCCAGGCAGCAGCAGCACCTGCAGTGGGAAAGTCGAAGGAAGAGGCAAAGGAAGCTTCGCGTTAAGCTGCTGCTCAATCAGACAATGCCGCACGACGAAGAGGCCAGAAAACGGCAAAGCGGCGTTACAAACGGGCAAAACGTATTCGAGAGGACGAGTGCGTCCCGCCGGAGAGCAAAATGAGTCACGGTCAGGCGGTGGTTGTGGCCGCTTTATTTTTTAAACAGGGAAGCTGTTCTTGCTCGGCGTAAAACGGACCGCGTCTCACAAAACTCCACCGATGCCGACCGCGGAGATACCGCGCGAAGCCGGTTTCGCTGCCGCGTCGAGATCCGCGCATGCGCCGTGATAACGGTTTCAGAATGTGCATGCGCTTGACATTGAAAAGGGTATGAAAGCGTGTACTCGGCGGCGATCGATCAGTCCACGCCATGGGGCGGTCTAGGAAAGTTCGTACTGCCAAAGAAGAGGCTGCGCATCGCGAAGCTAGACTTGTCTACAAGTCTGGCCTGGTTTGTAAGAAGATTTACTCCTGGTTGGAGTTTCTGGTCGAGACTCCGCTATACAAATTCTACAACGTAAACATGGACTGGGAGAAGCTTGGTCGTGGACCTGTCGAGAAACGGTCTTACGTGGAAAAGTGCCGCAGTTCAGCGTGACAAACGGCTTCAAGTATCGACCCAAGCCAGCAGGACTACCGCGTTTGAACGAGGTGAAAACTACTTCAAGCCAAGTTTCAATATAGCAGCAGACAAGTTACAACCTTGCAGTAGCCAAGTTACAACCTTGCAGTAGCCAAGTTACAACCTTGCAGTAGCCGGAGTAGCCCCTAACCGACCAGCTTCGCTGTTTCAAACCTCGCGCGACCGAGTGCGAGCTTGGGCATTTTTTTTTAATGCCACTTCGATAGCCACGTGGAGGGGGGGGGGGGGGGGGTGCAAGCAAGCGCCTTTCGAGCGGCCTTCCGTCGGCGCTGGAGAACAAGGGGCGGGGAGTGTGTTTGTGGGAGGGGGGGGGGGGGAGGTCTCGACGGTGCAAGGTCAGTGCGCGAGAAAGCCAATCTCCGCTCCTTGGAACGAGTGTGCCCCGGTCCATGGCCCCTTCGAAACAGCTTCGCCCATCGAGCGGCCTGATGGAGGTCCCTGAGCGTGCGCATGAGCCCTCCCCCCCCCCTTTCCCCTTCGACAGCCCCGCTGACCCAAAGCCACCTCCTTGAGGCGCTGGCTGACCTCGGCAGCTGTCTCTCTCTTCGTCTCTGTCTGTCGTGGAGTCAACGTGTAGACAGCCATGTATCGTGAAAGTACGCCCAGAAAACGTTCCGAAGAAAAATATGGTGCATCGACGTCATTCAGCGCTGGCCGCCGCTTTAGTAGTGCCCGCACAGCAGTCAATGTTATATAGGGCGGTTTGGCCAGATGCTCAAAGAGCCGCAAAAAAGGGTTCTGGTTTCCCAAAAATGCTAGGTACGCAAGTTTGTGAGGAGGACACACTTAAACAAAAAAAAAAACTATTGAACGACGTTTTGTATGTATATATTAGAATAATGAGATAGCAACGTGGAGTGACGGTCTGACCCAGCAGCCAGGTGCGAACCGCAAGAAGACCGACGTGAGACTCGCGAACCGCGGTTTGAGATACACTGCTACACAGTGTCAAAGGAGGACTCGACACCAGGTTGCATATAGCTAGACACAAGGGATGAGGAGGCTTTCACGCAGTGGGACTAAAAATACGGGCGTTGTCAGAACACGCAGCGGTGCACGCATTTCGGCCACGGCTTAGAGCGTGGCTTGGAATGGATGCGCCGACGCAGGGCAACGCAATGCCCAAAAATGAGGAAGGACACAATTCGCCGTACCTACACGGCGTGTAGTCGCACGAACAACTTATCCAATAATGAGGATAAAAACAGGAACAGCGCAACAGAGGACGAGAGTTTCCTGTTACTCGCTCGTCCTGTGTTGCGCTGTTCCTCTTTTTATCCTAAATATTGTTACGTAGGAAGACGCAGACGAAAAGCTATGTACAAATATATTTACAAGGAAAATACGCTGCGCTTGGCCAAGAGGCAACAGCCCGCGCTAGCTTCTAATCGTCGTCGTCGTCTTCACACTGCTGGCCTTTCGTGATCGCGCATATTGTGCCGTAGCACTACCCCCGGCTGCAAAAGCGCCGTCCCGGAGCGACTAAAGATCGGACTCGGAAGCAGTGTAGTAGGCCTTGAGCCTACTGACGTGTACGACATCACTAGATGCCACAGGAGAGGACGAGGTTGAGGCCACAGGAGCAATTTCGTAAGTCACAGGCGTCACCTGGCGCAGCACGCGGTAGGGCCCTGTGTATCGCGAAAGGAGCTTCTCTGAAAGTCCGACGTGACGAGAGGGCGACCACAGGAGCACGAGCGCACCAGGTGAAAACTGTACGTCACGATGGCGGGCGTTGTACTGACACTGCTGAGTGGTCTGTGAGGCCGTCAGTCGAGCACGGGCAAGCTGGCGTGCATGGTCAGCGAGGGCGATGGCGTCGCGCGCATACTCGCTTGTTGAGACCGCAGCAGGAGGAAGTGCCGTGTCTAGGGGCAAGGTAGGTTCGCGACCGTACAGTAGATAAAAGGGAGAAAATCCGGCGGTGTCGTGCCGGGAAGAATTGTACGCAAATGTTACGTAAGGAAGGGCAATGTCCCAGTCGTGGTGGTCCTTGGAAACGTACTTGGCCAGCATATCGGTAAGAGTACGGTTTAACCGCTCTGTCAGGCCATTGGTTTGAGGATGGTATGAAGTAGTCAGTTTGTGTTGAATGGAGCAGGAACGCACAATGTCAGCGATAACTTTCGAGAGGAAGTTTCGACCACGGTCAGTAAGCAGCTGTCGCGGGGCGCCATGAAGCAAGATAATGTCACGCAAGAGAAAGTCCGCGACGTCAGTGGCGCAGCTGGTAGGGAGAGCCCGAGTGATAGCGTATCGGGTGGCGTAATCAGTCGCGACGGCTACCCATTTGTTCCCAGAAGATGACGTGGGAAAGGGACCGAGCAGGTCTAATCCAACACGAAAGAACGGTTCCACAGGGACGGTGATCGGCTGGAGATGACCGGCAGGTAGCACCTGAGGTGTCTTCCGACGCTGGCAGGGATCACAGGCAGCAACATAGCGTCGAACGGAGCGAGCGAGACCAGGCCAATAGAAGCGGCGGCGGACGCGGTCGTACGTGCGGGTTACCCCAAGATGTCCTGAAGTGGGTGCGTCATGCATCTCAAAGAGCACAGTCTGTCGTAGCTGTTTTGGCACGACAAGAAGAAGGTCAGAGCCGTCAGGGAGGAAGTTCCTTCGATACAGAATGCCACCCTGGAGGACATATCGGCGAACGGATGCGTCGGTAGGTGTAGAGCGCAGACGCTCGATAAGTGCTCGCAGCGATAGGTCTCGGTACTGCTCATCGGCGATGTTACCGAAGGCAGAGACAGAGAAAATGCCGTTGGCGCTACTACTGTCGGCGTCGTCAGGCTCGTCGACCGGGTAGCGAGACAGGCAGTCAGCGTCCTTGTGCAGTCGGCCAGATTTATAGGTGACAGTATACGAATATTCTTGGAGGCGTAAGGCCCAGCGACCAAGTCTTCCTGTAGGATCTTTCAGTGAGCATAACCAGCAAAGCGCGTGATGGTCTGTGACAACGGAAAAGGATCGGCCATATAAGTATGGGCGGAATTTCGCAACCGCCCAAACTAGGGCCAGACACTCACGCTCAGTGATGGAATAGTTGCGCTCCGCGGGTGAGAGGAGCCTGCTGGCGTAAGCGATAACACGGTCGTGGCCACGCTGGCGTTGTGCCAGTACTGCTCCAATTCCGTGACCGCTGGCATCAGTACGGACTTCGGTGGGCGCAGAAGGATCGAAATGGGCCAAAACGGGAGGCGTTGTGAGAATGTCGATTAGATGAGAGAATGCAGAGGCCTCGTTATCGCCCCACTGGAAAGGAGCGTCTTTTTTCAAAAGGTCGGTTAGTGGTCGTGCTATGGCGGCGAAATTTCTCACGAAACGGCGGAAGTACGAACAAAGGCCGATGAAGCTGCGCACATCCTTGACACACTTCGGAACAGGGAAGTGCGTAACAGCATGGATCTTGCCTGGGTCCGGTTGCACTCCGTTCGCGTCAACGAGATGTCCAAGGACGGTAATCTGGCGACGGCCGAATTGGCACTTCGATGCGTTGAGTTGCAGACCGGCTCGCCGAAAAACGTCCAGGACTGCTGAGAGGCGCTCGAGGTGCGTAGCGAACGTTGGGGAGAATACGATAACGTCGTCCAAGTAGCACAGGCACGTGGACCATTTGAAACCGTGAAGAAGGGAGTCCATCATGCGTTCAAAAGTGGCAGGGGCGTTACATAGACCAAACGGCATCACTTTGAATTGATAAAGACCGTCGGGTGTGACAAAAGCAGTCTTCTCGCGGTCGAGATCGTCCACGGCAATCTGCCAGTAGCCGGAGCGAAGGTCAATAGAAGAGAAATAGCGAGCACCGTGGAGGCAGTCAAGGGCGTCATCAATCCGAGGTAGGGGATACACGTCCTTTTTGGTAACCCTGTTAAGGTGCCGATAATCCACGCAAAAGCGCCATGAGCCATCCTTCTTTTTGACCAGTACTACAGGTGACGCCCATGGACTATATGATGGTTCAATAATGTTCTTGGCAAGCATTTTGCGACCTTCTGCGTGAATAACTTGACGCTCAGCTGGTGACACTCGATACGGGCGGCGATGAATAGGAGGGGCATCGCCGGTATTAATGCGATGTTTGACAGCTGTAGTTTGGGCTAAAGGACGATCGTTAAAGTCAAAAATATCGTGGTAGGAAAACAGAACGCGGTAGAGTTCACGAGCGTGCTCGGAGGGCAAGTCGGGGGCAATCATTTTCCGTAAGTCAGCGATGGTACAATTTGCCGACTGCGATGGTAGAGGAGTATCGGATGAAGTGTCGTCTACTGCAATGGATGCTACTGAGTGATCCTCGAATGAACAAAGCTGGGCCAAAGACATCCCACGTGGCAGCACTTGTGTCGTCAAGCCAAAGTTGACCACTGGCAGGCAGACGCAATTCGCCGTAATAGATAAAACTGTATGGGGTACTGTGATCCCATGTGTAAGGAGGACGTCTTGCATAGGAGCCGCGATGTAGTGACCGTCGGGGACTGGTGGGGATGACACTAGGTCAACGTAGGTCAGTGCCGAAGGTGGCAAGCGAACGAAGTCGGCGGAACTGAGGCGACTGGGGTGTGGTTCAGCAGGATCCAGAACAGGCAGGTCAAGGCGGAGAGTACTGGCGGAACAATCGATGTGAGCAGAATGTGCGGAAAGGAAGTCTAAGCCGAGGATGATGTCGTGGGGACAGTGGGCGATGACTGTGAATAGCACGATTGTTGAGCGATCGACGAAGGAGACGCGGGCGGTACACATACCAATTACGGGGGCTGTTCCGCCATCGGCGACACGGACAACAGGCGTCGTGGCGGGCGTGATAATTTTCTTGAGCCGGTTACGAAGGTCAGCGCTCATTACGGACAAATGCGCCCCAGTGTCTATGAGAGCAGACACAGAAACACCGTCGACTTGCACGTCAAGAAGGTTCAGATGAGTGGGCAAAGTCAGTAGAGGATTTGGCGGCGTAGGGAGCAATGCAGCGTCACCTCGAGGCGCTGCATCGTCTAGTTTTCCGGCTGGGAGCGGCGTCCGAGGGGAGTCGGCGAATAGGAGCGACGGGGCTGGGGAGAGCGAGATTGTCGTCGTTGGGGCGAAGGCGAACGAGAATAGGGGAGGTTCGTTGCAGGAGAATCAGTGGCGGCATTATCGGAGCGTGCGGCATAGGGACGAGAAGGGCCACCTGAGGGGCGAGAGTAGGCAGTATAAGTAGGCCGGCTCGGGGAACTCCAGCGACTACGACAGTGCCGAGAAATGTGCCCGATTCGATGGCAGTGGAAACAAATAGGCTTGTCGTCAGCAGTGCGCCATTCAGATGGGTTGCGGAAACGTGGTGGGTAAGAAGATGCGGGACGGGGCGAAATCGAAGAAGCCGGGCGGGTATTAGGGCGATGGGCCGAGCAGATGGTGTGAAGACCCATGTTTTCAAACTCCTGGCGGACAACTGCCTGGATCAGTGAGACCGTGACTGCAGATGTGTTGGTGGGACTGGAGTCGAAGGCAGCCGGATAGGCGGCCTCGATCTCACGCCGGACGATCCTGGTAACATCGGCAGTGTTGTTGGGACGAGGAGCGTCGGCACAGGAAGATGTCGCTGGGGTGTTGGGCAGACGGGCAAACTGCTGGTCAATACGTCGGCTTTTGGCGAGTTCCAGGCGGCGGCACTCTCTTATAACAGCATCCACCGTCGCTACGTTGTTGCAAACGAGCAAGTTGAAGGCGTCATCGGCAATGCCTTTGAGGATGTGGGAAACCTTGTCTGACTCAGTCATGTGGGTGTCAACTTTGCGGCACAGAGCCAAGACGTCCTGAATGTACGTGACATAGGGCTCTGTTGACGTCTGCACACGGCCGGAAAGCGCCTTCTGCGCGGCAAGTTGTTGACCGTAGGGGTTGCCGAACAAGTCTCGAAGCTGTGTCTCAAGTGAATCCCAACTGGTGAGCTCATCTTCGTGCGTGCGATACCAAACTCGAGGTGTGCCACCGAGGTAAAAGACTACGTTGGCGAGCATAATAGTAGGGTCCCACCGGTTATTGCGGCTGACGTGTTCATACAGGCTGATCCAGTCATCGACGTCTTCCCCATCTTGGCCCGAGAATACGCCAGGATCACGGGGAGCGGGGAGAGTGATGTAGGTCGTCGAAGTGGCAGCAGGTGTCGGAGCCGGCGGAGTCGGGTTGTCGTCGCCGGGAGCCATGAAGGAAGGCTCGACGTACCGTCCACTGCGAAGCTCCGTGACGAGGTACAGGGAACGTCCACCTCCACCAGATATGTTACGTCGTACGTGCGGGTTACCCCGCACCTCCACCAGATATGTTACGTAGGAAGACGCAGACGAAAAGCTATGTACAAATATATTTACAAGGAAAATACGCTGCGCTTGGCCAAGAGGCAACAGCCCGCGCTAGCTTCTAATCGTCGTCGTCGTCTTCACACTGCTGGCCTTTCGTGATCGCGCATATTGTGCCGTAGCAATATGAACCAACCAGCCCCAACGAACACACTGCTATCTAATAAAGTTACAGTCGAGTTTCGACCAGCTTTCCAACAATCCGAGCAGCCGTCTTCCCGACGTGTCGCTCAGTTGTAACGATGTTGAGTGATGCAGTCGGCTATGCAAGTTTACGAGATAGGGCATTTTCAAAAAGAAAGAAAGAAAGAAAAAGAAAACAATGTGCCAGGGAAACATTGCCACCTAGCATCGAATCAAGGTTTCTCGCGGCTATAGCACGGTGCTCTTTGGCCGTATCTGCCACGGCCCTTGCGCCATTGAACACTACACATCAACAAAGTTCCAGGATGCAATAGTCTTTACTACTTGCAAAGTGATCCATTTAGTTAAATAAAGAGAAAATCAGACATTGCGATCCATTTAGAAATGTCGCATACCAGAGCAGAAATCGACAGCTGCCCTTGGAACCCGCCTACCATAAGCATTTCTGGCCGACTCGAAATGCACGAGTTTACTAAGGCTGGCCGAAGAAAGCGCGTCTTTTGACACTGCGACGCTAGCGGCGTCGCCTACACGTCTCATAAGGTAATTAGACAAACATCTAATTAGTGAATTTTTGTTAATTAGTCGATCATGCATTTCATTTGTGTGTGTGTGTGTGTGTGTGTGTCTACAAGTAACGTCCGCCTCTTCGAGTAGACAAGCAGCTTTCATGGACTAGAATTGTGCAATCTGCCACAGGCAATATTAAAAGAGATTTTGTGAAAGTGTTCCCTGAAACACCCTGTATACTTAAATATGGGCGTGGCCTCACGGCGACGACGACGACGACGGTGAACATTCACTTGGAGTGCCCGTACAAACCAAGTGCCACCGCAAAAAAAAAAAAAAAAAAAAAAAGACGATGAAAGGAACAATTGCGGCTGTGTCCCGGTTAGCTCCCGCTGGAGCGAGAGCAAGAGGCAGCAGCGAGACAATGCAGACAAGCGTGACTGTTTTTCGTCCGACGCACGAGAAATTAGTCACTGAGGGGGATGCTGCGATTATGGGCGATAGACAAGGGACACATATAATGCACATATACGCTCCAAGAATTATGCCTTAAGGGCAAGTCTTTATCGCAATTAAATAAAAAAACGAGGGACAACGCTTGATTTGAGCCTGAAGCATATCATGGCGCTCCCAGACCTCGCGAGAGGACTGTCACAGATGGACGCTGCACTAGGGCATATAGGCGAACAACAACGCTCCGTTGTTGCAGTTGCACCGGTTGAGGACTCACGTTAAGCGTACATTTTAAGGTGTTAATGCGACTCCAAGATGCACCAATACATCAGTTTCGATAGCCAATATACTAATAGCCATCTTCAATCCGTTGGTAGAAAAACATTGATTATAACGATCAGAAAACGAGGACGATCTTCCTTGAATTTCGAGATCTGAGTGTAGCAGCGCCGGTACGTCGGCGTGAGGTCGTGGATATCAAAGTGCTCGGTCGCATATTTGGGACGCGTGGCAGACAGTCTCTCGTTTTTTATTCTTTTCCTGACTACCAAGCATCCACTCAAAGCGAGAATGACTATCTTCAGTTGCACAAGCGTTATATGCTAATGCAGCTCAAAACAATATTCTCCCTTAGTGCCTCTTCACGGCCTAAGAAAAGACGTCATAAATTCCGCTGCAATGTGCCAGTGAGTGCCACGCAAAGAAAGCACGTACGGGTTGCACGGAAACAAAAATTTGTCGTAAAGATTCCCCCCCGACCAGGGGATCAGCCCAGAGAGAGACGAGGGGCGCTGGGACTAAAGTGGTTGGTCCCGGGTTGGATCCTCGCGGCAGAAGAAAATTTTTCTTCGACCGCGAAGCTTCGTTTCTCAGAAAACCGTGCTTGGTCGCGCGGGTTGTGTGGTTGAACAAGTACGAGTTTTTTTTTCTTCAATTGCAAAGCTTTGTTCCAGGGAAACTCGCGTACGTATTTCCGACGAGCGTCAGTGCAATACTCTCGGATAAATGACAGTTTTCCTCTTACGCGAACGTTCCTCTATCTAGCAGAGTTCCGCAGGACTAATTTGCCGAAGCTTGAGAGAGAGAGGGAGAGAGAGCTCTACATCGTGCCGGTTTGCGGCAAGGTCACGTTGCCGCCGGGCGGGCCGATAAAGGTGGCGGGCCACAGATGGTCCCGGCACTGATCGGAGGGAACAGCTGAGCGAGTAAACACGATCTTCGGACTCGCGCACGTCCGCGAATAGCGGAAAGTCGCAGTCACGTCACGTGCACGCCAAAACAGCTCCTATCGGCGCGTTTTTTGAAGTATTTACGGCGCGATAAGCGACCGTGGAAAGAGCGGCGAAACACACGGTGCAAACATAGCGCGGATACGTATATCAGGCGAAGCCCTTATCGCCCCCTTTCGCAGTTTTAGCTGCTTTGACCGTATATCGATTCTGAAAATTGCATATATATATATCCCTCGTTCCTTTATACTTATCCCCCTTTGAATGCGTATAGGCATCCTTTGGCGAGTAGCCCGAGGAAACCCGTACCTGTTCCGTGACGCCTAGCAACTGGGAAATAAGCGCGTAAATGGTCAAGTTAGAAGACTGAGCCGTTGTAATAATGTAACTGTAGATGATTGGCAGCTTTAGAATCGATAAAAAAAAACTGGCTGTGGCCGTCGCCTGTTCATAGTCATTTGATTCTATAAAAATAGTATAAAATGGTAAGAATAACAAATCGGTTAATGTGGTTTGGCAAGAAAAAAAAAAAAAAAAAGGTGCGGTGTGGTAGCGGTTAGGCTCAGTTTATGCGATCGCCTTGATAAGGTAGGATGTGGCGAGACGAGTTCTTGCAAATGGCACCAAAGAAACGTAAACTTGGTGAAAGGGAAAAGCGACATAGGGACGCCGTAGGACAACGGGAATATCGTAGTCGCCAGAAGGAACGACGAAAGGAGGTTTTCAGCAGAGGATCGGAAACGCGTTATAGGGCGACGCTCAACTAAAAAAAAATATGCTACAGAAATTGAGAATTGTGTACTAATGCGCAAGCATAATTTGGCTCCGAAAAAAAAAAAAAGGCGATGGATAGACACGCATAGACTAGCAACATAAGTAAGGAAAAAAGCGAATAGCCGAGCCAAAGAATGCTTGCGTATTAGGAGACAACTCTCAGAATTTCTGTGGCATTTCTTTTTTTCTTTCTTTTTTTGGCTTTGAGGCATAGCGACGAACGCAACACAAGAGCCAAGTTTAATTGAAGAAAAAAGCACTGTTACATGTTCGGCGCCAAAGAGGCCAAATTCAGCAGCAATGCCCATTGACAGACTGCAGAGATGCGCGTTTCACGCACTCATCATAAACTTGTTTATTCACGCGCGGAGCGGCTCGCCTGCATACTATATGTACCTAATCATTTATTGTTGAATGGATATTAACCTGAAACTCAAAGATGGACACTATTCTGAAATGAATTTATCGCCTTCAGCTCGCATTTTTAGGCCACAGATTTGATGGGCACGGGTTAACTCGTTTCTAAATAGTAGAAAGAGACATTAGGCAGGAGCAATCCGATGGTCGAAACTGTCAGGCTAATAAGCGAACGTCCGCAGCATACAAACTCGACTAGACCCGGCCCAACTGGAGCCGACCCGCCATCACCTAGACCCAAGGTGTCGGAACATTGCACAGCCACTGTCATGACATATGAAGCGTTAAAATGTTGAAACCATCTTCTGTGGCATTGACTCCGAAGTTAAAGCTAAATTCAACGAATTCGGATAGATTTCTTCCAAGCAACGGGAGTTATCGGGGGTGATTAATTTTTCAGGCACGATGCGAACATTCCGGCAGAAAGGCCCATTTGAAGTTCGGCGAAAGCAATTAATCTTTTGAACGACTGCAAAGCACTAATCGCCGGAACTCGCAGTTCCACACCCAGTGTGAGCGCCCGCGACGGGTCGTTGATGTACCCCAGACTTCTCGCAAAAGCGGGCGGCGAGACATTCCGGAAACTGCAGGAACGTACGAGTAACCCCAATTAAAAAAAAAAGCAGTTGAAGGACCCCGCACGCTTCCTATAAAGTTATCGCGAAAAGAAATGCAAGTGGCGTCCGCGAAGCTTCTCGCCCCCTTGGATCACATGACCAATTATAGGCCCTTTGCGCTGGGAGGCTTTCATGTACGTGCCTGCAGAATTGATGCAGTTAGCGAAACGCACAAAGTATCATCCGCCTCGTTTGCAGACGACATAATGTCGCTTTAGTGAGCATAGTAATAGGCCAACGCCCCTCTATGTAAACATGTATTTCTCTCCGAAATGAAATCGGAGAACCGGGACTGCTAACGTCTCCTAGAAGCTTGATAAGTGTAATGTAGCGGCCGCCCAAAGAACAAGACGATAGCTCTAACACCCCGCTTGTCTCTTGCGCCCCCCCCCCCTCCCCGTTCACGCTTTTACATATCGTCTCCAAAGGCAGAACGCTTGCGACGCTGCACAGACGAATAGTAGGGCGGAGTGTTCTGCGCACGGCACTCTATTGCGTCCCACCTTACGTCAGAGGGGTAACTGCCTAAAGGCAAATAAATAAACGTGTCTCTAAGCGTCAAAGCCAACAAAAAATGACAAGTGCTTTCAGCAAGAAAATCAATGAAATGAAAATAATCATTAATCATCTTCGCTAGTAATGAACAACATAATGCAGATAAATCTTTTTTTCTTTTTCCAGCAATCGATCAATGAACACCTAGCGTCAATTTATCTTTGGTAAGCCTTGAAAGCCTCGAGCGCTTTCGGTGAAGGCGACATTCGAGGAAAGGCGTTTTCTTAACGCTGAAGACGCAAACGATAGAGCCGCCGACACTGGAGCTTTCTTTTTACTCTCGGACTGCCGCAGTGCCGGTGCCAACACCGGCTCGCGGCGCGCATTCCGGAGCTGCCATTCCGGTCCTGTCGACTGCGCCAGTCGTGAGAAATGTCGCGCGCGTCGCGACACAAAGGCGCGCGCCGCGGCCCAGCTGCGACCACAACAAAAGCCGACGCCGCCGACGACCACGCGACAGCGAAGGACAGATTCCCCGCATAGATCAAGGCGGTCGGCCGACTTTTAAAAGCGCTAAAAGCCGGCATCGAAAGGAACGCGCTTTAGCGCTTCACCGCTTTTCGGCGATCGACCAAGCCCCGTGTATATGCAAGCGGTCGGTTCGCACGTATCGGCGACAGACTGAAGGGCGAACGGACGCTCTCAAGGAACTTTCCCAGTGGTGCGGTTCCACGGTTGAGGCCTGGCATTGTGAGCACCCGATACAGATAGGACGCCGCCCGTGAAAATCGGCACACGCCCTTCTCTTACTAGGCCATGCACCGATCGGGCCGATATTCGCTCGGCGGTTACCTGCAAGACACGATGCTCGACGTGACCGCCCCTTGAAGTTTACGGAGATATCCCCAGGCGACCGGAGATACTGGAAAGGGCCAATTTAAAGGAAGGTCTGAAATGCCACCCTAAACGTTCGTAATAGTTTACATTGAAGAATTATCGTCAAGATAATTTCAATGTTCTCGTACTTTTTCCCTTCTAGCTGTTAAATGAAAAAATAAGGATAACTTATTTGAGGAAAAGCAGAAAGATGGGCCTGCTACTCTATTCAGAGGGAAGGGGAGCAAGTGAAAATAAAGAGTTACGAGGAGTGACGATTACTCTAGGGAGTAGTAGTACGAGACTAGACACGTTAGCATCAGAAGGACCCACTCACAGCCCTATATCTGAACCTACGTAAATAAGTATCTAAGGCAACTTGATGCCTCACATCGTTGGCGACCTTCAGCAACGGCCAAGTAACATTACTCAACGACCGTTTGCCGATTGGCGCTGATGACGAGGCATATTCTCGCCGGTAAATGAAAGTTTGAAATTTCTAAAGTACACACAAACACACAAGTAGGCTGGCAACATGCACAGCACCACAAATACCTTACTTTATTACTTTTGAATAAAACTTACAAATAGGGATACGGTGCCTCAGAAAGGTGATACGGAGTTTTATGACGCAATGGCCATGTATGGTAAAGGTGCGCCAAGATTTAGTGTTAATGAGTTAGCAATGTAGTAGTGAACTCCAAGAGGCAGGTATGATGTGGGTGTAAAAGGGCCTTAACAGGCGGTGTGAAATGCGTAAAATGTGCATGTAATAAGATTATAGCGATGACTAATGATGTACAATATGAACACGAAAGATACATTCTAGAAGTATAATCCATATACAAAATATATCAGCGGCAAACATGTTTGTTATAATCACTGCTGCCTTGACACAGCCCTTGCAACCCTAGAGCCTGGAAGCACGTGCTATGCAGAACACTACTATCGCAGCAGCGTGCTTTGGCGAGAGGATGCGCAGCGGATTCCTTGGGCTAATGACATGTAACACAGCGTCACTCAAGAAATCCAGAACGGCTTTGGTGTGAAAAAACGGTTGAGCCACAAGAAACGTTACAGGATGGAGAGGGATGTGGTGGCGGTAAGCTAGACGAAGGCCTTTCTTTCAGCTTCTGCTTCGATCCAGACACTCCAGGAGAACGTGGAAGCGTGCCACGTTTCAGAAAGGCTCGCCAACGTTTCAATAGCAGGACATATATTCGTCAAAGGCTTCCTACCGAAACGTTGGCCAGACTTTCTGAGGCCCCTCATGCCCGTTTGTAGCTTTTACACCCGCAGTGCGCTACTCCATCTGCCAGCCCCCTTCTTGATTTTAATACTTGTTTCTACGAATCAGTTTCGGTAGTCAGGAGGTAGATGAACGCAGCATGGCCGTCACGATACATTTGCTCTCACCGTTCCTGCGACTAGCACGGCTGCCGATCGCAGTCAAAAGCAACATCGTCGTTGTCAGGTTTATAGCCACAAAAATTCAATGAATTTTGCCCTGCGTCGTTAGGCGATTTCGATGACGTCAACGATGACATTTCAAAACCAACTTTGGTATATAATCCCAACGTTTAAGCGTGTATCCCGACCTTCGTACTAGCGAAGAGCGGTCCTTTTACGCGGGATATCCGTGCGACACGAGTTTCCTCAACTCCGAAACCATGTGTCGGTTTTCCTTTAACGCCTGTCTTACGCTTACACTCTTGGTTTCGCCCTTCAAGCATTCCAAGCACATGCAGGGCGACTCCATTCAACGCAGGCACACCCTCATATACCATATGCAAACTCCATAAGGATGGTGTTCTTACAGCCTTTTAAGGGCGTAAGAATGGCGTTATTACAGCCTTAAGGGCGTAAGAACGTTATGGTGAGAAATTTATCTTTTGAAGTGCCTGGAAAGTTTGCTGCTGTACTTATTACGTGAATTTTTACGAGCTGTATTTATTACGCGAATCAACACGTGCATTTACTGCTGATCGACCCCAGTCCTAAAGCGAAAACGTAAGCAGCTGTTGGTGAATGTTTTTTTTTTAATTTTTATTTAGCTACCTAGGATACCATTTTTTTTTAATGCGAGGGTAAGTGCCGCAGGGCATACATGGGTACGGGAAGGGTATTAAAGGGACCCTGAAACGATTTTGGCGATTTTCTACAAACGTACTGAGTCGTTAGAGTAGGTCCTTCTGATCATTAATTGACACATCTAAGTGCTCTGCGTAAAGCGTGTAATTTATTATAAGGTTTTAAAAATGCACATCGCTGTCGATCGCAGCGCACTGCTCGGCGGAATTTTAAGCCGCCCCTACCCATATGATGCAAATAACCCATATGACGTCACGTGGGCGAGCTATCTGATTGGCTGACCAGGGCGCGTGATCGATAATTTTTCCAACTTTATGGTAAACAAATGATCTTCGTAATAGTTGGAATGTTAGTTAATTTGTTTTTATAAAGAGAAAGTAGCAGAAAGAGAATGCACAAGAACAATTTTTCAGTACACTTAAGCACTTCCGGCACACAGCAAGTGTCGTCTGCTTGTGTTACAACGTACTCCATTTTGACGAGAGCTCCGCGGTCAGAGCAGTATGATTCGACTTTGTTGCCTTGTGGACTGCAAACGTAGTGACTGGCAATATGTCAAGCTGCGACATCGTGTCCCTCTGCAGGGCAGCGTACGAGCGAACTGGCTGCTGCGCATCGGACTGCCGCTATCCGATCGGCGCCAGGATTTGCGCGTTTGTGGCCGTCACTTTACACCGGAAGATTACTAACGCACTAGCGTTTCGCGAGTCCCGTATTAGGGCAAACGTAAGCGCAAGGGGACAGGGTCTGGCCGCTTGACTGTGCCGTAACGGGATGAGCCGAGATGAGCAGAAGGGCAAATGTGAATGGTCTGCACGGTGCAGCCACCTGGTGGCATAGAGCTCAACCATACACAGTAGCAGCAACGAAGCGTATTCTTTTTTGCTGCTGGTGCGTATTTTTCGCAGGAGTGTAATCATCAACACATTGTTTTTATAAATGTTTAAAATGTTTTACACTTGGTTAGAGCAATATTAGCGCTGTGTTTGGCTGGTTAAGCGCTGCGCCAACAAGTGTCTGGACCGTGCAGACCGATCAGGCCGCTCACGTACGTCTGCGCCAAAGTTCCTTCATCAGCTTGAGTTTATGCCTCCAGTCATTTGCCGATATGACCAGCTTGCCTGTGGCTAACGGAATACCAGACACGTTCGGTGCTACGACAGAATGCTCGCAACGCACGCTGCTTCGATAGCTCTCGCTTGGGGTCGACAGCCAAGCGGCTAGCGGAGAGGTTTCGCGCGGGCGGGGGCGGGCTTCAAAACAACCGGAAGTGGACGATGTGACGTCGCATTGTGACGCAGGACCAGTGAAGGCGGAGCTTAGCCCCGCTCGCTCGGCGAACGAGTTGAGGAGGAAAAGCATGGCTGGGGAGGAGGGTAACTTCTAATCGCTTGTAGCTCCATTAATACGTAACGCTTCACTTAAATTGTGGTGCGAATGTTCTACTTAAGCTGTACCCTACGCGTCTACAAAATTTGTCCGAACCGTTTCAGGGGCCCTTTAATACGGATGATTAAACGAATGAAAAAAGATTTGCTGATCTAATGAAGTCCAAGAGGGACGGATAATGTGGTCCCTGCGTCCAAGCAGTGTAATCGCTCGGGTTATGCGGCGAGAGTCCCACTGCTGCGAGGTGCCGGAGCCTCGTCGGTTTCAGTGCAGGGAAAACCCAGGACACTTCGACTCCTCGGGCGAGTAATTTCGGCCCCTTAAGGAATCCACCTGGATAGAACAACGCTGCCTGTCACAGGCGATTTTTAAACTACCTGTTCAAACAAAACAATAAAGAAAAAATGGCTGTGGCTTAGCTAAGGTTAAGCCCAGGATGCGAAGCATACTAGCCTTTATTTTAGTTGTTGAACCACTGTTTAGCCTGGTGAACTGCCGTTGCTTGGCTATATTTGGTTCGGCTAGTAGAAGAAACAACTCATGCGTTACTCTGCTTCGCCTTCAAGAGTGGAACGCGACAGCGTTCCCGTCGACCCGCCAAGGGGTGTAAGACAATGGGCTACGGCGCAGCGACTACGCGCCCCGCATTGGACGCGGTGAGCGTCGAGCAACGCAGCGTTCGGCGCGGCAACGAAATGTGCGCCTGAGCAAGCGACGCACGCCTGAGCCTTAGAAACAGCTCGTTTCTAAGGCAACACCGCATTCACTAGAGGCGCTTTTGTACCGCTTCGAAGCATCGTACTCGTGGCTCAGTGGTAGCGTCTCTGTCTCACACTCCGGAGACCCTGGTTCGATTCCCACCCAGCCCATCTTGCAAGAGTTGAGCCAAAGCCACCTAGAAACAAGCGCAGCTGCTTATATACCGCCGCGACGCCGCGAGCGACGGCGCGAGTTGGGGCAACACCCTCTCAATAATATTCAGAGGGTGTTGGTTGGAGCCCCGTTTCTCCTCTGTCGTGACGTCACGTTGTCACGTGGTATTGAAGGCGACACCGCCGCGCCTGAGGAGCTGGGTTGAGCTCTAGTAATATGCTTCGCATGAAAGAAAATATGCGACATATCCCTGCTGTAAGCAACAGTGCCACACTCTTTAGTCCCTGATGCCAAACTACCGCGCGCGCACGCGAAAAACCAACGCAGGCACGATCCAGACAGTTTACGAGCGCCCGCGGCAACCGAATGGTGCACACCGTGGCCGAAAGTGAAAGCACATGGAGGTATAACCTGCCGGGAAAACGCCGCCTGCAAACGCGAAGGTTGTGAAGCCGAAAGGGCCCCCCCAACAAGCCGGTCCGCAAAAGCGGATCCAGAAGACCGTAGGCACAGGCCAGCTCCCCCGTGATGCCAGACCCGGCCCAGCTGGAACAGGTTTCGCTGCCTCCTCCCCTCGACTGAGAAAGGCGTGGAAGTGGGCGCTTGTTGTTGTTGCTAAACTGCGCTAGGGTCCGTCGACGGTCTGTCCTCCGCCGATCTGTCTGCCAGCCTGTCTGGCTGCAGCGAAAGGTGCGCTGGCCAGTTCGAAGCAGGGCTTCTCGGCTCCTTCGGACCGGACAGGGGGGACACCGACCCTGCTCAGGCGGCCGACATTCGCGCGAGTGTAAAGCTACAACCTGCTCTATACTCTGTCTCACGGTGCAGCGGAAAGCTATGGGTCGAGTCGGCCAATCAGGAGAGACAACCAGACGAAGGGCTCTTCCAGTTGCGCGACGCAGACAGATTGGCAGTTTCGCGGAAGATCCCTCACGTCAGCCCATTTGATGTCGACCGCGGAACGAAGGCCTCTCCCGGCAGAGAGGCCAATCTCCCAGTCATCTCTCACGGGGGCTATTCTGAGCACTCAATTCCTGTCATGATACCAAATTCTGTAATGGCGGCGCCTTGAGTCAATCAGAGAGACCGTAGCAGCCCTGCGAGCCTATCAGAACTGACAAGACGGCGAATGCGACAAGTTTCAGAATATCTGGATGACCACGAGCTCCAGCTGACACCCATCATATACGATTTCCTAATCTAATGACGGCGTACACTTCTTGGCCGTTCTCGACTGCGCTGCTCTTCTCTACAAGATGATTACACGTGTGTGCAGATACTCATTACCTTCGTACACATAAAAAATGTGATTGCCTGGAAATTCAGGTCAGTGAAGACCGATCAAGTGTAATAACGCCACGAGAGTAAGAGAACAAGAGGTCGATGAAGAGAGGCAGTTGACTGCTGTTCGTATTTTTATCAGTTCCGTGTGTGTACACAGTGCAGCAAAAAGAAAGGAACATCCACACGATCGCCTACAGGGCACGAAGGTAGGACAAATAAATCATTCCCTTGGTATCTGAACGACCACAGCGCGAGAGTTTGCTCTAGCGACTTCTGAGAAGCTAAGGTTTATAGACCCTCTTTGTGGAGCAGTTCGCTCTAGAGGAACTAGATGGCGCTTTCGGTGGCGCATCCGCACGTTGCATCAGCGAAAGCGCACGGATACGAAACCATTACCGCTCCTGCCCTGCCACTGTGCCATCACCTGTCGGAAATGCAACTGGTTGTTCGCTAACAGACTTTTCGATGGGGTGGCAATGCAAAAAGCGCCCGTGTACCGTGCATGCATTCCATTGGCGCACGTTAAAGAAACCCAGCTGGTCAAAATTATAAGCCGGAATTCCTCAGTACGGCGTACCTCTATCAAATCGTGGTTTTGGCAAGTAAAACCCCAGAATATATATATGTGCACGGCTTTCCTCGAGCATACAAAAAAAAAATATTCACTCATCTGCCAGTGTGTGTTGCCATAAAAGGTTTGCGTGGCAAACTGGCCCGTTATCAAACACTCCTTCGGAGTCTGACTTCGCGCAGATCGTCCAAGGGGAACACGGTCTGTTTGCCCAGTTAGCCTTCTCGGTCGTACTTTCTTTTTTTCTGTGTGCTGTGGTCACGCGGTTACGTGGGTGTGGCGATGCACAACATCCGGGGCATCACAAAGAAATACATGACTGAACGACTAGGCCTAAGTTGTCACGAGGAGTTTTCGAGGCAATGGGGCACGCGGTTTGACAGCGGTTCTGTCGCCCAAAGTTTTCGTGCAGAAGGAGGCTTGAAATAACTTTTGCCTCGGTCGTCATCGTTTTCTTCTAGGATTTCTAGCCGTATGGGCTCCAAGTACATGATTGAAATGGCCGAAAACTTCGTTATATCGAAACATTCCCGAAGTTCCCGAAACATTCCCGAAATAAACACGGTTTTCAATGCAACTAAGATCGGGAAACGAAAATACGTGTAGTTTGGTTACGTCGCGAATTTCGTTAAATCGAGGTTCGTTATATCGAGGTTTGAAGTGAAGCTTTCTTTGTCTACTTTAGCGGGTCTGGCGTGACTGCCTGCTGTAGGGTGGCTCGCTATTCTGCCGGGCATATTTATAGATATATAGACCACCTTACATGAATGTACTCGGGAAGTGGCTTATAACCATTCTATGCTGGCAGAGTATGCCCACTTCTGTTTTGCGTAACTAAAGATACCTTTCTACATAATCCCCAAACATAATGGCTTACAGGAACCTCTAGATCGCACCGATCTGTTAACGGTATAGTGAATTATAATGTATCCGTTGATTTGCTTTATTTTCTTTGATTCAGCCACTCAGTGTGTGTCAATAGGTGTGAGCCCGTTTGCCAAATTTCCAAAATGGGCCCTTTCCTATGACACAAGAGGTACATAATCCCTAAATGTTGCTTGATGGGTGTCGTACTTTTCGGTACGGTGTATTCTCAAATTGGGGTTCCCAGCGGTCACGAAGGTTCCTTGGCTAGTGCCGTGCCAGATGCCGGGTGATAGAGAGGTCCAGAGCGACGTTCGAGCGATGTGAAAATGAAGATTTATGCACAAATCTACACGTGATGTTCGCAGGAAGAGGGCTCCATGATTACTGGTGCGCACAGCGTGTCGGGATCTCGACATGTATGAGCACCCCACACAACACTCAAGATCCACTTTTAAGCCGTCGATTTCCCTCGGAGAAGGGAATTCAATGTCCTTATCTCGGCCAATCTGAATCGTCGCACAGTCCGCAAAATCCATTCCACGGTGTCGCACCACTCCGCCGGACTCCGCCTCTGATGCCCAACCTTCGACCCGTCCTCGATGCAATGAAGATGCAATTGCATGTCAAGCAGTGTTTCCTCGGAGATTGTCGCGCAGGCTCTTTGTAGTAACTAGTGGGTTCGCCGTAACGGCCAGTTTGCAGCGATTTTCGTTTCGACATTCGCGACTGCTTCCACAGAATGCGGCGGTTGTGGTCACCTCGAAGGCCGGTTCTTTGTCTGCCCGTCAAATAAGTCGGCGCCAGGCCCCGTGGTCGTCCTAGCGAGCACTGATGCTTTGCGTGAAGCACGCGAAGAATGACGTTGCCGTTTAGAGACGCACGTTACCGACGACCCTTTGCAGATCGGGGTCCCAGAACTCGTCTCGTTCGTCAGCTCTGGGTAGTTGAACAGACGAAGACGCGACGCACAATCGATGTCTTCTGGGGACGCCGGTTTCGTCGCCAGCTCTTTGGAGTCGAGAAGGACGCGAAGCGAGGGTGGCGCCATTCCACAACCGCACGCTCGCCGGCGAAGCGCCTTTCGTCCGGAAGGAACACCAGGCGTAACAACATACGCACCGTCATCCCCATCCTCCTCTCAACAAACATCATGCGTCACGTTCTTTCCTCCTTGTGACATCGCTGCGTATACAGACCTCACTGTGCCCGATTTTGTGCTTGCATTTCGGCATATATATATAGCTTGTAAGCGACGTAACGCGCGGACACGAATATCGCGCGGCAACAAAATTATGACCTCTGTGGTGGGATAAACAAACATTTCATGGTATTACACGTTGCATGCGGCGTGAACGCAAACAAAAAATGCAAGCACCGCCGTTAGTTGTAAAGTACTTATTTAGCCGCTTCCCTACAGCTTCGCGTGACGTATGTTGCGCACGGATTGCACACGCATACATTTGCTCCTAAACATATGTCGCGTCATTGTCTGTGTCATTCCCAGTGTCACCGTGCATGAAACGACGGCGACGAACGCAGTGCATTCGTCATGTCGCGTATCTCGTATCCGTCATGTTAGCTAGAACGCTGCGGTTATTGCTTAATGCGCACGCTTTGATATCAAACAAGAGCGCGCTTCTGTGTCTAGGAAGCAGTTGGAAACGAACCTCTAAATACGAATACACGCGCCTCGTCCACGCCACACGGACTACCGGCGCGCAAACGGTCCCAGCGCTCCAGCTGCACGCAATGATCGACCCGGCGTATATACCGGAACCAGCCCCGGAACACCGAGGGAATTGTACGAAACCGCGGCGGCGGCGGCGGCCGTGCCATTCCACTTCCGGTTAATGCGCAGGGAAAGGTAAGAGCTGGTCAGAGCCGCAGAGCCGGCGGACGCGACGTGTGACCGCCCCTCGGGCCCAAGCTTCCGGCTGGAAAGCGCTCGGCTGTTGAACCCCTTTTTTTTTCCTCCGTTCCGCCATGGCTGGGTGCGCGGACCCAGCGAAGCTTGTATAGCCGAAATTAAGACCGAGCCAGTGGAGTGCGCGCGCAATCGGAAACGGCGCAGACGGCGGCGGGTGTGCGAGTACACGCCCTTAGCTCTTCGCGCGGAACTTACGAATATTCGCAAGTGCACCCCTAACTGCAACGAAATGTTGCTGCGGCTGAACTGAACGAGAGGAAGGGTGACCAAGACGTCAAAACTTTTGTTAATCGCAACCACACCAAGCCAACTCTTGGGTGTTACATTGATGTGTACGAAAGATGAAGCCCGGGGAGTGGTAGCCAGCGCCACTAATGACCAGGCTGGCGGACGTGGAACATCGTTTCGACCGATGGCCTCGCGTCATGGGGGAAGGAAAGCGTAGCAGATGCCCCGCGGCCAACCGCAGATGAGTTGGAAAGTGTGTCCGGCGGAAGTCACGTGGTGCTTTTCGAAAAGGAGCACTGGGACTGGTTAATAAAGGGAAAATGAGACATCCACCTAATCGTAGCTATTGCTACAAGGGAAAGATTGTTACAAAGGCAAGAAATACATCCACTGTCTCAATTTCCCTGCATTAATTCCTTCTCTCCACCTTGCGGGTTTCCGCAGAACTATTACGTCAAACTGGGACTGGTGCTCCAAACATCCTCGTTGCCATAGCAATCGCGCTCGTGAAGCTCTCCCCTGCACCTCTTGTCTTCCGGAAAGTGCGATAAGATATTCCAACACGGGCTTTGGTCGAATCAGGTTCAGTTTCGAGAAGCAAGCTGTGTTTTGAGTGTGGTGTGCGAGCTTAAAGTTGGGTTTTGGGTCTGAGTGCGCGTTTCAGCCAGCAACACGTAATCATGGCGCGGGTATTCGTCGTCGTCGTCTTCAACGTGCCACGAAAAAACACAGGAGTGCGCCTCATTCACTAAAAGTGGTACGAGAAGTTTCGTAGCATCTCGCTCGAACGCGCGTCAGAACAGCGCGCGCTTCCGGCGGCTCGTCGCAACGCAACTTCAAAGCTCCCGCCTATCTGCTCCGGCGAGCTGATTGGCGACGCAAAGGGAGATGGCACACCAAGATGGCTGCGCATTTCCGGCTTCGAGAACGTGACGTCAGGGCATCTCCTATTTAGCCTCTTTCCTACATGCCTCGCGCGATACGTTGTGCGAGCAACATCACGTGACCATCACCTGACACACAGAGATAGATTATGGGGTTTCACGAGCCAAAATCACTTTCTGATTATGAGGCACGCCGTAGTGGAGGACTCCGGAAATTTCGACCACCTGGGGTTCTTTAACGCGCACCTAAATCTAAGTACACGGGCGTTTTCGCATTTCGCCCCCATCGAAATGCCGCTGCCGTGGCCGGGATCCGATCCCGCGACCTCGTGCTCAGCAGCCCAACAGCCAGGCACGCATTGAGTGTGTTAGGTGCACGTTAAAAAACCACAGGCGGTCGAAATTTCCGGAGCCCCCTCCTACGGCGTGCCTCATAATCAGAAAGTTGTTTTGGCACGTTAAAACCCGGTAAATGAATTTTTAATATTGAGTGTGTTAACTGCGAGGACCGAGAGATAGACAGAAACACGCACATTCTTCTTGTTTTCTTTCTGCGGATGAGTCGGTTTCATGCTTTCGAATCCGGAAACGTAGCACGGGGTCGCCAGCTCGTGCACGCAGAAAAGAGGGGCAGGAGAGCTTCCTGACAGGAGGTCGTCAGATATAGCAGTAGTATACGTCAGACCGCACGGCGGACTTAGAAACGTGCGTGCGAGCATTTGCGTACGTGGCAAAGGAATAAGACTATACAGCACATGCAAAACATGTCGGCGTTACAGCTCGTTGCGCGTAGTCGCGCGTGGAGATTAATACTCGCACAGCAAATGCGGCCGACCCGCTATACGCAAGCGACCAGCGCCGAATCACGTCCGTTTCCAATCAACACGGCGTATATACGAATTGCTCGCGCCACTAAGTGCATGCAAAGGCGCAGCATGTAATGCGCTCACGCGCAATAATTCCGATATATGAAGCCTCGGGCAACGTCTGGCGAGCAGGTATGTATATGAAAGCATGCGCGTATAATAAGCGGCCTCTCGGCGTGAAAACGCCCGTTGTGAGGCGCGCGCTGTCCCATACTTGCGGTGTATACACGCGCAGGGCTCTCGGTTCAGCGCAGTCGTGAACACTGAGGCGAATGCAACGGCGAGAAATCGGCCACAGCTTTCGGCACGGTGCCCGCGAGTTGAAACGCTCGGAGTGGACTTTCGGCATATATACCGTGTTTGCGCCATATATACCGTGCATATATATACGCCAACGGCTCCGAGGCGCCTCGGGCCTAACTGATACCGCCATAAATAAATATCAGCAAAGATTGATGTTGAACGACTGGCGCGCGCGGTATTCAGTTCACACTGTCCTTAGTCTTTTAAGTTTGCTAGAATATTTTTAATGTCGTAAACAAGGACGACCGCCTTTAGAAGTATGCCGACGACGTAAAACTCTGGTGACGACGGCAACAACGTCGCCAGAGACGGCAGGGATGACGAATCAACCGAAACTCGACGAGTTATGCGCTAAAACGTTGAATAAATGCGCGCGCAGTGCATGTGTAGCTAGCCTTCGCGCTACTCTGTATATAGTGCCCTATAAGAGAGATTGGTGTTCGGCTAGTTGGTACGCGGTATTTTTAACGTACTCAATATTGTAAATTTACAGCATTGTAAATGCATTATTCAGCGCATCATTCGCTATGGTGTTTACGATTTTAGTGGGTAGTAGTCATATATACACCCGACTCGGTGTCAGTGCAGAGACTCCGAATTAAAAAAAGAAAATAGTTCTGGGCATGCACGAGTAAATGCGGTAAACGGCGTGCCCGTACACTGAAAAGGGCGTGGTCGGAAAACCCACGACGACGCGGTGTGCTTAGCAGGAGGGCGCGCGCGAATGCCGACACGGTTCCCAGGCCTAAAGCAGATATGCGGACTCGGTGTGAGGCTGTTGGTGCGTGTGTGTGTGTATGCATGCGGAAGCCCGTACAGCTACCGTGCAAATCTCGAGAACAGCACGGTCACTCGCTCACGCGGAAGTGCGCCGATCGCGCATCGCGTTAATTGTGCCTGCAGGGCCGTAACTCGATTGTAATTCGATTTCACCCGCGGCATGAGCCGGCGTTTCTTTCTTCACCACTCTGACGAATTTCCGTATTTTTGTCATTTTACCTATCGCTCCCACGTTTAGCATTTCCGAGCGTATGCAGAAAGAAGAACTACAAAGAAAGAAATGGAATAGACTAATGCAACCACGTTTACCTAATGCAGCAGGAATCTAACGTAGAACTTTCAAGAAAGATACGTGGGTTATCGCCAGAAACACTCCTTTAGTGCGCAGGTGGGATCTAATTATTATTATTTCGCTGGCTGCCTGTTGAACGTAGAAGAAATATACGCAAAAGATAGCGATGCCGTAAGAAAGTTACAAAATGATGCATTCTAGTTTGCTCTAAAACTTCACTTAGTTACCTAATCATTGATCAGTTAACTGAAAAGATAACATATACTGGTAAATTCGCCACATGGCTGCTGATCCATAACCTACAGTTGCCTTCATTCGTATAAAAGGATTCTGCCCCTGATGAGGCAACAAACTGGAATGAACTGAAAAAAAAAATCTTGCACATAAAGTATAGGCCATAATTGGGACAACAAAACATCTTTAATGAGATTCCTCGGCCCGCTGCAACATGCCTCGAGACCCGGCGACACGAGGTCGCACATCTTGTCACCACTTAATGCCGTTTGACCTGCCGTGCATGGGCCAATGGACGCGAGTGTCGCAGTGACTACATCGCCATTATCGTCTGGTCGTGCCCGAGATTGTCGTCTGCACTGGCATTGTTGTCGTCTGCTACTCGCCAACGAGCGTCCCTTCGCGGTCACCCGCCGAAGAGAAACAATTTGCCGGCCCGGGCCGCCCGTTCCGGCCATGGCATCGTAACCGCGCGCGGTTTCGAAACATCGCGTGCGCCTGGCGCGCCACCATTGTTTTCTCTAAAGTGGCCGTGTCCCGAGGTCGCGGAGCTCGAAGGCCGTAATGACGGCGGACACAATCTCGTTTTATTTTTGTTTGTTTTTTTTTTTCGCGATCGCGTCGCGCCCATTTGTATCCGTATACACGCTCCAGCAAAACAATCGCGCACCGGACACGGGGACTCAAAAAAGCGACCACCACGTGACACACACAGGCGGTCGCGCGCGACGTCACGCCTGACGTCACAAAGGCGGCGCCTTCTCGGCAGCATCTGCTCGGCCGTGCAAGACGATTCTCAGGCTTACCTAAAAAAGAAAATGGCACACACCGTTTTCTATGCAGACCGGAATTAACGAAGATTAACTATGAAATCCATAAACTAGGTATATAGTAATACTGTGGGTTATACGCGAAGTAACCACTCATGCATGCGTGCTCGCTTTGATACAGGAACGTTTGAAGCCGGAAATGCAAGATTCCGACCCGAATTGCTTTATTTCCGGCATGTTGTTAATTCGAGATTACTCTTCGATAGCGATTAATCCGGTGCGGTCACATGAGCAAAATCAGGCACTCGTATAGGCGTCCACATCCCCGCTTACTTGCTGAAAGAAACCACAGGCTCAGGTACCAGAGAGAGAGGGAGAGAGAGAAATGAGATGCGAAAGGCAGAGAGGTTAACCGGAAGATAGATATCCAGTCTGCTACCCTGCACTAGGGAAGGGGTAAGGGGAGACAGAAAGATAAAGAAAAAATGCACGCACATAGACGTTCCGCCGGCGCCTGTGTACCTCTCAGGACAAAGTCCAGCCCGCGCGCACACTTGCAAGCCAACGGGACAAGTGAACAAACATCCTCACCGCGGCTGGACTTACGACTGCGTCTGAGCGAGTTCCGCAGGATTGATATGCGCTCGCTTATGCAGAGGTGTCGGGACTGCGATTTTAAAGGCAACTCTGGATTCAAAAGCTGCACGTGTGCGTTTTATTCAAAGCTTTATGTACTAAAATAGCCTTCCACAATTTCCTTAGGTCACGCGCTTAAAGCCACATATCAAATTATTCGATTAAAATTACCCAGCTGATAGAGTTAGATATCTTCATCCATGCCTAAACTTACTATACAGAAGCCCTGCCACGAGGTCCGATTACTGCTATTGCCATCAGAGAAGTGAGGTCAAGCTCGATGTCCTTTCTTTCATCTCTCTCTCTCTCTCTCTCTCTCTCTCTCTCGGGTCCATAGAAAGCTTCAGGGCGGTTGCAGCTAGAAATTGGTATGTGGCTTCAGCAGGGCGCAATCGCCGGCTATACTTCGGCCAAGCAGAACTGCTTTCGCGGAAGTCCGAATTAAGACGAACCAGAGGAGAACGGAAAGAGACCGTCAGAGATCCGTTTTTTCCCCTCGCGTTTCCTTTCTGAAAGGACGAAACAAAAGCGGGAAAGCGGACTTGAGCACGACCCACTACTCACACGGGGTACTTCTGGCGAAAGCCAAGCAGACGCCAATAAGGGCAGACCGGGAAACCCGAACTCCAGAATGCACGCAGACGGCTCCAACAAAAGACACGGGCGAGCAGCGGAACGAGAGAGTCGAAAAAGAACAACAAATCCACCGTGGCATTTCTTTTTTTCTACACGGTGAAAGAAAGGGGAGGCAACGACTCCGCAGCGCATAAGAGACCAAAGAGAGCGCTTCCTGCTCCAAAGCGTTGACCCATTCGTCACGCAGTTCGAAAGCGGAAAGGCGGTCAGCGCAAAACGTCAGGACGACGTCCGCGTCGTTCATCCCGCTTTCGCTTCCGCTCGCTGTTTCGGAGCCAATAGGGGATGCACCGTTTAAAACTGCAGCTTCCACGAAAAGGCAATAGAATACGAGGCGCTTTGTCGTACTTTGTGACGGGAGGTGTACATAAGGCCCGCGGATTGAGACTCATTCAGCAGATGCATGCTGGCGGCGCGGCTAAGTCTCCGCGCTTTTTCTTCCCTGGAAGCAGACGACAACCGGCAATTTCGGCTGTCCGGCGGCTGTCGTCTGCACTCGTCTGCAGACGGAGGAAAGTGGACCAGGAGGTGAGGATGTGGGTCTTGCACTTGAGGTTAGTATACTGAAGATAGCACGCGGGAGAGTACGAGAAACCATACTCACTCAAGCGCGAAGAGCATGCTTGTAAAGGGTATCCGATTTCCCATACAGCTCAAAATACCCGGCTACTCTATCGCAAGTAACGAGTCAAACAGTACTGTTTTAACGCATACCTGTTTTCCCACTTCATTCGCAAAGCAGACGTGCTTGACGTTCGTAGCGTAGATAGATAGCCCCCGAAAAATGCGTGAAGGATGTTAATTTAATATGATAGCGTTGATTGTCATAGAAAACGACACCGCCGCTTCTAATGGCCGTACCGACTCGTGCTGCCTTTCGGCCTGTACCTAGAACATGCTTTTGGCGCCTTAACGACGAAGCTCGCTAATGAACAGAAGTTAGCACGGCTCCTCTGGGTGGTCTTGTTCTTTGAAGAAAAGGCGAGACGGAATGCTCCTCGCAAAGCGGTTTCGTCTGCTTCCGTCACAGCCCTCGCATGCCTCGGTTCGGCGAGGCGGAAGTGGCTTAAGCAGGCCGCTCTTTCATTACGGCCGCACACTGCGCAACATTCGTTCGCGACGCGTCCAAATTAGGCGAAGCGTTGAGATAATTGCGAGATACTAAAAGGTTCGTCAACCCCTTTATGGTCATAATTACGCTTTTGAAGCAACAATATAGTGTGTGCCCCTGTAGAAAAACAAAGTGGAAAAGTAAGGAGGTGGGAGTCAAGAGAAACTCTTTGCTATGCAGTGCGCTTTCTTTTTTTACTTCAAACACTGTTTTTAAAGTCCAACAGAATTTCCGCGGAATTTGTCTCTACAGATGCATTATCCATCCAGGCGGACAACATAAAAAAAACAAGAATGAGTCAATTAACCAATTAAACGATACAGCGAAGCGACAAAAAAAAGGAACCTTTACGTCACAAACCCTTTTTGTGACGTAAAAGCGTGGCGTAAGGTGTAGCTGCCGTCGCACTTCCCTCTTCGCACGAGCCGATTCCGATTGGCCTTTTGCGCAACTCCCATGCAATTGTCCGCGTGGTCACTTCGGCCGCAGGCGGCGAGACACAGCGCTTCATCGCGCGGTATTTTAACGCCGCCTTTACTACGTCACAGTGCAGAGGGGTCACGAGAAGACTGACGAGTGTGCCACGGTTCGTGGCCAGGAAAGAATAGTATTTTTCTGCAGCCCTCAAAGCGGCCCACAAAAATGAGGTGGCTGAAGTTCACCGCACGCAACTATTCGTTTCGCCCACTATACCGACTACAATCCACCACATCACCGCGGCACTCCGTCAACGAACTTGCACAGCTTGTCAATGCGAACTTCCAAACGAGTCCATCTTGCCCTTTCATTCAGACGTCTGTGGCGTCCGCTCGGAAGGCGCCTGTCAACTCTTTTTCGGGGCGCAAATTGGCCCGAACATCACGCAGTTCGAACAAGCTGTTATTATCGCAGAGGCCTTCGGCGAGACAAACTGTCTTCGCTTGTTTCTAACGCTGAAGGCGGGGGGATGTACCGCGTTACCGCGCTTCGAACTGACTGTCCTTATGCAAGTAGCCTCTAGCCCACTCTTGTCTTCGGGTTTTTTTGTTTTGTTTTTGTTTTTTGAGGCGGCTGTAACATCACAAGAGCGGGAGGTCACTCGAACCACAGCGACGTGGGCTGCCCACCCATTGGGAAATCTGAACGCGGAAGAATATGGCGGCGGCTTCGTCCGGCGGTTGGCGGGCTACGGGAGACCGCACTGCTGGGCGCTTTGCGTTTAGGAATGACGACTCAATTGGGGTGCTGTCGGCGGACGTAATGCACGTTGCCCGAACAATGCTCTTCGCTCTGGTCTTGCGGGTCACTGTTGCCGCAACGGGTTAACTTGAGAATGTTTTGCAGCTTTAGTTTCTCCTTTTTTTGTTTCTACATTACGCTCATCCGAAGGTGCCAGCTACACGGCGCCATGCATAAAAGGTGGCGCGTAAGAGGCCAGCGTAATTAAGGCCCTTGCCTCGCCAGCGCCCCGAGGACACTAAAGCCAGCCGTCGCTTTTTCTTACAGCTGCCGTTGTCTTACCTCTGTGCCGAAAGAGGTAAGAGAGGAGGCTTTAATCGCAATCTGGATAGACATCCGCGACGTTAAATTACTAATCTATTTGCCTGGAAGTTCCCGCCCAGCGTGCTTGACTACGGGCAAGTCCAGTGTCATGTGACACGACACGCCCCCCAGAGGGTAGCAAATCGTTCCAACAGCCTGCGCACGCTGGCACGTGGCAAACTGCATTCGGAGCATCTCGTAGGGACTAGTACGTGTCTCGTGGTAAGGTATACCGGGGGGCTTAACAACAGAGCTTAAATTGCGAATTTTTTCCCGACTCAACGGCACATCAAAACTAATTTCCGGCGGTCACCATTGTATGGGCCCTACTGCGAGACTGTGTAAACTAGCAACGGCAAAAAAAAAAAAAAAAAAAAAAAAAAAGGAGAAACGCACGGACGGGCTCTGCTTCGATATACCACCCCTGGGTATCAGCAGAAGCCGGCAGTTAATGAATGTATATCCGCGGCTCGCCTAACTGCGTTGCTTTGCTCTCGCTGATATAACGAGGTACGCGCTCAGATACCGAAGCTTCGTGCACTGCCGTTAATTATAGATTTCCGGAAATTAGTGTTTTGTTAAAGTTGGCCGGCGCTATCGGTCTTCCCTGCAAAACGAAAGCACTACAGCAGAGGTCAGGTTTTGCGCGTGGGTGTTTGTGTCGCTGACTATATATATGACACGTAGCCCTTTGGGCACTGAATAATGAATGCACCTAAAAGCTGCTAAATGTGCTCGCGACGCCGTCTCTGTGGAAATAATTCACATATTCATTCATTTCTTTTTTTCTACATTTTCACACTTTTGCGTTTGCGCAGTCACTTTTGTTACCGTGTTCCCATGAATATCATGTGCGTATTCGCGAGCGTTATGTTTTCCGCCAACGAAGGACGTCACTTACTTCACCATGAACATTTGAAATTTGTGAAAAGCACATGAACATTTGTTTGCATATTTATGTTGTGTGTCTGTATACGAAATTTAGAACCGTTGTCACTATATTCCTTTCTTTATGTAATTTATATAATTTTATTTATATAATCTTTAAGACGGCGTCTAAAAGGCGCCATCTCCTTGAATATAGGTTTTAAAAAATATGAAGGCGTTCACGTCCGTAAATTGCGGAAGTGGGGCGATATCCTTGCTCAGAAAGGGTCTCGCAAGAATTAGTACTGCGCATTGAAATAGCTCGTGGCGCAAGGATAAAAGGACAAGTAAGCCACTCGCGCCGAACCTCTTCCTCGAGTCCTTTCGTTCTGGCGCTGGTTCCATGGTGCGCGCACGAAATATCGCAAGTGGCACGGCAGCATATCCGTCACACCCGTTGGGTCGCGTGCATCGATTGGCACGCCACTCCATGCACTCGAAAGCTATATCATAAGCAACGTTCGTCATGGTGTAAACAACAACAGGCACTAACAGATCATTGCCTCGAACCTAATAAACTTAAAAATCGACAGCGCTGGCGGTGAAAAAATAACATGTATTGATAGAAGTGAGGAAACGAGCCCGGAGTTCCACATAGTTGTAGCCTCAAGGGTAAGTCATCGGGGAAAGTTGTCCCACGGCGCGGACATTACGAAAGAGGAGCCGAAATGCGGGTTACACACTACCGGCGCGGTGTTACACGGGAAGAGGGGGGGGGGGCTAAATATACACCTGGTGTGAAACAAACAGGTGTTTCCGACGGGCACCGAGGAAGTGAACACCGCACACCTTCTTTTCGACTTGTTCCGTGCCACCACAGAGCCGCCAGCGACAGTCGCCTCGCCAAATGAGCACACCCGACTACCGCATCGTAATATGTCCGGGCTACGTAGCTCCAATAGTGAAGCCGGAAGCGCTTTGATCATTCCGCCGATCTGCTCGCGGGGACAACGCGCTCTAAACCGAACGCTACGTGTGCGCTTCGCGCATAACGAGGCCAACGAACCCGTAACTGCAGCAGACACAGTATCATATTACATACGTACAGACCTATTCCGATGCGCCAGGAGTGCAGCATGCCCTCGTGCACATTTTTTTTTTTCCCACGAAGTGCGCCTGACGACGAAGTGTATAACTGAGGCGGCGATCAGAGGCAAAAGTGGTCTTATCCTCGGAAGAAAGAATCGCCGTGTCAAACAACCGTGTCTGGGATGCGCGGACTCGCTCCCCGAGAACGCCGTTAGCGGCTGAGATACGTTCTCGGAGAGACGTAATAAACCGCCTCCTCCCTCCTTTGAGAGACCATCGATGATCGCGGAACGATTACGACGTCGGTTTTGGCCGGAGGCACCGCGATATTAAAGACCGAGCGCAGAGAAGGAAAGTGTCCTCGCTTCGCGCCTTCCCTGCAATCGCTCGTACAAGAGCCGGGGGAAAAGAAAGGGGTGGGTGAGGAGAGAGAACGTTCGATTTTATGTCTATCGCGCGCGGCCGTTACGGGAGCTGGGAAATATATAGTGGGGGAGGGGTCTCCTTGCAGTGGCATCGGAGGATTCGGTTACGATCTGACAAGTAATTGCGGCAACGGCAAGACAAGGAGAAATAAAGTAGTCCATCAGATAGCACGACGGAACATAAAGCGATGATCAACTTTAGTTTTCACCGCGTGGCTCGATCTTGCTGGCAATGCTTTAACACCTTGTGTACGCTGTGATTTTGAGTTTCGTGCAAAAGCTTAACAGCGGTAAATCGGGAGAGCGTTACATGGGAATAATGGATTTCTTAAATCTGTGTGCTTTTTAGAAAACATTTTAGAATCAGAAAACATTTCTTTCCCTCTTTTTTATGAAATGTGTGCTGCGAGACATGGTGCACACGTATAATCATTGAGAATTGTTGCATTTTTAAACGCGATACATTTGCGTATTTCACGAAATGGGGATTAAGTATAGAAGCAAATCAATCCACTACCCACACTGGCTTAACTGGCATGCTTGAAGCGCCCGTAGACACTAGTGCCAGGTTTCCCCCTAGTAATTTATGCACAAAACTACGCTTTAGAAACTTCGTCGGTGCGCTCGCTTTGCCGTAGCAGCATCTCCATTACCCCGATGTCACGCTTTCTTTTCATCTTTTTTATGCGTTGCATATTGCAATCGCTCAGTTCAGCCCTTGGGCGCGGCCGGGCAGCCACCATTGACCTTTAGCGCAACCACGTGACGTGACGTCACGACAGCCGGAGGAAAAGCTGGGCCCCAACTCGCAGCGCAACGCGCGCAATATGCAACGCATTCTTAGCTTAACCAAGCTAAGCCTGGCCATTTTTTTTTTCTTTCGATTCAGCTAGGGTGATCAGTAGCATGAAACCAACGTTTGAATCCTACGTGAAAAGGTGCACTGCCTTTCGAAAATAAAGTGTGCGCCAGTTAGCAGCGAACGCACCGACCGGTCACTTTGGAATCTTTCGTTGGTAGCCGCTTATTGGAGGTGCCTTACAACGAAACACGCTCGTTCCCCATGCGTTGAGCCCTGCGTAGCGTATACAGAGGCCCGAACACTCGCGATGAGGTCTATCTTTGTACGGCATCTCCCCCTTCTCAGGAGTGAAACCAGCACACAACGAAGATGTATCTCGCGACGCCTGCTCGTGCGGTCCCTATACTGACTCCGTGGACGGTGGCCCGCCGCCCCTCTCGAAAAACAAGCTCCCCACTCGAGAACCCAGGGGCGATGGGCCAACGCGTTTGGTGGGCGCGCCTTTCGTAGCTAGAGGGAGATAGGAAACTCCTTACAGACTCCGCATTCGTTTGCTTGACCGTACGGCGAGCACGCTACTGTAAGAACACAGCGGTGACCTTGGGCAAGAAACGGCCCACGTTCGTATTGCCACGTCGTCGTACGGTGACGTTGAAGAATCACACACACTGACAATAGTGCGAGTTAAGGATCTAAGTTATTATTGGGCGAGCCCATTCGGCGATCGAAAACTCAATTTGAACTTGAATAGATGGATTCAACGTTAAACGTTTCCTTCTTTTTCGAGCAGTCGTAGCAGCGGATTGCCCTACGTGAAGCTCGTAAGAGACGACACCATCCGGCCCTTTGGTCAAATATACGATTAATAGCCGCTTTTCGAGCACTCGCGCATCTTCCTTAGTTTCCTCGCAGCCTCGTATGTATCGAAGGCCACAAGACACCGTCCGCGAACTTAGGTGTGGACCTACGAAGGTAAGCAACGCTCAAATCCCAGCCATATATGTAGGCGAGCACAGCCATCGGTCATTGAATCTAATGGCCTGCGTGACGTATCGCTCGGCAGTGGTGACAGTTGTAATGCGCTGACAACGAACATTACCAAAAAGGTAAGCCGGCGACGCGTGGTTAGAGAGAAAGAAAGTGAGGGGGATGAGGAAGGGGCTGACTATACTTCGACCAATTTCCTACCCCGAGCGTGGGGGGCGGAGTGGTGGATCGAATGAGAGAAGAGCGGAGATCCGCCCCACGCACCACACGTAAGGGCACCTACTTCTTGGACAAACATCTCCCCCCCCCCCCCGCTTTTAGTGGGCATGAGCCACTGATGGGCGAACAAGACCATGGCGTATCGTGTCTACGGCCGTTCAACACGCGTCATACACCGACGCACACACACAACAGGGGGGCATCGCACGGTGTGCTATAATCACCGAGCGCGGGACGCCCCGTCGGCGGGTGACTCACGCCACGGAGGCATCTCCGACGGAGGAACAGAGACTACGGACTCGGAGAGACCCAGAGCCCTATAGGATGAGTAACCGCACCTCGGAGTAATGGACGTCTCTGCGCATACACACACAGCGCCGAAGGCGTACCGGACCAAGAATGGCGCGTTAGCCGTGACCGTGAATCACACCCGATCGTGCCGGCATCGCGCCAGGAAAGAGGGAGATCGTTTCTTGGCTTCGCCTCCGCCTCGTCCCACCAAGACATGCACGACGAAATGGACCCGTACGCGGTGTGTGTGGAAAGAAACGAAATTGGCCCGGGGGGGGGGGGGGGGGGGGGGGGAGTTCTTTTGCAGATGGGAATCGCGTACGCGCGTTGTGTATTTCGCGTAGGCGGATGTTGTTCACAACCGCGCGCGTTTGGCAGTCGAGCCAAGCTGGATCGTACGACCGCGTGCGCTTGACGCTTCTCTTTAGTGCGAAACTATAAATAAAACAGAGCCTCGTGGAAGGCTCCCAGTTTGTGACGTTTTACCGGCTCTTACGCCAAGACGCACCGTCCCATTCGAGTTTCCGTATGATCACACGTATTAGTTAATCATTTGGCACACTTATCTCCACGCTTGTTACGTCCACACACACACAAAAAAAAAACTGCGACCGCGCAACAGCAATGTGGCATCATCCGTCGGCGGCGCCTACGCTGACTGCCAGATGTCGCCGTTGAAAGCGGTCGCTACCCAGAATCGGCCAAGCAGCGCAGAAGCATCGTCATCGCCGTGTTCAGATCACCGCGATTATCAACGGTGGCCACGAAAGTCGAGAGCCAAGAGGCGGACGAAGGCACAAAGGGCCGCGACACACCCCGCGTTCGAAGACACCGTCTTGTCACCTCCGATACCTAGAGCGGTTACTCCGACACGAGGCTCCCAGAAAACAAAAAAAAAAAGAAGGGGGGAGGGGAACGGGGGCGGCGAGTGCTCGAAAAGAGGCCGTTATCGTACATTCGACCACAGTGTTAAAAATACAAGCTTCATTTAGTCTGATCCACGTGCGGCTTCGACCTCCCCAGGGTAGTGTTTAACGTTGAATCTGTCTATCCAACTTCAAACAGGGTTTCGTGCGAGAGTAGCTTTTTACAACAAAAGCTGTATATGACTAACCTTCCGTAGTTTTTTTCGGCGTCCGTCAACACAAATAAATCATCATGCGGACCGATCCTGGTGATAGTGCAGAAAGGGTCCAAGCTCAATGGCACATACGCCCCTGTGGGTTCGGTGACCTGTAACGCGCCCTTGAACTACCTTTGTCACGCGCGAGACCCAAAGAGGTCCCAGCCGCGAGGGTAAGAACGTAGTTTTTTCGGCGTCCGGCAACAGAAATGGACTTGGCGATTTCCAACAAACCCATACGGGGTGCAGTGCGCTGGCGCAAATGTCAAAATGCGGAACCGATAAGAACGCTCGTCGTGAACAATAGTGTGACGTGAAGGTCATCGCAGTATATAAGCTGTGGAGGTATCGGCGCTAAAACCAGCTGCATTATCGACGGGGTCGACATGTATAGTTCGTACACCCGAAGAACAACAACGGAGGGAACAGCAACGAGAATGTAAACGGCGCCGGCGCGAAACGACCACCGACGAAGAACGTTCCCGCGATGCCAAACGAAAGCGACAATCGCGAGCCCGGGCACATCCAAACGAGCAACGACGCCAGACTAGCAACGCAAAAAAAAAATCAAAAATCCACTCTGTGAAGATGGAGTGGCAGCGAAAGCAGTTCGATTTTCGTTTGAGAGCTGCGACTGTCGTCATGTTACGCTGTCATTCCATGGTTGTCTTTTTTATTATCTCGGTACTGAAGCCGCACGGTTAATCGGATATTACGTTTTCTCGGATAATCCGTGTTTAACATTGTCCCGATCTCAGAAAATAACCAACGGGGTTCTACCGTACCTTTTCTGGTCTACTCTCCAAATATGCCACAGCAGTAGACGCTCACGCGACAAACGGGATAGTGCCGCGAGCAGCGCACGTACAATATAAACACGTTCCGCAATCAAACGGCACATGCCCGGTCGCTGTCCAGTTCATCGCGGAAGCACGATACGTCGCAGACAGTCCCGCAGTGCGGCTTCCCGGACAGAAAAAAAAAAAAAAGAACCGTGGCGGCACCCCAGAAACCCTGCACGTGCACACGCATCGTTTCGCGCACGGGGGGGGGGGGGGGGGGAGGGCAGTACACGCAATGGCGAATAGCGAGACCTTATTAAAGAGGGGGAGAACCGCCTGCAGCCGTGGCAGTCAAGGACCCGTTGATGGCGCCGCGCTGCCCTTGGTTCCCTCGGCAACAATGGTGCCGCTGCTGCTGCTGTTGGCCGCGGGTCAGCCAACCAGCCACCCTCGGTGGCAGGAAGAGAACAGCACGTCATTTCTCTCTCCCTTCGCTTACGCGGGAGAGGAGGAGAGATGCAACGGAATGCGGCAGCACGGGTGCGCGTCGGCGGCGCAAGCGACGTCCGGACAACCGCGGCGCAAGGACACAATGGGCTCCAAATTAACTAAATTACGGGGTTAGGCAATTGTGGACGCCGTTATTGGAGGGAGCTTTACATTAATCGTGATCAGTTGAGTCCTTGCCTTGTACATAAATCAAGTAGGGCTGGAACTGCGGTTTCTCAGTTTGGGCTCTTGAGCAGCGTCTGTTCCACCGCGTTTAAAAGGCGTTCTAAAACGGAAAAAGAAAGAAGGAAAGCAAGGAAGAAAGAAAGAAAAAAAAAAGGCGCTTTCGCACAATACTCCTTAAATCAAAGTCCACAAACGTTAAGAAGGCTGTTGTAAACGAAAGCAAACTATAATAAAACAAACAACATAGAAACAGGCGACATCGGCAGCCTCTACACACGGAAAGCGAAGTTGGGGGGACGTCAGCGCAGCTTCCTAAATGCGGTGAGTGGGGGGGGGGGGGGTGAGTGCAGCGGACGAGGTTGACCCTTCCTCGGGCAGGCCGAAGGAAAGCGCGCACAAATAAACCCGCCCGCTGGCAATTAATGCGACCGCTCAGACACCGGTATAAATAAATAAACTATGCAGGAAGGAAGGAAACAAATCCAGAAAGAGAAACAAGGAAAGGTGAGAGGGATTAGGGACAGGAAGATTGCCGCACTGAGCGGAGAAACCACGGAGTCAGCGAGAGGGATGGGCGCGCGAAACAATGAAAGCGCCGGAGAGGAGTCGGGCACGAGAGGTGCAAGAGGGCACACCCCGGCGGTGATCGGCTGGACCTCGGGGGCAGCGTCCCGACCGCAGACAGACGAGCAGAAGAGACCGCGGCGCCAGACTAGCCCGAAACGGCCGGTCACGACGGCCGAGGAGGTATGCCAGACAAGAAGAAAGACCAGAAAGGGGGGAGCAGGTACTCTCCTCAAGACGCGGGTTTCCTTGCGGTCGCCATTGTTACCGCGGCCAGGCGTACCCGTGGCTTTTGTTTACCGCTGCTTCCCAGTGGACGATGGAACAGGAAAACTGCAGCTTCGCATGCGAGGCCGGCGGTGTTGTACGACTGGCGAAAGAGCACAGGCGCCCCCGCTTTGAACGTCCCCCCGCGGCTGAGCGGAGGAACTGGTCGAGAGACACGCGCTGCCAGGTATATGCGGTGCCTCGACTGCCCGAAGACGCGTATGGTCATGACCGGTGGGTGCTTGCGGTCACAGGCCTGCATACACTGCCAATGGGACGGAGCGGCGTGGCAAAGCGATTTTTTTTTTTTTTCGCGTGTGTTGTGAACACGCGCGAAGGCGGAGAAAGATTGCAGACTGCCACTTGAGTACCCCCGGACAAAGCGCGTCGCCACTGTTGCGATTAAGAGAACGACATGCTCAACGATTCGTAATTAGTTTAAATTAAACATAGCAATCTTGGTTAATAAATCTCGTTATTCAAGCGTTACTCTAGTAATATTTAACGCAGAACTAACTACTTGTTAAACAAGATGCAACTCGGTTTTCATAAGCGAATAATTTCATTTTGCTAAACATTAACAAATTACGGGAAATTCGCTTCTTCCTTCTTGGCTCGGCGTTTCTCGATCTAATTTTTGTTAAAATTCTCTTCGTATAAAGCTCAGTTCTGAATGAAAGAATTTACCCTTAGAAGCAAACAAACGATGTACTCATACGGCTGCTAACACGTTGCCTTAAATCAACTTGCTTTTCGTTTTTAATTGCTTTCTCAATTTTTTAATTGCAGCCCGTCGCGGGACCCTCACGTGCGTACTCGCGCGAGCAAACGCCTCCTGGAGCGCAGCGAAGCATAGACGGGAACGCGCGGTGTGATAAATTTCGGTGACCGGACTTCTTGCGTAGCTTCCACAGCGTTGCACCTGATGTATGAAACGAAGTACCTATAGTTGGGAGAAAGGAAGTGGACGCGGCCACCGCAGATGGAAGCCGTATCTTCCATGGAAAACTCCCTCGGAGGAATCGGCAAGGTCACAGGATGTTTGCCACGTATATTAAAACAATGGTAATCAGCGAAGCGCAGTCGTCACTGCGATGATCCGCGACAATCGATGAGCGCTTGGCAGCGACTGTTGCCCCATCTCGTTCCGCGGGGAGCTCGGAGAGCCGTCTACAGGGAGAGCGTCACGTTAAAATTAAATAGTCCGGTTTATAATGTCCAGAAATGGCACGACGAAAGGCGTCGTATAAGTGGAAGGGCTGCGGAATAAAATTTGGCCCCCACTGAGGTGACACGCGTGACACAAACACACAAGCGTACCAAGTCTGCAGTTAATAATAATAACAATGAAAGCAATGTGAACAGGAAAAGAAGAAAGGCGAAAGGGGCAGAAGGGGTCCGTACGCACCCGCTTTAATGGACAGTTCATTGCTATACACACAAATGTCACTCCTTTTTCTCGAGTATAGCTCGGACACCAAGCCCTCAATTTGCGTAGAGTTAGATCAGACAGACCTACAAATCAAAGCAGTTAACGTTGCTGCCTAGAAGAAAACCTCGTGTGGCTTAGAAAGCACATCTCCGTCTATAAAGGGAAGGAGGGTGGGGGGGGGGGGGGGGGGGGCATTAATAAGGACCAAGTATTTTCGTCGTGGAAAAAAAGCATTATCGTGTGGTTGAAGCGACTTAACGATCGCGACATTGGGCTCGCCGTCGATCATATTTCAGACATTCCACGAGCAAGCGCCCTACAGAAGCATCGCGACAGACACCCTCTTAGAAGTTCCCGACTTACAGGGAAGAATTCAAAAGAACGACCTCCGAGGGCTAGAGGTCACGTCAGTCCATCGGCTAGAGGTCACGGGCGTAGAGTAGCGCTTTTCCCACCGTAAATCACGCGGCACAGGACGCCGGCCGGGTGCGATAAGCTTGCGGCGTTCTCTTTTGCCTACCCCCCCCCCCCCCTTCGTGTTTTTTTTTTTTTTGCTTTATCGACAGTCACGCGACCACTCGGGGCGGCAAACTTCAAGAGGGATACGGGCCGCCGGGACCAGCCGAAGACCGCTCGGTTTCAGGAGTGCCTGTGTGTGTTTGTGCGGTGAGTGAACGTGTTCATGTGTGTTTAAATTACTCGACTTATATGTGGTTTTTGCGCGCCCAAACCACCATCCGATTATGAGGCACGCCGTAGTTGAAATCTGGAGTTTTACATGCCAAAAGCACTACCCGATTGCGAAGCATGCCGCAGTGATTAATATTGACCAGATGGGGACTTTAACGGGCCCCGAATGCGCGGGACACCCAACGTTTTTTTTTTTTTTTTCATTTCGCCCCCGTCGAAATGAGAACGCCGCAGCCGGGAATTGATCCCGCGACCTTGTGCTTAGCAGCACCATAACCGCTAAGCCAACAATGGCGGGTGGCACGCCGTAGTAAGGCGGCAAAGGGGGGGGGGGGGGGGCAGCACTCGGCTGGATTACTGTCGAGAACCTGGCCGAGTTTCTTAATGTGCACTTAACTTAAAGTACACACCACCATTCTTGCATTCCCCCCCTCCCCCCCTCATAGATATGGGGCCGGCCGCCGGGGCCAGGATCGAAGCCCACAACTTCGTCCTCCGCAGCTAGCTCGCAGGTCACATATCCGCTGCACCCCTCTGCGCGTGCGCGTGAACTTACGTGCGTGCGCGCGCTGTAACACGGTCAATCAAGCACGTCACGCTGAAATTTGGCATTTCACCGCAATATACGAAACGCCGCGTAGTACTTGCATATTCCGAGTCAAAGCCAGCGCGGATTCTTTATATATAGCCCTTCTCTGACGAGAGAAGTTCCGGCACACGCAAATCTTCATCACGCGCGAGTCCCAAGGCCAGATAGATACAAGACGGGCAACATAAAGGCGCGTATAGTAAGGAAAAGAGCGTCTCGATTTACAAACAAGCCACGGCGCGTGGCCGGCGCGCAGCACAAAGGTCGCGTCACACGCAGCGAGGCGCCTGCGCAGCCATAAAAATCGCGCCGAATAATATACTTTAGCCTTCGGCGAACGAGTTGTTGGAGTGCTCGTATATACGTATGTGAGCCACGATCGACGGCAGGTCCTGCCTCGACAGGACACTGCCAAGGGTGCCGGGCCAGTCCGGTTTTCTTTTTTTCGAAAGGAGAAGAGAAATCGAGTTGTCTCTTGTCGCAACTCCTCTCCGGTAGTCAAAAGGTCGCGCGCGTTCCTTCCGAGTCCCCGGCGTGAAGAGGACGGTGAGCTATAGGTTTCAGAAAGGAGGTAATACAGCCGCCGTGACAGCTAACCCGAACAATGAAGACGCAATTATTGCGGCTTAGGTTCCAGCAAATTCGCCGCGGTAAAAAAAAATTAAGTGGCTACGGCGTTGTACCGATGAGGCCGCGGGCCCCCCTGTCGAACGATGGGGGGGGGGGGGGGGGGGAATGGGAAAACACTCTTGCACGTGGACCATGTTAAAGAAGCTCCGGGTGGTCGACATGAATCCCCCCAAAGACAAAGCACGAAAGACGGACACAAAAGACAAGACGATAGGTGAGGTGCCACGTGGGTTCTGTATACTACGCCAGCAACAAGAGCTATATTGAAACAAAAAGCTTTCCTTCTCGCTGATACTTTTCCTATCTCTTTAGCGTGACTATTGGAGTGGCCAATTAGGCGGCGTCGCTAAATTACGGCGAAACAATGAAGGCCACACAGAGGCAACGTCCGAACACATCATCGCATCCGGCGGACGGCCGTGAACATTCACGCAACGGCCGAGACACGTTGGGGGCCACACTATGCAGCACAGCGCCGATAATCGGCAGGCAGTTGTGAATCGCCACGATAACAGCAGCGCGCAACGACCCGTCAGCAGGGCCCACCGCTCCCCCTCTCCACCCCAATGGCTATAGGTGCAACAGCGTGCCTCTCAAAATTCATAGCGATCGAGAAAGCGCGAGGAGGTTCGTCCGAACAGCCGTCATACGTTAAGGTGAAATAAAACGATGGCGTTTAACGTCAGAAACTATACGGAGTGGCCTATGTAGGAGGGACGCGGGACGGCTGGAGGGCTTCCAAATAGTTGTGACCACCCGCAGCTCGACGCGCACCCGGAGCATAGACAGGCGATTTTTTTTTTTATTTAGTGGCTAGAGCATCTAGTGACACTTGTTTCTTGCGCAGCACTTCCGGTTCACCTCCCGAGACGACCGGGAAGGAAATTCAGAATAAATCAGCAAAAAAAAAAAAAAATCAGAATTGTACAGTAAAAAATTCACGGCTTTCATTATAAATATCATATCAGAGAATAAGTTTAGTTACAAGATGAGTTACTGAAGTGTCTGGAATAACGAGAATAAATGAGCAATCACCGATTAACGCACACCGAAGCACATAATCGCAGACCTTTAGAGAACCGCCACGTGAGCACGACGTTCACGCGGAAGAGGAGCCTGTACAGCAAACCGAGCACTGAAACGGTTTACGCACGCAACAGGCAACTCTCAGCGAGTCTAACGTCGGTACGGGACGCCACAGAAGGGAAAAAAAAAAAGCTCGGGGCTCTTTTCAAACCGGGTCCCGCCGTCCGGGCCAAAAGCTATGCTCCACCGCCTCGGACGTAATCGCGCGTAACATCGGAGAAAACACATCGCCGTGTAGAGGTGGAAACGCGCGCCGATACCGAATCCCGATAAGGGTCGCCGGAGGAGGACCGTCCGCCCGCCTACAACAAAGGGACTCGTCTTTTTTTTTTTTTTTTGTTGTTATGCGTGGAGCCGGCCCACACCGCCTCCACGCATACCTCACTCTTAGTAGACGCTTTCTTGGACAACAAACACCCCCCCCCCCCTGCCTGCCTGCAGTGGACCTCTCTGCGTTTCTGCCACACCGACATCCCGCTTGTTGCGCGATCTCGCTTGTTGCGTCACGCGTTGTTGCTGCCGCCGCTACTCCGGCCGTTCTTCCTCTTGTCCCGTTTTTTATTTCTGTTCTTTCTCCTCGGCAAAGACCGCAGACACCCGTCGGCGTTGTCGGTCGGTGCTATCCGTCTATCCACTTCCGATCTGTAGAGCTTTGTTTCCTTCGGGCTGTTTTTCTGTCTTCGCCCGCCCCCTCCACCGCGGCTGCGCCGAAGGAACGCCTTACGAGCGTGTTCTAAACGCGCGTGTATGCAGCGATGGAATCTCCGGGCTTTCTCCTTCGCGCCGCATCGCGCGAGCCGCCTCGCTTCCCCTTCGACAACGCTTTCACGGAAACACGACAGCGCACGCGCAGAACCTTCGGTGCATTCCGACGAAGATCGTTAAGCTATAAGCGTTCCGTACGGACACGTTGACGAAACCGGAAGACGCGATAGAAATGGCCGCAACTCCATGCGTTGAGAGCAGCGGCATAGTGAACGCGGCGATGGTCCCGCGGTGTATACGAATTACCATCGCGCGAACACTTGTTCCACGCCAGTTGATAGGGCCACATAGCAGTGAGGGCCGAGCCGTACTACGAAGCACGAAATACATGGCTTACAACGTAGTCCGCGCTATATTTGTCTACATTCTCGTGCTATATTTAAAGCCACGTATACAAAAAAAAAAAAGAGAGAGAGCTAAGAGAGCCTCGCGCAACGCGGTTGAAGCCAGAGGAGTCTGCCCAGCGCGGGAACATCGCGTCGGAGCGCACGGTAGGTTCTATATAGCTATCCAGCTCCGCAGGCAGAGCAACCGATTAAAAAAAGCTATACCGGGAACCGAATAATTCTTGACCAATATACGCCGAGCCTCAGAGGTCACGTGCTGGACTATACTGCAAGTAAAAGAGAGAGAGAGAGAGAGAGAGAGGGAAATGAATTCACAGAAAATCGGCTTGCCAAGGCTTTGCGTCAGCGTAGCGTTCCTTTTCTTTTTCTATAACTTAATTCCTCTCTCCACGTTTCACGCCGCGAATTACCCCACCATGCCAAATCGCCCAACACAATTTTTCGCTTCGTACCGAGGCCGTTCTGACGTCCGACGCGCCAACCTTAAAAAGAACGAAAACGCATGTATATCTATTTTTGACTCGCAGACCGGCGCCTCGCGCGCGCTTACACATTGTAAAAAAGTTGTGAGAGCGCCGCGTCTCGAGACGCGAGCGCACTCCTTCCTATACAGCTCGCTCTTCCTCGAGCGATTTGCGAGTACTATGTAGCCCACGCTCCACTATGGTTACCACTGTACCGAAGCATAAACCGCGCGCGGTCTCCCTTCCTCTTGCAGTAGTAAATCTGGATAGCGCACGCGGACCGTTAAGCCAAGTTTAGCCCAAAAGCGCGCGCTGGCGTAAGCGCTTCCGCGCCTATATAGCGAACACGCAACGCTGAAAGCACGAAGCAGCGCGTGCATGCGCACAGAAGCGGCAACGTCATGAAGCCTGGCGAGGAAGCGTGTACTGCGAGCCGTTCATTTCCGGAACCGGAATATATTCTCCGGTCTTTCTTTCTAAACCGTCGCGTTTTAAACTGCGAAAGCAGTTCGAAGCTAGGAAGTGGGCTTGCAGTGTGTGTGTGTGTTTTTTTTTTTTTTTTTTTTTTTTACGCCCATGTGTACTGCGTCCGCGGCCGTAACGTTTATCGTACTTTTTTTTCCGCTCCAATCCTACGTCTGACTGCGCATATTTTAAGTTCCGACATAATCGAAAATCATTCGCAAACTATTTGTATTTACGTAGACAGTGACCATTTCATTCGAAGACCGCGGATCAAATAGGATCACTATAAATTCGATTCGTTCATTCGAAAATTTGTTTTCTAATATTTTCACATTCCTAACATCGCACCATTCAAGCTCGCGTTCCGGAACTTGGGAAACTCGCGGTGTCGAATTTACGCAGGCTGATGGCATCGGCGCGTGAATTTCGGAGGCGCCGAAATGCCGCAGCGTACAGGAAACGACGTTCATCGCAAAAGCTGCGGCGTCGTTCCTGAGACGACGAAAGCTTCGGATGCGAAATCTTGCCGCTGTCGTGTACACGTGAAAACGAGCCCCATCTGCTGGAGTTTTAAACGCTGGCTTGTTGCTCATTCGCGTAGCGAAGGCTAGTTATCGCCGAAGCAAAACAAAAATTAAGGGCAAACAAGTCCCCTGCTCTTTCTTTGAATTTCGCGGCGAAAGCTCCGCGCGGTATGTGCACACGTCAGCGTTTTCGTCCCGCATGAGAGGCGTAACCCGACGACCCAACCACCCCGCGACCAGAGTGGAGAACTTGATTTGAAAAATTGTTACAGCGCTAACGCGTGCATCCACAAAGTAAGAAGGACGAGACGCAGGCGTTTGTTACTTTGTGGATGCATGTGTTAGCGCTGTAACAAATTTTTCAAATCAAGTATGCAACAACTCGCCCAGAAAGAAGTTTCAACGGAGTGCAGAAGCGGGCGCGCGTGATATGACAGAGAGAGAGAAACTTTTATTGGCTTGACGATTTACGTGCAGTGGTCGGAGACCCTTTAGTCCAAGGCCCCGCTGGCCTCGGCCGCCATATTGACCTGTCATATGAAGGACTGTTGTCCCGCCAGGTCCGAGCTGGTTAGCTGTGCCTCCCATTGCTCCATTGTGTGGTGTGTTTTATCAAACGGGTGTGATTCACAATCCCAAGTAATGTGTTGTAATGTTGGTATGCCTCCGCACCACGGGCAGTCGGGCCTGTAGCGAGTGGGGAACATGGCATTCTGTAATTTAAGGTGGGGGAATACCCCAGTCTGAATTTTGAGCCAGCTGGCGGCTTCCTCTCCACTGAGTTGTGGGTGAGGGGGAGGTTGCACGCTGATGAGCGAGAATCTCCCGGGCATTCGTGGAAGAAGCCATTATACCGGGAGGTGAGAGAGCTTATGAAAGCACATACGTTTTCACGATAGCATCAAGAACGGGGTCACGACTTACGCATCAGTGTTCCTCGCGTTTCACTTTAAGAATGGGAAGTCTCAGTCTCTCGATGCGGCCATGCGATAGCGCATGGCTATTTTTTCCGGTTGCGCATATTTTTCGCTCGTTCTGTCGTCTAACATGCGCATCTAGGAAGCCAACATACATATGAGCGCGCTTTCTTACGAAATAAACTTGGTTGCCAGTTGGCGCCCTTTTAATATCTGTCCCATTTCTTCCGCTTACCTTTCGCGTTGCAAACGTTGACAGAGACGACAAAAGGATTTAAATACAGCCACTTTTAAGGTTTAACTCGGTAGAAAGGTGTAGACTGCCCTGTCACTGAAGAAAGAAGGAAAAGAAACCGCGGAGAAGCAAGCGGATGTCGAAAACGCAAGTGTTCCGGAAACGTTCGAGGCAACACCGCCCGCGATGTTACCCTACCCCGCTCTCAACCCAGCATAGTTCTTCGCCAACTAGTAAAAAAAAAGAAAAACGCATCGTCAGGCCGAAGGCTTGTGTGCGGTACATATATGCCTACATATGCGGGTACCCCCCTCCACGCTTACGCGTGGCCAGATCGGGGTCAGAAATCTTCTTTTGCAACACTCTCACTTCCTCGGCTTCGCTTTGCTCCCCATTTCCTCCTCCGCACGCCAGGCGTTGGCCCGCCTCCACGACATGCAGATCCGTTGTAGTTGTGTGCATCGCGGCGAGGAGGTAAGCAAGGCGTCTTTGCCGCCACTCCCCGCAAGAAGCGTGTAATGGGCGCGCTCTGCGAGTCGCGTACCGTTGGGGGCGCGCGCGCGCACCGCAGCGTTTCTTCCCCGCCTGGATTCTGCCGAGCGTGTGGGAAAAGCGCGTTACGCTCGACCGAAAAGAAAGCCGGAGTGAGCGGCCACGCGTCTTTCCCGTCCCCACGTGCCGCTTCGGCGTGGCCAATCCACCACCGTGGGTAGGAGCCACACACGTGATAGGCAACAACAACAACGCCTAGAAAGCGCGATTGAGCGATGCCGGCAGGCGCAGCAGCAGCGGTGATCGGACACGCGACCGCACGCCTTTCCTTTCTTTTCTTTCTTTCTTTAGCTGCACCGAACTGGATACGTTTACTCGGTTCGGAAGTGTGCAGTAATACGGTAGTAGTTCAAAGAGCGACTGTTCGCGCGGTGTTACGTTTCGCCTACAACGCGCGGTAATGCCGGCGCGGATGCAACGGACGCCGGGGCTTTGTTCAAAGCGGCGGACATTTTGGCCCGTGCGACGCCGCCGCAACGCTTCCCCGCCAAGCGTGTCCAGGCGTGTTTCAGTGCCACGTGTCTTCGTGTGTGCGTGTGTGTGTGTGTGCCCTCGCTTGTCAAAGCGCGGCAGCCGGGGAGCGGAGTTCCCCGAATGAGGAGCCTGGAGGTCTCTCGGCTCAACCGTTCGCGCCGTCGTGTGGGCGGGTTGGCGATGCGTCACTGCACTCGGTTCAGCAGGTCTCTCGGCTCGACCGTGCGCGCCGTCGTGGGCTCATGCTCCGCCGTCCCGTGACCTTCATCCCGTGACCTTCCCTTTTGGACCGCGACGCCGAGAGTATAAGAGCAGCTGCCCCCGGACGCCAGGAGAGAGGCTCCGATTTGTACTGTTGAGTTACGTGCTCTCCCGTCTCTCCACTTCGGTCGACCTGACCGGCCGCTCTTTTGCTATGTTAGAATAAACAAGTTGTTCTGTTACCAGTCTTCTCTTGCTTTGCCGGGACCTTCGGATGCTTCCAGTGCCCCAGGCCGCCAGGCCAACGCTACCCTTGGGGCTTGCGACCCATTATCAATAACGGCCGTCAGCACCGAGACCCCAACAACTCGTGCCAGCGGTGCGATTACTACATCTGGTTGCCAGCGGTGAGATCGCGACAACGGAGGCCAGCAGCGAAGAGATGCGGTTGACAGTATGCTGAGCAGCACAACGACCATCCGGGAGCAGTGCAACGAGCCCTGTGTGATGACTGGTTGCCTGCAGCGGAACGACTGCGCTGAAGTCTTGGCTGCGAGGTTTGGTGAGTGCGGGACTTTCTTCTTCTGAGTTTTGCCAGGCTTTTGTTAGTGTTAGAAACAGAGCTGGTAATTGTGGTTGTCGTTGCTGCCGGGTTAGTTTGCGGCAAGACAATAGTAGGCAGTAGAGAAAGCAGCATTCAGAGCAGCCATGGATTTGAAGTCGTTGCGCAAACCGAAATTGCTGGAGCTTGCAAGAGAGTTGGGTCTGGATGTCTCAGACAAACTCAGAAAACCAGAACTGCTAAGGGCTATTCTTGAGTTAGAAGCTGAGGATGACGAGCTGTCGGAATGCCTTGAGACCATTGAGGAGAGGGAGACGGCAAAAAGACAGGAGCGTGAACTTAAAGAACAGAAAGAGAAAGATGAGCGCGAACGTAAAGAACAGATAGAACGAGAGCAACAAGAGAAAGAAAGAGAGCGCGACCGTCAACACGCTTTGGAAATGAAGCGTCTCGAGTTAGAGATGGAACGCGCTCGTAATGGAAGTCAGGCACACGGTGCAGGAGAACGAGTATTGTTCAAAATGACTGACCTGATGCGGCCGTTTAAGCTTGGAGAGGACATTGGTTTGTTCCTGGTTAACTTTGAGCGAACGTGCGAGAAGCAGGGGTTCTCTCGGGAAACGTGGCCACAGCGCTTGCTCACTTTGCTACCCGGCGAGGCGGCCGACGTAGTCGCTCGCTTGGAGAGAGAGGAGGCAGAGGATTTCGACAAAGTGAAATCGAGTCTGCTAAAAAAGTACCGGCTGTCAGCGGAGGCGTTCCGTCGGAAGTTTCGGGAAAATGAGAAAGGCAAAAGTGAGTCATATACAGAGTTTGCCTACAGGCTTATGTCAAACATGCAGGAGTGGCTCAAAGAAGAGAAAGCGTTTGGTGACCACGAGAAAGTTCTGCAGTGTTTCGGGCTAGAACAGTTTTATAGTCGGTTACCTGAGAACGTGCGGTACTGGGTCTTGGATAGGCCAGACGTTAGTACGGTGGCTCGAGCCGCTGAGCTAGCCGAGGAGTTTGTGACGCGTCGGGCTCGCGGAGCTAAGGACGGTCAAAAGGGTGAATTTGGCTCCAAGTTTGAGAGGCCGAAGTTCACGCCCATGAGAAAGCGGTTCGAGACGAGGCGAGCGCGCGTGTGTTATACGTGCCAGAAGCCGGGTCACTTTTCGGAGCAGTGTCCGACCGAACGTGAGGAGACGGCGGCAACCGAAGCCGAACGCAGAAAGCGGTTCGAGATGAGGCAAGTGCGCGTGTGTTATACGTGCCAGAAGCCGGGACACTTTTCGGCGCAGTGCCCAGAAACAAAACCAAAAGTCGTGTTTTTTTCATTAGGCAGCACTGACGAGAACATGAAGCTTCTCGAGCCTTACATGCGAGACCTCCTCGTGAACGGGAAAGAGTGCCGAGTGCTTCGCGATACCGCAGCTACGATGGATGTCGTTCACCCCTCTTACGTAGAACCCGATATGTTCACGGGCGAGTGCGCATGGATCAAGCAAGCAGTGGAAGCTCATAGCGTGTGTCTGCCGGTAGCAAAAGTGCTTATTGAAGGACCTTTCGGAGCACTTGAGACGGAGGCCGCAGTGTCATCTATGCTGCCCCCCCAGTACCCGTACCTATTTTCGAACAGGTCCGATCACCTCCTGCGCGAGAAGGGGCTTTTGTTTGGTGAGGCTAGCGTTCAGGCCTTAACCAGATCGAAGGTTCGGGAGCTCGCTGCAAAGGCGGTAGTTGCGGGGCCGACGTTGTTGAACGATGAGAAAGGGTCAGAGGCGCAGCAAGCTGGTATTCAGAGCACGCCCGAACGGGATAAAATTGAGCCTGTAGCGTTAAAGGCACCAGATACTGGAGAGGAAATTCCCGATGCGGGAAAGTTAGAAGAGCTTCCGGTCGAGCTTCCGGGACTAGGCTCAGTGACAAACAGGAAAGACACCGATCAAGTCATTAGTGACTTAATAAGTCAAGCATCGCTGTCGCCTGAGCAGAAAACCGAACTACACCAGCTCTTACAAGAGTTTCAAGGTCTGTTCTCTGAGAGGCCGGGTAGGACTTCTGTCCTTACTCATGACATAGAACTTACCTCCCCAGAGCCAGTACGATCCAAGGCGTACCGGGTGTCACCCCGCCAGAGCGATATTATGGAGGCTGAGGTAAAGAAAATGCTACAGCTCGGTGTTATTGAAGCGGGTGAGAGTGATTATACCTCCCCTTTGATTTTAGTTGAGGTACCGGGCAAGGAACCTCGTCCTTGCGTCGACTACCGCAGGCTTAATTCCATCACTAAGGATCAAATTTATCCGATCCCTAACATCGAGGAGCGCCTTGAGAGAGTGAGTAGCGCTCAGTTTATTTCCACCCTAGATCTTGTCAGGGGTTATTGGCAGGTTCCACTTACAGAAGAGGCTAGTAGGTATGCGGCGTTCATTTCACCAATGGGGACATTCCGTCCTAAAGTTTTGAGTTTTGGTTTGAAGAACGCGCCATACTGCTTTTCAAGCCTCATGGATAAAGTGTTGCGGGGACAGCAAGAATTCGCTTTACCGTATCTAGACGACGTAGCGATATTCTCCGCATCCTGGCCGGAACATATGGCGCACTTGCGGGCAGTGCTAACCCGCCTGCGCGATGCGGGCTTGACAGTCAAGGCTCCCAAGTGCCAGTTAGCACAGGCCGAGGTTGTCTACCTCGGACACGTGATTGGTCGGGGTCGTCGCCGCCCCTCTGAAATAAAGGTGGCCGCTGTGCGAGACTTCCCGCAACCGCGCACGAAGACCGATATTCGGTCGTTCTTAGGTGTCGCCGGCTACTATCAGAGGTACATCCCCAGGTACTCTGATATCGCGGCTCCCTTGACGGATGCTCTAAGAAAGACAGAGCCGCAAACAGTCGTCTGGGATGAGACAAAGGAAAGAGCTTTTAGCGCCCTAAAGAGCGCCCTAACAAGCCAGCCTGTGCTACGATCGCCCGACTAGACAAAAGGGTTCGTTGTTCAGTGTGATGCTAGTGAGCGAGGCATGGGCGTTGTACTGTGCCAACGGGAAAATGGAGAAGTAGAACACCCCGTCCTGTATGCTAGTCGTAAGCTGACCAGTCGTGAGCAGGCGTATAGCGCCACCGAGAAAGAGTGTGCGTGTATCGTGTGGGCCGTTCAGAAATTGTCATGTTACCTAGCCGGCTCGAGGTTTATCATTGAAACGGATCACTGCCCTCTCCAATGGCTGCAGACCATCTCTCCCAAAAATGGCCGCCTCCTGCGCTGGAGCCTCGCTTTGCAACAATATTCCTTTGAGGTGCGTTACAAAAAGGGGAGTCTCAACGGTAACGCCGATGGCTTAAGTCGAAGCCCCTAACGTGGGAATCAGCCTCAAAATTGCTTGTTACTGATGTTTTTGTTCCTGAGGCAGGATTTTTAACTTATTGCTTTTGTGTAGTGTTTCAAAGTGATGATGTGCTTTCTAGTGCAATTTTCCGATTTGTGGACGCGTTCTGAGTGCTGCTAAACTACTGTAAGGAACTAGGCAGCAGTATAAAAGGGGAAAGAGCCTGGCAGGGCTTAGTGAGGGTTGTGCCGTGCTTGCTGACTGAGCGGTTGACTTTCGGCGTAGTTCTAACGCTTGCCGGAAACGAGAACAAAAATGTCAACTCTCCCGAAGTCACTTTGCAGTGTCCTGTGTGCACCTGAACGTGAGAACGAGGCCTTCTCTGTGCACTGCGCTCAAGAAACGCCAAAGGACGCCCGACTTCGGTTATGAGCATCATCGAGCGACATCCCTCCGGACAGCGGATGCAGTCCCCTGACCATCGGGATCCCCTTCCCCCGGCGGGGCGGTCTGTTACGTTTCGCCTACAACGCGCGGTAATGCCGGCGCGGATGCAACGGACGCCGGGGCTTTGTTCAAAGCGGCGGACATTTTGGCCCGTGCGACGCCGCCGCAACGCTTCCCCGCCAAGCGTGTCCAGGCGTGTTTCAGTGCCACGTGTCTTCGTGTGTGCGTGTGTGCCCTCGCTTGTCAAAGCGCGGCAGCCGGGGAGCGGAGTTCCCCGAATGAGGAGCCTGGAGGTCTCTCGGCTCAACCGTTCGCGCCGTCGTGTGGGCGGGTTGGCGATGCGTCACTGCACTCGGTTCAGCAGGTCTCTCGGCTCGACCGTGCGCGCCGTCGTGGGCTCATGCTCCGCCGTCCCGTGACCTTCATCCCGTGACCTTCCCTTTTGGACCGCGACGCCAAAAGTATAAGAGCAGCTGCCCCCGGACGCCAGGAGAGAGGCTCCGATTTGTACTGTTGAGTTACGTGCTCTCCCGTCTCTCCACTTCGGTCGACCTGACCGGCCGCTCTTTTGCTATGTTAGAATAAACAAGTTGTTCTGTTACCAGTCTTCTCTTGCTTTGCCGGGACCTTCGGATGCTTCCAGTGCCCCAGGCCGCCAGGCCAACGCTACCCTTGGGGCTTGCGACCCATTATCAATAACGGCCGTCAGCACCGAGACCCCAACAACTCGTGCCAGCGGTGCGATTACTACAGCGGCAACGAACGCTTGCGATCAGCGAGGGCCCCGGTTGCACGAGACACGTGACTGATGCATGACAACAGCTCCTCGTCAACAACTGCTGCTCACTCATCCCAAGCCTCGGGTATGCAGGATGGAGGAGGGGCGACCCCCCTTCCAACACTTCCCCCCCCTTTCTGCTTTTATGCCTTATGTCTATCCCTCATGATGTTTCCAGCGTATTGAAGAGACAACGAAGATAAATGTAGGTTCAGGTGCAATAATAACTTAAAACATAGCGGAGATTGCTCCGCCTCAACGCCACCTATATCAACCGCGATACGGTCTGAAGCACTGCGCAGTGCAACTAAAAACACAAGGCTAGCTCCTCCTGCAGCAAGCAACACTCATCCTCCTCCTGCTGCTCAGTAAATTACGCTTCCACAACGCCAAAAGCACCACTCTTAGCGTGCGTGACAACCGGTACACCAGAGAAAACGCGAAATCAGAAGACAGATGGCGACGCCGCCTCATGGTTCCCGCACCATACCACCGTGGCGTGACAAATTTTGCTGGCGTCCGCGCTCGGCCGTGGTTAACGGTAAACACGGACTACGTTTTGTATTCTGGAGTAGCCAACTAATGAACGTCGAAAGCTTTAGATACACTTACTTAACAACAGCCGGGCTAAACTCGATAAAGCACTTCGAAATTTATGACGGCGCACGACGTACCTGCGTTAAAATTCCGGCGAGAATCTTTCTTTTCTTCTGGCTAGATTTCGCAGTAATCAACATATTACTGCGAAATCAGCGAAAACGAGTTCTTAAATAATACTTTATCCGTCCGAACTATAACTTAGCGTTTTTCTTTAGCATACCTTTAAGCACACTCAAAGCCGAGCCCACATTTTTTTTAGCATGAGCCAATACGAACAGGGCCAATCAGATCCTCGATGTCCTCAAGTACACCAGCATGCTCGATCGTCTTCGTCCGGAGTATAGACCAGAATACGCTAGCCTCGCACCCAGACTAACCGAACGCATACTCTCGCACCCGGATTGCCCGGTAGTCCAGCGCCATATTGTACTGGGCTGCCAAAGTGTGTTCGCCGGCGACCAGTATACATGGCAAGCGCCAGCTCTAGGACTCCAAAGTGCGGAAATGTGCCCGTTCACGCGGATACAAAGTACAAGAAGTCATCTGGGCATCATTGCGTCGTGCTTGGATGCCAAAATAACCAGCGGAAAAGGAGCAGGTTGCTTAGCGCTGTTTGCGAAGAGCACAATACACGTAGGGAATCGTGCCGGTGCGGTGTTTTTAGCCTGCACCGATTTCCATCCGCAACGAAGAATGACAAGCTGCGCCACCGGTGGATAGCTGCAGTGAATAGGAAGAACTACCAACCCAGTAAAAATGCACGAGTGAGTATTCGATCTGTGTATATTTTGGTGCCACGTTCAACTTTGCGCCCTACGAACGTAATATGTGTAACACGCAGGTTTGCTCCGAGCACTTTCTGGACAACAAGCCTACAAAGCAGAATCCCGCGCCGGTGCTTCGCCTTGGCTATAACAAGAAGGCAAGCCTTTTCGTGTGTTCATTCAGGCATAGCTCCCGACGGTTAAGCGGAACAGATGAGTTTGCGGTTAGCGATACTTGCAGCTGGTGCACGGCATGACCATTAAGCGTGAACGACAAGTTGTAGGCAATAGTATGTTGCCCTGCTTGTGAGCGTTATTGCTAATGAAAGTAAACCGAAGTCCGCTCGTCACGTAGCATGCGTCCACAAAAACGTAGACGACTGCTCGCCGCCGAAGGTGTTCTTGCAGCGCGCCTGTCTTTACGAGCTGGTGTTGCAGGTGTCATTCGTACCGAATTCATTTGAGCCTCCTGAGCTCTAAACTGCGTGCGGGCTGTTTGGCGAGGAAAATAAGGTGCTTAATCATTTTTTTTTTTTGTAACAAAATTTTGCTCGTTCTCACCAGTGTTTTTTTTTTTTTTTTTAGTTTTTTCTGAGGGAACGCCAACAATCCGATATGGCCTCGGGCAAGCGAAACAGGTCTGATACCAGGTAGCTGCAGTTGGTAGGGCTAATTTTGTGGAATGCAGGTGCGGTTGTTGTCTTGTACCAAAGGGGTCCCTGATGATGCAGCTTTAAGTAGGAATGGTAATTTTATGTGCCCTGTCATGGTTTGTGCAACTGTACAACACCTACATCTGTCATGCTCGCCCTGTTAAACGGGCTTTGACTGCACATGTACTTGAACATTATAACTACTATAGTTCCTCATTTTCCAATGAGTGCAGGTTTAGCATCATATGCTGCTTGTTCGCGTGCTGTAGGCTTGTGTTCTGAATGTTGTACTCTTAAGTGGTTGTACGATACAATTGGCCTGGTGTATTTTCTATTTCATTTTGAGAGGACTTTATATCTTCGCAACAGTGATGGCATGGGAAAGAACTACAGCCCTTCTTACTATAACATCTATTTTGTTTTCAATGTGCAGGTGGTGAAGGGCAGGCGTCTGCTAATCAGGCAGTCAAACGACCTCGCCAGTTGGTTGCCAAACGCGGCCAACCCAGTAGTGACTATGACAAACAATGCCAAACTGAAAGTGCAGAGGACAATGTTCTGCGTGCTTTAATAAAATGTGGCACCAACACAATGCTGTAAAATCCTTCACAGGTTACGTGCCAAAAAGCTCACACGTTTTCTAGCATATAGCGCGCGGTTTGTACAAACGTAATAGCTTACTTACCCGATATATTCGCTTCTGCAGTCTGCACAGCACTCAGTGTGACTATTGCGGACTTGCATGAGGTCTTGAAGTTTGATTGAATCGAGACAGCGAAAATGACAGGTTAGAAAAAACGCGAAACACGCCTTCCGCCCAGCTAAAAAGCCCAAGTTTCGCTTTCGCGCCGGGTCGCATCTCCCAGCGTGGCAGCCCAGTCCTGCTACTTCGCGGCGCTTGGGATAGATGGCGCGACCAGCGCTCATCAATATGGCGGCGCGCTTAGAATTCACGGTGTTCTGGTGTATAGCGTGCTTCCCCTGGGACGGGAACGCCGTCCGAAACGCGTGTCGTGAGAAACAATCATGTGAGCTGCACGCGGAAAGAAAAAGCGCCGCCCGAATCAAGCAGAGAGCTCGGGAAAAGAAAGGGGGCATGGGAACCCGATAGCCGGCATTAATCGCTGGACGTATAGAGCGTACCCAAACCGCGCGTGCCAGACGCTTCCAACTTTCGCACGGCGTTTTTTTTTCCGAGGGGACAAACGCGAGCGCCCAGCTCTCGTTGGGCGGCCAAGTTTGATGCGAACGTCTGCGTCCCCCGTCCCCCCCCCACGCTATATTTTTTCCCCGAGCTCAAATGAGAACGGAGTGCCGAAGTAATCCAGGGAGACACGGCAGGTATGCAGCACGACATCGCGTGCGACCGGGCGTGTATAGACAAGGCGCAAGTTTGTAAACAAACCATCATCATCATATACTGTTCATTTCGACTGCCTGAGGAAGCGATCCAATTATCTGTCTTGAGCCCCCCCTCAAGAAGCTTACGCGTTGCGTAACCCCGCATTGTTGTAGAGCGCACAGCAACTGCAGAAAGCGCGAGTGCAATGCTGCTCAACGGCCACCGCCCAGCACTGGAGCGACAACACAACGCCCCTGGGAAGGAAGTTCGTGGGTATAGCGGCGCAACGGATCTTTTGACAAGTTTTGTTCGTCCATTAAACAGTGAAATTAACGAAATCAACATAGTGCTCCGCAGCGCAGTACGCCAGAGAGATTGAGCTATATATGCACCGCAGCGGTTCCTCCAGAATCTCGCGAAGCCCGAGCAAAACGCTCAAATAATCAACCTATTATGCAGTGAAATGAACGAAATTAACATAGTGCTGAGCAGCGCAAAGCGCCACGGCGATTGAGCTATACAGCGCCGCGGTTTCCGCAGAATCTTGCGAAGCCGAGCAACGAGCTCAAATCCCCGAGTTCCGACGCGCAGGTATAATGCATGTAATGTTCGAGGGAAGAAATTTATATTCTTCGAGGAGGCGCGCGCAACAACTGAAAGAACACCTGGCAAGACGCATCGCGGAAGACAAGCGATTTGAGACGCGCGAACGAACGCTGCATCGCAAAGCAATCGATACACACGACGTCGAAGCTAACTCAAACGCCGCGGAGATCGCCGATACCGCGAGAAAAAAAGCGCGCAAAAAGAAATCCGAACAAGAAAACGAGTTTGCGAGCGCTGTACAGGGAGCGCGCTTACATAGATAATAGTTATTCAAATCGCGTCGCCCTCGGCAGGTGTCAGTGAGGGCGCACGCGTAGGCACGTCCGCGGTTTGGTCCAGTTTCTTCGTCGTCGATGAATAAATACGTCGCGCCAGCTGCCCGTGACACTGCCGCGCTACGTCTTGGCCGGGTGCCACCTTGGCGAAAGGTTCGGACCGGTCGCCTTCTGTAACGTATACGCTCGACCGTGGAGACATGCTCCTGGATAGAGTGGCGACGACGCTGGATGTATATCGCCCGTGCATCGCAAAACCGCATTTGGAAATGCCGGGTCGGCAGCCAAATGAGCGCGTAAAAGAGCGATTCGTTACAGCGAGACGCCGGTAGCCGGGCAATTCGAAGAAAGAAAGAAAAACACGTGGCCGGCGCGGAGCGGCGCACCGATTTTAACGACGGTTTTTTTTTTTTTTTAGCCACGCAGATATACACGGTGTGGAAGGTGACTGATATGGCACCCGCAGCGAGGGCGCAGATTGAATGTTAGACAAGGACGCAGTATACTACTACGCGGTTAGTGGTCGACAAATCAGTTTTAAGGGCTGCGCGACGGGCGAAACCTTGCGCGCGACCCGTGGGAATGCGGCTTTCGTGAGCTTCCGAGCGGCTTGGCAGTCCAGCGGCCACGCTGACATATTAAATTGATGTCCTGTCTTCAGGGTGTGCCGCCGCTTGGTGAAAAAGTTGTCTATTGAAGACAGTTTGCCTATACATGCCGCGAATACACCCTCGCAATTTTTCTTTAATACCGCGCGAGCGTCAGACTGCATGGCGAGCATCGAGCGCACGGCGAGCGTCGACCGTACGGCGAACATCGACCTCACGGCGAGCGTCGATCACACTGCGAGTGGCACTTCTGAAGTGAACAGCGCAGCACAACACATTCGAACTGGAAATAGCATTGCGCATCCACGCGTAACAAGTTTCCGATCCCACCACCACTCTTCGCCTCTACAAGGCCGCTGACACGCCGTGCGGTCGACGCTCGCTGCGGCAGTGTTAAATAATTGCAACGAGTGCGCGCACACTTATATCAGGGGTGTGCAAATACTCGAATCTTCGAACTGGAACTGAACGCTTCTCTTTCGTTGATGTACTGGTCATTCGATTGTGGCCGCATATAGAATTACTGGAATCTGCAACCATAACGCGGAAACTAATGTTTCCATACATATGTTCATGCGACTATCAAATTCGCCCTCTGTAAGAGAAATTAACACAATACGGGAATAATCATGGATCAAACTAAATAAATTAGCAGAGTTTCACGAAGAAAATCACAAATACGCCTGTGCGAGTCGTCAAAACGCTTTAGTGTAAGCAGCCGTAATGAGGAGCATCGCGAGACACGGCCGTGTGAGCAAAACATTGTGCTAACGTATAGCGAGAAATAAGGAAGCAGCGCGTGCCACCATTTCCGTCCGGGATCAATTCACCTGATCCCGACAATTTGGTCCAGCAGGAGGCAATTCTCTCAGTAAGCCATACGGGACCGTGCGACACGGCAACACCAAAATAATTTGCACCCTTCAAGAGTGTATGAGAGTGAAAACTGGTATAAACTCGCACCTTAGACCCAAAAAGGGTGTAAGGCTGCCAGTTTATCCATTTCCACCCTTGTTCACTTTGAAAGGTGTAAATTGGTTTACAGTGTAGCCTGCTTCGTAACGGTGCAAAAGATGCACGGATATCGGAGCAGCATATTTTGGGTGCTGCACGCCTATTTCGTCTTTTTTTTTTCTTCGCATAGCAGCCCACAAATTTCACCCAGAAATCTCAACTCGTGCGAAACTAATTTTGGGCGTTAATGCCCACGAAAGTTGCCCGACAGAGGCAGCAGTCGCCATACATAGGTTCCGTAGCTCATCAATTGGTAGCGCATCTGATGCGAAAAAAATGTGCATCCGCCTGCCACATTTTTTTCGGCGACGGTCACCCCTCGCCTTCCCGCCCTTACGTAAGGACGCGCTTCCATCATCGCATACATGTGGCGATAAGGCGACTCGAAGCAGCATTTCTGTGCACTCATTTCTGAGTACGTTGACGCAAGCACTGTGCGACAGTCGCGAAGTTAAATGAGCGCACTTAAATGCGCAGGTCGGTTACGAAGTACAGAAGTATGGTTACGCGCAAGTACGCTTACGCAGCAGGAAATATCTCCGCCCGCCACCACTTCTGCAGCAGCACAGTTTCAACGGAAAACAGAGGTGATACCAGATAAGCACATAGAACAGAAATCCAGTAGCAGACGACGAATCTGTACGCAACGGTTGCAACTGCCACTATGAGTGCAACCTAGTTCCTGTCCTTTACTTCAGTTAGCTTTACTTTCACAACGGCCGCGGAACGGTTCATAGGTGTACAGTGAAAAATGAAACACGAGAATGAAAAACGAAAAGGATGTACCCGGTCTATTGTGTTTTCCCTTCAGATGAACAAACTACTAAAACTAATACAACTTGATTATACTGCTTTTTTTTTTTTTCTTGAGGGGGTGGAGTGGGCTGCAGTGGAAGCGGCGGGACAGAGGAATAATGAAAGTGCTAGTCTGGGTTCTGGCATTCAAGTGTTTCAAAAAAAAAAAAAAATTACCTTCCGCGAGTTGACAAGTTCTTGGTGTGGCACTGCTCAGGCTGATTTTGTAAAACGTGGCGCAGCGATTGTCTTCAACAGACGTAATCAGCAGAAGACAGACATGTACGCTACATGCTATGCAATACTACATGACATGCGAATGTGCGGGGTAATTGCCACAACCAGCGCCAGAAAGCGTGCCCACGGCCTACGAGCATGCTTTTTCTACTTTAAAAACATTCCGCACGGCGCCAAAAACATCACCAACGCGTACGCACTACGAAAACAATCTGGCTGCAATGCGTTTGTTAACACAACCACTCGTTGAACTCAAAAGGTGTCGTTAGATCATATACGGGCGTTTCAAACTTTGCCGCTGCCACTTGGCTCGCGAAACGCACAGCGCACGCCGCGACGTTCAAAACGTATGAAACCACTCCGTGGCGATATCGCGTCGAAACTTACCTGTTACAGTCAGTAGATGCACAGCATGCAGACGATGAAAATCACGTATGTCCGATGCGGAGCGTGCAAAAAAATCCAAGCGGCAGAAAGGCGGCACCAGCATTCACCACATTCAAAACACGACATACAGCTCGTATCCCATCGCAGACGACAGTCAAAACTCGTCTGGCGAAAATAAGCGCGCGCCACAGCGAGAGCGGCCGCGGCAGCCTCCGGTAGGGGGCAGCGGGCGACGCGCTGGCGCTTGACGTCGTGGGTTAGGCTACGCGAGTATTGTTGACGTCATGCTTTTCTTTGGCGCGTCAAATTTGAACAGGCGTAATTCGTGATTTCTTAGAGGAGGCGTAATAGCCTCTTAGATTTTCCACTTCTGGCTACCCACGGGATACCAGAACCAGCCACGATTGATGCTCTCTGGAAGTTCTCTGGCTAGCAGACGACAAAAATAGGCGATGAGCGCTCGGCGCCATCGTAGGGGGGACCACCTATTCTACCACCGTGGTAGAATAGGTGGTAGAATTCTACCACCGTGACTTGACGGGTGGCAACGAGACGCTTGAGGACTTTTACCCCGCTTAATTTGCCAACTGACTACGGCAGCCTTCGGTTTTAGTTACTACTGGTGGTATCTTACAATGTTCCAACGCACCGTAACGCTTAGCGAAACGGTGCGATACGAGAGGCGGCGAACAACTTAAGTGTTTCTCTCTCTCTCTCTCTCTCTCTCTGTCGTAAAGCTTCTTTCCGTGAAAAGCACGCCGCGCTGTGTGCATGCTACCTGCGTCGCGTTCCACCGCAGGTTGTAGACGCTCACTCCCACACGTAGCGGTGCTGACGTGTTCTAACGAGGCCGTTGATGTTCATTGAGTGCCGATTGAGTAATAACCAGCCCGTCAATATAGCCGGCTATACATTCGCTTTTCCCGTGTGAAGCTTCCCGCTGGTCACAATCGGCGTGCATTTCCATGCGTCAGTAAGCAACCCCAGCTATTTCAGCACAGGGACCAGAAGAGAGAAAGCATATGTATCAGCCGAAACAACCTTCTGGAATCAAAGTCCAAACTTGTCGGCACGAAAATTTATACCGACAGCCTGCTTTTCCGTATCTTCTTAAACTATGATGGCAGACCCCCAACTCATCAACGCTAGTGGGCGACGTGATCGCTTTGGGCCAGCCTTAGAGCGATCGCTTTGGTGGATGCGACCATTTTCACGTACGGCGGTTTCTTTCTCAGCCGTGTGCGCGCATCGTTTTTATCTTCTCAAATGCGTTCCGCCTTGTGAGATGGTGCGATAAGCGAGACGCCGAGCGTTTGCCTCGTAGTCGGCGCTTGTCTCCTTTTGTTTTCGACCTCCTGCATATATATATATATATATATATATATATATATCTGCTTCGTGTCTCGTAGGTTCCAGCCAGGCGCTCGTTCTGCGTTGCGGCGACTTTTGTGGTTTCTCCTTCGGTATCTCTTCCCGGCCGTAGCTAACGATTACGTGGTGGGAGCTTAAACACGCGAAGTGCGAGCTATATGCGAATTTTGTCTTTAGATGTGGCTTCACGGCAGCGCGAATTTCTCTTTATAGTGTGTCTTCACGGCATGGCAATACGACTTGCTGTAAAGCCACTTTATAAGGCAAAATTAGCTCTGCGCTGAAGCCACACCTAAAGGCAAAATTTGCGTATTCAGCAGGGGGCGATTTCGATGCTAAGGATCCTGGGAGGAAAACTCGCCTTTTATACAAATAAATACGGCATATGGTAACAGCTACTGCGGAGGTTCCATCCTGTAGCATTTATGTCGACGAGTTAGTATAGCAGTAGTTAGCAGTTAGCAGCAGCAGTAGTATAGCAGTCCTTGCGAGGGCTGCCGAAGGAATGGGAGCCGTGAAGAAGGTCGGTTGTGACACGGCCAGTGACAAGCTGGGCGTCAAGTTTCCGCCTGGAAGTCCAAGAGTTAATGTTTTCACGCGGTCCGTCTGGTTCTTCTGCCAAAGCCTCGCCCCATGGCGACTCCTATTCCTTTGAGAACCCTCACACGTTTGTGTTGAAGCCTTCGACGCCAATGGTTCGCCTATCGCGTCGCTCAAGTGGCTCCGTGCGCCAACGGGTGATGCTTCGTCGGCCCTCTCTGACTGTTCTATCGAAGTCTTAGTTGCGCGAGACCCTTGCCTCTATTGATTATCTATGAGTGGTTTTCTGTAGCATGCGAGTGTCGTGTGGATACAAATGGACTTTCGAGACCGACAAGCTGCCTCATTGGGTTTGAGGGACCGTCGCCGTCCCTCAGCCTAAAAACCATGTATTGTACCAGCTCATCACAATTGGCGTCCGCGACAGGACGAAGCCATTCGTGGTCACATATTTTGAAAACTAACGGCCAAGAAGGCGCTATAGACAGGCTTAACGTGGCACAACGGTTAGGTTTGCAAGGACACAGTCGGACAAGTGGGCTTAAGAACGATGGTCTATAATTTACGAGAAATCTGAGGAGCGCTAGAAGCGAGTGGGTGACCGAGCACTTACGCAAGCGCGTCTAAAAGAACTTCGCAAATTACGCCTCCACGTGAAATGCATAGATCAAGCCCTTACCGATACTTACTCTGGATGGACGAGTACGATTTCTGGGGATGCAGTATAGCAGTGCTATGACGAGTAGAAAGGTCTTTCCAGCGCAGCGTCCAATCTTTGCAATCATAAATTTTCTCACGCAGAGACAACTTGCAATGACGCCCTCATAGGCAAATATACTGCTTTTTCCAAAGAACAAGTTAGTTCATGGAGGTGAGCAGCATATTTCATCCGCATATCAACAACTGTTGCGCGGTCCCAGCGCAGACGATGACCGGTTAGTAAAGGTGTGCGAGCTACCGTGCACCAGTCTTGTTGAGGAAACTAGAGGCAGGATTGTGAGAACTGGGTGTCTCCTGAAAGTGAAAGACCGCACGCTGGAGGATTTTCACTTTTGTTAAGATAAATCCGACGATGTCAAGACTTCTGAGGAACTATGTTTGCTTTCCATCAAGAGTATTGAAGTGTCTTTATTGGATTCCTTGAATCCGAAATAATCAAATACGCGTAACACTGTAGACATTTTTGAGGGCTCACGCCTGTCTGCCAAATTCACTGATAGCTTCAAGAACGCAGTAGCTCCCTTGTGTTCTCGTGTGCTCGTACGCGGTTCAACCATTTGCGTTGATGCTGCAACCACACATCAGAGTTTCGTTTATTATTACGCAGACAATGACAAGTTTGATGGCACGTAGAGTCACAACTCTCGATCGATATGAAAAGATCCGTGCCATGCATACCATCGATAACACCTGAAGTCCTGTTTCATGCATATATAGAGACGTTACTTGCTCTTACAACGTGACGATGGCTTTGTCTGTGTCCTCTGATAGAAGAGGAAGGCATGCAGTTCGGTTGATGCGAGAACAGTGGAGCTATTACTAGTCTCTTGGTGCCTATCGCACTGTTGACCTCGGAACGTGGACTGGAGTATGTCGAGTCGAATAATGTGTGTTGTGTAAAAGTGTATCGACGCACTTAGCGGCAGTTTTATTTTCCTAAAATAACTTTTTTTTTTTAATGGAGACGTTTTGGTGATACCTCAATTGCGCGAGTGCCGTGAGCTTATTGGGTCCACTATGCGAACACGACGATGACGACGACACGCTGCAGCAGTTGCGCGAGCCCTAGAGTTTCTCACTATAACACCTAGAGGGAAATCTGGCGCCACCGTATATGGCAGTTTCCTAAGGGGCGCTGTGCCGTCACGGGAATGACGGTATATGTGTCTGCGAGGCTTGTTTTGGCTGGTGTTGTAAGAGGCTTCGTCTAACACATGGATATGGCTACTCAAATAACGCGTTCTGAAAGTAAAATCTTCATAAAATGTTTCCGTTCACGCATATTACATCTTCCGGTGAAGTTTACTCACCTACAATGCATAACCAAGCAAAGATAAGCAAGAACAGACGACAAATTGTTCCAAAGCGAGCACGAATCTTGTCGTCTGTCCTCCAACTTTATCGGCCCGCTGAAACTTTTTACGTTTCATATAATTGTACATGCAATAAGAAGTTCTCGTAGTTAAACGAAATATGTGTTTGTGTAATACTAAAGCTAAAAGAGCTTCTCACGTGCTGTTTCACTAGAAAATTATACATTGTGAGAGACGGAACGGTGCTTGTTTGGCTCTCGGGGAACGATGCCAATCCGAAGTCACAATATACCGGCATTCCCATGCATACCAAAGCGCAGCAGCGCCAGATTTCTCTCTAGGTAATATAGTGAGAAAATCTATGGTGCGAGCCGTCTGAAGAAATCCTTCGAAGAATACGATGAAGGCTGTAGCACAAGGCGTGAAAACCAGAACAAGCGCTGAGCCAATCAGTAACCTACACGACAGGTCTGAAGGAGAAGGGGAAAAAAATCCTGGAGAGAAACTTCCAAGCACACATCGCCTGCCCTACCCCCTCCCGTTTAACCATCGGCTTATTCGCCAATATACCGTAGTGGGCCCGCGACATAATATGGAAAGCAAGCAAGCGGGAAAAAAACGGGTGGAGAGGAAGCAGTTCGACAGTGCGCCGGATGCAGGAGTGAAGTCGTCGGGCCCGTGCATCGTGCCTCCTCCGAACAAAATTAAACCGACCGGACTCGGGGCTATTTTTCAGAAGACAGGATTCTTAGACCATGCCCGTGCGCGTCACTGGCACAGGAGAGAGAGAGAGAGAACATTTATTTACATGAGTTTGGGTGCCTTCCTCGCAGGGTGGGGCCCTTAGTTCAGGGCCCCATTGGCTCGCGCCACTCCGCGTGCCCGCCGGATCAGCCGTCGCTGCTCTTGCGGATCTGAGCTGGTCAGCGCAGCCTCCCAGGAGACTGCGCCGAGAGAGATATATGTACTGCAGCAATGGCTTCTGGCACAGGAATTCACGAAGCCACTGCTGCAGTACACATATCTATCTCTTCCCTTGTCTCCCTGTTCACACCTTTGTCCCCTTCCCCCAGCGCAGGGAAGCAAACCGGACGTGTGTCGCTTTAACCTTCCTGCCTGTCCTTGCCTCTCTCTCTCTTACCTGGTAAAAAAAAACTAGACTGCCGCTGCCGTGCACTCAATTATGTACAACAACGAACGACATCATAGGTTCTTTTTTCTTGTTCTTTTTTTTACATACACACCGAAGAACGGGGACGACGAGGTTGTTGTGCTTGCTCTGTTCACTGCTTGTCCAGAATCTGGTCGAGACGTGTGTACGGCTTGCAGAAGCAGAACCAGTCCCAGAGGCCGCAGAAGCAGCCCAACATCTCGCAGCATTCGCTATGTGGGTACTTGCAGTTTCCGCCCCGTGGGGTGCAGCTGCGCACGAAAGAGGCAATGGATAGTTTTAGCTTTTCCGTACCGTTCGTGAAATGGCGGGCAATCGCAGATCTGTAGGGCAGTAACAATGCGGTAGCGACGTCATCCGAAGCAGAGTTCGACCAGAGGCTGCACAAAGCTGATACCGCAGTGACCTATCACATTCTGCTTCTTTCTTTTTATTCACATGGAGTATTACATAGAGGGGAGGACACACACGGTACGATTCATTTCAGGTAACAAAAAAAATCACCGAAGATTACGATACTCCCTAATGCGAAATTTAAGCACAGCGCTATGCATGTTTTCATTTCGCGTGTCAATATTTTGTAGTATGATTGTATAGGTACCCGGTTTATATTAGGAAGAGAACGCTGTGAGTAGTGCGCTTTGTTTCCATACAGACGGCGCACGCTACTCCGGCGCCATATCGCAGCCATCGTCACCGCACAGCCCGTCTTGCACGGCACAACGCTATTCGTCTCACGCTTTCGTTCCACCAACGACGAGAGCGGGCCCTTCGTCGCGGGGGAGTCGTGCCACCAGTGTCAGCGGCGACAACACCCGAGGGAGCGTCACATCGAGCCTTTCTCGCCACTCGCAGGAGCAGTGACACACGTAACACGCGCTGGTACCACGGACTGACCTCGGCAGCTGATGCCGCGGACGAGCGTGGCCCTCCCCACCTCACGCCACGCTGCCCCCCCCCCCCCTCGGAGGCGCAGATGAGATCGCCCACGCGGCGACGGATGCCGTGGCCGCCGGCAGGTCATCGCACGCACAGGCCATTACCCTTCCGCCCCCTTCCTCCTCCACTTTCACCCTCGCGCGCTCATCTTTCATCTACCGCTGCGCTCCGCCTTCGCTTTCATCTTTCGCCTGGGCTCATTCCCTCGGTTACACTCCACACAGGAACGGGCGCTTAGGAGCTGCGCTCTAAAATTACACAGAGTTCATGTACTGTGGGAAATGACATTATGCGAATCATTCTTTAGGCAGCTGGCTATTTAACGTCGTTCGGTGCTCTTTAAAGAGTTACCACAAAGGCGAACCTGTTTGAACAGAAAAGACGATATTTAAAGTTGCAGTTTCGGCAGAAAAGCGAAGCATCGATTGCGATAGCAAATTAGTTGACAGCTATACGAAGTAAGGATAGTAGATTCATCGGCTGTATTAACTTGAAAACATTCGCTTACTAACTAAATAAACAAGCACGGTGTCACGCAGGCACGGCTAAACATGAACACATCTCACTCGATGAACGCGGAAACTCGCTCTCAAAACGCTAGAGTGAAGCAGCGCGGGATCAGCAGTGAGTGAATTGACCTCCGTGCTGCGTCTTGCTTCAACGCGTCGAAAGCACAGCGCATACTCGGAGCTCTTCGTACACATCGCAGGTCGCTTTGAAGATCAGGCCCGTGAGACCGCGCGCTTTGTCCGCATCGCACATGTAATCGCACATCGCAGCATCCGCCGTAATTAATAAAGGGAAAATCGGACATCCACCCGTTCATAGCAGTTGCTACTAAGGAAACCCAACGGGTTCCTCGAAAGAAAAGCCTCGCAGTTGAAGGAAAAGTCGTCCTGGTCCGGGACCCGAACCCGGGACCACCACCTTTCCGGGGCAGCCGCTCTACCATCTGAGCCAACCAAGCGGCTAGCAGATGGCAGGGCAAAGTCGAATTTGTCAACAACTCGAAGCAAATGCAACACTTTGACGTAGTAGTTATGCGGAAACCCGCAAGGTGGAGAGAAGTAACTAATAAAGGGCAAATCAGACGTCCACCGGTTCGTAGCAATTGCTACAAAGGAAACCTTACTTCTCTCCACCTTGCGGGTTTCCGCAGAACTGTTACGTCATCCGCCGCAGTAGAACGCCCTCTCCCTCCGCCTCTGCCCTCCCCCCCCCCCCCCCCGGCACCTCGCGGTCTACGGAAGACGACGCGCTTCCTCCCCGCTTTCCTCTGTTGAGCGCACGAGATTGAGCCGCGATCGTCGGCTGACCCTCGCAAGCTTTCACTCGCACACACAGCATACGGCACGCGGCGACGGTGTTATCGCCCTTGGACATTATACGGAACCTCACGGCGACGCCGACTGAAAAAATGCGCCTGGAGTCTCCATATAACTGCTATCGCAATAACAAGAAATTGCGTGTTTTATGCGAGCCTCCTTGTGGCAATCGAAGCAAGACGACGGCATCATGCCATGTCGAATATGTCATGGAGTGACATATGTCTCATGCCATGTCAATCAAGCATTCACGTCAAGCTATACATGCCTTGTCATTCGTGTCATGAATGCATGTCATCCTTCTCATTATATGCATGTCATGTCAGTCATGCCGTGACATCCTCGTCATGCACCATAATGCATGTCATTCACACCGTGACAGGACAACAACGACATGCATCCATGTCAAGACACATGACGCCGTGCATATCATGAATGCACCATTCTTGCCATATCATTCACTTCATGCACGTCATGTCATCACAAAAATTTAAGCATAATGGGAAAATTCGGTAAGTTGGTACAAACTGACCATTTTGAACTGTAGCGAAAAAAAAATAAAAGAGCACAAGAGGAGATAGCGATACTGCGCTTCGTCTTCTGTTTTGATCTGTTTTTAATCACATGAATGTCATGCATTCGTGTCAAGCATGCGTGTCATCACATGTCATTTGAGTCTCAATTACTCTTCAAATTAAGTCTCTTCAAGATAGTGAAACAGCTCGTGTACACCTACCCTTCCTTTGCCATCACGGAGTTCTCCTGGTGTTCATCCAAGAGAGTGCCATCTGCGAAGAAAAAAAAAACCGAAAAGTGAAAAATCAATTTCGTGCTATTATTCAATACCTCCACCGAGCAGTAAATTACACAAGCGGTGCAGCACGTCCTACGTCACGGATAAGAAACAAAAATATTCGGACAGTTACTTGGGATAGTCATTAGTGTCTCATACTATGGATGTAAGGCCCGTAATTTGCTATTGCGCACATTTGGTTCGCGAAGGCTCGTTCATTGACTATCCTGGTCAATCCAGGGCAATAACTATCGTTCATTGACCTGGTGGAACGTCTCGGACTCGAAAAACTACTCAATGCCCTCGCATGACCCGCTTGGCTCCATTACAACCACCGTTCATCACCTTTAACGCAAGACTTTTATTTTAAAATCGGTTAATTATTAGTGGAAGTATGGGGATAAATTGAGACGTCGTGCTGCCATGCGGCCAGAAATCAAGTTGCGTTGACTGGCGTCCGCGGGCGACATTTCTTGCCTGCCTTCTCCCGCGCAGGCGCCGAGGGATCACGTCACGTTTACGTCGCGATCGCTGCCTCCTTCTGCGGGAAAAGCCTTTATGGACGAGTTAACCACGAAATTCGGCATCGCTTTCTAGCCTCTCTCTTGGGCCGATCCCGGAGATAACGCCGTCTAAAAAAATGTAGGTGTAACGTTAAGGGATAAGAAAAGAGCAGATTGGATGAGGGAACAAACGCGAGTTAATGATATCTTAGTTGAAATCAAGAAAAAGAAATGGGCATGGGCAGGACACGTAATGAGGAGGGAAGACAACCGGTGGTCATTAAGAGTTACGGAATGGATTCCAAGGGAAGGGAAGCGTAGCAGAGGGCGGCAGAAAGTTAGGTGGGCGGATGAGATCAAGAAGTTTGCAGGGACAACATGGCCACAATTAGTACATGACCGGGCTGGTTGGAGAAGTATGGGAGAGGCCTCTGCGCTGCAGTGGGCGTAACCAGGCTGACGATGATGATGAAACAAATGTGGGCCGATATGTACTACTGATGTAAGCCCCTCAGACCACTGGTCGCCGTGATGTTCGCGATAGATACTATATATATATATATATATATATATATATATATATATATATATAATTGCCCAACGGCTGGATTCAAAAGAGGACCTCTAGCACAGTAGCGAGATGCTGTAACTATTACGCCACGAAAGTTTCCCCACCCTCTCAACTGTGTTCCTCATAATCAGATCGTACTTTCGGCATGTAAAATCCCAAAAGTTGCTTTAAATTAACACGTCATCATACGTCAGCATGTGGGTCGATCCCGAAGGTAGCACTGTAAAAAAAAAACATTTAAGCAGTCCGACGCTCCTCCTACACCCCTAACGCAATGGGCGACGCGATAGAGTGCCGCGCGCGGTGACGCTACAGGCCCCTCCCTCTTTGCAAACAGCATGACGTCACTGCGAGTGCCTCCCTCTCATCTGCCGCACCTTCGAAGTGGGCGCTGGCTAACAAAAAAACGTTCGTGCGACCTATTCTCCCATGCATAAGACCGCTGCATGTATACAGGAAATGCCGCGATCGCAGTTGCGGCATATTTCTATGTTTGAAGTGACAGCATCTACGAACTGTGCTTGGAAAGTGCAACCGTACCGGCTATACCGGCGCAGCAACGCAGCGTTGTTGCCGAGGGGTCATTTTGGAGTACCGTACACACGAACATCGCCCCGAGTTAACTCAACGTGAAGCGATTTTATAAGAACGTGCGTCTTTCGCAGATCAAGCAGCCACAAAAATTTATTACTCTTCGAAAGCGCACATTTTATCACAGATTATGCAAATTTTTCACGGTGCCGAGACGATATATCGCTTAAATGACTGGCGTTTGGACAAAAATTTGTACTGCATTGTCGTGAAGGTACTCATTTGCGCCCCATTTGCTGTAGCTTTTGACTGCTGGGGGCGAGCTCCACCACTGGAAAAGCTGGCGCCGCCGTCGGCGTGACGTGGCATGAGGGATCACGTGGACACAGCGGCCGCGTCGGCTGCTTCGGAAGCGCCGAATCGTGCTGAAAACGAAAGTCTGAAGTCCCACCTGCGCTGCGGTTCTGACTAAGCGGGGAGGTTTTTCCGCTTCGGGTGTCTGCCCGACAACACCTGGACGCCCTACGATGGGTATAGTGGCTGCCTCTGAAGGTGTCCGACATGGTAGGCAACTGCTCGGTGCCGCAGTGCCGGACGTACGCAACGGAGCCCGGTGTCAGCTTTATCCACACGCAGCCGCACTACAAGGAGCTGCGTGAAGCTTGGATCGCGAAGCTTAGAACCGGCAAGCAGTGATAGGCTGCCACTCGGATGTGCAGCAAGCACTTCCGCGAGGAGGATTTCTGATACGGCGTCGGTACTGCGATGTTCGGTGAGTAGCAGAAAGCGCGCACTGACGCTCGCCCGCGCACGCTGCCCGGCTAATGTCATGACGATTTGGTCTATGAACTTGTTGATGCTAGATGCTGGCAAGTTCCTTGGAATGGAAAGGAAACGGTAAAAGTCACATTAAGAGAAGGCATGACATGTGCTCATATATGTTCGTGTTAGCACAAAACAATTAATGCATAGTGGATTCAGAAAAAGAAGTAGCGGGAAATTGCTCGCTGAGAAGATCGATAAACATACGTTTGCATGCAACTTAAGAAATGGTGATATTGAAATGTCTAAGAATTCAGAAGAAACGAAAAAAAAATATATTGAATTATCGCAACGGGTATACATCATGCAGAAGTCGCCGCGGGCGTCGAAGTCTCTATAACGAAATTATTTTTGAACAGCTCCGATGGCGTCCACGCAATAATGGTTGCTTGCGTAATTCCAAATGCTCATATGTTGTGGCCTAAAGCTCACGGCACGGTGCGAAAAAGCGCTCGCAGCGAAAGCGAAACATTGTGCGCGGACGTGCATGCAGACGCGCAGTCGGTCGCTGCGAACCCGCGCGATCGCTGCATTCAGGCTTCATTCTGTTATGTACCATTTGGTTATACAGACACTATAAGAGCATATTTCACATAGTTTGCGCTAGATATTGCCGACCTTTCACGCGAGAAGCCGGTTCGGGGAACTACAGCGCATTCGGTAAAGAGATGCTGTCTGTAAAACCATCTGCACTTCCTGTTTGCCGAAGATTATTATTTGAAAGTAAAAAAAAAAAACTTACGTTTCGAGAGCACTTACCGTAATGTCCAAGAGGGCTCACGCGTGGCGTTTTTATTGGACGCCAACAGCCAAACTATGCGGAGCGCGCCGCGTTATCCCCCCCTGCCACACGAGCTATAGGCGCTTCCGACAGATGGCGACTTCGCAAGTCCTCGCCCCCAGTATACAGTGCGGTCCGTTTCCCTGCGCACAGGTGAGCCGATATCGTCGCTGTTTCTAGCCGCACACTTTGCCACAACAAACGTGGCACACTTCCGGGGAAACGCTGATATTCTTCAACGCACGGCCGATCACAGAACACCACGTGGTTCACGTTCGCTAGAGAAAAAGGCCAGCGTTTCCAGGTTTTAATCACGCAGTTTTCCACCCGCCGATGGTCTCCGACACACAAATCTGGCCGAAAGGCCGACCCGCGTCGGCCACGTCTGTAGATTCGCACCGCCTTCTCTATGTCGGCATTCCATGCGCTTGCGTATCTAGTTTCCTTTCCTCCCGCTCTCCTATGGTGGCGGTCCCTTCGTAACTTCACTAAAACCCCTCAAACTTCGTAAAGTAGTGACACTCTCCTCATCCACCTTCACTCCTCCTCGTTTCTCCTCTCTTTCACGCTCCCTCCTCGACCGTGGCGCCGCCTACACTGCTCGAGCGTAGCAAGTGCGCCAACATGCGCTCCTCGCCACTCCGTAGACGCTTCTCGAGCAAAAATGGCGCTGATGCACGGCGCGAGGGCCCATGTGATGCTATTAGGCCAATAGCGACGCGGCGTCAGTCTCGGCCAGAGCGCGCGAGGAGGAGGCGGCATTCTTCAAAGCGTGGCAGTACTTTACAAAGTTTAAGGGGCTTTAATCTTCACGCCTGTCTAGCTTCCTCCGGCTCCTCGGGGGACGGTCCCGTCGTCTCCACGCGCATGACCACAAACCTGTGTGCTTACTTTTCATCGCGATGACCACCGATCAAGACAATAAATGAATTCGTACCTTTGGTAAGAATTATGTGTCTCCTCTGTGTCATGTGCTGAACAGCTTGGCTTGGTCGTGCACGTTCACAAAGTGGAATGGGTCATGATTTTACAGCGGAGCTGTTAGAACCTCGCTGGGTTTCTCTCGACGTTCGCAGCTTCGCCGAGCTGGGGGACAGTGAGTGAAAGCCGAGTATAGACGAGGCAACCTAAAGTTTGCCCGCGCGGCACCAGCGCCGAATGCTCCCCTAGCGGACCGATGGAAGTTTCGAGGGTCGTCGCTGCGCTAGCGCGCGCCCGTGTTCTGTACGGCGGGAGCGCTCGTGCGCGTGGTTTTTGCGATGCCGAGTACGACCTCATCGGCCAGGAAAGGTGGCACGCAATACTGATGTGTTGTTGATTGCCACAGCAGCCTCGAAAACACGAAAGGTCGTACGCCGCCCGTGAAGTTCTACAGATTTCCTGGGAAGTGGTACGAGAAGGACAGACGACAAGCATGGATAACTGCAGTGCGCCGAGTAAAGTAAGTCTCATACTTTTGCATTCGCGTGTAATATCTTGAAAGCGGAATAGTCATATGCCTGTTTTTAGTGCACGGCCGTTTGTTTAGTCGTGTCGCGTTGTTGAATTGTGGTGGCATCCGCCGTTTGTCAGCGGTAAATGCATGCGTGTTGCGCCGCTAAGCTCTACGACGCGTGCTTGATTCCCAGCCACGGTGGCCGCATTTCGATAGGGGCAAAATGCAAGAACACCCTTGTTACCGTGTGCTTTGATTTTTCTGCACGTTAAAGAACCCCCAGAGGTTAAAACTATTCCTGAGACTCCCCATTACAGCGGGCCTCATAATGATTTCGTGGTTTTGGCATGGTTTTGGCACATAGAACCCCCGAATTTATTTGATTGCACTGTGCCTTCCCTCGCGATCGGCATGGACGAGCTCAAGAGAATTATTTCCCTTTTCCAAATGCTGCAACTTAAATTACTAGTTGCACAGGTAACGAAAGGGGCCGCGCGCTACTTTTGTGTGGTAGCAGACCGTATTTAATGCAAGCCGCGGTCGTCGCGTGCGTAGGGAAGCGGCAGATCGGAAAGCAGCCGCTCGAGACGTGCGCGTTATGGTTGTTGTTTGCCCATGCTTTCTAAGTATCTAAGTGTGCGAGTATCATAACTTGTAGTGGTACCACTCTTGTAGAATAATATATGCACACAATCACAGGAACGTTACCTTTGCAAACATATTATTGGGAGTAATTTAATCCCCACAACGAATAGGCACACATACTGTTTCATTTATATGCGATGCAGATGGAAGCGGCGCCAAACAGACCAATGGCAATCACAACAGTCTTCTCAGCAGTTAGCACCACCGGGACATGTGCTTTCGTACTGCAGCGACACAGCTCTTGAGCAGCAGCAAGACACGTGTGAAACAGACTCCAGAACATGCCTTTGTGAAGTGACGGAACCGTCAAGAAGCAGCCCAATGGATCTGCACTCATTGAGTAGTATGACAACAGAAGTTCCTGCTGCCAGTGTGACTTATGTTGTAATTGAAATAAAAGTGGCTAAATTTCTGAACATGGTGCGTGCCTCTAACTCGACGTCGTCTACGATCTCGTCGGACACCTGTGACACGCACTTGGCTTTCACTCTCACATCACCGTCCACAATTTGTTCAACGCCGTACACGTTCGGAAGCAGACGCTTCCCTATCGTGAGGTGGCCGCCACGAAAAAAACCTGTCGGCGTCGGCAACCTTCTTGAAACCGCACGGCAATCGTTGCATCGCTGTTGCGCAAGCAGGCGATCTGCCGCCGTCGAAAACGGAGCGCCGTGAGAACGAGCAGCGAAGAAAAGCGCGGACGGCACAATGTAAACAAAGCGGAGACTGCGCCACGACGCGACCGCGCTGCTTGGCGTTTCCACATTGGGGCGCTGTCAGGAGGCGCAGTAGCGCCGCCTGGCCATGGTTTTCTCGTCTATAAAAATAGCATCGCGCAGCATAGCGAAGCGGCGAGGGCGGGTGGACTCTAGCGGGAGAGAAGGAGCGGCGCGTACGCGAGCGATGAAATGCATGCCCTCTCCTGTGGCGCGTGAGGCAGGGGGGTCAGGCGCGAGGGAGGAGGGGGCGTTCTTCTCCAGCGGCTGCTAGGGTGCTTCGATATCTTGCCGCTCCGTACAGAGCGGAGACGACCGCGGCGTCTACTGCGGCGTTGGCCACGCGAATCGCGGACATCGTAATAGACGTCCTTGGCGGATGCCGTAGGGACGCGTTGCCGGCGCTCGTGTGTCTTGTGTGCGGTTTGGCACCACATTACTGGCCTTCCCCCAGCTTCGCTGGTCTCGACAGCCGAGCCACGCATAATTGTTTCTCTTCCTGAAAGCTCAATTCTCTATCTACCTTGTACCGCTACTTATATGCACGTAACGGATCCGATCGTATCACTCTCATCCCTGCCTTTTTTTCACCAATGCGCTTAACGTTTCTTGCTTATCTCGACTGCTGACCGGTTGATGCTTCCATCTACTCAAATCCAAACGCTTCTGGAAGGTGTACGTTATCTGCGGGTCTCACTGGGTGACCCCTTCGTATTCCATTATGATGCGCTGAGTTGTCTCCGCATTTTTGCTGCAGCATACACATGCCTGATCTAGTTGCGAATATTTGCTCCGGTATGTTTTTGTCCTCAGACAACCAACTCCGGCCTCAAGTAGCAAGGCACTTCACTTCGTGTTATCGTACAGATTTCCCCTTCTAATTTCTTCCTTCTCATTCTTGTAAACCTCCATGGTATTTTTTTCTTTCCGTTCTTTCCATCCAATTCATGCACTGGCTCTGTGTCTCTCACTTTCTTTCTGATGACTCTTGGTTGTCTAGTAACATTTTCAATTACCCTATACTTGGTTTCCAAGATGACTCTTGGTTGTCTAGTAACACTTTCAATTACGCTGTACTTGGTTTCCAACATTCTTGGCCTCTTGCTCCATTCTGTGTCCACGCTTTTCAGCATGGACACAAAACCAAGCAATGTGCGACTGTACCACGTAGAAGACAGGCGGAGGCTGTGTTTTGCCAACCAGGGTCACTGCACCTGCGCCAGTGACGTCACGCTGTGACGTACCCCAGGAGAGGTCTGCTCTCACCCTCAAATCGCTCAGGAAAAGTGTTTCATCGACTTCAACTAGAGGTTGAATCGTCTTCCAACTTTTTTGTTTCTTCCTCTTTTTGTCAGGCGGTGCATTCCCAGGGGCAGTAATACATTGCGCGTTCTGCATTGGGTGATTTACCGAGATCACGTGCCATAATCGATGAAGTTGCGTGCAGTGTACGTTACCCAGAGGCATTTCTGCGTGTGACCGTGGCTTTCTGGCTCGAAGCTGTTTAAAATTCGTACGGAAACGCACCTGTTAGATTCCTTGTAGGCACTGATAAGTTCCCATGCGTAAAGTCAAGCAATCTCACAGTGCTTGCTGCTGTAGGGGACAGCTAGCACGGTTCCCACGAGGACTACCAAGGCGAGGGCGACGAGCCGCGACTGCATTCTGCTGTACTGGAAAGTGTGAAGCTCCGAGACACTGCACCGGCTGTATCAGCAGCTGCCCTGCAAGAGCGCAAAGAAATTCGAGCGTGAGCGTTACCAGTATCGAGCGGACCTATGGCGTGTACTCGGGTGGTCGTTTCACGGCGCTCTGGCAACTCTACAGAAGTCGGGTAAATGATCTTGCAACTAAGAATTACTCCGAACGTAATTGGGTATCACTGATGATAACGAAGCAAGATTATGACTTCCACGTGTTATTCTTGCAATACAGCTTTGAACCACCCTCGGAACAGGTCCACAAAGCCATCCAAACGACCACCCGAGTACGCCATTAGTTCCTAGAAACATGCGCCGAGCACGAGGTGCTCGGCGCATGCGCCGTGCAATCTCTCCTGGACATGCGCCGAGCAATCTCCTGGACAACCCTCCCGGACAAACATGGACAACCCTCCTGGACAAACATGCACCGAGCAATCTCTCCTAGACCCCTTCATGCGAATTATTCGAAAAAGACGACTGAGGGGAATTTTTCATATGTTTAGGTTCCTAGCAGGAAAGACCTGGGGTGTGCCAATACACACTGCTGACTGATGCAACTGTACAGGGTCCTCTTTATTGGATTCCTGCGGTACAGCCGCCTACCGATCATCTCCAACACCTGCAGAACTAACTTGAACATAATCCAAGGTTTGGCGCAATAGTTCCGCGGAAACCCGCAAGGTGGAGGGAAGTAAAGGGAGAACGAGACATTCGCCCAATCGTAGCAATTGCTACAGGGGAAACCCAAACGGGTTCCTCGAAAGAAAAGCCTCGCAGTTGAAGAAAAATTCGTCCTGGTCCGGGACTCGAACCCGGGACAACCGCCTTTCCGGGGGAGAGGCTCTACCATCTGAACTAACCAGGCGGCTAGCAGACGGCAAGGTGATATCGAATTCACCAACAACTCGAAGCAAAGGCAAGAGTTTGGCTTAATAGTTCTGCGGAAACCCGCAAGGTGGAGAGAAGTAATTAACAATCCAAGGTATCCAAGCCCTCAGGATGGTCTACCGCGGAGCGCGTCAACGACAGAAGTTATTGCAATCTCTCAAGAGTACGCTATCAGAACGCTGTTCTTTGTGCACTTCGAGTAATTTATGATGAAGTGCCCAAGAAATGGAGCGTGTTCAGTGACTCCAAGGCTGCTCTTCATTGTTTGGTTCCTGCCTTACGCCGCGGACCCCACGAACAACCAGTTCTAGAAATCAGTCTGCTGCTTCACCACCTCGAAGAGCAAGGACACGACATCACGTTACAGTGGATTCCAAGCCACTGTGGCATAATGGGCAATGAATGTGCCGATGCGGCAGCACGCTCTGAACATGAGTAGGGCTTGCAAGACTCCATACCATTCTCAAGAACAGATGTAGCAATGAAAATTTGTGTGCTTGTAAATGAAGCCATAAGATCTTTATGGAACACACCAAGCTTGAAACATACACTTCTGCACCGACTGGGCCCGTCCCTTCGAATTCGACTCCCATCTGGACTCTCTCGATTCGAGACAACAGTACGCTGCCGACTGTGGCTTGGTGTCGCTTTCACAAGATATTTTGCCTTCCGAGTCAGTATGAACGAGAGCACGGGTTGCAGTCACTGCGGCGGCGAGGAGGTCATAGAACACGTACTTTGCCACTGTTACAGTGGCTAGAATAGAGGAAGTGTGCGCAAGGCGCCGCCTCTCGCGTGGGCTTCTCGGATGTTCCGCTCAGGTGGCGCTCGCATTCGCTTACACGTCGCTCGGAGGCGGCGGTCTGCTGTAGGCACTGTGGCATTCCAGCCGCGGCACTGAGGCAGCTTGGTGTTCTACACTCCTTTTTTTAGATTAGCTGCAGTCATAATGAAGCCATATCTGAGGCAGCTACGATCGCATGGCCTCCGCACTTCGCTTTGCGCTGTTGCAAAAGCCGGTCCAGAATGCATCTACAGCTGCCTATTCCGTACATGCGTCTGGTGGCGTTGATTCTACAGCGGAGGCCACGCGATCGCAGTTTCACATGTTTACTACACTAAACACAGAGCGTATTAGTGCCGAGACCTGCGTTTATCCATTCGACAAGCGACGCTGATCTGTTGAACGGCGCCATGTTTGACCTATATCCGAAACTAATTTTTCACGACCGCGGCATTAGCTCCTAAATAATACTGCGAAAATGACCTTATTGTAACTGCCTTCGTGCCCTCCTGCCGATCTTGCTCCTCATTAACCCGTGAGGTCTGAGTTAGTTAATCGGTTTACCTTGTGAGATGACCTGCATTACTGGAGATTCAAAATTGCTGGCATGCTGGTGTTGACTACTAATTCCTAACAGGCACCATAGCACTGTGTATGAAAATAAAAAATAACTGAGATCCACACAAGCTTCTTAATTTTTATCAGTTTTATTCAGCAAGTTAAGATTAGGCAAAGTGAGCATCCGCATTGTTATGTTGGTTATGTAGTGCGGCGCATCTTCAGATGTTTCTTTTTTTCTCGCGTTGATATTCTTTCTTTGTTCAAAGACTTGATGTAAAAGTGAAGTCGTGTAAAGATAAAAAACTTCACTATATTGCTTGACAGTGCTTCTTTGTGGGCATCACAACCAATGGAAGGCACGTGTTGCATACAATGCAAAATATCGGTGACGCTATCTCTTTGGACTTTCTTCCAACTGAACCACATTGTGAAGCTATCCTCCAAAGCTTCCACGAATGAAAAAAGTTGTCTTGAGGGATACAGAAGCCCTCTTTTATCACAAAACTGGGTGAAAGATGAGAGAGCTTCATCTGAATTCTCAACCGATGTCAGCAGCTGCTCAAAGCAGTCCCGACATTTCGTTGTTAGTATTTTCCGTCGGGCCACAAAGCCAGCCAAATAAAATACCAGCCTTGCATCACTATGCTTCTCCGGATAAGGATGATCAGTGCACAAGGATGATGTTTCAAGCACGCTGGAGGCTTCGTCAATTCTTCCTGCACCAATCAAGTTGTCCACTTGGTCGGCTGCCTCAGCTGGTCCGACAAATGACACGATTGCGCCACCTGAGCAGTTAGTTGCCTGTGTCTAGAGCTTTTACTAAATTATTGAAGCTCAGACAGTTAAGAGCAGCAAGGAACTGTGCTGAGGTTGGATGATCATTACATCCCGAAAACTGGCGAATTATGCCAAACAACTTCTCTATGGGATCCTGGCTCAGGCGGGAAGTTAGCAAATATTTGTAACCTACTTGCTCGGTTAGGTATCTTAAAAGCTCCAACGTTCCTTGCAGGGTCACTCTTAAACCCTCTGCTGTGCTTGAAGACAAAAAACCTGCTTTTGAGTGGCCTGTTTTGGCTTCCCATTCATTGATGTAAAGTAGGGAATCACTCAGCACCTGTTCTTCTGGTGAATTCGGTCTGAGGGCACTGGATGGAAGTCTTGATGTCATGATGGCAATTAACTTCTGCATAAATCCAATGAAATGTTCTGTCTGCTTCCGGTGTGCCAAGGCTTTGTCAATTTGGCTCTTATAGAAGAAGAGGCCACGTAGAACTTCAGAGCTGAAAAGATGAAAGGCATAATTAACTTTCATTTTTTCAAAATTATTAGGGTTCAGGCGGACTTCGCTTATCTTTGGCATAACTTTGAGCGTTGTGGCACATTTGTCCAGTTCATATGCTATCTTTAGTGGCTTCACGTCCACATGCCCTGCTGGTGTCTTGTAACCAGCTTTAACAAAGCCGTTTCTCACACACTTCACTAAGTGTGGAAAGTCTGACAGGAAAAATAGTCGTCGGTCATCATCAGTGGGGTGGGATGTTGATGGTTTGATAGCTGTTCCTTTACCCGATATTCCAAACTGATGCCACAATGCCCGATTCCATGATGCTCCGTCGCATGTCACATAATCCACTCTCAGCCCAGCATTCTCAGTTAGCATCACCGCTTCTAAGACGATCTTGGAGAGTAGTGGCGCCTTGACATTGCCCTTAGAGGCAAACACACCGAGAATCTGGTGCCACGAACCTGACAGCGGCTGAAACATTACCACTAATCCGTGGTCGCAAGGGAGTGTTTTGTCAGATTCGGCCGTCAATTGAGTGTTCAAAGTGTCGTGAGATGAACTGCTGATCGAAATGCAGCTCACATACGGCTGCGTTGCATTCAAGCGGCTTGTCTGCTCTCGGTATGTTCCTTTGCCACTTCTGAGACACGGCGTCTTCCTTCGTGACTCCGAACAATGAAAACTTGTTCTTGCATGACTTGTAACCAGTCGTGCATCCGGGCACAAAACAATGGCTTTGACGGCGGCTCATTGTGCGTCATTCGCACAAACTTCGACGAAAATCTTAGCAAGCAGACTGAAAGAACTCCGACAACACGTGTAGGAAACTCGCAGTCATCCGCTGTAAAAGCGCTCAACTCGACGACGACGTGTAAACAGGATCGAGCGCCATCTGGTGGTGGCATCGCTAGGCAGCGTCAGCGACTCCCATAGTGGCCGCTCGGGGATAATCACACTTCCCCTTTCTAGCCACTGTACCACTGTCCTCGATACAGCGCGCACCGGCTGTCGCTAGCGGCCGTGCTGGCACGCCTTGACGACAGGCCACTTTCAGAACAGACAGTCTTGGAGTGCCGATATGAACTGTCGTCGCACTGAAAGCCGGTCAAGGCTTTCTTGAACTTTTTACTTGGCAGTATAGCCTATTGGAAAGACTATAATGATCCCGTCCTTTATTTTTTCCACGCCTTTTTTTTTTCTCCCCGCTCTTCTTTCCGTCTTCCCCTTTCCCTTGCCCTAGTGCAGGGCAGCAAACCGGAGGTTTCAACTCTGGTTGACCTCCCTGCCTTTCTCTCATTTGCATCTCTCTCTCTTTCTCTCTCGCACCGTTGAAACAATGCGTGTGCGCACAAGACACTTCGCCCGGACCCCTACCCACCCACCGCCTCGCAAGTCTCGTAATAAAAAGGCTCCACAAGGCATTCAGTGCAACTCTCTTCGCGCACCGTGCCTCTCTCAGGTCAGGTTACGCACCTGCGGCAAGACCTTCGATTCTTCTATGATGTGTGAGCCGTACTCAAGTAAACCTAACAATCCCAGTACTTTAGAGAAAAGTCAGCGCCATCTGCACTCAAGCAACTTCGTTTTACTCTTCCCGTACGAGAAATACAGCGACTGCACACACGTCTATGCTGATGGCTCAACTACATCAACCAGTTCCGGTGGCGGTGTAGTTATACCAACAAGGGCAATAACCGAACGGTTCAAGACTTCCCATGTCACTACGTCTACACCTGCAGAGCTCGCGGCTCTCCGCGGTGCACTTCACGTGATCAACACAGAGAGCCCTGAAAAAAGGGCTTCGTCCACTGCACAGTGAAGCTTTGACGCGTCAAGAGGAAATGAATCGGAGATTGGCACAAATGTCGGTATTGACGCTTTGATGTGAAATCAATGCCTTGACGTGAAATCGCGCTTAAATTTTGAACCCGGAAGCTCTGCTGGGCATTTTGTGATGAAATAATGTAACAATATTATTCTTTTTCAGTGTTAGAGAAACAAATGTGTCGGTTTTTTTTAATAGCTCTGCGCGGAACAGTATTCTTTTTCAACTTGTCATATTTTTCAGAAAAAGAATATGAAAAAAAGCCCACTTTCTTTCACGCCCTTCAAAATTTCATGAAATTTTACATCTCTACCTCTGACTGAATAGACATTACTAGAACGCCGTCCCCTCCGATCATCGGCGCAGAAGGCACTGAAGGCACTTTTGTGCTTTCTGAGAACTCATGGTAAGGTTTGTAACAGCGCACCCAAGACAAGCACAACAGAACAAATAAAACGTCCTTGTCTTAGGTGCGCTGTTACAAACCTTACCATGAATCCCAACCAACTGGCCCAACTTGCCGTTCTGATGCAGTATCTTTCTGAGAACGTCTGGCTTGTGCGAGTGTCTTTGGCTCTGTATAGAGCTTCCGTGCACGTCTCTCTACCCCTTCTCTCTTTTTCTCTTCCTTCTTTCAGTTTCCCTTCTCCCTTCCCCCAGCGCAGCGTAGCCAACCGGACTCTTGACTGGTTAACATCCCCGCCTTCATTTTTATCTCTCTCTCACTCTTACTTAAACTCCAACAAATGTTCAGTGCTGCGCAGCTTTGCTCTACTTGGTGTAGGTAATTGGAGTGACACCAGTTCATCGGTGTAGGTTGATGTAACTGTGAAATAAGACGACTGAGCTAGGAGAAAAATAACCTCGGTAGCTGCTTTTCGTGTGCAGTGAATCATCCCTATAATAGATCTACATCAACTTTACAGCAAACTGCAATATTGCGCAAGGGTCCGTAATGTAACAGACACGTTAATTCAAACATTTACAGAGAAAAAAAGAGCAACGGGAACATGGGATAGCATCAACGTCTCAGCCCTTAGAAATAACGTAATTTTGCATGGGGGCGTCGTTAGAACTCAGTTGGACGCTGTACAGAACAGAACATTCTTTGGGGACAATTACTGACACACAGGCCACCATTGTTACCAAATCCTGATACATTTGCTCCTCATTGGTCCTTCGACCTCAACCGACGATGTGCAGGCAGGTGTAAGTCTGCTTACAGGAGCAACTGTATGAACTGAATTATGAGTTTTTAAACACACTGGACGCTGTGGGCCTTCGGAAACCAATCACAGTACGCCTCCGCGAACTGGTTCCCAGTGTATTGAATTCCTCGCGTAGTGAAATATTAAAGGCACCAGAGATACGAGGTAGTTGTCCCAAATGTTCATGTTTGTCGGTTTAAAGCATTTCACACCTGCCATGGTAGCTTGGAGGCTAATTGCGTCCCGGCCACGGGGGCTGCACTTCGATGAGGGCGAAACATAAGAACGTCCGTGTCCGTGGATTGCGGACAGGTTAAAGATCCCCAGGCGGTCAAAATTAATTCGGAGTTCCACACAATGGTATGCCTCATAATATGATCATGGTTCTGACACGTAACACCGCACAATTAAATTGTTTTATTTCACTTTCTTTTGCAAACATCAGTGTGGTCACCTTCAAAATACCTCTCGTTAGACAAAATACACCACTCTCAAGTTGCCCTCCATTGCTGGAAGTACGCTTGGAAGTCCTCTTCTCTTAAAGGACCCCTCACCTGGCCACACAGCAAATTTTGGGTATGCGCTGGAGGTTGTTACGTGTCATTTAAGGAGTGTTCTACCGCAAGAATTTTCCAAATTAGTTCATGAATAGCAGAGATAAAAATATTTAAGGCATTTGAAAATTTGGGAGAAACGCATTGTTTGTTGCACGCTTCGCGCGCTTCATATGTAACGATGAGCGGACTTCAAGGTGAGCAGACTACTTTCCCAAACCAAGCACTCAATCGTCAGTGTCTCATTACCAAGTAGGATGATAAACTCTCGAATCACGATAATTTAGATGTTAGAAACTGATCCCAAGAGCTTTCAGCCAGCCGCTGAAACTGCGGTATTGCCAAATCTGCTAATATAGTAGCATTTAAAGAAGTTAGGGTCACACCTTCAGCCTAAATCCCACAATAATATACATATAATAATGAGCGCGCTTCAAAGCACCTTCCGCCACCATGGTGGTCGTCACCTGTGGGACATGCAACAAGGGAGCGAACCTCCAGTCCGCACATGCTGTAGGAATGCCCAAAGAAGACACTGCGAGGCCGCGACTGGTTTCAGCCGCTACTGTTTACTCTCTCTAGGGCAGAGGGCTACTCACTCAATTGCTGCTGTCACCAACGTTGCTGTCACCAAGTGCAGAGCGCAGGAGATGAAAATCCTTTATATCGGACGCTGGGCGTGCAACAAAAGAAATGCACCACGCGAGACCCAGAAGGGCGGCGGCAACGTCCAAAATACAGCACACGGTTCGTGTCTCGTCGCGGACCCGACGACAGCACTCGCGTGATTGTCGTCTGGCGAAGGTCGCGCGATGTTTGCTGTTCTTTGCTTTGCTTCTCTATCTCTCTCTTTACCTCCTCACTCAACCACCTATCGCGCGCCGGGATCCGGTCCTGACACTCGAGTGGCCTTGCCACTCGAGTGTCGCGCAGGGCATTGTTTGATATATGGTCCCTAAATAGTTTTGTTAGTATTTGAGGTTGGGCTGCGGTCTGCGCCAGTTGCGGCGGCTCCTCCACGGCGCATGCGGCGGTGGCGCTGCGAGCAATCGGAGCGTCCGTCGCGCTCCAAGGAGGCTTAAATAAACCTTTAAACACTAAATGCAAATGCTAAGTGAAGTTAAAGGGCTACATTAGTGTTCGAGAATCTCTAAGGTGTCAGTATTATCGCAAACAGAGCCTTAATAATGGAGAAGTTGAGGTAAATGCAGGACACGATTAGAGACTCCTCCGGGACAGTCGAAGTACTTGCCCGATGACGAAAGCACTCCTCAGTTAAATTCTGTCACTGGTACTCAACTACTCGTTCCAAAACAAATATCCTAGTGTTGTATTATAAGATGAAATAAAATGCTACTTGTCGAGTTCTATGTGATTTTTAGGAAAAAAGAACTCATTGAAATTACCCTTTACAGCGACGCGGGCGGTCGAAAGATTTCGTTTCCGCTCGACTTCGCGCCGCCCACGCTTTCGCGTTTCAGTAGTTTCGTTATCGCGTAGCGCTGCGCTGGTTTGGCTGGTTCGCGAAACCAGCACAAACTGCAACTAGCAGAGAATTCTACTTCCATGCGATGTCGCGGGATGCCCGAACGGTCTGCGCCACTTGGCAAAAAAAAAAAAAAAATTGGTGCCCTTGCGCTCTGTGAAGAAGGATGAGCAGGAACCTCCGCCGCTGGTCGGTCCGGTATTGCACAATCTTCGAGATCGGCCCACGTATGGGGAGGGCTTAAAGCGTGCTGCACCTCCGCCGCGGCCCGGCCCGGTATTGCACTATATTCGGGATCGGCCCACGGATGGGGAGTCCTTAAAGCCTGCTTCACCTTCGCCGCAGGTCCACCCAATAGTGCCCTATTGTCACGTGGTAGTGACGGTCGAGAAAATAGTAGAAATAGCCAATGAGCGTTGCGTACGCAGCTACTCGGACAGTCCTGAGCCAGTCCGGGACGACAAATCGAAGAGCATCCACTACGAACTACATTTGGAGGACATGCAGGGTGACGGACGTGAACGTTTAAGGTGGCGGCAGCGGTAAGTCTGCCAGCAGCTGTGTCTCCGGGGCAGCAGTAGCCGCCGCAATGTTGCGTAAGCAGCGGCGGCGTGGGAGGCGGCCGTTGGCGCCGCCACCGATTCCTTGACTGCATTCTCGTGCAAGCTCCCGCTGGAGCTCGGGACGAGCGGATTCCATCTTTCGAAACGGCGCGCCGCACAGAAACACCTGCCCATCACCTCTCCAGGCCCCGCACACTCTCAAGTTCAACAAATGGCCACAGAGGGCGAAAAATCAATCGAGGCGTGTTTCAGCGTAAGCGTGCAAGTGGAACTACTGTAATTTGGTCGAATACATTAATTTGTGCTTTTTCTGCTAGGGGCGCTGAACATGCTGAATTTTTTACTTCACACAAACCATTGACATAAACAATCGAGGTGTCTAAGGATATTTTTTTACCTCAGGCAAATAGGAAGTTGATTTTTTTTAAATTTTATTGCTGAAGCTGCTTTTTAGTCATAGCGTCAAGGTTTTTGTACTTGAGTAACCGCCGACAGCCTATTGGTATCGATGTGTTTCCTGGCCGTTGGCGTTCGAATACTACGGCGGTAAAACATTTTCGAAAGCATGCTGGTTTTGTCTGCGAATCATTACATAGACTTGCTGTAAAGAGGTCTACTCTTGGCAAAAAATAGTGCCTCATTTTGTTTAGGCATTGATTATCATAACGAATGCGGCGGAGGTTGAGGGAGCACGCTTGAAGGTACATTTTTATGCCGTTGATCTCCATAACACCGTAAGTACGCAAACCGATGTCACAGAACACCCGATGCATCATTCTGTGTTCTCCGTCATCGCTTGTTTGCTGTACGCCTACTAATTCTTCATTAATTCTTCAAGTGTTGTATCCTCCTTTTGTCCTTGTTCTCTTGTGCTTCACTTACAGTATTTATTTATTTATTTATTTATTTACATGTACCTTACAGGCCTTCGAGAAGGCATAGTGTAAGGGGGGAAATACGGTAACATATTAGTATGGAGTCGGGAAAGAAATAAACATCAGCAACAGAACATGGAAAATTAATACGTTAGCAAATACAATATGTAGAGCAATAACAATAAATGGTAAACAATAACATAATAGCATAATAACATCGTAAACGTTTTTGCATGTTATACAGTAGTAAGTATCGTAAAAAAAAAAAAATGGGAGCACTGCGAGTCCGCTGTAATGCGCATTTGCAAAACCAATACGTTTGATAAGACGCAGTGGTTATCATAATTTCACTACACATGTATTAAGCTGGCACATATGGTTCAGATACAGATACCTGTATGCGGACTTGCACGACGTTGATGCGGAGATTAGGATAATTATGACACCCGTAAGGAAGAGGCAGCTGACGGCCGTAAGCTGTTGCGTTCTTTCCGCCAAACTACCCGGCCTGGTAGTGCTGTATAAACGCTGTATAAAAGTGACACGCGGTGACAGGGAAATTATTATACTTAGCAGCCGACCGTACGTTTTGTAGCTTAGGTCTTCTTTCTTGTGCGTTTGTGCTACCCTTATTAATGAGCCATTTCTTGACTATGTTCTTGACTATGTAACCGCGTTTGTGTGGATGCGTAGACGTGTGCTTTTTGTTGTACTTGTAAAATGCAAATAAAATATTTTCATGCTTACTCAATCTTTGGTGTCGTGTGCGTTTATTCCAGTCGAGGCCATCGTGCCACCTGGAAACCGCATTCTGTCGGTAGCCCTACACGAAATGCAACAGCTGGAGCGCGGCGGCACAACTCGGGGTCACGGCGGCGTAATAAACGAAAAACCGCTCGGGATGCCCTTAAAAGTCAGTTCAGAGTGTGCCTTAACTCGGTATGACTCAGCGCTACATGTATTCTGCTGCGCCTCGATCGTGCTCCCGCCGGTTTGGTTGCTGTGGGTACGTTCGATTCGCCTGCACCACTTGAACTAGTTCGCGAGGTGCTGCACCCTGCCATTCGTTTCAGCGGTGCAGCAATGGCGCCCGCAGAACCACGACGTTCGTTTCAAAAGGTGCAGGAAAGGTGCAAGGCTGGTTCATGATTTTGCTGCACCCGCTCCACTGTCGGTGCCGACTTGGTGCAGGCATACAGGTGCGAAGCAGCGACGTAGCAGACGACGCAGCACACGGGCGCGAGCAGCGTCAAAACCCCGCTTACGCACATCTGATGTGTCTACGCGACTGTGGTGTCTATTTACGCCCCACAAACCGATCATACCTGCAGTTCAGGACCTCTCAAACTTACGCACTCCATGCACATTAGTCTGACATAGCATAACGCCTAAACCGTGTCTACACCTTTGCATTCGTTTCGAGTGTTTCGCTGGGCCTGCACCTCCGGAATCGAGCTGCACACATTCTAAACTTCTCGTGAACCGCCGTGAACTGGTTCGCAGTGGTGCAGGCGAATCGAACAGACCCTGTGTGGCAAACGTAGCGCCTACATATACATGTAGGCGCTACGTTTGCCACACAGCAACTAAACTGGCGGGAGCACGATCGAGGCGCAGCAGCCGGAAACCCAGTAAAGCCACAGAACACCTGGTAAAGCGGCCATACTGTGCAAAACCCCGTTTCCGGATGGATGGATGGATGGATGTTATGAGCGTCCCCTTTGGAACGGGGCAGTGGGTTGCGCCACCAAGCTCTTGCTACTATGCTGCCTAATATCCTACCTAGGTTAACCAATGAAAAAAGAAAAAAAAACACTATGAACTACCGCGTCCAAACTTTCTGATCCCCTATTGCGAATTGTGCTTTTGTACGTCTCCGTCTTTTGTCGTTTCCCTACTTTTCCTCCACCAATCCTCCAATCGCCTCTTACTAATGTCTATTGCGGACCTGTTTGCTTTACCACTGCTCCCGCTGAACCCAAGGGCTTCAAGGAGGCCAGTGGTGCCTAAATCGACCGCTGGGTAGACGTCTTCACATTCTAATAAAATATGCTCCGTCGTTTCCCTAGCTTTACCGCAGCAAGTTTCCTGTTGTACAGCGCCGCCTGTGGTCGCATACTTTAGTTCACGACGCCACCGCTACGCTTATTTCCGCAGCACTGTGGAAGGTACAGTTTCCCTTCTCTAAGTTTGTATAGGTGTTCTGTGACCTCTCCTCCTCGCGCCCAGCGCGGCCTCTCATTGGTTACCTCCTCCCCCAACTCCTCCTTCTCTTCTTCGGGAGAGAGCCCCTTCCTGCCCATCCTACCGGTGGATTAGACACTGATTAGACACCAAAAATTGTGCCAGAAATAACTGATATGACTGCTTCCGTGTTTTTGTCTATTTAATAACGAAAATATCACACGATCTTTAGAAATATATCAACTCGAAACCAGCAAAGCAGGGCATGCCGCTGATATTTAAAAAATTGGAGGACGCTTAAGCTTCGCCTTCAAGAGTGGAACGCGATAGCGTTCCCGTCGACCCACCAAGGGGTGTAGGACAATGCGCTACGGCGCAGCGATCACTTACGAGGCGCCCCGCATCGGACTTTGCAGCCACCAATCACGCGGTGAGTGCCGAGCAACGCAGTGTTCGCGGCAACGAAACGTGCGCCTGAACAAGCGGAACGAACCAAAGAACTCGGTGTCTCGGAGAGAGAAACGATCTACGCGAGCCAAACGTAATGATCGGCACGGACAGCCCGGCAGCAACGCGCCTCACACCGGTCCCCGCACGGCCGCGAGAAGCGGGCGAGTGGCGCGCCACCTGTCGGGGCAGCGCCGTACATAGCGAGGAGAGTGTCTTCTGTGTTTGCCGAAAGAGGGCTCTGCGTGTGCGGCAAGCGCAGAAGAAATGTAGCGGAAACGTACTTCGCTACGCGTTTAACTGCGACTTCCGTAATTTACATGCTCATAATTACCGATATACACCGCACTATACTTTCTACGGCACGTTTCTAAGGCAACACCGCATTCACTGAAGGCGCTTTTGTCCCGCTTTGAACTATCGGATCCGGATGCTCGGCCTGCACGAATGCTTTTCCGAGAATGCATGTCGAGATTTGTGGAAATTCAGAAAGCACAAGATTGTGTACCTGCGTGGCTGTCAAGGGTGGAACCCTTGACCGCGCTCTAAGAATTCTAAAATAGTCAGCCCTATAAGGCTGACACTTGGTGCTGAAAACTTGCAAATTTGTCTTGTTTTCTCAAATGTCATTTGTTGTTTGATATAGAAGTACAAAACAGGCAATAAAAAAAACTCATGGCTGAGCGGTAGCGTCTCCGTGTCACACTCCGGAGACCCTGGTTCGATTCCCACCCAGCCCATCTTGCAAGTTGTTTTTATTTATGAATTGCTTTCCGGGATTTTCGCTCACGGCCGACGCCGCCGACACCGGCGTTTCTGCGACACGAGCTCCTTAATGCTGTCGCGTTGAAAAAGCCGGCCGATCCCACGTCCTGTGGGAATCGATGTTATGCAAAGAAGTATGCAGGGAGCCTACCAAGTTAACGAAACGGCCATGAAAAGACTAAGACGTAGGCGGCTGTTACATGATACGCATGTCATGTTATTCATGTCTTGACCTACCATTTATGTTCATGATGCAGTGTTTTCATGCTAGGCGAATTTAGGTACATACCAAGACTTAGGCAGCTGTTTCATGACCTACACGACACGCATGTCATGACCTATCATATATGTTCGTCATACATTTTTTTCATCTATGCCAATTTCGGTATACATACCAAGACATAGGCGTCTGTTTCATGGCCTGCATGACACGTATGTCATGACATTCATGTCATGATTTATCATATATATTCGTCATACACTCTTGTCATGCTATGCCAATTTTGGTACATACCAAGGTAACGACCATGGGAGAACCAAGACGTAGGCGGCTGTTTCATGACCTACATGACACACATATAATGATGTTCATGTCATGACCGATGATTTTGTTCGTCATGTACTCTTGTCATACTATGCCAATTTTGGTGCATACCAAGGCGTAGGCGGCTCTTTCATGACCTACATGTCACGCATGTCATGACATTCATGTCATGACCTATCATTTATGTTTGCCATACTTTGTCATACTATGCCGATTGTGGTACAGACCAAGTTAACGAAACGGCTATGAGAGCACCCAGACGTAGGCGGCTGTTTCATAACCTACATCCTAGGTTACTGTAATTGCATCGAAATTATAGTCGCAACAGAGAACACATGCAGAAAGCAAGAGTTCTGCAAAATATACGAGAAATGTGACGATGCAATGAAATATACAAATGCGAAGATACAGTTTGATAAAGGGCAAAAATGTGTCACTGGAAATAAAGTTCACTGTATGTATACACAAAACCTCGCAACAAGATATTTAAATGTACGGATAAGTCTCCAACAAATCTACGAATCTAAGCAAAAGTCACTCTATATAATGCGTCAAACAAGGCAAATAAACATGTTGCGCAATCACAGATTCAGAGATCACGGAATCCTAAGGCCCGCCCCCCTCCCTCCGCTTCCCCCTCCCCCCGATGCATCACGTGCGACGGAAGGCGCCACGCTTCCTCCCCGCTTTTCTCCCTTGCACACACAAGACTGAGCCACCATCGTCGGCTGACCGACGCCATCCCCCCTCCCTCTCTCCTTACGCTTTCACTCGGACATGCAGCATGCGGTGTGCGGTCACGATGTTATCGCTCTTGGACTTTATACGGAACATGAGGGAGGCGGCGACGGCAGGAGTGCGCCTGGAGTGTCCACAAAATTGCTGTCGCAATCATGAATATAGTAAGAGTATCCGGCAACTGAAGCGTCCCGCAAAAGAAGTAACAAAATCGAACTTTCACCATGCCACAATTCTATGTGCCAGAACAATGTCTTCTTCTTTTTTTTTTTTGTGGACTGGGGGCACTGGAATGAAAAAGAAAACGCAAAGGAAAGCATGTTGGCCACAATCGAACGCCTACATTGGGCACCTACTGTGGCTAAAGGAATATCGAAGAAAACGTGAGACGCTTGGTCCACCGAGAACCATACGCCTAGTACTCGGTATCGTACGCCGGCGAGGCAAGACTTCCAGGAAAGATTGCGCTCAAGCGAACTCGTTGCAATCCGTCGAGTCGTCAATGGCGGCGAGCGCCCATGGTTTCTTTTACTCTTCTGCTAGCCAGAAAGCGTCCAAAACACTGCCAGGCGAAAATCCACTCGGCCAGACAAAAACTAACACGCACCGAAGCGTGCCGCGCGGTGGTCGGGGCAACACGAGAAAAACGCCTGCATGCGCTTTGGCTGGTTCCGGCAGCCCACGGGTAGCGAGAACAAGAAAATTGAAGAGACTCAATATGTCCCCGCGACTAAAAACCGAAGTATAAAAATAAATATGAACATAGTTACCCTTGCTGGCTTTAGTGTCTTGACATGGATGCTTTGGCGCAGGTGAAAAAAATGTTGGTATTCCCTTCTATGACATGATGGCACAAATGAACCACCACAACGCTTCGTCTCATCGAACCACGCTGTGTGCTTTGCCAAATTGTCTGATAGTGTGTTGATGTGGCTTGTCTCGTTGTATGGTCCGATGAACGACTTTCCAAAAGTCAATGTACCTTTGGCGTCAGATGTTTATAAGCACATTAAACGCACAAAGTTCTGAAATTGAAAATCTAAAGCACGACTTTGGAAATGGCAATGCACCTTCCGCATGAAAATTTATGAGAACTTCATACCCATAAGATTTCAGAACTGAAATCCATGCGCTCCGTAGATTCTGCGGCGTCCACGAGATGCCGCGACGAGCCCGCTCGCCATCAAAACGCGCTCGAATTCTGGTGTTCGGATGGTGTTTCTTGCAATTTGTGATTGCAGGTGCATGGGCGTTGTCACGAAATCCAGCCCGAGTTCGCAATGTTCGCGCCGAAATGCCTCTTCGAGCGTGACAAATACCATTCTGGACAAAATGCAGAATTATTTCCGACGCCGGAGTTTGTTTGGTCGGCGGTGCATGGCAGCACGAAAAAATGTTGGGGGCCCTCTCATAAGCCATCCTCCCGCCCCCCTTGCTACGCCTCTGCTCAGCAGCCCTGTTCAGTCACTACTCCCCGAGTCATGTTATGTAACTACTGCTAGATTCAGGAGGCATGCAGTTGTTAAAACAATTTTACCAGCTGCTAATTTCACAGAGTATCGACATTTCTTCCTGGTGAGAAAAAAATCCTTTCACATCATAAAAGCGCAAGAAATGTTCACCCAATTACGTTGTCGCATATCTGCTTGAAATATTCATTGCCGCGGGGCTTGTCGTGCGCGCTCCTCCCTCTGTCTGGTTAGTGGAGATGAGACGGTAGATAACTTTTGCTCTTATTCTGTCACTGTTTTTTTTTTTTTAATTCAATTAGCAACCTTAGAGAACTTCACGCATTTTAGGGGGACTATACTTCTCCCTCTGCCTGTCTGTTCGTCCGTCCGTCCGTCCGTCTGTCTGTCTGTCTGTCTGTCTGTCTGTCTGTCTGTCCCCAACTGTTCTTCCGCCACCCTTGGTCACTGGGCAGTCCATGGTCTAATGGGCACAGCATGAGGCTGCCGTGCTGAAGGAACATGGTTCGAAACCAACTGCCGGACCAATTTAAGTCACTTGTGCCGCTCGTCAGTGAACAAAAAAATCATTAAGAAAATTCGGCAGGCTCAGCTGTAGTTGATGTCAACGTAATGCGAAGCTTTCACTTCCGCTATCTAGCCTCACTGCCAGAAGACCGACCACGCGCCTCTTTTTGGCAGACATTGCCTTATCGTGTACACCTTCCATCGGATTACACAGCTGCAGTGAGAGTTTTGTTTCTCCCTTGGTGCTTGGCTAAGTCATAAGTTCCACTGAAGGTACCAGAAATTCGAACGAAGGCGCTTTGTGTCACCACCAGCTCTCAAGCAACTTTCGCTGTTCTTGCTGTACGAAAAATACAACAACCTTACCCATCTATACATTAATGGTTCAACCACCATGGACGGTTCTACAGTATCAGTGATATTTCCTGCGAAAGTCACCACCTTGAAGTTGAATACATCACACCAGATAACATCGACAGCCGCGGAGCTTGCTGCTCTTCATAGCGCACTTCGCATAATTCGTCAGGAACCACCTCAAAAATGGAGTGTTTTCAGCGACTCCAAGGCAGTTCTGCATTGCTTGCTTTCCGCCTTACGCCGTGGACCAGAAATTTAATTCTAATTCTAGAAATCCGAGAGCTTATTCATCGGCTCGTCGAGCAAGGACACGATGTCACACTTCAGTGGCTCCCTAGCGTAATGGGCAGCGAACGTGCCGATGTAGCTGCTCGATCTGCTCATGAGGAAGGCGTGCAGGAACCAATCCCGCTGTCAAGAACAGATGCAGCAGCGAAACTTCGAGTGCTTGCAAACGATGCCACACAGTCGTTGTGTAACACACCTATAGTTTCCAGCACACACGTCTGCATCAACTGGACCGCTGCCTTCGACCTCCACCTTAGCTATGCCGACCCGGAATGACGGTACTTTGCCGACTGTGTCATGACGTCGCTTTTACAAGATTGTTTGCTTTCCGCATGAAAAGGGAAGATAGTGCTGCGTGTGACCACTGCGGCAGCGAGGAAACTGTCGAACACATTCTTTGCCGTTGTCTCCGATACAGTGCATGTAGGCGATCACCCGCGACCGCGCTGGCGCGTCTTGACGATCGACCGCTTTCGAGGCAGACAGTCCTAAGAACGCCGGCCTATACAATCGTCACACTGCAAGTCAGTCCAGGCACTCTTAAAAATCTTGCGTTGAGTGGCTATACGAGGGTCTCGAATCCGGCTACATTGATGCCTTCAGGTAGCGTATGTGGGTTTATTGACCAGTCGCCTTCACCCAAAAAGATCACGTTCTCGTGACGCCTGCGGCAAAAAGGACGTTCCACGTCCGCCGCCAAGGTCTGTGAGCGGTGGCGCTGGCTAACATTCCCAGGGTTCTACTAGGACACATAAATACCGAAGAAAGTGGGTGGGGAAACGGCGCCGCGGTAGCTCAATTGGTAGAGAATCGCACGCGAAATGCGAAGGTTGTGGGTTCCCACCTGCGGCAAGTTATTTTCTCATCCACTTTAATTTCCATTAATTTATCGTTTCATTATTTCATTTATTAAGCACAAGTAATTTCCCCTATGTTGTCCTTGGTGACAGTGTTTGTTGGCTTCTTATGATTAGAGAGACTATATTTCTCACGGTCGTCCCCAACCCCTCTATTTTTTTCTGCCTTCGCTTTCTCTCTTCTATTCTTTCCGTCTTTCATTCCCCCTTAACCTTCCCCCAGTGCAGGGTGGTAAAGCAGAATGTTTTCGGGTTAACCTAACTCCCTGTCTTTCCTACTCTCTGTATCTCTCTCGCGAAGCATTCACAATTTGTAGAAAACGGCTGCACGAATAATGTAGACGTGTGGCGAACGCTTATGTAGAGATTATATGCTGAAATGTTTATATTTATTACAAGTAAGACAGATTGTTTTTAATGGCAAGGTGAAATATTGAAAGCAAACTAGAACCTGGTGGCACATGCCACGAGTGCCCCTTTTCCGAAATTTTTCTAGGGGAGCTCGGCACCCCCTACCCCCTCTGGCGATGCCGAAGCACTTCCCCCTACCCCGAATTGCGGTGGGTTGCGCCAAGCTCTTGCTATTATACTGTCTGATGTCCTACTTGGGTTAAAAAGAAAAAAAAACACCATGAACTCCCACAACCAAATTTTCTGATCCCCTATTGCGAACTTTGCTTTTGTACGTCTCCGTCTCTTTTTTTTTTTTTTTTTTCGTTTCCCTACTTTTCTTCCACCAATATTCCAATCGCTTCTTGCTAATCTCTATTGCGGACATTCGCGCTTCCAAGTCGCTACCTAGCGGTCGCGCCGAGAACCAGCCGATCCAGGTTCAGGTTAGAAGCGAAAGCGGGCGTCCCATCACAGCATGCACTGAATGCCTCGCAGTTCTCAAATCGTCGTGATGCCGCCGCGCACAAGCCCGAAAATGAAAAAAAAAAGGATACGTAGGCCTAAATACTTTTATTCTGCACTATCATGCGTGTCATAACGGTGGAAAGATAGCAACGTACGATTTCGTTTTTAGAAAAAAAGCAGACGACGCGCATCGGGGAGCGACTTGGATAATGAACTTCCGCATTGGGAAAGCGTCAGTGATGCTATACGGGTTTGTTCGAAACACTTCACTGGGGACGACTTCTTTGTTTCCGGCGAGTAGATAATTGCTTTCTTTTTGTTTATATTAAATATCTTGCTGGCGTTTCAAATCGCGGAGTGCACCTTCTTCAGGCAGGCACTTTGATAAATTACACGGATGTACGCTTGAGCTTCATTTGGCTTTGTTAGTTTATAGATTTCTGCTCCAGCATTAGTGTTACTAATGCTTTAAGCAGCAGGAATATACACGCTACTGTCTGCAGGCACGGTACCAGGACTGATAACTGCCTCGGGAGGTCTGAAGTTGATCATTTATTTTATTATATTTATTTTCAATACTGCCAGTCTCATTTGAGAGCATAGCAGGTGGGCATTACAAAGACAACCATGTTTAAAGAAGAAAGAAAAAAAAACAGAAAAAAGAATCGACAAAGAAATACCGAAGCACATCCGCCGGGTAGCATTAAAGCAACGAATGTGGTCTAAGCAGTTTTTCAAGCAAAAACATCGATATTGCAATAAAGTTTAACAGTGCACAATCAAGCATACTGTGAAAAAAATTTAACATTACAATATATTATTCGAGAAAAAGAAAAGAAAGCAAGCAGAGCCTTTAAGGCAAAGATCACCCACAATTTCAAATTAACATTTTATGATACATGTTATGCTGCGACGCGACTTATAATTTTCATAGCATGCTTTGTTTTAGCGGTAAAAGGAAAAGGTGCTGTTTTCTCGTTCAACGCGGTGAGAATTGTCAGTTTATTTGCTCCCAGGAAATTTAGAAGAAACTGAAAACAGAGCTCGTCCCAGCTTTGGAGCGTTCGGCCAGCGCACAGCGCCACTAGTTTGCTTTCCGACACTGCTCACACATCTAAACAACTGATTCAATTGGTTTCCAAGTCATGCATTTACACTAATACAACGGACTTTGTCAAAAGAAAAACCTCGCTTAATTTTGGAAACGTGTTGGGAGAAACTCAACTTGGTCCGACCCAAGTAGCACAAAAGAGATACATAACGTTTGTATATCGTTTACCCGAGACGAAAAAAACGGTTTAAAGAGACGAGTAAGACAACTTCGTTGGTAAAACGTCGTACATGCCTGCTAATGTCCGGCTTAATTACTTTTTCCAGACGATCTAGAACAGCTCTTCAAAACGTATTCGAAAAGCTGGTCTTGAAATAGGGTCGGGAAAGACACAAATAATCCCTTTGCCGGGGCTCTTCATATATGATTTCTAAATGCCTTTAAGACGTTATCTAAAAGCTGGTCTAGAAATAGTCTTGAAAGGTTTACGATAATCTGAAGGTCGTTTTAGTGGTTTCCAAATGAGTCGAAGCGTCGGTGTCAAGTGCTACTGAGCTCCTGGCACAGTGCCAAGCACTGTTGCCTATAGAGGCCGACACATCCTCGACCAAGTCACCTGAAAAGGCACATGTCCACGAAAATGAATTCGCAATGCCACTTTTGGTATGCAGCAACGATGTTTATAAACAAAATGGTAATGACATCCCGCTAAGAAATTGGCGAGTCTTGGCAATCGGTCAGGCCAGGATTTTTCTGCGAAGAGCACGTGAAACGAGCATTTCACAAACCAACACTTTATTGCAAAAATAGTACTTACGCAAAGTTTGTGCAAAACATATGAGAAATGCAAGGTAAATCGAATTAAAAGCACATAAATAATCACTAAAGCTACCAGAAACAATTCTTAATGAACTAGAAATTGATCAACAATGGCTAGAACATGCATAAACGAAATTCGTAAGTACGCATAAAATGACGAACAGCAACAACGCGAAGTGCGCTAAAGTTTCATATTTTGTACAGTAAAGAGCACATGCTATCAGATGAACAGACTAGAGTTATTTAGAAATTGATGTCACAGCAACTGCAAGAAACAGAATGAAAATGCGAGATTTAATCGCATGGTATCTGCCTACGAGCTATGTCAAAAATAATCTAGGTGCTTGAAAAGAACACAAAAAGGGATAACGACACATACGATCAAAAATCAATCCTGTGATAAAAACCAAGCAACGGGAACATGTTAACCTTGAAGATATTGCCTGCACGGTACATCAAAGATAGTAATGGTGAGAGAACAAGAAGAACCTTAAAACTAAAAAACAATCTGGCCAATGATCATAAAGAATACTCCAATCTGTCGAAGAATCGAAGAATCTGTCTGACAAGTGAGCAGCACCGTAATGCAGAGTACGATGAGGCTGAGTAACGCTACACATAACTAAAATAATCATAGTACTCTAGTACACGAGAAATGAATGTGCAAGCCTTATTATTACAAAGTTATATACACCTGGAAATTTCCCGGCCGCGGCGGCCGCATTTCGATGGTGGCTAAATGCGAAAACACCCGTGGTACCTAGATTTAGGTGCGCGTTAAGGTGGTCCAAATTTCCGGAGTCCCCCACTACGGCGTGCCTCATAATCAGATAGTGGTTCTGGCACGTAAAACCCCATAACTGAATGTTTTGAACCTGTAAATTAACTGGAATGCACAGGAAGCTGCGCTTCAGTAACCAATGGAGCAATGGTCATAATAAATACGAATCCGTTTATATAAACACCATTGTACAAAAAGCACATATGTACCACTCTCGCAAAAACAGGCATAATGTCGCAATGAATCATTTGCAAACACATGAATACATTAGTACACCTTGCACACATCTCCAGTCTCATAAAGTAAATAAAAAAAAATTGGCTCGCCATCCCGGCCCTGCGAAAGAGGATGTCCAGCGAAGCTGTTTAATACTATCATTACAACTGTTGTGGGGGTATGCAGTGCTTTACTGCTTTAGAGTGATTGTAATTTTGACAGCACGCCGCCGCCCGTAGCGGTGCTGCAACAACACTGAAATTAGGTGCTAGGCTGGTTATTCCATATACGTGAGGCTAGGGACGTCACTTCCCACGTCGCAAGCTGCCATCGCCGCGGCAGCTTGCGCAGCAGTAATCGCTATCGGGAAGCGTATGCGGGGAGCACTACGTGCTTCGCGTTGTTGCTAGGCGCACCTTATCAATTATGTCGCTCGGATGCTTGCTTTGCGCTTGTTCTTTATTGAAAGGTACGCTGTTCTATATGTTGCATCCGTGCTTCCAAAGAATGTGTGCACTGTACGTTTCACGTTGCTGTAGCCTCTGCCTTACGGGGGTACGAGCCATCGCTTCTGGCCCTGCAATGCCGCCGCGATCGGCCCACATTTTCGGTAACGGACACGGACACAAAAAATTCCGACCAAGTAGGGGCTAACAGCTTCGCTGTAAAAAGCACTCCGAATGACAAAAACCTTTCACACATGTAGCCCCGAGCCAATGGTTTACTAGTTCACCCTCACTTTCACATCCAAAAATATTTCGCAGAGTCCAGGCAGCAGAGTTCCATTGATGAACAGCTTGGGAGAACACGACTTTGTACTCTACAGTTCCGCTGGCAATGACACTGCCGTACATGCTGGTACTTGAAATGTCTTCAATGTAGACACACTTGCTGCCCTGGACAGGTATGCCCAGATATTTGAACTGGTGCTCCATTTCGTTGAAGTGGACACATTTTGCACTACGCTGGTAGTTGAAATGTTTAGAATGCAGATGCAGTGGCTTCACCAAGACGACTTGCCCACATACCATCTCTGACACATGTATGCGCTCACTCTTCACTTGGTAGCACCGAACTTTTAAGTGTTCCCACTCGGTGTGCTTGGCAGATAGGTGGGCAGGCCTCACACTCAAATTTCTGCAGCCTCTAATGAAACATATAGCAGCACACTTGAGCTACAATGTGTAAGATATGCTAGATTTATGACTCATGAAAGCGGCATGAGCACGAAATATGCAACTACAACACTGTATCCAGATCATAAAAATGAACATAACCAATGCTAACTACAAAAAGGAATTGGGGTAATTGTTTTGAACAAGCTGTTCAATGAAATTGGCACATAATATGTAGATTCCACATTTAGTATAGTAAGCATTTTAACTATGTAATGACAATGTAAATTGCGCTCACTCGCCCTTCCTGTGTCACGGCAGCCTTCGCCACACGCTTGGTCATGTGACCGATGTGACGACGGTATCGTATTGCCACCTTGCGTAAGGTTGGATGGTGTTAACGGGCTGTTGAAGCGCCGCGGTGTGAGCAGTGTGAGCGCTTGATGCGCGGCAAAAATGCAGTGTGAGCGCTTGATGTGCGCGTCGGCGGGTCGTACGCGTCATAGAGTTAGTAGAACAACTCTAGAGGAAAAGCTGGGCCGGAAAAGTGGGAACCTCTAGGGCGCCGCCCTGCTGCTACTGGTCAATGTGGCCAGCGCAATTACTATTGAAAGAGCTGAAAACACGTACAAGTCACCTTATGCTTTGTCATCTAAAAACGCACACCTGATGGTTTTATGAAGATGGTGCTTTAATATTAAGTTTACAGAAAGCGATCGCTAAGTCAGTGACTTATGTAAATCACTATGTACGCATTCATGCAATAAAGGATGACGCGAATTTCGGTTTCGAATCTGTTTTTTGGATGCGTAGTAGTTTCGTACAGTTTAGGTTTGACATGCGATCGCGCGTAGACATCGGACATGGCACACTCGTGCCTTCTGTGCCACCGAAGCCCCGAAGTGCTCTGGCATATACCTTCACATGTAAGTAAACGAATGTATCTCCTTGTTGAGAATATCACGCGAGTAGGCAGCTCTTGTGGTGCATCACAATCGTTTGGGAAGCGTCACAGTAGAGCATTTTTCTACATGCGGAGCGGTGTTTTTATGTGCAGGTTTTCCTTCAGTAGGAAATTGCTGGACAGGCGGACCAGCGCACCGGAATTGTATTGGCGAAGCCACAAGCAACTCATATAATCTGTTTAATTGTTGCACTTTGAACAATCATGCTTCTACAAAGACCACGGCAGAAAAACAGCCTGATGCCGAGTATTTCTCTGCCACGAAGTAATCAAGAGGCGAGTGCCTAATGCGGACGAAATCGAGTGCATCGAGACTTAGAACGACAGAAAGCTGAGCTAGTTGGTAAGGATTCATTATGCAAAACAGAGGTGAGGCGTGCAGACAGGACACAAGAGTAGAGAAGTGGACGGCTGAGTAGAGAAGTGGACGGCGCTCGTGTTGTCCACTTCTCTACTCTTGTGTCCTGTCTGCACGCCTCACCTCCGTTTTGCATAACGAGTGCATCAACCCACATGTTAATAGCGTAGGCGTTTTATTAACTGTGCAATATTTTCAACGCTTCCTTGCATGCCATTTCATGTGGCATATCTTTTCTGGTCACAAATTTGTGCAGCGAATCTATTAACATGATCGACTCCGGGCCTGTGGGACCGTTTACTTGCACTTGATGCTGAGTCTTTTACATGTATCCATAAACTGCAGATATGCACATCAGATCCCTGCGAGCATTTTCAAAATTCAATTATTTTAGACAACAGGCACATATGCAATACTGACATAATCTCAAATACCACTAAGCAGCTGGGACACATTTTTGTTGACCATACTCGCCGGTAAAACAAGTAGATCATGTGGACAGCACCAGCTCATTTTCCTTAAATAAGTGTGTACAAGGGGTATGCAAAATTAATTTTTTTCTCGCGCACCGATTATTTTGCTGTATAAGCAAGAGAGCCTCCCACGTTAGTGTAACGTATCTTGTACATCACACTAATATGTGCTTTAATTTACCAAGTGAGATGAGTTACTTTTATGGCTCATTCAGTCTAATCACACTGCAAGCTGCATTCATCAATCTTCAATTGGATTTTGCAAATGTTTAATGAAACATGTTTCCCTTTTATGTAGATATGCAATGGCAAGCCCTTCTGTGTGTTCCAAAGGTAAAATTTAAGCTCTAAATTAAAGAAGACATTTCTAGTCAGAAACAAGCAAAAATGGTGAATGCAGAGTATCAGAAGCCCCAAGGTACAGAAATTATGAGAAGTGTCGAATGGTTGTAGGAAGAGAGTCGTATTTGAAAATGCAAGACTCTTTAGTGGAGGTCAAGCAAGTCAATATAGGTAGAATACTCTGCAAAATTATGCGAGTGACGGGATGTCAAACAATGGGTCAGGAAATGCATTGTTTTTCTGCAAAACAAAAGCTGATTGCCATTACATAAGTCACTTTAGCATCATGAGACTGCTGCTTGATAAATTCAGAAATAAACCAAAAAACAAGACACGCAAAAATAAAAAACAATTTAATGATGCCCTCTCCACACTGGGATAAATAAAAACAAACACATCACATCTAATGTGGACATATCAGACGCCTTGTGAAACACTACAGGAAAAATTCAGTTTCGAGCTATGGCACTTGCCGCATAGATGGGGGGGGGGGGGGGGGCTTGCACTAATAGTGATAGTTACCACTGCATTTGGAAATTGAAAGCATTCATGCAGACAAGGATGATTCTTTATATTTTTGGCTACCACTTCAAATGCCTCCACCAAGTGTTACAATGCTGCACGCAGCCATACTAAGGATCTCGCAGCAACCCATGCAGGTAAAAAGCAGAAGCAGTCAAAGTGCTGGTGTGTTCTGGACACTATGTTTGAAAACTTTTAGGCAAGAAGAGTGCAAGAAGCAGACATAACAACTGCATTTATTTCCATAATTCCCCATTTGAATGGCCTTTTCTTTTTGCTTAGACAATGCCTACACCTAGCCACAGCAGCTCCCTCATACAGACTCCGCAAGCCAAGAGGCCGTGGAGGCAAATGCAGGTAAGAGGCAAAAAGCAGTAGCACTGGTATCGACACTCATCTAATTTCTTTCTTTTTCTTTCGTTAAGGCAGCCAGCACACCTCGAACAACCACCTTGACTGCGGGTGTGTCACCCTAGTCGCCAAGGGAACATTTGAGGGAAAGCGACAGGCAATGTGAACAGCCACTTCTCCATGTAAACGATACTCTTTCTCTCGGATGACTCCTACGCCTCGCCTCGCCAGCACACTTGTGCACAAAGATGCCACGGAGGCACGTGCAGGTCAGAGGCAAGAAGCAGTGGTACTGGTGTCGACATTCACCGAATTTCTTTTTCTTACACTGAGGCAGCCAGCACACCGCGAACAGCCACCTTGACTGCGGGTGTGTCAGTAGATTCCTGTTGTACATATGCTCATAATAAACTTCAGTAAACTTGAACTTGGTAATAAACTTGAAGGCAAATGGGACATTGATGCATTGTTTTTCGAACATTTATTGTACACATACGTTATACTTTGCAGTGCTACAGAGCGTATTTTGAAGCTTCCCCCTAGATTTTGCACCGTTAATTACGTATGTGTTGTGTGGCCCTCAGTGCAGTTCATGTTGTAGCAGCTGCTTTGTCTGTGTATCGCACATTGCCTTAAGCTCGTGATATCCACATACTTCTCTCACATATACAAAATAAAGTTCTATGTAGTCCTCAGTGTTACAATAAAAAATGAAAGTAAACAATCCGATCGTGTAATTGTGTTTATTACAGTGATTCCTATGTCAATTACTGACAAGTTGACAACTTGAACTGGTCAATCCGTCCATATTCTCCTCTATTTTTCAAAAATAAAGGAGGCTATGATCCGTCATGTATGTATACATAAAAAAGGGGTATGTGTGTGTGTTTGTAGTGGGGGTATAGGATTAGGGCGATACGAAAAAATGTACCAACACCGTCCTCTAGACCCATTCCGTTAAGGTACCGTAACAACGCGTGTAATGCATAAAGTTCATACAACCAACTCTGATATTACTACACATGCCAGGCGACGCGAGCTACATTTGCCATGACGCATTCGCGACTGCACCGGATGCCCTCCATATTATTCTCGTTAATCGTGCTCACTGCATCAAGGCAAAAGAAAGATCATGGGCGCAGGTGCCTTTAAAGTATCTCGACCTTGCGAGGCACTGCTGCGCGTGCCAGGGGAGCTGTCCGTGCGAACACTCCCTGGCATACACCTGCCTCGGCGGCCCCAACCTACGTACCGTTCTGCTTCGAGCTTTGGTCCCCCCACCGTCCCTTGGGTGCCCTGGAGTTCCTGCACCGCCTGCTTTATTATAATCTCAGGTGCTCTCCTGAGACTTCCGTTTGTCGGTTACATGTGCCCTACAGCTGGATCAGTACTTATAATAATAAAAAAAAAACGATCTATCGTCGCGACGATAGATCGCGAAAGCGGCTTTTGCAACGTACCGCGCCCGTGCGAAGAGAATTACGAACGCCGATGAGGAATCTGACCACAGCTTCGAGCTCGTAACCTCGTCGAGTGACACTCCTGCAACAGGCGTGACCGCTGAAAACCGCATACCGCCGGAAACTTCAACAGGATCATCCCTCGGTTGCATAACTGCCACCTGTACGGCCAACATGGACCACACCCACACCGTCCCGCAACATAGAATAAAGAACCAACTTATAAAGCCCAAACACACGGCTGCACGCACACATCACGACACTACAAGCGAGACGCCATGCTGCTACGCTGCTACGGTTGCCGGATTAAAACTGGCTACTGTCACCAAGCAATGCACCAAGTCTAGCAAGCATCTCAGGAGCTGGCAACCTCGGCGCGTAGCAACATGGCGGCGCTCTTGCGGTTCCCGATTTCAATGCATGGGCCCTATGGGTAGTTTGTCCTCTAGAGTCAGTATAGTAACTCTATGGTACGCGTAGTGCGTTTTTGTGGATCGACTGTGAATCATGTCGCGCAGAGCCAGACGTCGCCCTCTCTTCCGTTGTTCTTTCGCGCGCTGGCACGCTTGCTCGATAGCCACTTCGTCTCAAACCAGAGGAGTGAGCTGGCCGATCCCGGTGTGCATTTCGCAGGCCTTTCATTTTGGAAGCCGCCAGTGCCGCATCATTGTGGTTAGACGATCGGCGCGTCTGACCATGCGTGGTTACACCAAGCTATGCTCCTAAGCGTGCCAAGACCATACCGTTGAGTCCCATGAATATTAAAGCGAATAGCTTACTGTCTCCGGCTGTTTTTATGCTTGTTAAGAGGTCAGTGGTCGCTCGTATAGTACTGTTGATGTGCAAGGAACACGTTCGTTCTTTTGCTCCCTCGCAAACTATATTTCGCCCGCTCTCTCTCGTTCTTTCGTTCGCTCGCTCGTTCGGGCTATTCGCTTGTACTTACATTCATCGACGGTGATTTCTGCACATTGTTTTTGTATACATTGTGCTCAGTGTATAATTCACCGCAACACTTTCTGCAAAGCACCGTTCCTACAGTGACGGATGTTCCGATGCATTCCTTCTGTGCCATCGAAAGTCATGTTCGCTCTTTATAACTCGATCCCTTTACTCATGCGTAATATAGAATAAGCCTTATAAATACACCGCATGAGAATGTTTACAAAATAGAACAGGGGAAATATTAACATACATCTCATTGTGTAAGAAACTGAAAAAAAAAAACGCGTAAAAAGTAAACAAATCAATTAGGTCGGGCACTGCGCTGTGTGTAGCGGCGCTTTGAATTTTGCTGCGTATCCTTCAGTGCCTACGTGCGATGGCAAGTTACATTCTACGATAGTGCGCAGTAGGAATAAATTTGCAAAACGATGAGAGTGGCATATCGATCGTTTCACATTTGCACTAGTGGTCATGACAAAAAAATTACTGCAGGGCAGTAAAAGAAATCGTTAGAAAGACTTGAATGATGATAAAGTTTATGAAAAAGCCAATGATATTGAAGTAGAGGATGCGCTGTCCGAATCAGCACTAACACCCGCATGGTCTACTGACTGGCAGCGCTCCTCCGAAGTCGATGTGCAGCCGTTGTCCGCGTCACAAAGAGCGGCTTCAATGTTACTGCCCTCGCGCACCATGCCTTCGTGGCCTGTTGCGGTGTCAACTTCGTTTGCAATCGTTCGTCTCTTCCGACGTGAGGCCAACACCACAAAAGGCTTCTTTTTCCTAGCCGCAGTCATGCTAGTGCAGGGCGAATACAGCAGTAATTGATGCGAGTGCCGCTTGATAAATCGAGAATTCTCCCGCCAGGAACGGCGCCGTCGAAAACCCAGCACGCTACCTGCTCGCGACGAGCTTGGTCAAAGATCTGTTTGAGACATTCGATTCAATTCAATTTATTTCAACACCACAATGTTGAGGACCGCGAACAAAAAGCCTTTTTATGGCTTGACAAGGTTCGTTGAATCCATTAATACGACGTTTTGAAGACTGTGTGCTACCTGGGGAGTGGTTGTTATTCACTTTGCACGTTTTACCGGGTTTGAGAATTCCTACAAGCGTGGGCCCTACCTCGAGCACTGCATGCGTACTGCGAGCGCGAACAAACGCCAGTTATCGGACGCAGACGACCTTATGCCACGTATCAGCTAACCATGAAAAGAAGCCACGGGCACCCCGACAAACGGAACTCTCATCTGTTTTTGTACAAATACACAATGACCAGGTAATTACCTGCCTTCTTTAGCATCGTTCTACCAGTGCAGAATATCCATGAGAGAGAAAGAGAGAGACAAGGGAAGAAAGAAAGGCAGGGATGTTAACCAGACTGAGTCCAGTTTGCTACCCTACACGTGGGGAGGGGAATGGGGAGAGAGAGAGAGGTTAGGTGTAGGGTGCACTCAAGTCTGTTGCCTTCAGGTAGTGAAAAAGCGCTCGAACTGCTTTCTGGGCTAATGAACTGTGAGGCCAGGCTCCCCAGATCTTCGCTTCCGTAAATGGCCTGTCATCCAGTCTATTCAGGGCACACTGGGGAGCCTGACGTTGATTATCGAAGCGAGAACAGTGGCACAGAAGATGACCGATGGTCTCTTCACACTTGCGCTTAGCGCACATGGCTTCTGAAAGCACGATAGGCGTTACTGCCCATGTATTGTGAGTTGCTAGATCTGATATACTGCAACGCGAGCCGCACTTTGAAGTTGCCTATGAAAGTCGAAAACATTCGCTGTAGCTGTAGCAGTGGAGCAACCCCGCGAACAAGTGCGAACAAACACTTCCTGCACTTTAATCTCTGGCTCACCTGAAAGGCTCTTTGTCTTGGAAAAAAATGTGATGAGGCGCGTTCGGCAGGCCGTACGTTTGCGCGCACAGCGCAGCTATTTCCGCGATTTCTTTCTTTCTGTACATCAACAGAAATCGAAGCAAAAGCAAAAGGCTATACAGCCTGACAGAGGCTTTTGCTCCGAGATACAGTTCAGTCATAATACAAGTAGCTACAAAATTCGTCGCTGTAACCCTCGACACCGATCAAAATAACGTGATCGGCAGCACGGACTCTTTCGACTTCCACGAAACACCTCGATTCGACGCCACGAAGGAGAAACGTGACCACAGCACCATACTATATTCTAGGCACCACCAAGCGAAAGAGCCGCCGTGAACCTGGATGTCGTAGCCATCTTTGTTTATTAGTGTTGCCAGATCAAGTAGCGGATTCTGGAGTTGCCAATAACCTGTCGTGGTACGCGGACATTGAATAAAAAAGAAAACGTCGTGCGTGAACTCTCGCGTAACCGAGTGGCGGGAAGGAGGGGGGTACTGTCGTTCGTTCGTCACGCGACGGCGAAGGAGAGGGCGCGTGCTCTCGAGCAAGCGAGCGGCGAGGAGGAACAGGTGGGAGGGGAGTCGGCCGCTCGCTCGCTCGTTCGCTTGCTCGCTCGCTGGTAGCCCGGCAGTGGCCAGCCCATCGTGGACGATGCGGCGGAGAATGCACAGCAGACTTTCGCGCACGAAGTATGCCGCAGACGCAGGCGAGCGTTCCTCGCAACGCTTAGGGTGTTGGCGTTGACACACCAAGGAGAGGAAGAAGTGGCCACGAAGGAACTCCGGGAAGACGCGAGGCGAGGGGTAACGACATCGCAATGGCCCAGTGACAACAATGACGTACTATGGCTATTCTACGGACAACCACTGCCAGGACATGGATATCCTAGGGATATGCCGGACACGTCCTGCGGATGTCCCCTCACATGAACTTTTCGGCCGCGCTTTAGGTGTCCTGCGGACATCGTGGGGACAATGCCAGGGCCATTTGGCAGTGTTTGCTTTAAGGTCTATTGCGGTCGCAGCACACACTGTGCGACAGATGCAAAGGCAGAGCACCCGCACAACAAAAGCATAGCGTGCACAGACTGTGCGCGGAAGTGCAGTTATACTCCCGATTCTTCTATACCTTCCACCAAGCACAGGCGGCTGATTGAACAAACTTCAATTCTGAAAGTAAACTGCATCAGAAAAATTAGTAAAATACGACCTACACGCGGGCTGCAGACATGATAGCTTGAGACTGTCAATTCGAACATGTCAGAAAACATAATTCTGTTACGAGGAAACTCAAAGTCAAAGCCTGAATTGGAGAACAAATATTGATGTGGGTGTTGAAGAAGGTCCATGTGGGATAACCGTGGTGCATCAATGGTAGGATATCCGAAACAGGTGCATGTGCAATATCCTTGGGATGTCCGTGGTAGGATGTCCCAAACTGGATGTCCAGTGGTTGTACTATTTGTCTCCAAAATGGTGCCGACATTTGGGACACGATTCAGATGTCCTGTGGACGAAGTGTGTTAACTGGGTGCCTGATTGTACAAGTAAAACACTACTTTTGTTTGCTTGCATACCAAGTGGCCCAAAAATTACTTTATTACTTAAATTACTTTATTACTTAACACTTAAAATTACTTAAGTAATTACTTTATTATTTATGTTGCAACAAGTCGTATGTAACATAGCCTTGTAAGGAAATTTACCCCATTTTTCTACACTTAGTTTCTATAGAAGCATGAATCTTTATTTATAATTGCGAAGAAACTTACTCAAGCGAATTAGCACTAAATGGAAATTAAGCAACATCTCGTGGCTCGGGTCTCGTCAATTTGTCATCACAGCCTCTTGAGTCGGCCACCATTCTTTATTGCGACGATCCGTGCTTGATGTATGACTCTGCAACATAACATTAATGTTTATGTGAAATGTGCAACGAGATTGAACAGATAAGGTTTATTGATGTTGGTGTTGCATGCAAATGGAAAGGTAGTAACAATTCTCGAAACCTAGTTCATTGTTGGTGTTCCCGCACCAACTTTGCTTATTGAGGAAAGGCTTCAATGAGGCAATATCAGAGCTTCATGGAGCACTAATTTCCAATTTCCCCAATGCCCCATTACATGACACTCCATATCAACTACAGAAAGCAAAGACTGGGGTGTGGGGGCTTCCACTGCTTTCACTGAAGTGGCCACTGTTTCCCAACTGCACTCCACAACCATGCTATATTCAAATCATATTTGAAGACTGTCAAGGTCCACTCGAGGGCTATGAAGTGCAGACATGTCCCTAAAATAATCGCACTGCAGTTGCGCTAATGCGCTTGCATATGTTTCTTGGCAATCACACTGTAGTTATTTTGAGACTGCACATGAAAATACCTTGCAGTTGAGAATACATCTGATTAAGGTCACTTCTGCTCAAGAACTCTAGTTGCTTCAGTTTCTCAAACAGAGTGCATGGAACGCAACCTGGCTGGAGTCCCCGAGTAATATTATTGATGGATGGCATATACTTTAGTCAAGCAGCAGCACTGTACCTCAAACCTGTATTTTAGAACACTTATGCTCCTCGAACTGCACCTTAAGAAAGTGGATGGTGGCATCACCATTCATCTGAAGTGGTACTTCAACGACACTGAACGTCAATCCTTGACTTTTAGTTTTGTAATCTGTGCTTTCAGCATCTATACTGCCAAGTATGGATGCCCTAGTGTGAAAGTGTATGTTTTCACCAATTGCTTGTGTTAGGAGTCACTATGGGGAGTTTGAAGCACAGTCTTGGTCGGTCAAGGCACAGCACTGTGATGGAAAAGCTTCGAGTCGAGGCCGTTCGTTACAAAGGTCAGTAAAGTTGAGCACAAGCTCCAAGCTGAGGCCAGTTTGTGAGTACAGGGGCGAGGCCTTGAGTCAGGCAGGCCCAAGTGACACAACGCCCCTGACATTATCAGAATGTGTCTTTATTTGAACAAAACGTAGGAAGCACAATCACCCAACTCAGTACACAATGATTGTACACATGAAAGTGTTACCACAGCAACAACAAGCATTCTTCAGATGACACACTCGCCAGATGGATGGACAGCCGCTCTTAAAACTAGGTTTTATTCGCCAGCAATAGGTGCACTTGTAGCATTACACACAGCCTGCCAAGAGTCACTTAAAAGGCTTACAGAGTTTGTATTTACAATAATGAACACGCATCATCTACAAAGCTCAAATGGAATGAGCACAGTCAAACTTTCTCAATGGATGTGTGTGGAAAGGTGGAGCCTTTAACGCAACAACTTTTTTTTTTATTATTTTGTTTCACCAGCCGTGATGTGCTGATAGGTGAACCTTTATATACATAGAGCCTCTCAGTATTTAAGCCTGCATACATAAATATCGTCTCTAACTTTTTTTTTTTTAGGATACACCACACATTTTAACTGCACGAAACGTTTCCTCACTTTTGTATTTATATTTTCAGGCTCAGACATGCCCCAGACAACAAATGTCATCTGCCTGCCTCTAATATTTGTATAAGCTGCACTTGAGGAAGGAATGATGCAACATTCAATTCTCACCTGAACATGAAAATTTTGTAGCCTTACACAAAACCATTCAGCAAAGCTGCATTGACATATGCATTTTAACTAGTCTTGAGAGGTGAACACATCAAACGAGGCAAAGGGGACTAACAATAAGCCACGTGAGAACACTTGGCCCCACAAGTTGCAGCATATGCTGGGAGGCCAGGTATCCTGTAGTTTTGTTTCCTCGACTAAGTGATGAAAATTGAAGCAGCTGTCATGTTAAAGGCCTCATCTTTCTCTCAAGGCGCTTTCTTTTTTTCTTCCTCAGTTGCTCTCGCAAACATTTTACTGTACACAAATGCATGACCTGCACACCATGAGTCATATGAAAAAACGAATAGTCCACAGTGTCAAACAAACCATGAGAGTCGCGTCACAGGTCCCTCCAAGTGTCGGGGGCAAAAAAAAAACAAGGCAAGAGAATGTGATGGAAGAAGAAGGGTCCGTGCAGTCAGTCTCTTGACGTCCGTCTGTAGTCGCCCAAACGACACAAAAGTTCTTGTACGAGCGCTCTCTGTCACTGCTTTCTCTCAACACCGTCTGACAACTTTTCGACCCCGCACTCTAAAACATGAGCTGCGGAGAAAGCGAAGAACAGATGCACGTTTTAAAGCCACCACTCATCACTCGACAATGACAATCGAAAAAAAAAAAAAGCCGTTATCTCTGTTTCAAGACCAAGAAGTCACAATAAATATTTGACCCACTGAAGGACTGGTTCCAAAATCTTTTGTTATTAAGTACTGTGTGTCATTGGCTGATGCCTTTCTTATCCCCTTCTTCACTGAAATGACTAGCTGGTGCCTGCTGTTATCTGCACAAATCATTTTTGCATGCAAGCCACTTTGTGAATCCTGGTTCAAAAGGAGTGCAAACCCTCGAGACATTGCATGAGAAATGGACTTGCACATGTAAAGTCCACAGCACATGTCCACTTGTTATGGAACTATGCTGTGCGCATGTGCAAACTCATTACCACATAGCAGCGGGAATGAATAAAGCTAGTTGCCTTCGACTTCGAGAGGGAACCAATCCATGAATGTGGCGTGCCTAATAGAAGTGCCTTTGTTCATGATTCGTTGCAGAAGGCTAATTACAAGTCTGAAAACTTGCACATCACGTTTACGCTGGGGTCACTGTTTCAACTGTCACAACATACACTGATAAACACAGAGCTAGGAAGAGCAGCTTCACCTCAAAGGCCAACTGCAATGAAATGTTCGGTCACATAAAAAACCTAGCTGCAGATGATTTATATACAGTGTCCTCCATGCAAAATGTCCCGTTTGAAAAAGGAGTAGGTGCGTCACGAAAAGCTTGCAAAAGTTTGAAACTGAGACCCAATATGCCGCTGATCCAACTAGCTGGAACTAATGCGTGGTTCAGAATGTATGACCTCCGAGACTAGGCGCCACCTGTGGCCTGCTTGGGGTGCACTGAGAAATTTCTGAGGCGATGTGCTGGGAGTTAGGTCACATTTGTTAACTACCAGGTGCATGTGTCATCTGCATAAGCGCTATTCAAAGGCTGCAACTAAGAAACTTAGACAATTAACAGCTCTGCAGCTTTGCTTCAACTGCTTCAGTCATAAGACTACTCGTTTATAACCAACTTCGTTAAAGGGAAACTTTTTTAATTAGGGTTTCGACGAGAGGGCATGTCTCTTCCACGACAAACAAAGGTAAGTCGCCTTGTCAGAATGTTGGTTCAGAGCTGAGGCTTCCTTTGTTCACCCACTATTCAATTCAAGTGTCCATCTCCATCTTTCTGTGAATGTCTTGGTTTCTTTTAGTTCCCAGCGTGCGGGTACCTAGAAAATGTGTTGTTTCTCCTGACAGTGGTATGCAATTGTGCTGTCCCACATTTCGTGCTTAGAAGAGATAGTTACTACTCTTACATGCAGAATGTTGGTATCAAGCTACCTCATGATCGTATTTCTCAGTAACTACTTTTGCAGAAGGGGTGGGCGATTGAAGATATTGAGCAGAACGGACATTTTGTCTCTTTCGGCAATTAAAAAGTGCAGTATTGCTTCAGTCTGACTCAAAAAGAAATATCTTTTAAAATACTTTCTTGGCCTGTGGCTCTTGTCGGTAGATTAAAGGCCTGCGATGGAGTAGTAACAGTTAAGCGCTACAGATTTTCTGCACCATTTGACTGCACCTGCACTTGTACCCATCAGTACAGACTGCCAATGAGAAAGTGTGGAGCAAGGTGAAGGTCAAAGGTGCGAGAGGTGTGGCACTGTCTTTATTTAAAAGAACTGACACCTGCATAGTCGCTTTCTTACGTCGACCTAGAGACAAGAGTGAAAAATGGCACATCCTCTCACATTTGAACCTGTTCCAGTGTTGTCAAACAATGTTGTTTAGGCAGTGCAGATGTCATGCCTGAAGCTCAGTGGACAAGTGCTCAAGAGGTTTCAGTTCGGTTTCAAAAGCAACACTTGGCATACTGCCCCTAGGGAAAGGAACAAAGCATTATCTAATAAAGAAGACAAAAAAAAAACCAGAACGAAAAGAATGCACAACTAAACTTGCCCCTGAAGAACCCTCAGCTGGCAGTCGTACAAGACATATTTGCGACACGCTGTCAGCACAACTTGGCCACAACTGAACTACACCGCGCACGTAGAAAGGAAAAGAAAAAAAAAAAAAACTGGGGAGAAGCCCAAACAATCCCAGCAGCATTGCGAAGAGTGCGACTGAAATCACATGTCGTTCTCGGCCTCGCTACCCTCATTTAACCGATGGTCATTAAGGGTTACAGACTGGATTCCAAGGGAAGGGAAGCGTAGCAGGGGGTGGCAGAAAGTTAGGTGGGCGGATTAGATTAAGAAGTTTGCAGGGACGACATGGCCACAATTTGTACATGGCCGGGGTAGTTGAAGAAGTATGGGAGAGGCCTTTGCCCTGCAGTGGGCGTAACCAGGCTGATGATGATGATGACCCTCATTTATGGAGCAAATAGCAACAGTTGCCAAAAATGTAGGTCGCTCGTTTCAGCTGATGTGACTTCGGTCGGCACACTGCAAAGTGGCTCTCTTGGTCCGAAAAAAGGGAGGAGAAGATGGAGGGAAGAGGAGAAGCTGCCTCACAATTTGTAGGCGCTGTTTCAGTGAGGCCTCACAGAGAGTATTGCCAGGGCATCTCTTCAACTTTTTTTTTCTCCATAACGCCATGCAATGGCCCCATTCTAATGAGCAACCAAAGGGGGGCATTGATTTTAGCTTGAAGCAGAAACAAAATGAAGCACATCTAGGACGCGACTATAATGCATAAGTTGGGCAATATGCAACACATATGTGGAAAAAGAATGTGAAAAAAAAAATATACAAAATATGTTCCATGTAGTTGACATTTGGGGGGCTAGAACCCAATAATATGTACATATATAGCAGTACTCTATACCACAAGAATGTCTCTGCCCCATTCCTTCACCTACTAATGAACTTAAAACTCAGAGCAGTATAATGTTGTGCCGTGTTATCCAAAGTGAAAACACAACTTGTGCGGGACTTCATCTACAAATTTGAGCTGTTCAGGAACTGAAAAAAAAAAAATCAATCTTGAACAGAGTAACAAACAGTGTGCACAGGATATAGAGGAAAATATGGAATACTTCCATTAATTTGACTCCGGTTAATTTGATTTTACGGCTAATTCGTTCCCAACTGAAGTTCCTGGCCAGCGCTCATACGCATTTCTATGGGCCCAAACTTTCACTATTTCGACCCTAAAATTTGCCTTCGCTGGATAATTTGTTCGTGACCAGTCAGCACGCTGACCCCTATGGTCACCCCAATAGTGACCCCTTCAGTGGTGGCTTCGGTCTCAGCGGAGCTTGAGGGATAACGAATGCATTGAACACACACCACCTCCCATTGAAAATTCCCATTTTTAGCCTGCCCTAGAAAGATCTTCAAGCAAGAACCATAGCCCATAATGTCTGTTTACACTATTTGCCTGATTCTAATGAGTTCCTTTATTATTGTTATTCCCAGAAAAATTGGCTTGAAAGTTGCCTGGTCGGTGCAATCGGATACGACAGCAAAACCTCCTTCGCGGCGTCCATATGCTTTACCACATAACACAAATGTATTGAAGCAAAGCTGGCTTTAGGAAACCGGCCGCCAAAGTGCAACACATCTTAGACCCTTACCCACTTATCTTGCTTAAACAATTAGGAGGACGCGTAAGCTTTGCCTTTAAGAGCAGAACACAACAGCGTTCAGAGACCCCTTACTGCTTTTCATGCTTCCCAACAACTGCAACTTATGTAACCGTAACATTTACCGGGAAATGCTGGCTGCGGACACTGTGCACAAAGGTGAGCTTTCTGGTAGAAACAGGGCCTCTTGCGTGGGTCGATCTCCCATTATTGTTTCGCACCTTTAGTATTTCAGTCTGAGAAGAGCTAACATAAAGAACATGTGCTGTCGATGTTTTTTTTTCCCACTACATTTGTCTTTGGGCTGCCGATCTCAAAATTCCAAGGAATAACTTCGTAAAGAATGAAAGACAAGGTATGAGCAACTTTGGTGGTAGAGAAGTAGTTGGGTATGCGTGGTTCGGAACTTGGTTCGAAATTCTTTTTGCTGAGGCAACGCCCGACGCTGGACGCCTACGCAGGATGCCGACGCCGGATTTTGCACGACATGGGCTCCTTGAGAATATCGTATTAAAATAGGGTCCGCGTTAGATTTATACTTTGTTTAGGAACTTTAATGTCATTTCTACGTTAGTTTTCTACTTTGGACACGTAGAAAGTGGGGCTGCATTTGATTTGAGGTTGTGTTAATATCAGGAAAACACTTCCAAATGAATCAGTGGTGTGTTCCGGCATTTTTCGGCATCTTGTTTATTTCAACCCGCCGGATATAAGTAGATCAATTTTGTCGGTCCTATTGGGGTCAAATTAATGGAAGTTAGCTGTGCTCATAAACGGGCTTCCGCGTGCACGCCAAATATTACAGTGACAGAAAGGTGATAGGATACAAGCATGTATAAAGAGACAGCCACAGAAGCCAACTCTGTAAATATTCGGAAAGGCCACTGCCATCAAAAAGTTTACAAAAGAAAGGGGGGGGAAAAAAAAGAGGAGCTAGTAAAAGCATGAATGGAATGGAAGAACACACACGCACACACAAGAGCACGAATGGCTTCAACCCAAAACAGGCAGTCAACTACGCTCAATGTCGCCAGGCTCACAAGCTGAGGCCAAAGCTACAAGGTATGCTGACATTCTGGTAAACGTGCAGAATTCAAGTTAGTGCTTGTTGGAGTAAAAAAACCAGTTCTAACAACTACTACAGTAAAGACTACGGTGGTCACATGCAAGGTTTTTTACCTGGTTACCTGTGTCTGTGAACAAATTGCGCATACCAAATGGCAAGGCAACTGCTGCTTTTAAAATATACCAAATGGTCCTCGAATTCACAGAGTTTCGTACTAAACTTACTAAAGTGACCTCAGACACCGCGATGACTCAGCTACCAACGAAATGAGCGGCGGTACGTCAGTTTGTCCAATCTACGGGCTTGGGGCTTTAGTTATTACACTTTCATCTAAGTTTCCAAGCAACCATGTTGTTTTTAAACAAATGAAAGCAACGTCTCTCCACAGATGCACTAATCGTAGCAAATTGTCGCATTTGTAATGCAACATTTACTTGAATATCATCGATTTACAAAGTCATCTGAAGCCAAAGGAAGAAGTTTAAGCAATCCGCATACCACTCATCATTTCCATGACGACTTAACTGCCATAGTTACAGCTTCTCTAGACACTATCACTAGATCTCCCTCTGACACTTTCTGCAGGAAACTCTACGCTTGAATGTTTCTCACACAAATTGCTTGCTACCATGATTGCTTTCCAAATAAGGACTGTTCAGTGACATTGACCGCACGCTGACTCTTCAAATATTACCGCACATTTGCTCTTCAAATATTATGATGCGAATTTAGGCTATGTTGCACAAATGTGACGAAATGAAACACATCCGAAACATCTACAGCCCCACGCAGTTCCTCAGAACCACACTCATGCACGCAACTCGCCATACGCATGTGTAGTTGCGCACATGCTTGTAACAACGGTGTGGGGCAAAAAAGAAAAAGAAACACAAGATGCCAGACACTGCTGTGAAACTCCTCGACGCTGCCAGAATTGTGGCACGGCCAAATCCGGCTATGCGAATGCAAGACTACGAAAAGCGAGACGAGAGGCCACGCAGCTGAGATCTTCGGCCCCGCACAAGTCGGCCTAAGCGCAGTGCGGAGTCAAATGTGCTGACCTGTTTCTCTGGTGGGTGCTCCAGGAGCCCACAACACACCCTTTTCCAGGTGCCATTTATTTCCCTCAACACTCACATGCTCATTTCAAATTCGACTCTAACTCTGTTGTTTCTGTTTTGCACGAATAAGTGGTTTTCTTCATGCTTGAAGTGGTGACCACTGTGTTTTATCAACACCTTTGCTCCTCCTTTATGTATAAACATGCCACAGGGGACTTTTTTTAAGGGTTAGTAAATGGTGGTCATGCTGATGATGATGACACGTTAGTGAGAAGCTTCAACACCACCAAAGATGTTAGTATTGAAGTTTTTTTTCTTATTTCTAGCACTAGCACACTGTAATGGAAAAGTGCGCTATTTTATGGCTCATTTACCCAGGGTGCTCTGCGGTTACTCTTTTTCCAATGTAGAGTTGGAACCACTCTATCGTTACCACCCCCTCCGGAAGAGTAAGAGTTCATTTACCCTACTCCTTAGTACAGGTACATTAAAAAGAAGGGGGGGGGGGGGGGGGTATATGTCACAAACAGTGCCTTCTGAGCCCTATGAAATTTTGCCATGTTGTCAAATTCTGCCATTTTGTTGTTTTGAGCCAATCGGGGAAGGCACGGCCGCCCTGCGAGCCAATCAGAGACGACCAGACGGTGAATCTGACAGTGCGGCGGAATCAGGCAGTGTTTGAAATAGCATCCCTTGGTCACAAACTCCGCACAAGCGGACGGACGCAAGCACCGTGAACGGACAAACGCGGTGCCTTCGCAGGTGAGACGCCTTTTGGGCACACAATGCAGGGCTGAGCTAGGTCACACACAAACAAAACCCTACACTTGTACAGACTCAAAGAAACCGTGCAGCTGCGTTCACTGCCATCAGTCAAATTTAAGTGCACCAGCTCAAGTTGTGATGAGTGTACTATGCTGAGCTGTGTGAGCAGAAACTTGCTAGCATGAGGCAGACTGTCCCGTCTAGCACAGATGACAGCCCACTGCAGTCGAAGTTGAGCCAAGGAGTGAGGATGCCTTCAAACTGCAGGCCCACCATCCTCACAAGCCTCTCTTTAACTCTTCCTTTTCCCTTTTTTTGGTAAAGCTTTCTTTTGGCTAAAGGTAGAGAGTCTTAAAAACCAAATTCTAATTGGGCCTTGCTGATGACCAAGCAGCTTGGGTGTGCAAGTGGAACGCAAATCCGTTTGCATCTCCCAGTTTAAATCTCTCTAATGTTTTTCAGTGGGAAAGCATGAAAAAGTGAGCATACAGAAGTGCTCTAAAAGATACTCTGGACGAATATTTGCGCTGGCCTCCGTACTGATCTCCAGACTGGCGCGAGCCCTCATCAGACTATCTTCCGAGCAGTTCCTAGTGTTGCACTGTTTCTATTGGAAAGCATTACCACATACAGAGCCCTCTTTTAGTGGGGCTCGGTCAAATGACGGCCCTGTCATGAAACTGTGGCAAGCTACGTGTTCCCTTATAAGATGGCAACTTGGAGTGATTTTGCTTCTGCTATGGTATAAAAACTGCCCGAAGAACGACTTGGAAAGCTCCTTTTTAAATTTTGGAGCAATACACTCTGTAAAAGTTCACAGCCAATGCCGGCAAAGAGAGATGTGACAGCAAGGGCAACTGCCTACAGAAGGACTTCACCCTGTCCCATCGCTTCTACTAGTGCTGCATGTTTAAGACGGCCAACAAGCTTCTGTGCACTGCATAACATTGCAGACAAAACAGCATCTTGCCCTGTGGAAGAAGTTGCTTGCAAGACGTTGCAGGGATAACTTGCCACTGCGGATATTCTATCTTTAGTCTGTGGCAGTAACTTTTTGAATGCAATACGTGGCGGAAAAAATTTCGGTGCTGTCATTTACCAGGCAGTGTAAATAAACACCGCTGTCAAAACAAACACGAAGGGATGTTGAAAAACTTGTCTCATCAGAAAGTCATCTCAAAGGGAGGTTAGTCTTGGGCATCCCGCTGCAACGCAGTGGGCTGTCATAGACGCAATCTGTCGCACACTTGCACACTCCCCGTCACACTGCCGGTGATGAGCCACCTGCCACCATGACAAAGCAGACGTGCATGCAGGCCCTCTCACCGCCTCAGCGCACCTTTTTCTGTTGCCGCGATCGATAGATGTCGTGCGCGGGTGGTGCGAGGCCACCGTCTTCCTCTTCACTCTCTTCGGCGCCAGCACCGCCCGCGTTGGTGCCGCCGCCTGCACCGGCGGCGGCACCGTCGCGGTGCTTGCGCTTGACGCCGCCTCCGCCGCCGCCAGGGTTGCCCGACTGTGGGCCACCTGCTTGGTTGTGCTCGAAGAGCTTCAAGTGGTCTTTCGAGACGCCGTTCTCGCTCGGACGGGGGGCTGCGGAGACAAGGAAGTGAGAGAGACAGGTTAAGGGGACACCACAGAGCAACACTAATAAATCAGTTGAGGTCCCTAAATACAGTCGTCGAAGACCAACACCACCTTGGGAAGGTACTCGTCCTATTAAATGCACTTTAACTGTAATAAACCTGCGGTTCCAGAATAAAAAGAAAACTGGACAAGCAAGCGAGCACATAGCATACCTACAGCTCTGCATGCATTGCCGTTAAAGAAAATGTCTGAATTCAAGATTAAAACATCGTGACTGTGAGGGCAGAGATTGAGCAGGCAAAAAATAAAACAAAGAGGAAAGAATCAGTGTTGCAAGCAATACGTTTTCAAGACAGCAGTGCAATAACAACACTTGGACTCCAAAAAGCTATAAAGTGGCTCACGTTTATCAGGCAGGTTCATGGTCCTGAAGACCTCCATAAGTTCGTCAACTGCTGCAAAGGGACCCTGGTGGAGACAAAAAGAAGCAGAAAGCACAGCTGATGTGACAAAACACCTTCTAGCACTTCTCACACTCTTGCAGTTTGAATGGTGGCCATGACCGACAGTAAACAACGATAGTGCCACTGCATTATCCATCTAATGCAGTAACATAGTTCCATGTCGAGAAATAATTTGAACCTGCTCACCTTTTATAAGTGGCCATTTGCACAAGAGAGAAGAGCAATGAAATGTTCTTCACACAAAAACTTAATTTGTATACTTTTAATTATTTAGTCGTTGGTTCCTACAGATTTAAGAATACAGCATGCCACGTTTGGAAACACAATGCAAAAACACACACAAGCAGAGAAGAAGACAGTTTGCTTGTGCCGTCTTTGTTGTGCGTGTCTGTTATGATGCTAAATTTGCATGCCGAACAACGTTTAAGATATGTGCCCACCAACATATTTTTTCTAAAGTCGAACCAAGGAGAACGAAATCATAGAGAAAGCACATGCACTAGTCGTTTCGCAGCATTTCCCTCTCAAAAACAGCTGTTCATTGCCTTTTATGGCAGTCAGGGTGGTGTAGATCAAGGTAGTGTAGTCAGGTAGGTAGTCAGTAGGTAGTGTAGGTAGGTAGTGTAGTCAGGTAGGTAGTCAGTAGGTAGCGTAGTGTAGTCAGTAGGTAGTGTAGTCAGGTAGGTAGTCAGTAGGTAGTGTAGGTAGGTAGTGTAGTCAGGTAGGTAGTCAGTAGGTAGTGTAGGTAGGTAGTGTAGTCAGGTAGGTAGTCAGTAGGTAGTGTAGGTAGGTAGTGTAGTCAGGTAGGTAGTGTAGTGTAGTCAATGTGGTGTAGATAAGAGCTGCCCACCCGTTTTACCACGTTACACTTAGAGCAGCCAACATCTCAGCATCCTCACCATGAAGCAATGGGGTGGTGGTAGCCTCATCATCAGTTCCGAAGCTGCCGGTGGAGGAGGAAACACGCCACCAGGAACAAGGTGTGCCCCAGTTGCTGTGGATGAGAATTAAACGTCATTATAATGAAGAAGAATTCCCATGGTCCTTGCAGCTATTTAAGGCTCATTTAATTGCTCAATCAGCCATTCAACTCATTCAATGAAGTCACAATCGACATGAATATATCTTCATTGCATCCAAGGTTCGTCATATGCGTGTACGTGTAGACATGTACACCCACAAGCACTTCTTTTTTAATTTCTTTTGCCTGCTGCAGTGGCGGCATTTTGATGGGGTGATATGAAAAAATGATCATGTACTTAGATTTAGGTGCACGGTAAAGAACCCCAGGTGGTCAGAATTAATCCGTGGTTTTGATTGTGGTTTTGGCATGTGAAACTCCAGAATATAACTATCTTTAAATTTTTCAACCGAGCTCGTGCATGATGAACATGGTAGTCCAGAAAAACTGGCAGCTTCTCAGTGGCTTGCCGTTCAAATAAGTAACACATGAGCAACGCTAAATTACAAACGCACTTTGCAGCATCATTAATGTGCAGTCAGTTCCATCAGTGTGATCACACAGGATCAGCACATAAGCTTGCCGACTGCGGACAAGCCAAGCGAAGCCACTAGCCAAAATGCGCGCCTGCGTCCAAAATGTGCCATTTCAAGTTGCCCTTGACGAGCGTTGCACATATATTATTTGCTGCCGCAATCACCATCGATACTTCAAGCTGCCGAGCAAACCAATATTCGTTTCACTGTAACCAATATCATCTCAATCCTTGCATTTTCTGTTTTGTTACAGTACCAGTAGAATACTCCTTTGTATAAAGCATGGCCAACCAGATTTTAGACTTACCTCATTTATGCAATAACTTCTCATACAGTTGAACCTCGATACAGAAGTCGTACTTGCGGCGAAAAAGTTAGTTTATTCACGAATTTTGCTAAGTTGACATTTTAATGTTTCGGCAGCAAAGATAATTTCACAAATTCCCAGAACATTCCTGTTAATATCTTGCCATATGCACTTATAAACAACTTATTGCAAGGAAGTCGGGCCACGATGGTGTGATTATGAGCAGTGGCACATGCGGTGCAGATCGTGCTGAGAGTAACGAGTCGGCGTGGCTCACAGCAACGAGATTTGCATGCGACGCGTCACAGAGTGCTATGAATTTTGGGCACCATGGTTGACCGCACTTAGTGCCCTGCCGCGGTCATGGGAAGGCGACCTCAAAACAAGAAAGAGTGTCAAAGGATACAGATATTTGTCCTTCTTGAGGGAAAAAAAAAAGTTGCAGTTTTTCCCAAAATGTGAATTACTGATGGCTATCTCAAAGAGACAACTACAAAATGTAAGGTGACGTAACACACAAAAGCATGGCCTTCGAGATTGGCTGCCATTAATCCAAGCTATTGCGCACCCTGCGGCCTCTGCAAGTTCTTTACCAACGAGCCACATGGCGCTGCAGGTTTTCCTTCCTGCATGCTGCACTGCTATGCGGGCACTTCAAGGAACGCAATTATCCCGTTCACACGATGACGTTTTTTGCCGCGCAAACTTTTCATGCTGAATGACGCTTGCATATAATGACTTCTGCCTCAGCCTACATTTTTATAGCACTTTGCTGGATTTACTAACTCGCTGAAAAAGGGACAAAAACGTTATGGAAACCGCATCACGAAATTACTTCGTCAAATCGCGAAAAAGGAATACATGGTTTTCAACGAAACTAAGATCACGAAATCAAACCAATTTGTTGCATTGCAGATTCTATTCAACTGAAATTCGTTATATCGAGGTTTGACTGTATCGGTGTTTGTTCCATCATGGTTTGACTGTACGGTACAAATAAAGTACTCAACACAACAGAGTCACATCAGACAAATCTGGCATGCAAGTGAGAGATAGAGAGAGAGAGAGAGAGAAATAGGTGTTTTGGCTCACGGCAGATCTGCTTGGGCTTGAAGGGGATCATCTGTCCCGTGTCAGGGCGGGGGTACACGGGGTTCTGCTTGTCTGTCGCAGCCTCCTCGCGCACCTCCCGCTTTGACGCTGGCGCAGACGACACCACCACGGGCAGCCGCGTCACCTCCTGTCAACAGAGTGGTCACAGCACATTCAACTATCAGGCACAATACCGCACAGCTTGTGAACGAGAAGAAGAGGAAATGGGGGGCCAGATGATCTTTTGGTCACAACCATATGAAGCAAACAGACAATGAATCCAAGGAAAGCACAGGGGAAGTTAATTCTTGTTCTTTAATAGGAACGTAAAAATGATAAGCTAAAGGAAAATTAAAGTGGACGAAAGAGCAACTTGAAGCCAGTAGTAGCCGAGCACGCATGCTTCGCGTTACGTGTGCGTTGCACTAGCAATTGTGCTACGGCGGCTGTTCCCACGTCCACATTCTTGGATACTCATCTATGTGTACAGTATTCAACCCTGGCACACTTAGCTGGCACCACTCATGGCCATGGCAATAGGTTATCCTTTTTACCAATGACGTCATATAGTAAGTGAACTTTTAGGAGCGGGCAGCTGACCAATGAAACCTCATATGCTACTCAAACGCACCAAACCTGCAAAAGTCAAGACCCTTCCATGTAATGAACGAGAAAATGAGGAGTCGAGGTGCCCAATTCTTTTTATTCAAGATTAAATGTAGCCTACAGATAATGAAGCAAGAAAAAATAGAAAAACAGAGGGAAAATTATTTGTACGTTTTAGCTGAAGTGTAGAGATGATAAGTTAAAGAAAAATGAAAGTGACCGAAGCAAAAACTTGCCATCAGAGGGAGCCGCACACATACCATTCGCATTAAGCGTGCACTGCTCCTCTTCTGGGCACGATTGTCAGTTGCAATTTCTCGCAACCGCGACTCCAGGGCTTAAGTGTTTTATGACGATTCCGTATAGGGGAGTTACACAACGGCTTTCATGCAGTGGCAACCAGTGGCGCCAATGAGTGAAGGTGCAGTCGGCATTGAGGCGGGATGTGTGCGTTGTACAGAACACAGCCAGTGCAACACACAGAAACATCTGTGGCATTTTTTACTGAACTAAAACTCAGTTCCAAGTCCAGCGTTTGTCCCGCACGCTCCTTCTACTTGTGCTCGAGTCTTTTTCACACTTGCTGTAACCTTCGTACCTTCACACTGGATTACGCGTCAGATGTTGCAGAGGGTATAGAAGTACTAAGCTTGGATATAATAAATGCTTGAAGAGACTCGGGGTGTAAATGCTTTTTGCTGCACTCCCGCAGGTGCTACCAGGTTTGATCACGAGGTGACGCTACCCCTGCTTGCGTCTGCCTCCGTCCAATGCCTCCGTTTACAATGTCAGAACACGACACCTGTGCCGCGATGACTGGGTGAACAACCCGAAGCTTCTGTGAAAGCTTCAAAGAATGTGTCCATGTTGCATATCCGTCCTTCCGGGTTCATTACATCTTCTCCAAGTGGTGGAGGCACTGCAATATATTGGCAGCACCGGAAGGCAAGACTAGCAACTGAATTCGGATACACAGTTTGGCATACTTTCCACTCCTGAATTCAATGTTCGTGACTCCTTTGCACTTCTTTTTTTTTTTCTTTGCCAATTGCTCTGAAGCAACCGCACGTCATGTTTTTTGCTTCAGTAACCTTTCTTTGGTGCGATGTCCCATCTAATCGCTCATGTAGTCATTGAATAAGCACTGGTGAAAGTCGTATCTCGGCGCTTTGTGTCTTGTACACTTGTGCTTTGCATTGGCATATTGTGCAACGTATGTACACCACATCGCCCACGGGCTGTGCGTATCGTACACATTTGTGCAGTTTCCTCACTCCCGCATCAGCTGGAATGTGCGTGGGCACTACTGCTTTACAAGAAAAGTGGCACGTATCTTTTTATCACACAACTTTACGTGCAGCGAGACGTCCGAGTAGGCGCTTGAGGATGGCTTCGTCATCTAAGCACACTTGCAGTGGACCAAATTCCAGCTGCTTTGGCTTCGCATTTACATGTTAGCGAAGATGAATAGGAAAGGAAACAAAGCTAAAATGAAGGCCTGCCAAGGTCGTCACACACTGTGAGAAGCACGTCAGTTTTTCGGAGCAAATACAAATTTACTCATTTTTTTCTTGCTCGTGTATGAACTGCACCAAAAAGTTCAAGCCCACATTTCTGGACTAAATAAAGTGGTAGTTTTGCCTAAAGGAAAATAATTGAAAAGGGTAGCAAGGTGTAGCGTTGTGCAGAAAGTGTCTCGGAACGCTGGCACAAAGAGGAGCATCGCCAGTGGCGTTGCAAGCATCAAACGTCGATGGCGCAAGGATCAAGACCAAAGGAAGACTGTAAACGTTTGTTAGCGCCCAAAGTAACGATGAGATAATAAACTTGGCTTGGTGTTTACTGTCCATTTTGCACGGCATTCAGCTCAGACCGGCATAGGCAACACTGTGTGGTACGCACACAGCTCAGCAGGAAGGCTAATGTGCGAGCGCACAATGCTCATGCCAGCCGTGGAAGGCAGAACACTATCCTGGCTACGGCTGAACCGACTGAACGAACTGAACACTTGGCTTCGTTGCTTTTGGAACCGAGCGCACTGCACATTTCTGGAGGCCTTCCACCCTACACGTGCATGCCGCATGCACATTGGTACTGTGACAAGCGTGACCGAGAGCACAAATGCACCTCAAGCATCCATATACAGTAAAACCTCATTGATACAATTCTATTTCGCATGATTTCGCAGTGCCAACGTTCGCAATCGTGAACGGAAAAAATGACCCAATATAGTTGGGCTTCTTTTCTACTGGTAAACACATTGCTGGAAAACATGATCTTCAGCACTAGCATTCAGTATATCCCCATACTGCAATCGTACGATTCATTTTCCTGCCCCTAGATCCCACGCAAACAAGAGCCGCGAGGCGTAGCTGCCTGTAAGCAGGGAGAGCAGTATGGAGAGCAGTAGGCGCCTGCAACGACACCCTCCCCGCAGCGCTCGCCTGCCCATGTCATATGACAATATCGCCACACACTCAGTGCCAGAAAATCCACTCGTCATCATTCACAGTTATCGCCGCAAACTCTATCACGATCAGCATTTTCCCTGTCTGTTTCACAGTGCATGGGGTGTAGTACCATTGGAAACATACTGCACGCCTTTAATAGGCAATAAGCCAACAGTGCCTCCGTTCCTTGCTGCAGGCAGTGCAATGTGAGCGCCATGTTTCGCTCTGGTGGCATCGTATTCCAGCATCGCCCACCAGCTAGACTTCTTTTTGGTTTCCCCTCGCCGTCTTAAAACGACCACGCACATCTGGGGCCATCGGGGCCCCACAGTTCGATGCGTCTTGCGCAGCAACGATTCTCGCAAAGTGGACACATCAAAACTTCCCGCCAAGATGCTCCGCCCAATGAAGCTGCTGACCCAGGCCGAATTCCAGCAGTGTGAACGTAAGTTTGCCGAAACCGCAAAAACAGAAATGCGCATCTCAGGCCCCACCAGACTGGCGCGCGGCAGCGTCTCGTGCTGCAACGATTTGGGCAACGGTACACATTACACAGACGTCAAATACAGCCGAGTCTGCCAAATTGTTTAGTGACTTTGGATCGCACGCTTTCCCAGTTAGTATGTTCTTTTTTTCTAACATTCTTTTCTAAAACGTGTATGAACGAGGTCCAACTACAGTAAAAAGCGTCCCTTACATGACAGTATGTTGTAAGCTGCGTCAGCAGCACATCGTGCTGCAGCAACACCAAAACGGCCACTCTAGCCATGAGAGGAGCCCTTGTAAGATGGAAATTATGCAAGAACGAAGGACAGGATGCAGTGCCGCCATGTGCAACAGCTTGCCACGATACAACTAAATTACGCCGCATGCCACACGTGTCACGCCGTGATGTCAAATCGGCCAGCACGTAAAGAAAGCTACAAAACTCACCCTGTATCCTAGCGACTTCAGTTCCTGTGGGCTGCAGGGGTAGAGGTCCATGAACCGGTACCGGTCCACTAGCAGCGCAGTCTCCTTGCCCTCAAACTCCTTGAGCTGGAACGAGTCAAGAGTGTCGTCACGACTGCTATGTACAACACAAAACCGAGTTACTTGCATCCACCTAATAGTCACACAAAAAAGTACAAGCATGCGCTAGGACTTTTACAGAAACCTTCCAGAAAATTTCACAGGAAAAGAAATAGCCATGACAAGATACCATCAGCGAAACTGTATCTTAAGCTGAGCAGTTTCAGAAGTTCTGTCTAGTTCTCTACAGATGCCAATACCCTTCAATTAGACCAAGCTTTTGACTGCATTTACACATTTGCAAGACTAAGTTTGCATTAGTTCAGTTCATATCGTGTTTTATTTGGACACTGAAATATCCAGAAGTGTCAGGACTGAAAGCAAACAAGAATGTCTGACGTGGTCCACGGCCCTTCTGACGCAGTTGTCATGGCCTTGTAAAAAAACAAAAGAATGTTCTAGCACTTCAGGCATAACAAGAGGCAGGCAAGACATAACAAAGGCTTAAGTAATGACAACAGATAGCAGATACAATCTACGCTCGTTACAATGGACCCGCCTACAACAGACTTTCGGATATAACAGACCATATTTCAAACTTAGTTTGCTCTACCTATTTTATTTATGCAATGAAGTTCGCTTTTAACGGACTGTGCTACAATGGACTATCGCCTACAGTGGACGAAATTAGCTGGCAATTATTGTCAAAATTGGGCTTTTAAAATTGACTTTTGCCATGTTGACACGGGCTAACAACTGACTTGCGAGGGTCAGCCGATGATCGCGGCTCAGTATTGCGCGCGCGAGGGAGGAAGGTGGGGCAGAAGTGCGCCGTCTTCTTTCACTCGCCAGGCACGGGAGAAACGAGGGAGAGAGGGGGTTCTACTCCGGCAGCTGCTGCTTACGGCGCGGCTGCACAGGCGCCATATCTTGAAAGTGATCTGCGATGTGGACAAATGCGCCCAGTGCCGGTAGCTTTGTATGCGCTGTGCTTTCGACGTTTATTTCCCATTGAAGCGAAAGGCACCACGAAGGTCGATTCGCTCGCTGCTGCTACCGTGCTTCCTCACTCCAACGTTTTTACAGCAACTTTCCGTGGTCATAGAGTGAGATGTGTTCATGTTTACCTATGCACATGTGATACAGTGCTTGTTAATTTAGTTACTAAGCGAATGTCTGCAACTTTATACAGCCAATGAAACTACTATCTTTACTTCGCATAGCTGCCTGCTAATTTGCTATCGCAATCCATGCTTCGCCTCTCGGGTGAAAGGACGACTTCTTTCTTTTGTTTTACTTTAGACATTCGTCACTCACTCTTTGCAATAATGTTGTTACACATCGCAACCAAAGTTTCGGAAGTGAGACGTTTTGGATGTTATGGATTTAGGATAAAACAGCCATTTTTTGTCGGGTTATCAGGGTCTGTTGTAACGAGAGTCAACTGTATTAGCAAAACAAACACTCTGGACAGCAATGCTCTTGTTTGCATGAATAGGTACAGCTGAGTGAAAAAAAAAAGTCTCAGTTATGGCAGAAAGGCAAAGCATCAATTACGATAGCAAATTAGTAGACAGCTATACGAAGTAAGGATAGTAGTTTTATTAGCCGTATAAACTTGTAAACATTCACTTACTAACTAAATTAACAAGCACAGTGTCACTTGCACACAGGTAAACATGAACACATCTCGCACAATGACCGCAGAGTCGCTGTCAAAACGCTGGAGTGAGGAAGCACGGCAGCAACAAAGTGAACCGACCTTCGTGCTGCCTTTCGCTTTAACGGCAAATAAACGTCAAAAGCACAGTGCATGCAAAGCTACTGGCACTCAGCGCACTATGTCCACATCGCAGATTGCTTTGAAGATGAGGCCCGTGTGACTGTGCACTTTGTCCACATCATAGATTGCTTTCGAGATAGGGCGGCCGCACCGCACACAGCCAGCTGCTGGAGCAGAATGCCCCCCCCCCCCCTCCATCCCTCCCCCCAATGCCTCACGCACGACGGAAGGCAGCACTCTTCCTCCCCGCTTTCCTCCCGTGTGCGCGTGAGATTGATCCACGATCACCGGCTGACCCTCACAAGTTTCACTCGCATATAGAGCACACGGGGCACAGCGACAATGTTATTGTGCTTGGACTTCATACAGAACATCACGGCGACGGCGACGACAATGGCACAAGTGTACCTGGAGTGTCCATATAATTGCTATCGCAATAAATGTGTTGGCAGCATGGAATTCACAGAAAAGGTAAATTTTTCTGCTACTACGTCAAAGAATTCGGAATTTAGAGGAGCATCAGTCGATCCTGTGGGGAAATGTTCTCTTGGTGTGTGCTTTAGATTGACCACAGTAAAGTATGATGTGATCAATTATTTGTCATGGGCAAAAGTAGTAGAAGATTCACACTGATATCACTACATCAATGGGTGCCCATTAAAGTGAAGGAAAGGCAGGGGAAAATTTTGGGGCCACTGCTCTTGCAATAAGCCAAGCAGCCAAGAAACATTTCTCCTCTTCTCAAGTATGCAATAACATTAGTGCTGAAGGAGGGAGTGCCAAGGAAGGCCAATCGCTCATTCAACCGGACTGACTGAATCGGGGAGCTCACTTTTTCAATAGCAGCAGCCCTCCGCTTTTCAACCTTGAGAATGCTCGAGAGGTCGCCGATGTTGGACTCGAATTCCAGGAACCGATTCCAAATCTCCCTGGAATGAGAGCGCCATGATTTTTGTCAGAAAACACATCCGTCGAGAGGAAATTCATTGACAGGACAGCATGACAGACACGGCAAGTTGCTGACATAACGACACACGGGGTTTCGACAGAGTACTGATACACGTATCTGGTCCATCCTTGCAGTTAGGGTTATTTATTCTTTCAGTTTTATGTGGTGTCAAGGGACAGTGAAGAGAAAAAGCACTTGAGCTGTGTTAATTACTACTAGTACATTACATTTCTACAATGCCACGAAAGTATCACACGAAGATGCTTAGTAAGCAGGAAAAGACACAAAAACAAAATAGGTGTGGCAATGCCACCTTGAAGTTCTAGCACCTGCTTGTTGTGATGCCATGGATTTTGATGGCATCTGCTTGAGACTAGTTAATTTTTAATCGGCAAAAATAAACTATACTGTATTCTAAAAAAGCTAAAGACTGAACTTGGCAAGTTCAAGGAATTATCATAAGCCACAACAGCCCAAATAAAAAAAAATGCTCTGAAATCGACGGCACCAAACTGATGTGCCAGCAATGAGGTATCGGTGCAAAATCAAAAAAAAAAAAAAAAAAAAGCTTTGACCTTGTATTCTCCTCAGATAACGAATATATTACTGCAAAATGATCAAAAATATTGTTTTGAAAGCATGCTTCATTAGTGTTTCTATTTAGTGTACATTTAAAGGGTTGGTTCATGCCACGTTGGGCCCCTCAAAAAACTGCCTCTCACATCTGGTTGGCACAGAGCACTAATGTATTTTCTAACCCTTGTGGGTTTCACCAAAAAACCGATAAGTTTGTGCATTTTGATGCCGACAACACACCTTATAGCTGCCCAGCAAATATCTACCAAGCTTAAAACAACCTACATTTACTTCTTTATTTATTTTACTTATTTACTTGTTTTTGCTTATTTATTTACTTATTTACTAGGCAGAATGTCAAAACGCTTGTGTATCATGCATTGTGAGCACATTAAAAAACCCCAAGCAGTCAAAATTAATCTGAAGCCCCTCCCCCCCGCACACAGAAGCCCAGAATTTATTTGATTATTTTGCCAAGCCAATTAAGCAGAACATAATCGTATGGCCTCCGGGCTGCCTTGCCGTTTTGCAGCCAAGCTGACTACATATTGCTCCTGTCTTCACAACAAAAAACACTATACAAAAAATGTGAAATGTATGTTTTTTGCAGTGCCCGAGCCCACATAATCAGAGCACAGTGGACTGTAAGCAATGCCAAGCCAAAAACGTTTCAGTGTTTACCATTTAAAAAGCATGCTAAGCTGCTGTTACCCGCGTGAAAGTTCAAGGGGTGTCCATTTTGCGACTTCTGCACACAGGTCAAAGTGAGGTGAAAAAGGTAAGCTAATAAAGTTCAAATAGAAATAAAAGTCGGTCACATGACAGCGGGCACACCAACTTACACCGACTTCTCTGGTGGCAGGGAACCCGACGTGAGCACCCTTTCAAACAGCACCCTCGTGTTGTTGTCCTCTGTTTCCATCATTTAAAAAAAAAGAGAGAGAGAGAGATTAAGAAGAATCGGACATTTCAGTCAATGTGCATGCAAAAGCTCGGCATCTCAAAATGGCTGCATTACAACACGTCATTTCATAATGTCAGCACTGCATTGACACACCTAATGCACTCGTCCCAAAACAATATAAAAAAGTGTCATGGTATAAGACACCATGATTATAAGGCAAGGGTGCTTTTGCAGTCCAAGAAAGAAACAAGTATGTGCACTAAATGTCATACAACGAACACAGAGAAAGATCATTTCATTGATCTCTGCCACAAAAGCAGAAAGCAATTGCACTGAGATTGTTTTTTTATTCACTGGGTAACATTCACACATCATTGTCCTTGGGACATATTCTTTTTTGAACGGTTTATTTGGTGTTTTCTGTTGCTCTTGCGACCCAGAATTGTGTTTCAACCAATTTCAAATCATGTTGAGCCAAATCTTTAACGCTTTAGCTTCTTCCCTTTGTATTCAGTGGCAAGAGAGATTCATGTAGGCTTACTTATTACATCTCATAATCTTAAAGGAAAGCACCACATGAAATAAGAAAGGTGTCATAACAAATGTTAAGGATTTGAGATTGTATTGGGGTGGTGTTCTCGGGCATTCACTTTCAAAGATAGATAGACTTTCGCAACACTGTGCTAGATTCGACACATCTGCATATCAGTCGACAGCATTGCATCCCTGGTGCAGTGCCAAGCTCGCTATCTTTGCACAGCACCAAAAGCACTGTTGGGTGCACGCTCTGACGCATCCAGTGCCAAGTCTTGCGAAAGTATCTCCAAAATTGATAGCCTGGGAATACTGCTCTCGGTTGGTGTAGTGTACTTCTCTGTACAATCGAACCCAGTTACAGCAATATTCAAGTGCCACGAAAATTCCATTGTTATAACTGATAGTTGCAATAACTGCGTTGCATGAAAAAATCAAAATAGGGGGCTGGCAGAGCTATTGCGAGAAGGCTATGATGGCGGGAAGGCCGATGCCCCTCCCACCATCTTCCACCATCCGGCTGCCGATTGTGTTCACTTGTTTAACTGTTTAACTCTGCTTCCTGCGGGCTCCGATCATGCATAACAAGCCACGGCTACTGACGTTCAAGAATGGCACTGCCATAACAACTGCAAAGAGGGGTCACGGGCAGCAAGCGACATACAAACTCCGCTGAGAAATCGTTTCGGCGCACCCAAAAGGGGCTGAATGCAAAAAGGTTGCCGTGGCAGCTTGTCAGTTTGAGAAACCCAGAAGAAACGCTGGGGTGTGATCGCCATGAGTATCTCGCCACATACTTGTCGTTGGCTTGCACAAGAAAACCCCATGTGCATCAGCCTTGCTCGCTTTACGCGAAGCTTGCCAATATCCTTCTCCAAGGCATCCAGGTGCTCCACGTACTGCAGCGGAGGTCCCCTGCGAAAACGAAGCCCCGGAGCGACTGAATCATCTGCATGGCCTACTGTGAAGACAACGTTGAGGCAGCCTGCCGACAGCACCACCGCTGCCATCGTCATTTTCACTGTTGCCGTGGCTATCTGATGCAAGCACGTTTGCAACGATCGCCTCATCGGTCAGAAGTTCTGATGTTTCTTATACGTCGTCCACATGTACAAACTCTTCCGATTCCTGAAGCATCCTCGTCAACTCCAGACCAAAGTTCAGGCACCGAGAAGCCACTCGTAGAGGGACTCTTCCACCTCTTTAAAGGCACCCTGTCAAACGTGTTTGCACCCATTCTCAGGTGCAAACCCGTTGTCAGGTGCTTTCTTTGTTGAACTTCTCTGCCGAGCGGATGATTGCCGATACAGTCAGTTGCAATAGTCCATACTTCTTCAAGCCACATACTTTACAGTCTTTGTGGTCCGTCACGATACTGCACTTCGTTTCCAAGTCCGTAGGAGTGCGCTTTCTTTTCACCGGCAACGTCATGCATTGCCGATAGTCAGCGAGCGGATCAGCCATCTTCAGTTTCGGCGGTGAGTCAAACAAAGCTGAGAAACCATGTAGCCAGGAACGACTTTGATGCACCCAACAAAGACGAGCACAAGCGACTTAATCGCTTAGCAGAACTGCGCAAAACGAGGGGCCAGCGAGCAATCTGGGAGCAGCGCAGTTGGTGCGGTCCATTCGTGTTTCGGAGGGCAGCACGGCCTAGAGCTATGGGTGCAGCCCATTTGTGTTTGGAGGGGTGGAAGGGCGATGGGAGAGAGGCGCACAAGGCTGGCAATGCGGAGACGGCTGGAAAATGAGTGCGCGGCAGTTTTTAGGGAGGCGGACAATTGTACTGCGCCTTGATTTTCTCTTTTTCTTTTCAAGGATTTCGCATTTCATTACCTTTGGGCACACACATCCAGCAGCTAGACTTTCATTATAACTGATAATCGTTACAACTGATAATGCAAGCATGATGGCATGTAGTAAGCAGGTTGTTTCACCGTAGAAAACATATAAAAGTTGATGGTACAGCAACTTCTCATTATTATAACCGATGTGTTGTTAAAACCAGTATCGTTTAAGGGGGGATGAGGGGATCGGAACTAACTTTTTCATTTTTTATCTTAGAGTGATGAAATTTGGCATACAGGTTCGAAATAGCATCAAACAGACAGCTGCAAAGTTTCACAATCATATCTTCAGTAGTTTTTATTTTATCATTATTTATATATTGCTCACATGTTGCTTGCTCGTGGAAAGCCTAGCGTGACAGCAAAATGGGTTATGGGTCTGTAAATGTTTTTAATAGTTACTAAGAAGTATAGTCTAAGTCAAGATTCTCTTAATTTCTTTTTAAATTTCTCTGCTCTTCTTCTAAACGATATAGTATGCACCTTCTCTTTATGTTTAGAATGTATCATGCTCCAATTATTGTGTAATAAAAAAATGGTGAGCCTAAATGGTAAATCTGAGACTGTCTTGACATAAGGCACACTTCACCAATTGCAGCAAAACAAACAGGATTAAAATCCGTGCTCCCATTGCCGTGCTATGCTTTCCACGAGCGAGGTGATAAGCTCAAAACAAACTTTTGAGAAAACAAGCCTCAAAGTTCCATACTGGCACACACTGTCTAGAATGCTCCTGCATTGTAGAATTTGGTGTCCTTGGCAGCAGGTGACTTCTTAGCCCTCTGTCCTTTCAGGAGATGGACTTTGTGTGCCTTCTTCATTCGCTGGGAGTCTTTCTCGACAGCCCGCTGAAGAGAGAGGGCACCAGGGCGCAGGCCCAATGTTGTGCACAGGTCTGAATAAGCTTTCAGACTGCCCGAGTTGTACTTTGAAATTGCCTCGTGCACTGCTGTTTCCACAGCAAACAGTGAGGCATGCTGGTCTTTTGATACTAGTGACCATATCACTGAATGGAGACTCTCAGCCGCGTTTTGAGTTTTGCCTCCTCTGCACCGGGCCAGCAACTGAGGGTCTGAGAGGCGCTGGTACACAGGCAGGAGTGCTTCAGCAACTTTAGCTGAAAGCTTGTACTTGTGAGCTGGTGCTGGCTGCCCTTCTGCCTCAGCTGACCGGTGGTTGCACCAGCTAAGGGGGCCAGGGGGACACAGCTCATGATGGGGCTCATCATCTGTTGATGTGATGTGGTAGTACGTTGCCATTACTGCCCTTTGCATTTCCTCGACTTCCGAGTGGTTCCGCAGAGCAAGGCCATAGTAGTTTGTCAGTTTTTTGATGAGCTGCTGTGTCAGGCCCCCCTTTCCACCTAGTGGCTCTCCTTTCTTTGCCTTGGCCACCAAAGAGCGAAGTGCAGCCCCCATTCGTTTTTTAACATGATTTATGCAGTCCTCTTTAGATAGCTGCACAAAACCATAAACTTCTTCATCACATAGAGTGCGAAACATGCGGCTGTCCCCGTCACAAACTATGTTTGTGTAACGTAGATCATTTCTGCTCAAGGAGCGCCTGAAGAGCTGTAGTGCAGCCTCAACCTCCATTCTTCCAGAATTCACATCAGTGTTTTTCTGGCACTGGTGTTGCTGCTTCCATTCAGCATAGTTGGGGTCACTTTCTGCTGGCTGTCGGCTGCACCCAAGGCAGAAGTTGGACAGAACTATGCAGTCCAACACAAGCCCTGTATGGAAATCAATTATACAGCCTACGCCGGTATGGGAGCTGTGGCCGCGTGTCAACCATGTGCCATCATACACTACTGTAATGTTCTTTGAAAATGTTGTCTCCATTTCAGTGTACACCTTTTTCACTGCCTCTACAGCATCTGTGAAGATGTTGTGTGCAGCTGCCGCTGCGGCAGGCTTGAAAGTCTTTTTGAGGTGCCCATCATATGTTTTGTGGTGTAACCCACGATGCGAGACATTCATGGTGGCCCAGAAGTCATTAAGAGCAGTTGGTCCTTTCCCAATGCTCTTTATTGCTTGCATAGCTCTGATGTTGACCTCGAAAGCTCTAGAGCCGCTCTTCCTTTGTGAGGACCACTCAGACTGTAGGGTACTACCACAGGAAATGCATGAAAGTACCATCTTCACAGCTAGTCCCAGTTCAGTCTCGCGGTGCACTGCTAGGCCGGGCTGCTGACAAGTTGGGCAAAGCGGGGAACCAATCAGCGAGTTCAAAGCAGCAACTTGAACAAGCATAAACTCCTCTTCTGGAGGTGCGGGAATGGCATTTTCCTGTGAGCCAGTCAGCCCGAACTTGCGCTCCGTTGCTGAAACCGCGCGAAGCGATTCGCGAACTCTCGACGCTTGCAGTTCTGCAGTTTCCGCGGACACAAATCGTGTTTCCAGGTGAGCTTGAATAGTGCGACGTTCACTGGGCGAACAGTCAACACTGCGATGAGCGGCAAGGTCGGCCGCCGGCGCATCCGCGGCAGCGAGCGTGCGCCCGCGTTGCAGCTCCGTCGAAGCGCCGGAACTCGTCGATGGCATGGGACTGCCTTCACTGGCGGTTGTTGGCTGCGGAGACATCTCGGCGTTGAACGACACACCGCGGAAGCGCGTCTCCGATGCTCTGCAGTCGGGCGGCGATGACCGCTGCAAGCTCACTCCGTAATCTGTGCTGGACGAACTTGCGACGGGACGCTCGCGTACGGCGAGACTCACTGGCATGTCGATCGTCACCGGTGAAGTAACACTGCGCCCGCGCTTCGACGGCAAAAGATCATGGTTCGTCTCACTATCGCTGGCTGGTGCTCGACTCGGCGCAAGATCCCGCAGCACGTTGGGCGAGAGATCGCACAGCACGTTGGGCGCGTACTCCGCCGATTCTGAACGGACGCTCGGCTCGGCCGAACCACCTGCTGACAATCGCCGCTTCTTCCTTGCTGTGACGGGCTTGCGTTTCCGCTTCCCGTAGGCATGCTTCGTCCGGTACTTCTTTTCGAACGTGCGCGGATCCATTGCACGTGGCCGACGTCCTCGAAACACAAGAGAAGGAAAGTCCAGAAAGGCTTCCCAGCAGCGGACAAAAGCAGACGCTCCTTGCGCTCCTTGCCTCGGCCGCCATTATGGCGCGGCGTCGACCAATGAGGAGGCGCCTTACAACGAGCCGCGGCGCAGAGCCAATCGGGGCGCGGCAGCCATTGGCTGCTCCGTGCTGCCACTCTCCTGTTTTTCTTTTTTGTGCGCTTGCTGGCTGGCAGGGAAGGAAGGGAAGGGCTGGGACAAAGAGTCAAAGAGTCGGGCTTTCCAACGATACCAAAATGGCGGCGCTCCGTGGCGGGAAAGCCGAGCAGTCGCGCGTTGAACTTCGCGGCTTTTTCGCGATTTCGGGCGGATTTGTGGACGCCGGCACCGACAAATATATTTATTTTAAGTGCTTAGAGTTTGTTTTTCGGTGAAATATTTCAGTACAAGATAGAAATGATGCTGTAGATTCTGAAAAGCGTACTTTTCAAAAATCGATTTTTTTCGCGAAAATCGCGATCTGATCCCCGCTTCCCCCCTTAAGTGGGTTCGACTGTGCATGCAAAGCTTATCACCATTTTCCAATCAAAAAGCTTCACACATACACATGTTCCTTTGATATCACTGCACAGATGTGTTACATTATTCTTCTGACTGATTTGGTGCTTGCATTTCTCCATAGCTTTGTGAATGGTGCAGCACATCCGCATTAACATTGCATGAGGTTACACGTTGCATAAGATGAAAATAAACACAACTGTAGACATCGCATCTACCTGTTATAGGACTTCATTAACCACTTCGCTATAGCTTTGTTTCACACACATTCCAACATGGGTGATTTCTGGGCAAAACCTTATAGGTTTCCCTTGCCACTCAGACAGATATGCGATTCATTCCATAAGAATATCTTTTTAAATAGACCCCCCCGCGACTTTGGAGCCATACCTACGCAAGCGAAGTCGGGTAACTTCGGCTGCAATGTGTCAAGCCCAAGCCCACATAACGTTGGATACAATGGCCAACGCAAGCCCATATTCATGGGGTGCCCCATAACCATAGAGATAATGAAATTAAAGTGAATAACATAACGAAGCAATTGAGCACAGCTGAAAGATTTTCCTCACCATTCAGGTGTGAGAGGTAGTCGACGTAGGCCATGATGTAGTCTGAGTTGTCTCCATACTTTTTGAGGCCCAGCTCAAAGATCTTGAAGGCCACGGTCTTCTCCTACAAGAGAAAGCGCAAGATCACCACCTGTCAGGATTTGCCCAAGAAGGTAAACAAAAAAAATTATGCGGATCTCATGCACTGTGGGAATCGATGTAAACGAAACTTTCTGTGCCGTTTGCTTTGATTGACGATAATTAGCAACAACGTCGACGGGGAATGTTTAATTTCTTCAGCGTTTAGTACAAGAGTGTGAGTTGATGAGCGGCAAGTTGGTGGGCTCTACAATATTAAACGGCCCCTCACCAGGCCAAACAGCGAGCTTTGGTTATATGCTGGAAGTTGTTATGTGCCCTCTAGGAAGCGTTCTGCTACAAAAATTTTTTTCAGATCGGCTCATTAATAGTCGAGATATAAATATTTCAGTGTTGCGAACCCATGATTTCAGGAAGCGAGCTTCACCACAAATATAGACGCTCTTTCCACCTGCCCCGTCTAGCCTCTGCAAGCGAAATTCCTTCTCTGCATTCTCCCATACCGGACCTCGAGGATCGCATGACGCAAACGTCACGAGCCCCGCCTTCGTTTTCTTTTTTTTTTCCGCTTTTTTGCGGCAAGGCGAATTTCCACAGATGGCATCACATGTGAGATGTTGCGACTGTCTGAATGAGGACAGACACCTGACTAGCGATATAAGTCTGGGCTACACGAATACTGAGGCAGACACGAGCGGATCACAGAGCATGATCCCATGCTGGAACACGGTGGAAAATGACAGTTTCGGCGTCTGCGCACGCGACTGCATGACATGGGAACAAGCAGACGAAATGGAAGTACATTTCTCTTGCTGCGGTGCGAAGTAAAACAAAAACACTCAGACGTTCAGTTTGTGTGTTTTATTATTTCTCTAAACTTTGATTCGTCTATTCAAGCAACAGATTACACAAATAACAGATGTTGCCTAGAATGATTCTCGAGGTCACGTGTCACTAGTAGCGACATCACAGCACAAACACGTGTACATAGGCGTACTAGCATGTGTATGTCATCCTCCGGATTGGAGCGCGGCGACCGCGAGGAGAAGGGCAAACGGCGTTTGGTTGGAAATTTCAAATTTTTCCACGGCACATAGCAAAATAATATTTAGCAGACATGATCGTTAGCCCACATTGCATGTTCTGTGCTTGTCAGCTCAAAATGGCCAGACTTGGCGAGGGGCCCTTTAAGAGTTGCCTTGTGTGCATAATTGCTTTTTGTCTGTTAGAGAAAGTTAGCATTGTCATTGCCTCACACAGCACATTGCATCGTGGCAGAAGTGTTAAACTTTAATTGAATTATGGGGCTGTATGTGCAAAACCAGAATCGGACAATCAGGCACGCCATAGTGGCAGACTCCAGATTTATTTTCACCCCTGGGGTCCTTTAACATGCACCTAAATCTAAGTACAAGAATGTTTTTGTATTTCAGCCCCTTCGAAATGCAGCTGTTGCTGTTGGGATCGAACCTGCGACCTCGAGCAACGTTGTAGCCACAAAGCTACCACAGCGAGCACAGAAGTGTTGATTTCACATGCTGCCATTTCCGTAGTGTCCCTACACCCATGGTAGAGTTGTCAACTCCACAAATTTATGCAATGTTTATTTTTCAGAAATAGCAGAAACGTACCATGCCGTACCATACCTCGAACTAAAATTTATCCAGTTTGTCCGCAACCACTGTCGTGTCTGGTAGTAGCGCTTCCTTGCCTTCTGATGTCATTATAATAAAAAACTTAAGAGTGCTAAAAACACAAGAATGTAGAAAAAGAAACGCACACCACACGCGCTCTTGTGTTTTTTTCTATGTCCTTTGTGTTTTTAGCACTCTTAAGTTTTTTATCATAATGCATTACCAACTAGCCCACCTATCCACCCTTTGGCATCCTTTCTTATGCCACCTTTTCCCTCTCCCACTCTCCCCCATGTATGGCAGCTGCAAGTGAAGAATGGCAATTCGCTTGCTTTCGTGACTGCAACCGTTCTACGCATTCTTTGCCTCCTCTCCCTGCCTACTCTATCATTCTATCCACTCCCCCTCTGGACTGTTGCACGTTATTAAAAAGGAAAGCACTGCAGCTTATGCTATGCTTTTGCAGGGGATCACTGATAATTACAGCCAGTTGTGAAGAGGCTAATGTGGCGATGCCTACACAGCACCTAGGGCATTGTGCGCGTACGACACGATGGAAAGGTCCAAACGAGTTTCTCGCATCGCCTTTCCTCTTTGCCACGCTCCTTCCATGGATATACACGCTCTGAACCTACCCACGACATGGCTTGCAGGACGGCCACAGCAGCAGCAGCAGCAGTGGAAAAGTCGAAGGAAGAGGAAAAGAAAGTACCACTTCAAAATTCTTATTTTCGAGCACTGACTTTTAACCTTTTTAGGTGCAGTGGTTATTGAACATGACCACTAATTGAGAAACTTTTGAAGTCAAGCTTTCTTTGCCTCTTCCTTCATCTTTCCCGCTGCTGTTGCTGTCTTGACTAACAGCTTATATGCAGGGCGGCACTCCAATCTTTACTGCCCCTACAGGTGTGCTGGCTGCTGGTCTTGTTTTCTATGGAATTACACAGTGATAAAACAAATTGCACCTAAATATCCTCATGCCCTGCTACCCATGGCCACAGCAGCACTTGCACTCACTACAAAAACATGATACGTCATATACTCAAAGCATGGAACTGCGCAAATAATATGTGATTAGACATACCCTTACGTCACCAAGTTGCAACTGTGACATACAAGGTGTTTTTTTTGTTGTTTGTTTCGTTATCCCAAATACCTTTTAAAAATCTCATGTGGCAGATAGGACAATTCTAATTCTTGAAGCACATTACTCAAAGAGGTGCGCATTACTTCCATGAGAAATGAAAATGCACTATTGACCAATTAGCAAAAGTTCACAAATTACGTTTGTGCTAATTACTTTAAGGCACGTATTTCAAGTTGCGAATTGTAGCTGGCTAGTTTGCAAGGCATACCGACTTGGAACGAATTCTGAGGACGGAACCAGTTTCGAGACACGTGCTATCAAACTAGCGGTAAATATGCACTTTTGTTCCGCTAACTTCTTAAACGAAACATCATTTTACGCATTGAAACACAAAAGTAACTGAACCCCGAATGTATTTTCTTGCCCGGGAATATCTCGGAACCGGTGTCATCCTGGGAAATTGTTCCAAGTGACCATGCCTTGCAAACTCACCACCTATGATTATTAAAGTGTGATGCGTGCCATAAAGTAATTAATTAAAAAGGTAATTTGTCTCAGACGTCTTGATAAATAGTTGCTGATGCATTTGGATTTCTCGTGCAAGTAGTTTACGCCTCTTCGAGTATTCCTGCTCAAGGTCTAAAATTGTGCTATCTGCCAAAGGCGATTTTTAAAAATTCTGTATAAATTCAGTTTAAAAAAAAACATCCAGTATGAAGTAGTTATACCGTTGAAAAACGTTGCAGGTAACAAATCACTGCATTGCAAAACGCATGAACTCTTAAGAGAGCACTACTTGCATTAATTCTGCAGCATTGCATGCTTAGTAGACAACAGAGCATAGTGCTGCTTAATCAAAAGTTAAGCAATGGAACCGCAGAGGTCAAACTACCGCAGGAGAACGCACCTTGCTGCAGTAATACTCCATCAGCGCAGCTGCAACGTACACCTGGTGGCCGCTCCGAGCGTCTTCCCGCGCCTTCTTGAACACCACTCGTGCCGTCTTGATGCCCTCGGCCCTCCGCGCAAACTTCATGTACTGGACGTATGCCTGGACAGAGAGCCGCAAACAGAGGTATGCCCGAGATCAGAGCATCTCGCAGCTCGGCTAGTTTGAGGAGGTTCCGCAGAATGCACGTACTAAATGTTGTGTCGACTAAGAAAGCCAGGGACTGCAATACGGTGCCTATTGCTCCCAAAGGAAGCAAAGTTGCACGTTTGTTTCACAGGTGCCTTTTGGGCTTATGTTTGCTCGGCGTAGCGTTGCGTGGCTCGAAAAGCAACCACGGACCACAGAAAAGTCGCTGCTAATGCCAGGTGATCAAGATTGGAAGTGGCAACGCCACCCACGTAGCCACAGTTTAGCACGTACCAATGCCCACATGAATGCTCATAAAGATGGTCCACCTTGCTTTTCTTTTGTTCATTGCGTGGTACTGACAATCAATGTTTTTGTTTGTTCTTAGGGTTTCTTTTTAATTTATTTTTTAACTTCTTATTCAGGTTTGATGTCTTGTGTGGGCTACGACAGGTGTCCCTACTGCACTGCATGCATTGAAGGATACGGCAACAGGCTACATATGTTTCTGTCGCATAGACAATAAACAACTATGACTCCTCAAATATGTTTAGCTTGCAATCAAGTGGCCCTTATGTTGACAGGTCGACCAGGCACTCGTTGCTCGTGTTGCACTGCGTATGGCCCCTCGGGTGCACGAAGAGCGGTTTTCTCTAACAGCCACAGTTCACTTTGCGGCAAGATGGCGGATTGCTGTGCAACTCGGCTCCCTTTGTAGACATATACGGGCAGGCGCAAATGTCCCGCCTGGCTACAGGCTGTTTCGGTTACACTCAAATTTTCCGCAGAGGCACCATTCCGTGGTGCATTCGGTTTAGTACCACGTCTGGTGGTACTGTCCGGCTGTTTTGTCCAAGATGATTTGCAACAGCACACCTGTAGTGATGCAGAACTGAAACAGTAATTGCCTCAGTGAAAGGAACGGTGGCGCCACCTGTCACTTCTACAACCAAACCCTGCATAAACTGTATATTGATGCATCACAATCAGATGCCGTTGCACTACCATGCTAAAAAAAAATCTACGCTCCTCATCACGTCAATACATACTTCAGACTTACTTTGGATGAAAGAGGCAGCCACTAAAACCAAACGTGGCAAGCTAAAAAACATGCACAGCAGCATGCTTTGCCTGTGCTAAGCTTGTGCACAAACAATCAAGTGGTTTACGTGGTAAATCCCTTATAGCTGGCTTCCTTATTTACGCATGTGCTGTATAACACAACAACGACACAGAACAGAGAGCTTCGATGCAGATGCTCTATGCAGCCTCGGACCAGACTATTTTGCAGAAGTAATCAAGCAAAGACCAAAAAAGCTCAGCTAAAAAGCTGCGTTGCACAGGTGCAACTAAGACAGTTCAGTAAACAAGTTTTTCTATACAGAGTGTGGTTGTTATAGCAATACTTAAAGTGACTTCTACAATGAAGTTTATTTTGTTATTCAAAAATGTTTTGTAATTCAGGTGCTCAATGAGCGTTTCTAGAGATATCCATTAGTTTGTCTTAAGATCCAGCCACCTACACAAAGCACGAGTTAACCAACTCATTGATGAAATCAAGAGTTTGACAGAAAAACATCTGTTCAGGTAAAAGCACGACAAAGATTGTCACAAACCAAGCAAAAAAGAAAAACTTCCTATGTTTCAGTTTCCACACAGAAGCTTGGTTCGCAAGATGAACACGGGTTCCGTATGAAGCCTGAAATATTAGAGTTCTTTTTCGTTTTGACTTAGTCGGTGACCCAATCTTTCAGTTGTGGTGTAATGAACTGCAGCACGCCTCCTCACCAGTGTTGGGTCGATGTCTGGAATTTCAATGAACTTGTTGTATACTTGGTGAACCTTGTCGTGCTTCATACGACTCTGCAGAAATGGAAAAAAAAAAAAATAAGCAGTAGCTGTTAAGGCGCGGACTCAAGTCTCAGAGCAGTGTCACAAGTTATCCAAGTGCCAAAATTTTGGCATAGATACACGCATGCTTGGATATCTATATACTAAAGTTTTTGCAGAGTTGCTGCAAATCCGAAGCTAACAGTCTGCAAGTCCCTCATAAGACCTAAACTTGAGTGTGTTTTCCTTCTGGGGATCCTACTAACGACACTTCAATTAATTTCTCTCAAAGTGGTTAACAATCACGCTGCTTGTCTTATATATATTGATTATTGCCATACCACCAGTGTCCCCTATATGAAGGCTAATTTTGTTGTTACACATATTATCATCACGCCATAGCTGTTCACATCTGTGTCTATTCCCCCAGCCTTACCATACTAACCTAGTTTTGAAAGACAAGCTTTTGTTTGAGCTATTACAAAAACATATCATGCTGCAAAATCATTGCTTCAATGTTGGTGTCGCCATGTGTAGCATTAATGCATACAGTTGAACCTTACTATAGTGCAGTCGCATCGGACATGAAGATAGCTTTGCTATATCCAATGTTTGTTATAAGCATATATTTGTGATATGCTGATATCGGCTAGTAACGTTTTAGATTGCCCTCAATATATCCAATAGCTTGTTGTATCCACATTCATTACAACAAGGTTCGATTGTTCTTTGACTCTTCTGACCCCAGAACTAGCAGTGATTGGAACCACCTCGCTGCGTCAGTCGTTGCCGTCACTGACACTGTCGCCTTCAAAAATCCTGTCACTGAAACTTTATGATTACCACTCCTCTCTGTAATGCCCCCATAGCCTTGAGAATAAAATTAATAATTGATTTAGTAGGTTGCTCCAAACCAATACTGGCCAGTTCTGCGTACCAATAAAAGCCTGCCATGCCAAGCGTTCTGCTGAAACGCACTGCTTTTATAGCTTGTTGTCCAACCACAACTGACATCAAGGACTGACAGAATGCAGCACTGGATGGGCAGATGCTACGTGTGCTCTTCTTAACTGAGGTGCCGGTGCGTCCACAGGCAGGCCTCTATATTACCACATGAACGCATGTAAAAGCCACATGTGTATAACGACCGCACCCCTAACACGACAGCCCAGAATTTGGAGAAAGAAAATTCCAATCGAGAAGCAATCGCATTCAGCGCATTCTTGCACGCAGCATAATTTGGCGCACCGCAGTGAGAACTGCATTTTGACCTCTGATGTCCGTGTTCCTCTGTGGCAGCGATAGCAATGGCAGTCATAGCAAAGACGAGTAGCCAACTCGACGGCAAGCATGAATGAATGAAAGAATAAATTCATCATGACAGCGTTCCCTTTACGTTAATCTGTAGGCAATCACCGATTTTTGCGGTGGATTTCACACTTGTAGTGGGAAAAACTTCCCTTTCCGTAAAAGGGCCGCATCTTATCAAAATCGCAAAACAAAACAAGAAAGTGCTGCCCTTACACAAGTCTACACGGTATACAATGCGTCTTGCCAATCATTGCGTTTTGTACTAGCGCAGCTACTGTTTTCGATGCCAGCGTTACATTTGCTCTGCTAGCCATGCTTGCGGTGCATTCTGGTTCATCCGAGTGATTGAGGCTAAGGCGAGATTAAGCATGTTTTCTTTCAACGTTGCTTCAACTGGCACACACCAAAGGACACCGGTGACGACAGCCACGGCAGCGACTACAAGGCGCTTGCCTTTCTCCAGCATAATGTCACGATGCCATGCATGCATGTGGATGTTACGCCGATCTATAAAGAAAAAGCCTTCAGGTGGCTAAGGCAATCTTCTACTCCATACACCCACCTCTTCGAAGTCTGCGTAGGCAAAGTAGAGGAGGGTGTTCTTCCGCAGCAGAGTGGTGGTCGCACGCTCGTAGATGGCAGCAGCCTCATCCGAGAAGAGCTTGCCGGCGTTCAGGTCCCCTTTGTCGGTGAGCAGCTTGCTGGACTGTTCGAGGAACAGGGCTGCCTCGTACCAGACGTCCGGGTGGTGGCCCAGGCACAGTAGGCACTGCTCGTACGCAAACATCACTGCGGGCACACAAGAAAGCCAGGCGGGGGCGTACCGCTTTTTTTATTTTCATCCTGCAGTCAGTGAGACTGAAAGGCAATCACTGCAGCGTGCGGCAATTTGTGGAGTGCGCAATACTGCCCACTCACTATTTGACGAAACGTCGTGGCTGTATAGAGCGAGAAGAATCGGAGGAACCGAGGAGCTTGAGTTTCAGTAACGGCCATATGGGGTCAACAAATTATTTTTATTCAATAGTGGGGTTTTACATGCCAGGACCAACAAAACGATTATGAGGCATGCTACAATGGGGGACCTTTGGATTACCGTAATTATTCGAATACATCCCGATCAAGATTACAGGGCAAGGGTGCCGGTGGGGGACCCAAGAAAAAGAAAGCTTAAGTATGCATACTAATATACACACGTATATATATCAGGCTCAATGAGAATTGCCAGAAATACTGAATTAGAAGTAACAAAGCCAAAACGCAAAAATGTGAGTGTGAAATAGGGGGAAGGGAGCTCGAACACGCGGAGTGCGGGCTATATGCAAATTTTGCCTTTAGGTGTCTTCATGGTGCAGTGAATTTCGCCTTATAGTGTGGCTCGATGGCATTACGACGTGCACCGCTGCAAAGCCACACTATAAGGAGAAACTTGCACTGCCCTGAAGCCACACTTGAAGACGAAATTCACATACAGCTCGCACTCCACCTTCGCTATTTCTCACATATAAGGCGAGGGGTGACTTTGAGGCTAAGGGTCCTGGGAAAGAACCTCACCTCATATTCAAATAAATATGGCAATGCTGACCACCTGCGGTTCTTAGTATGCACCTTAATCTAAGGACACGTACACTTTTGCATTTCGACCCCACTTAAATGCAGCCACCGCAGCCAGAATCAAACCCGCGGCCTCAATCTCAGCAATGCAACTCTAAAGCCTCTGGACTAACATGGCAAGTAGCCATATAAGGACAACAGACAGTGAAGTCAAGAAAACCATAAGAGAAATCAAGTGTTGTTGTTTTTTAATTAAAATGCGAATGAAATGAGTCAGGGTTAAATTTGCCATAAACTTATTCCCCACAAAAGAGAATGAAGTTGGAAGATAAGACCATTTCCAGCTGGTGGGAGCCAAACCCACAACCTCTGCATAACGTGTGCAATGCTCTACTAATTGAGCTATGTTAGTGACCGTTTCTTCGTCCAATTTTTACATAGGTGTATTTTATACAACTTAGACTTGGCAGTGTCGGCCATCGCCACTCACAACCGTGGCAGCAGATGTAGAACGTCCTTTTAACCGCAGGTACATGTGACACCTGCGGAGCAGGCCGCAGGCCAACAAACCGTCATACCATATTTACTCGCACAATGAATGCACTTGCATAACGAATGCACCCCGCAGTTTATAAATATAAAAAAAGCATGTTCTTTCTTTTCCTCGCATAGCAATCGCACTGCAATTACTGCCGTAAAGTAGGATGACTTAAAAGGGTACGAATGCGAGCTAGTTAGTATGAATCTTTGAGTGAAAACAGCCCAAAACAAACACTGACAAGGGAGGAACACAGGACGAGCGATGACAGCCAACTACTAGTGTTTATTATGCCATACACAAATACACCTATGAAAAAGAGGGCGAGTTCTGCTAACTTGTACTTCATCTGCATTGCCAGTGTTTGTTTTGGGCTGTTTTCACCCATGTGAAGTAAGAGACACAGGGTCCAATACAGTGTCGGACACACCGGAGCCCAGCGCCGGATTGGACATTTATGCCCACCAGATGTCTGATCCGACACTATGGCACAACAAAACACCTTGGCTCCAACTGCCATTCCAGTGCATCGGACGTTGTATCGGACGCTGTATCGGATGCTGAATAGTACTGTGTGTCTCCTGACTTTTTAGAGTAACCACGTAAAAAAATCACTCAAAATTTAACCCCGCATAATGAAGGCATCGCCAACTTCGCACAAATTTTTCAGGAACTAAGTGTGATCATTACGCGAGTAACTATGGTCCGTGTATGCTACTTCAAGGCATCAAGGCTGCCTTAACCAAAGGCCTTGCCAGGCAATGAGCAAGAAGAATCAGAGGAATCACAAGACTTCCACTTACACCTGTATTTTTCTTTATGAAAGCATGAAGGTTATCCCAATATAGTAATTTGCACCCACATTTAATTAAGTCATTCAATAAACACTGCTAATTTCCTTTATGCTAAGCTTAGCTTCATCATCTGTCAGCTACACATGATTGTTGCCAATGCCTGTTTGCAATGCAACCTAAAACCACGCTGGTTGATCTATCATCACCTAAAAATCCAACAGAAAACTTGACTTTTCATATGCAGCTTCAATGACATTTCGTATTATTTCGGTTGAACATCCTTGAATATGTAATACGTGTAGAAAGGGGTACAATTTCTATGTCACAAAGCAACCAGGGTTGCCCGCTCAAAGCAAATGAATTTCTGCTACTATAAGTGATATGCAAATGATTATATGTAGCTGTCATTGGTGAAGAGGAAGTTGCTGTGACAACACACAAGAGCTAAGTAATGAGATTACTGCGCAATTTAGTATGACATAAAATATCTCAAACAGCAGGCAAATCTTGAGAGTATTTCAATGCATTTAAACGAGTACTGCTGGCACAAAATGCTCGAGGCTGTTTTTGGTGCCTAGTCAGTAGCTATTGACCCAGTAATTACGGTAAAGAAACTTCAGTCCAGTGCACGACGACTGTACGATTATACGCTCACATGTTGCACCCAGTTGCAGTTTCAATTTCGAAGAGCACTTCGTGCCCCATGACTATCATCACTATTAAGCAAATTCTATCACTAAATAGCCCTGAACAGGACAACTTAAACAGTGCAATTTCTTGGGTGTGGAAGGGGAGTGAACTCATAAAATAAAATTGTGTACTGGATCTGTCTAATTACAAGCACCACTTCTTACGAAAAAGGGAGCACAACCCAAACCATCATGAGCAGCTCACCTCGCTTCGTGATGAGGGCATGGTCATCTGTCCTGAGGGGATTGCTTTTCTCCCAAGCAATGTATTTTTTCCATAGCTCCACCTACAAGGCACAAGTAGGCGAGTTTTGGCACTCAACAAAATATTTGAGAACACAGTGCCGGCCACAGCAGACTAGATTTTTATTAACATTCTCAAGGAGCACAGATTCTTGCTTCAACCATCATGAATAAGTTTGGCATACAAAGTTAAACGAAACATGGCCCACAATAGATGTACGGGTTGTTATGCAAACTGGCACAATTTGGTTCCTTGTTGAAAGAATAAAGTCCCCATGCTTGCACATTCATGTTATCAGATCCATTGTCACGTTTGTGCGCTGTCTTTATGTCTCCAATTTTTGTGCTGGTAACATCTGTTACGAATTGGATCCAAAGCCCCGCCACTTAGTTAGTGGCAACACCTCGTAGCGGCCCTTGCTAATGCATACAGGAGTCTAAGTTTCATACATTCATGTATATGGACTATTCAAATCTTATTACTTATTACTTCAAATCTTATTACCGAAAGACTTATCCGGATTAGGCAGCTTCAAAATGCACTGAAACAAAGCAGACCAACCAAAATGTTGAGGTTTGTCCGAGTTAACCTCTTCAAGCTGATTTGCCACGTTTTCACAATGAAACATTGCACAAAAGAAAGATGCAGCAAGGCAACATGTGTAGTTGTCTGACAAAAACATGTAAAAAGCCTGCCACCACTTCTTATTTAGAAAACAACGCTCGGCAGGGAGCCTTTCTCGGACAAAGCTGAATGCTCCAGGAAACTTGCATGGCTGCATCCATTTGCACATGCAAATTGCAGCCATTGTCCCTGCAACCCCAACTGTTTTACGAGCTACCATAATATTCGAAGCAGTTTGCCTCCTTAGTCAGAGGATGTAATACTACAGGAAACCTACAGCTATAAAAGCCGTCATCGACCCCAGGTGGCTCTTTCACTTATCCACGGGAAGCCAGTAATTTTAACCCCAGGGCAGCAAATGGTGCAAAACTAATTTTCAATGCTCTAGATTGGAACATACAAGCATAGTAGTAATTACGAGTGCCACTCATCTCTCTTTCCTCAGGCAAAACAAAAATAAGAATTAAGGCAATAAGAAGCAAATCAGAATTAGAATCGAGTCCGCATTACCACAGGCCAACTGCATGTTGAAACAGAAAAAATGTAAAGCTAACGATTGAGTGTAGTCTCAGGACAAGGGTAACAGGGCATGTGGCCGGTGAGAGAAAAGGCACGTAAGAAGGCACACAAAACTTTCCTTGTGCAAAGGGCTCCTTTCAACAGTAAGACGTACTGCCTTTGTAAAAAGCGGCAGCTCACACAAAATTCACAATACTAACACCTGGCGCCTGCAAAAACAAAAGCTTTGCGCTTCCCTTGAAAGCTTCGTTGCAGTGGGCCAGAATACATCACTGTTTCCAAACAACAAGTTGCAATGTGCTTTCGTCTGTGCCCTTTTCTGTACGGCTTCTCAACTTCTGCCCAGGTGCCTTCCTGATGTTTAGATGCAATTACAGTGAGCCAAGACTTAGAGTATTAACTTTCTTTATTTCTTTGTTTTCCCAGTGCTGCAGCCCTGCAAAAGCATTATTGTGTATAAAGCAAGTCAGCATTTATTGCAGTTCACTAGTTCCCCAAGTACATTACTCCAGTTTTCAACAGACTAGAGGAAATGTGGATACCACTTATCTAGCTAGTGATGACCTAACCTCACAGGGATGTTTCTGTGGGATGAAACATAATTAAAACCAGTGCACAAACACACAGACTAAGGAAAGAGGTCAACACTAGGTGAAACTTAATGTGGAGGGCAAAATTATGTTGTTGAAGGGATTCCTAGTTCATTGCTATGATAAAAATAAATAAAAGAGCTTAGGGCACCGAATCCTTTACCACTGTAGCAGGGGGACTCAACCATGTTCCTGCTTCATTTCGGCAGAGTTTAGATAATGGTTGTACTTGCAGGGCCCAAATCTTGCAGCAACATATTGAATCTGTCTGAGAACATTAATGCACTTCTTTGCATCCAATTTCATTGTGCTCCAATCACGGTGGGAGATAGTACTCCAGTGAACTGAAACCTTATTGTGCTGTGTGTTTCACCTTTGCTCTGCCCTCTGTCGAAATTACGCACCTTTTCTACTACTATCGCCAAGCACCATGAATGGGCGAGGAATGGGCAAGCACAAAGATGGTTGCGGCAAGTTGAGAATGAATTAATGAACGAAACAATGAATGAATGAATGAATGAATGAATGAATGAATGGAACACACCTGCTTTGCTTCTTCAGGTGTCCCCTGTGGTGGGACAGATGGCGAGTTCTTGTTAAGCCCCCGGGTAACTGCTTCGTACTCCTTGGCAACGCGCCGTGCATTCATGTACTCTCGGCTACGGTCAGAGATCATCTTCTCTGCAATCAGCATGTTGATGCCCTGCACACAGTTGTGCTAACATGTTTACTTTCCATTGCGAAACCTTACACACACTTCCTCCGATACACAACAAATGCTGGTTAAAAAGGAAAAAGAGATATTAAGCTGTTCTCTTGGCTAAATAAATGTCCCCTCTGCACTCAAATTTCGTGTGGAGGTACCGTGTTTACTTGCATAATGATCACACTTTTTTGTCAGAAAAATTTACGCAAATTCAGGGGTGCGATCATTACGCAAGTTATGTTTCCCGAAAAAAAAAAAAAATAATTCGGCCTGCGTTTGCTGTGGGACGCGAGACACCAAAACAAAAATGGCGGCCGGTGGAGCAAGCCGAACGCGCCGAACGCGATTTTTTTTTTCTCGTGAGTACATTACGTGCATTGAAACAGTTTCTTCGTATCAGTGATGAATAATATCATTAATATCGGCAAGTTAGTGGCAATAACGTAGCCATGCCCACTTTGAGGGGACAGAAACAGATGGGCGCGCTTAGCTGCCAGTGACATAGAAACGCATGGCCAGCGTGCTGCGGAAACTGCGGCATCTGTCTTCACTACTACCCTAATACGGCACGTTTCCGCTAAGGGTGGGCGAATATCTTAGCCGTGTTACAAGCGTCGGCGTATGAATAGGGTACACTTTTAACGTAACAGTGTAAATGTGGCTACTATCATTGCTGCTCGCAATTTGTTGTGTGCCCACGAGTGCAGATGAAAAGAATCGAAAGGCGCCTTTTTTGTTTTTGCTGACCACAACCATTATAAAGCCTACCCATAATAAAGGCAAGTTTGGTTGTACCTCTTTTTGTCATGGAAGTGCGGAAAGTGATGAAAGTAATGAAATGATGCATCTACTTAAGAATGTTTGGTGCGTGCAGACCGCTTGGCTTGTCTTGAAGAGTCGTTCACGTAGCATTTGACAGATGGTAAGCGTGATCATTATTAGCTAGACTTGGCACACAACATATCGCTGCGGCAAGTTCGGGGTGCGATCATTACACGGGAAATATTAAAAAATCAAATTTTCACGACAAAATTTCGGAATGCGATCATTACGCGAGTGCAATCACTATGCGACTAAATACGGTAGTATTTCTGTAGTGTCGCGTGCTACATGCTCATACTAGGACAGTCCCAATCAAAAGCCGCCTTTATTTGAAATGACCTACTTTAACACATGCGCACTGGTGGCGCCCTCTCTTGATGGAAACGTAATGCGCTACATACTGTAGAGACACCTGTTGTCGGCGCTTGGCATCACAATTTCATATGTGGTTTGTTTCTTAAGTGGATGCAAGCATTAAAAACGGAGAGAGTGTGTACACATGTGTGCACAAGCCCCCTCGTGGTACAATTAAGTGTCAATGGTACAGGGTTGTTTACCTTTAGGAGAAACACTTTGCTAGTAGCCAAGCAGACGTCACAGTTTAAATTTGGAACAAGGGGCCTACAGAGTAATTTTTCTCTAATACATATCTTCTGGATGTGCCGTACCAGGCACATCATTCCCTTACATTGGTAGATGCTAAAATTATACCATACTGTATACTCGGGTGTTTCACCTGTGATTGGACGATGTTTCACGCAATATGTGGCACTTCAAGTACCCTTCAAATGCATCAATTGTATTTGAAATCTGCAAAATAAACTTAGAAGCCCCAGGAAAGCTTTCGCACTTTAAAGGTGTCTGGAATTTGAAGAGAACCTAAAATATATTAAAAGGGTGTGCTGAGTGTAACGCTAACGCTAAATATTTCCCAAAATTGGTCATCATACAGAAAAGGTGCAGCTTCATTCAAAAGGCAAAGTATCGATTGCAATATCAAATTAGTAGACAGCTTCACAAAGCAAGGATAGTAGTTTTATTGGCTGTATAAACTTGTAAACATTCGCTTGCTAACTAAATTAACAAGCATAATGTACACAGGTGTTCTCGCATTTCGCTTCCATCGAAGTGCGGGCGCCGTGGCCGGGGTTCGATCCCGCGACCTCATGCTTGGCAGGCCAACACCATAGCCACTAAGCAACCCTGATAAAAGAATGAAACTACACAAAAAGCAGTTACGAACCACACGAGATTATGCCCACTGCTGTTGAAAAGGTCTCCTTCTTCAACAGCAACACAAGCAACATGGCCTTTTTCACGTTTGCGGAGCATCCCACACAACGCACTGTACCTGTTCATAATTGATGTACTCTTTCCAGAGTTGCTCGATGTTCATCATGGGATTGATGATGCCTCGCTGGTAGACCTTGCGTACGGCTGTTATGCGCTGATTCTCTGCGTACGACCCCACGGCCTCCCTGCATAGGAACAGAAAGAGCAATGACAACGGGGTGCTTTTTTTTTCTTTTTTTTTTTTTTGTCACAGAAGTTCCTGCTATTGTCCAAGCAAGGAAGAAGATGTAGAATGAATGAAGATATCAAGCAGAAAGGCATTGAAGTAACACTTAAAAGCAAAAGGACAACGCTAAGTCAGTTTAGAGTGTTCTTCAAGTTCCAATTTTTATTCATGTAACAAAAGAAGGTTGACAATTACTGAAGAAAATGACGGCTAAGCTTTCATTTCTTGAATTTTGCATCGAAACTTCACTGCCAGAACGCCAGCTTCCAGGTCATTCAGCTACAGGAGAAGTTTTAGAACTTGCCAAGTTGATTATCTGGTTCTTCCAGAATTTGATGCAGTCCTCTTTCGCATCCAAGTAGACGCTGTCTAAATCCATCAAATCGCAGCAAATTAGTGTGAGAACTTCAGCATGCGGCCACCACCCGTCTATCATTTTTGCAACTTTCCTACCTTATCAAGCCTCCTCCGTTTTGCTATTGCAGAAGCATAATTTACTAATATTGAAGTTGTAGTTTTTCTTCAGCGTAACTTTAATATTTGTGTTAACGGATGACACGAGATGCATATAAAGCAGACACAAACAGAAGGTGGACTAGGTATGACCGAGAAAGGTCTACATTCCGTTACCATCTCGTTATTCATATTCTCGCTTTTTTTGTGCACTGTCCTTTTCAGAAGCGCTGTGCCCAATAGCAAAATGTCATGCACCATCAAATAGTTTGAAAATTACTTCAGAAGCTTACGCTAACCATTTGTATGCATTCATTACTGCAATCACTTGTAACAGTAGCGTGTAAAGACGCACTAAATCCGATCCTGACTCTGACCAGTTACGGCACGTCTACCCAGTTCATGCAAAATGGAATGTTGCAAACGTAAGGCCATTGGCCGCGCATTAGTTTTTAAATTATGGAGTTCTACATCCCAAGACTAAAATCTGGGAGCGAGAGCCACTATAATCGAGGCCTCCAAATTAATTTTGACCACCTAAGGTTTCCTAAATGTGCAGCCAAAGCTTCGTGCACGAAGATGTTTGCATTCCACCCACACAGAAAAGCAGCTGCTAAAACAAGTAGCTGAACTCGTAACCTCAAGTTAAAGACTACTGCCATGAATGACCATAAATTAAGGTGGAAAGTGGGTGACAGGTTCCATAACTAGGCCACAAAAGTCACATTCTGGAATCGTATTATTCTTATGCAACTGCAATTTTGAAATTGCCTAGCAGCGTGCACACAGGAGTTGACTTTTTTCTGTTCAATAACCAATTTTTAGAGCGTTTACTTAAAGTTATCTAGATGCATCCTGAATCCATTAATCAAAATCGTATTGATGACCCTTTTGCATTATTTGCATGAAAGAGGTTTTATTATTCAGATAATTCTTTGCAGCGGCAATGCAGTACACAGACAGTTTTAATGTGTGTGTGTGAAAAGACTGCAGAGAGCAAAGACCTCAATAAATGCACCAGATAGAAAACAGCTGCAGATTCAGGCAAAGTACAGCACTAACAAGTTAACGCTCAGATACATTCAACATCACCTCTTATATAAGATATAATATCAATGCTGCAAAGTAAACAACCTTCAGGAAACTACAGCACAAACATCACTGCAGCCAAAGGCAACAAAGATCATGCTCTACATACATTCTTTTCCATTTATAAACAAGGTTTCTGCAAACTATTGCTACATCCATTACGACTGTCATTAACTAGCCATTGCATTTAGATCACCATACATGTCATTCGCATACCACTATCCACCATTTTGCAAGTTCAAACAAATGACAAAATCAATTCATTAAATTATGAGGGTCAACATTCCAAAGCAACATACGAGAGATACGGTAGCAAGGCCCTCCAGATTTTGATTTTGGCCACCTGGGGTTCTTTATAGTTCACCTAAATATAAGTGCCACAAGTGTTCTTGCATTCCACCCCTATCGAAATTGTGGCCCCATGCCCAACTGCCGAACGCCACAGCTACCGAGAGCCACCGCAGCGGGTCCCCACAAATGAGTATATCGACTTCCATCTCTTGACTTTCGTTGATTCGTAAGTGCAAACCAGCATGAGAACGTTGGGCAAACATTCACTTTATTTGTGAAAGCACAGAAGCCATGCACAAGTGACAAGAAATCACCACTGCCAGCAGTACTAGTAGGTCGTGCACATGAAACAAATATTAGTATGACAATGTGGTGAATGCAATCATCTATGCAGCCCACACTTTAAAAGAACACAATTGTCTCTCAAACAAAGAAATATCAATCGAGTGCTTACAGGCATTGGCCAAGCGTGCAACCTTGTTTGCCTTAATAACTTCTCGCATTAATACTCGGTGCCTGCTCACAATGACATTCTTTTCCCCACTAGGAACACCCACAAAAGCTGCAGCTGTCTGGCAAGCAGACTTTGCACACATGTTTCACGTGCTCCCTTAATCTGCCATCAACCCTCACAAACAAGTCTTACAGTAGCAGCAAACCAAAATGCCATCAATAAGAAATTTCAGCCTGTCTGTATGCATATTACTGTTCATGGAAAGCCAGCACAAAGGAGATGCAAGCAGAACACAGTCATTCGTAGCAATAATGGTTCTGGGTCGCCTAGTTGATCTCGAAGATCACAAGATGGTGGTACCAGTTCTCGCACCTGCGCATCCAGTACTAGATGGCAAACAGCAACGTGCATACAGACAGCTCAAAACACTCTCATGAATGCACGCCATAGCTCACAAGCCAGTCAAGCGTGAGGAGGCACCAAATGAGACAACAGTCGTCGAAGTACACCATGCGCACATTCATATAACAGACGTAACATAAACGAGAGAGAGAGAGAACAGTGCTGCCCTCTGCCTTCTGCACTGGACGCTTACACGCTCTTGAGGAAGTTGATGTAATCACTCCAGACGGGGTACGAGAGAATGTCCATGCCCATCTTGTCGAGCGCAAAGTCGTATGCCTGCGCCATCTTCTCCCTGTTGTCATTAACGAGAGGAGTGGGAGAACATGTAATATCATGTGAAATGGCCTCGACAAATTATGTCAAAAAGAAAAAAACAGGGTTATTCATCAAGCTGCAAAGTTATCTCTACAATAAAACATGCAAAATTTTCTGAATTACCAATGCAAAAAATATTTAACGCTTTGAGGAACATCCTACTGAGGACAATACTGTCTGTTTACACACATAGAAGCTTCAAACACAGTGGTCTTCCATTGACGTGAACCTAAAAAAGCACTGAAAACTTCTCCATACCGTTAAGCTTATCACAGCAACTGTGCAGACATTACCTCACTTCAGGTGAAATTAAAGCTGAGACGTTTATCAGGGTTCCCATTTCAAGTGCAAAATGACCATGCTTATCTACACGATTTTTTGCCCACTCATAGTATTCACAAATGCGCAGTCTCGTCATATGACAGACCCAAGAGGTGCACATATTAACATCCCATCCCTATGACGGTAAGGATTCTCAACGTTGAGTACCTGTACGTTGGCAACGATCCCTTGGTCTCCTTGACATATGTGAGGTAGCATCTCCACAAGTCAATGTTGAGCACCTTCATGAGACAACGCTGGAACAGCTGTGAACAGGAAACATGGGAGATGATGATGATTTCTACTATCACCCCTTAAGCACAGCGCATTCGCAGTCGCCACCAGTGGTAATCGAAATCAGGAGTGTGACGGAACCCATTGGGTAAGGACAGAACATGACAACATATGAAGTTGCACCATGAAAGATTTAAGTAAGATTGACATTTCTCCTCATGCATAGGAGCCTTGTTCACAACAGGATCTTTGTGTACTGATCTCCCATGCGATAGCCAGAACGTTAGCCAAACTAAACGTTTTGTGATCAGCATTTGCCCTCACCTTTCAGTGGGAGTTGCAACTAATGCTCTTTGACAGGCTAGCTGGTTGTTAGAGCTGTGAAGCGTGTTGCCAGCCCAATTGGACAAGACAGACAGACTGTAGTTGGTGACAACCAAAAAAAATGCAGCAGCAAATACGTCACTGTCCAGCACAAACACAACTTGCATAATTGGAAAAGCCAATTACATTCCTTCATTTCTCTGATGAAAGGGCAGAGCCAGACTCTTTTTTAACATTGGCATCTCTTAGGAATCATGCTCCTTCTACTTCTTGTGTCCCGTCAAATCATGCCAATAGCATGCTTCACAGTTCCTACAGCAAGTGTGTTAGCATACTATGGCTGCTCGTTTAAAGTCACAGCAAAGAAACACTAATCATTTTAGGCAATGGCAGGGTACTCACTAAACATTAAATTTGCATTTCTTTTGACATTAAAATGGTGGAATATAAGTGGAGAAAATGAAGACCAAATTTTCCGTACTTTAATTTTACGGCAGACCGTCCATGCCAGTAGGCAAGTATGACATCACAGATTTCAACGTATTTTTGAATATTTGGGTCGTGTAACTAAGGCAAAATTAGTGAGACATTACAGGTTGCATTTCCAGTCCCTTTAAGATGCAATTTGGTCTTTCCTTAAGAGAATTATCATCATTTTAAAGCTTCCTTTCCTGCCAGGCTGTTTTCCAAACAAATGCGGCCATTGACACTTTTACAGCCAGTATCTACAAGCACAGTCTGGTTTTCATATGACATGAAAACGTCAGCCTTGTTCTCTTGATGAAGCTTGCAAAACAGCACAGCTCCAGCATGTGAACCTAGCACTGTCTTCATTTGGACTACAACTGGTCTCGTCATTAGTTGGTTAAATGTGCAACGCCAGAAAGTATACTTGCAAATTAGAAAAACGGTCTATTAACTAAACTCAATTAGACGCTGCCAAAACACACCATGACAGGCTGGTGCAAGAACTGACAAGTAATGTTGCCATCAGCTTTATACGTTTGCTTCTTTTCACACTTATCACACTGCAACTCAATATAGGAGCAACCACCTTGCTATTGTAGAACCGTAATTTACTATTACAGCTTAACACTACTCTTTTGTGTCGCTTTGAACTTCACAAGTGATCAACCGGGCAAAAGACATCAATGTGAAGTCATGGATTTCACTGTCTCAGCCAGATTTTCGCATGTTTCAGCCATTTTCCTGCAGGGAAAAATCCAAATGGTTACCAAGTTGCCTTTTCCCACTTTCAAATGCTCCTTAACGTGTAAACAGTTAGCATTTCCCAAGGAGACACTTGAAATCTGTGATGTCACGGTGAACTGGTACAGAAAGTTGAAGACGGCAGCACCCCATTTCATTTGTACGTAGCTTCTGGATTACCAAGCCTCAGGTTTCATTAAGACCAAGCTCGTATCACAGAACTCTCATCTACAAGTCTTGCTTAATATTTTTCTTGGTGCCACTTAAAGGTCTAAGCAATATTCTGCTTGCTATGTTGAATATAGCGTTACTGCAATTTAATAAAATGCCCGCATGAGAAAAAGGTTGCCCATGTTGTGTACCTTTAATGGCCCCTTATGTGCCAGTTGTTGACTCCTCATATCCCAGTTATCGCATATCAGGTCTACAAGAAATGCAGAGCTGATAAATGTTAAGAACCACGACACACTTTGGTACAGATTTTGCCTCAAAATTGATGCTAGGCAGAGGTTGTCAAGCAACTGGGTCTGCTTTATGGTCTGGCTAGCTTCAATTTTGCAATGACAGCCCGTATGTTAAAATAGTCCATTTATAGGTTGACTAGCACATTGAACTTTGTTTTCTCCAGTGATGATCCACATTTGCCAGCCAAATAATTAGAGTTAAGAGTTCTGATTGAATACTTAACCAGCCTAAACTTTCATTAGCATTCTTTTCTTTATTGTTACAAAGGTGATGCATGATTTTTGCCAAACACATTAATCCTTGCTCACGTACCACCGGAGAGAAGTCAGTGCTCTGAAGCGCCCATAATAGTTCTGCAGCCCACTCTTAAAAAGGTCACGGGATCAGTATTCCAGCAACCAATTACAGCTAAACATTGATAAAAAAAAACAGGAGAATAACTTTTTATCAATAGATGGCCACGTAACATGTCACATTAAGAACTTTTTTTTCTCGCATGAAGAAGACGAAATGTTGGAAGTTATGTTGGCTTGAATAATAACTAGGCATATTCCTTAAAAAGGTATAAAAAAGCAACGCTACATCAATTTAGACAAGTGAAATATTCCTTCGAAACTCTATTTTCATACGTCTGGCTAAAGAACGGTCAATCACCAGTGAAAATAAACTGAAGGCAAAGGTCAAACTTCTGTCAGTGCCAGTACGTCAGAACAATATTATGGATTTGGAAGTATTTTCCCTTATTTTGCGTTTGCGAAGGAAAAGTTCTTGAGAACCGAGTCTTCGGTTTCCCCAAAATACAATGTAGTGCTTATTTAACGATGAACAATTAACTACAGACAGGCACTGTCGCAATCCGTGACATCATCACAAGCTGGTGAGAAAATTTCATGATGGCACCGTCACACATCTGCTGTTTTTGCTGCTTTACCTTGCCACCTCTCGTGGTAAGAGTGGTCGTTTTGCTGTTGCGGAAGTGCAATTCATTAATGCAGCTTAGTATTACTCTTTCATGAGCCCTCAAGAGTGGACCACAGTGCATCAGTGGCTTGAATTGCACAAGCTAAGGAGCATACCCAGCCTCCAGTGATGTTGATGGTACACTAGCTCATATGGGCAAGGGCAACTCGTAACCACTAGTGTGACCCAAGTAGTCATGGTGAGTGACAAAGTGGCAACCTACCTTTTCAACTCTCTCGAAATTTCTTGACTTCATCTGGAGATGTTGTTTCAGGGATGAAAAGGAACACAATGGAGCAGAAATTACACAGCAAGAACAAGAAAAAAAAAAAAAGGTTGAGATATTGTAGCAGCTCTCTCTGTAAGCTGCAAAATAAACACTGGTGGGCTCAAGTGCCATGCCAGGAGAACGACTTCAATCAATGCCAAGGTGGACAGATAAAGATTATTGAAGCTTGTGGCAATGATGAGTAAACTGGTTAGTGGTATCCAGTTTGGTGCACATGACAGGAAAAGTACAAGGTGCACCTCCAAAATTATTTACTACTATGCCAGCCACTTTTCACAGAGTACTTTTGCTTCCTACACAACTCTCGTTCGATTAAAGTAGTAACTCACGTAAAATTTTGGTTAGCTTTTTTCTTTTGCTAATGGATCCCATTCAGTTCATTCTATATGGCATGAAGCCCAAAATATTCATGAGTACAAGGACCTAATTACATCACTGCTTTATGCTAACAATTCAAAACATGCGCCAAGTGCAGCATGGCTTTGAGCTAGGGGCATGCTGCCTAATGCATATCTCTTGTTTCGGGTGGAACAAAAGTTGACTTTCAATACTCTGCAGGCATACTTCACAGCATTACAATTGCAAATTAACATGTTCGAAGAACCATACGCTGCCTCTAACAACTTTATCTGTTTGCAATTCACGAGAAAACCCTCTCATGTTTGCCAAATACTGCACTGATAATTTTCTTCTTTTTGCTTGTCGTCGGGTGCAGGAAGTTTTTCATTTCAGCGGAAAAATTAAAACCAGGAATGATTAACGATGGATTGCGTGCTCAAGAAATGGAGGCCTCAAATTATAATATGCATAGTTGACAGCCAGTTATCTGAGGGCACGTCGCCAAACCCAGTGAGAAAATTTTTGCTGTGCACCAGAAGTCGTAAGGCACCACCCGGGAACTGCACTAGCACAGGGATGTTTAAAATGTGTTCAGCAGCTGAGATAGAAGCTAACGAATGTTGCGAAGCCATGGCACGAGGAGGTGAGATATCCTGTCCACAGTATAACCTGCCTCCCACTGCGTCAACCAGTGCCCACGACTGAATTTCCTCTCCTGCATTTCATTGCGAAGCCATGAGATCACATGATGCTTACATCACGATCTTTGCCTCCATTCTTTCTTTAGTGTCTGGAGCATTTCCAGATGAGTTTTCGTATGCTCCACATTGAAAACCCCAAAGTCCTTTCTATTGCTGCTGGCGCTTTGTGTGCCGCGGGCATTGCATCTCCCATGCAAAGACACCATGGCTACACCATAAAACTAGCTGACACCCTTTAGGAAGCACCTTTGTCCAACAACAATAATGGTTGCCTATCTTACACACCTGTCCTTTCTTTAATGCTGAGCACCCAGTACTTCTAGGTGACGAATGACATGCACGTTATTAGCATGACATAGCATTCCTGACAGGAAAATAGCAAGTGTGCTATTTTCAAGAAAGGAAACGCAAGCAAGACATACGACATTTGTTGCTGTGGGACAAAGATGCGCCCTGGAGGATGTAAACTGTTTTTAGTGTGTATGACATCATCTATGTTGTCAGGTAGAATGGCTCCTCCGAGAAAAAGGGCACGGGGTATGTCCCTTCAGCTTTCAGCTGTTCTCATGTCATCTATTGATATAATACATTTCAGCCAAGATCGTCGCAACATGATCTGTGCACCAAACTTGTCTGTTTTCAATTCCTAAACTTGGCAAGAGACCGTTAAAAAAAGAAGTAGATAGAAAGTTATAGATGCAAGAGCAAAGTTGGGACAATTACCCATTGGCCTGATTCAAAGGCTTGCTTACTCTTATCTGCTGTTGTACAGCCTCTGCACACTTTGGTTATTACGTCTCATAATAGAATTTCATCCTTGCATATACTTTTGGGCTTTAACTTATTTGGGGGACATTCTGAAATCCTAGTTCTCGCCTTTCTTGGTTGTAATATGCAATCAGCTAGGTAAAATAACATAGACTGAGTAGACCTGCAATGAACACCAACTAACCTGTCCTTTGCACAGGACGCAAGCTGCAAATGTTTGGCTAAATGTCAAGGCATCTGTAGGCCTTTTGAATATGAGTTCATGGCAGAATGGGGCACTGGACTAAGGGCTTCACTCCCTAGAAATAACTAAAGAATAAAGTGTTGTACTACTACTGAGGAATTGATAGACTAGAACATTACACATGTAACATCCAGCTCTCCAAGTAATGCATGCGAAGTGGTCAAATTTCACTGCCTGTGGCATGCAACTTATTTCTTACCAAATAATGCGCTTTAAGAAAAAAAGTTGTTGAAGGGTTCCTCCCTCAACCTCCCCAAAGAAGTAAATTTCCATGCCATAAGCACTTTGAGGCTGAACAGCAGAGACCTGTTTATTTGCTCTGGCCCACCTGCTTACACAGGGTATACTAATGACGCACCCTTGGGCACGTGAAACCTGGCATGACACTTGTTACCCTTTGAATCTTTGTCCGGCTGTAAGAAAAAAATGCATGCAAGTGACTTCCCAGAAGCATGCTTGCACATCTCCCCAAGAATGTTCAAGCCAACACTGGAGCAGGTGGTGGTAGTGGTACTAGTGTTGCAAGGCGTATTGCACAAAGAAACACAAGAAAACAATGACACCATTTCTGAGCCATTCTTCAGCACAACATTCACCATGTCCCAATGTAAGCACAGCTGGTCAGCTTTCAAAGCAGGGGGCAGTACTTGTGCCATCTGCACTCACTTCCAGCTTAGAAACTAAAAATGCCATGCAGTAATGAGTGCTTTCCCTCGGTGTCCGATCCTCCCACGACTCTAAGAAAATCTTATTTTTGGTTCGTAGACATCACCCTCCTGGGCTGCTAGCCAAACAGCTTCCCAATATTGTGTGCAATGATGTCAAGTTACCACGGTCATACATTGCCAAATGTGTACACAACCATGTGAAAGCAAGTGAATTGACCGTAGTACTGAGCCCTGCTCGTATGAAAACCTTACACGATGGCAGCATTCAAACATTTCAGCAATACAGCCTAAAGATTGGTTCACAGATGCTATAACTTTGCACAGAAACATTAGCACTTTCTGAATTTTGTGCGAAGCAATGTCAAGTTAGCACCTGCGGAATGGTAAACTTGTCTGAACAACCGCTGTCCCAAATAGAAATCGACCATAACACTGTTCGTTGTGGTACTACGGTTAATTGGCCCATACCAACAGCCCACAGATGTGGTCAAGTTAGCACTTGTGGAATGGTGAACTTATCTGAACCATTGTCCCAAATAGGGATCGACCATAACGCTGTTCGTTGTGGTACTACGGTTAATTGGCCCATACCAATAGCCCACAATAGTGGTACCCCCCAAGTCTCCAGGAATGAGTGTATAATTGTATAGTGCCATCTGCAATAAACATACACTGCTCAACAACCAAAACTAAATAATGTCGACGTGCTCTGATCCGCCCATCTAACACTCCATGACAAGTGCATTCAGCAGCTTTGCACTGTATTCAGCTTTCAATGAATAAGATGACCAATGTGGGCAACAATGAGCAGCTCACAAGCTCCTCGTTATCTCCAAAGTCCACAGGCTTCAAAAGACTGCAGCAAATGCTTAGAGCTCAAATTATAGCATTTCACTTGAGGGATGTGCAGTTGGCGCCAGAAGTTCACGGGGCATAAGTTTTGCAAAAAAGGTGTATTCCTGCTTAAGTTTTTGACTGCAGCCAGTAAAGCAGAACACGTACTGTAAAATCTATGCACTGCCCGTCATAATTTCTACGCTGGCTAAACAGCCACACCTGTTGCTCCCATAGGCCTGAGCACCAAAGTTACCTCTGGTAATTTATGTAAGGAACTGCACGGCTCAAGCAGTCTTTAGAATTTTTCAAAAGCTTTGTTACTATCCTCCAAGTTTTAGCACTGTAGGTTAGCACGGGCAGAATGCAGATTACATGCTTTTATTTCCAAAGGTATCACTACCCTGCCATTCACCGCTTGTGAATGTCTGCCACATGCCCTCCGGGACCCTCGGTTCTTATTAACCGAGGGTCCTGTCGCATTCTTTGACTTTGGGACCCTCGTCTGTATATTGTCTCTTACCAATTCATTGTATTTAAAGAATAATAAATTGAAACTGAAACCAATTTTTACTTGTCCGGCGACTTCTTCCTCAAGCTTTGGTAATAGCTAGACCCTATGGCAACAGTAATTCCTCGCACAAAGAGCGGCAGAGTACCGATTAAGGGCGTCAGGCACGGAGACAATCTCTCCAATGTGATGCACCATATGTTCCCAACCCAAGAAGTATACAAGAAAATGAATTGTGGAGGGTCAGGTGCCAGGATTACAAATGCCCCAAAACATCTTTGCTTGAACCTGAGGAACATGATGGAACAGACGCAGTGCCTTTCATGGAATTTCCAATAAATTTCGTAGAAAATATCTAACATGCACAGAGATATTAGGAGTAAAGTGTCCCCTTCCTCCCCTCCTTTTCGATTCATTTGTTCCTGCTCAGCAGGGGTCTGTAACGATGCTCCTTGCGTTCCCCCCCCCCCCATTTCAGGCACTGAACTTACGATGACCTTTACTTGACGCCATTGCAAGCCCACAATGCTAAGGGAGGATGTCTATGCTCGTGTGCAGCTGTTACTAACTGCAAAAACTAGAGATCCCGTCTGGGACCCTTTACTAAATATTCATGAGCATCTTTCAAGATGGCTTACATAGCTGCATGAGAGCAACAAAACAGTAGCGACTTGCTGGGCAGCATGTATTAAAAATTGCCACTGGGCTGGCAGATGTGAAAGTACATCCGTGTATGCATAACTTGTCAAAAACAACCAGCCAATGGCTGGCGCCCATGGGCTTCTATAAGTCGGCACCAGCTGGCAGCTCAAATAGTGGAAACGAGAAGCCTTCTGTCCCAATAGAGGAGGAACCAGAGAGTTCCTTACTAAAGCTACTGGAGGGCGCTGCGGTTGTCAGTTACCATGGGAACGATGGTTAGTATAGGGATTTGTCCAATCTTCATGCTTGTTGATTTGTTTATAACACATTGGCCTTTATTGGCCTAAATCTTGAAGTGCTCCTATTTTTCCAAATGCAGAGAAGGTAACAAGTCTCAGCAGACATGCATAATCACTGCGAATTGTTGTATTTACAATGCAACATACAGGTGGTCTTCCAAACCCGATGTCCAAGAAGTGTCTCCGGCTCTTGCAATCTCTTCCACCACGTGCCGCCAGCAACACCGTGGCCTTCAATATCTGTATTTGTTACCCAGAGGGCGTCATCACTGTGGCATAGGTTCGGACACCTCATATCATACACACTGACTCCGGGGAGGACTTTGGGGCCCGCACCCAGTCCAGAGTTCTCGAGGGGGGGGGGGGGGGCTGAGTCACTCCTTCGATGCCGAAGCCTACCCCCCCCCCCCCCCCCCCACACGCACACACCTAACGTGTCATTGCCAGAGTTTTGTCACCCACACCATTTGAGATTTAATTTTACTTGCCCCAACCTTATCACTTCAAATTTTATTGTGGCTAATAGCTTACTGCCTCATTGTCGGCGCGAATCTGCACAGATCTTAATTCATACTTGGCTTCATTTCTGTAAATCCTGACAATAGGAGAACAAGTGCATTAGGAGTACTGGCGGCGGCTGCCTCATCCATATTTTCTCACAACATTGTTTTAAATTACCACTGTAAACACCACGCACATACACAATATATTTAAATATACACACAGGAAAAAGTTTGTTATATTTTTGAAAGAGATGGAGGTAGCTGATGAAAAATCATTTCTACAGGTATGGATAGCTAAGATATGGATTAGGGATGGAAACATCGTCACTTGCATGCAGATATCATACATATATACAGGGTGTCCCAATTAACTATCATGCACCAAGGTTTGAAAAAAGAAAAGCAATGCGTTACTCAAAGAAAACCTAGTGAATACTGTTTCCAGTACAGTGTAGTAACTGCCAGTAATTTTAGTTACCGATATTTAATTAGGTAATTGTAATTATGTAACTCGAGACATACTATCATAATTATCAAAGTGTCAATGAGCAATTTGTAGGCACTGCCAACGGACATCTAACAGTGGTATTTGCAGTGACGCACTAACTGTGTACCAACTCTTTGTGACCGATGAGTAAACCCGACGAAATATGGCAAATACCCCTTCACGGCGATAGGATTTATGGCCTCAGACCCTCATGCTAGCGTGCTGGACATGGCCGCCCAGGTACCAATTTTCAGGGCATCAGTTCTAAACGATGGCCTTTCACCCGTACCACCTTAACCAGCATCTATGCTTGGAAGATAGGGACCTGTATATTCGTCTAGATTTCTTGAATTGGGCCCTCACAAAAGCTTACGAGTAACCAGACTTTCTGAGCAACATCATGTGCACAAATGAAGCCAATTTTCACAGAAACGGCCAGGTAAATTTGCATAATGCACACTATTGGAGGGACTCCAATCTACACTGGGTAGAGCACAATCGGCACTAGTACCAGCGGTCACTCAATGCGCGGTGCGGAATTTATGCTGGTGCTACAATCAGTGCCATCATCTTCAGTCACACACTGACTGGACGGCGTTACGTGAACGAAATCCTTGAAGGAGTGGTGGACGAGTTTCTCAGCGAAGTCCCGCTGTCACGTCTTCCACTTCTGTGGTATCAGCAAGGTGGGGCACCAGCGCACAGCAGCAGCCAAGCACGAAACTGGCTGGATGCAACTTTTCATGTTCAATAGATTGGAAGACACGGGCCTATAAATTGGCCGGATAGGTCACCTGACCTCTCTCCACTCTAGTTCTTTGAAGTTATTTGAAAGATCGTGCTTACATGATCGAGACGGACATCAGATTAGCTGAAGAGAAGGATAATGGATGTCTGCCATAGAATTCGAGCGTCGGTCATCAAGAAAGCCACTGAAGATGTGATAAAACAGTCGGAGTACTATGTAGTTGCAGGAGACCTATTCGAACAGGTCCTCCAGGCAGCAGTTGGTGTTTAACGGCACATATGGATTCACAGATAATGAGGGCACACTGAAAGCACTTTTTTTTTGTGTGTGTGCAGGCCAATTCGGCTAATTTAGAAGTGATGATTTACTTTCTCGGAACACATCAGTTTTGCCTTTCCTCAACGTTGGTCACTTCCCGGTCTGTTTATTTAATTCTATTTTATGCCATGAACCTGTTATTGCAGCATGTATACACTCTCATGAAAACTAAAACTGTCACTTTAATTTGGCTTTGGTCCGAAGCAAGTTTCTGGCGCAAAATATAGCTGCGCGCGCAGTCTGTCAATGCGGCCCAAGCAAAACCGGGATTTTTGAAACATTCTATGCCTATTACATTACTTTTCGCATTTTGTGCATGGTCAGAGGGGTGCTTCGGCCACGTTATCAAGGTGCTTTTGTTATCAATAAGATCAGCCGGCCTTGATAGACGGATAATGAGTGTGATGTGGAAAGGAAGGAATAGCTGCAAAGCCACAAAACCTGCTGTTGGTGCTCCTTCTGTACCATTATCAAGGTGATGCGCTGTGCGAGTTTGCGACAGGCATCACAATTGCTTTCAATCAGCTTATTTGAGGGCGCTGCTCTATGATGCGGGTGGGAGTGCAGTCACATAGTATTTTTTATATTTTGTGAGGTTTGTTTGCTAGTCGGAAAAACATTGCACGCGATTAGTACATTGCTGAAGACACAGCATTTAGATGTCATTTGGGGGTGCCTGGGGGTGCCTACAAATGCCTCATTGACATTAGGACAGTACTTCTCCAATTATATAATTAATTGCAATTGTCGAATAACATTTCAGGAACGAAATTACTGGCGGTTACTCCACTGTACTGGAAACAATATGCACTAGGTTTTCTTCGAGTAACGCAACTGCTCTATTTTTAAGTCTTGGTGCATGACAGTAGGGACACCCTATATGATGCACAATCAGGCCAAGCCGGATTCACTCGAAATCAGAATCAACATCAGTCATGTGCAGGAGCACTTATAGTCAGACTCGCAAAAAAAAAAGAAAGGCAGAGAGAGGCTGCAGTTTTGCCAAAAAGGCGCAGCAGTATTAATGATAGCGAAGTATACGACAATTACACGTAGGAAGATTACACCATCGAGAGATGTCAGATTCTTGGAGGTGGGAGAGGACTCGGGCAGTGAAACTGAATTGTCTCCTATAGGCTATGAGGTCTTGTAAATCCTCATATAAGGCCGTCACTTCAGTGAACAATTCTTCGAGATCACACAAAGTTTGTTCTATCTAGTGCAAGAAATATCATATACATGTGGGGGAGGGGTTAGCCCCCCCTCCCCCTCTCCGGGAAAATTAGAACCTTCCGCCTATGCTTCGTATTGTTGAAAAATGATCCGATTCTGAAAGTATCAAGGTCGTTTTAAGCCAGAAGGACAAAGTTTAAGCAACTGCACGTACTAACCATCATTCCCATGATGGCTGCACTGCCATGCTTTCAGCTCCCGTATGGAGACTAGTGCCCGAGTTTTCCCTAGCAATTTTTGCAGGGAACTCTACGATGAGAAACTTTATGCTCCCTCTGCAAGCTCTGTGCACTGCACACAACTATAGAACTTTGCCAAGATGTTCACAGCTCCACGCTCTACATGTAGAATGCGTTCATTCATAAATCTCAAGGGGATGTTCCGTACACTTTTAGCCCTTTCAGCGCAGAGCTTCTTGGCAGTGACTTATCCCCACACTCTGGACTGTTCTTGTATGTTATAAAACGAACACAACAGTTTAGTTTCGGTTACGCAGGAGAGACAAATTGACAGGAATAATGGAAAGTTCACTTTTAGTATGGTCCTCCCATTCATATTCTCGCTTGGTATATCCTACCTAGTTTCGTTCTGCGGTGCATACCACCACGATAGCGCCGCAGTGTCAAAAGAAAAAAAGAACTTTTATAAACGTAAGTCAGTTGGCAAAAACGCACAAGGGTGGTGACCTTGCGCTGCGGCACAAATATTTGAACACGGAGAATCGCCATGGCAGCGGTGCACAAAGTCCAGGAGCCCGCACTCTTAACTGGATCATTCCACGCCAAATCAACCGGTGTTTTTTCGACCATCACAGATATAGCTGAAAAAATGTCCACGTTTGTTGAAGTGCAACATTCTTTCTCATTTATTTTTCTTCCTAAAAATGTTTTAGTATTCTGGCAAAAATTTATTTCTCTTGCCTAGCTGGCCTTGAAAGCACTGATAAACACACAGCAGGAATAACATTTGAAGGCACTGATAAACATTTTTTTTTTTTTTCGGAGGGACGTTGTATGGCCCAGATATTCAGATGGCGTTTATGCCAAGACAATGAAGTGGTGCGACTGCCAAAATAGCCAGTTTTTCAAGCATTTCAACCATTCGAGTGCTTTTGGCACTGGCAAAAGCAAGTGAGATTGCCAAGTTACAATTTATTTCTTGCAATGCAGGGAAATCCAGAAGGCACAAAAAGATAGAAGTGTAGCCTAGTTGACATAGTGTAGCAGAAAAATATTTGAAGCTTTGGAGGTTCAGCCAATAGCCTAAAAAAATTGTGAAGCTCCAATTTCTTGTTTTTTTAATCTCTGTGTTCATGTTCGAAAAAGTAGCTTTGGTTGTCAGTGTAAAAATATATGCGATACATCATTACGTAGCCCAACGTGTCTGCTATGCATGTGAGAATTTACAAAAAGCTTTCTTGTAAAAGGCCCCCGAAAGGATGCGTTCCGCAACACACTAGCAAAAACCCAGACTGAGCAAACCCGAAGAGGTGAGAAAATATGCTTCTAGATAGAATAATAAAGCAGATGGTGGAACTACTTCAGAGCTGATCAACTTCCTGTTACTGTGCATACCTTACTGGAGAGAGCGTACGGATACGTCAGTGGCATGGCGGGACATAAATTCGGAAACGCACCATTAGTTCGTTGACGCTGAAAGGGCTAAAAGAGGATATTACAGCAACCTGCGGTTTTTTCAGATGCCACCGTTCTCTTTAGCAAGGCTGAAGATGACCGAAATAAATTATAGAAGTTGCCAGCTAGCAATGTCCAGGAGTAAGCCTAAAAGTTGATATGCAGATGACTGATGTAACCTTTCATAGGAAACAAGAGTTTGGATGTGATGGTAAGCCTCTTGAAATCTGCGAAACAGTATGTTCATCTAGGTCAAGCATGGAAGCCACATATTTTTTATGACATAAAGACCAAACAATACCTGCAGATTTATTGGCATCCCCTTTGAAATGGGGCAGTGACAAATAGTCACCAGCCTGCTTGAGTTTATCAGGTATGGTATACGTTTTTCATTATAGCATTTTTATATAAATCTTCTCGGCCTTTTCTTTTCCTCAAAACTTTTCTATCTGCCTTGTACGGATCCTATGCCTGCAACGGATCCAATGCCTGTATGGATCCTATGCCTGTAACAGATCCATCCGTATCAATTTCTTCCCTGCTTTCCAAACGAAGCAGGAATACATTGCACCCTCTGGCAGCAGACAACAATACCAGCAAGTCAATACTATAGATTCAGGGGCAAAGCCGACCGATCTCACGATACCGTGCCGATACCAAACTCCAGTGCAACGAGGAGCACAGCAACACAGGCATCTCTCCACGTTGCCACAAATGGAGCAAATGCATCAGGAAAGATGGAAAAAGAGGAGACAGCCACGAAGGTTTGGCATGCACGCATATTTATCCTGATAACTTTGACCACAGAATGGCACCTGAAAACTTTTGGATGGAAAACAGGCAAGGCGACATCCATCGGCACAGTGCACGACTGGCCATTGCAGCGGCAATTGTCTCGCTATCAAGCTAGTCACCATCATGAATGGCAGGTGGCCGAAGTCCTGTTGATAAGGAAATGCTTCAAAATAAAAGAGGTTTTACGAACGCATGCCCAGGCAAGTCGTCCCTGGTTCCTAGGCAGGAGTTCTCACTGCAGGTGGACCTCTTTGCACCAGTGGCCCAATGCCATCTTCCCGAACAAAGTCATCTCGCTCGCCACTAAGGGCTAATAGGGAAGGTGAACAGAGCAAGCTGGTACATTCACGTCAAATTTAGTGCTAGAACCAGACAAAGACGAAGGGAGAGAACGCACAAGTACTCGAGGCGTGTTCCCTCCCTTCGTCTTGGCCTGATTCTAGCACTCAATTTTCAACGTGGCTTCACTAAGGGTTCTTGAATAGCAAAATTTTCTAATCAAATCGAATACAAATACTAAAGAAAACCTTCGAATATGAATAGTTCCACTTTTTAAAAGTTGCATGAAGTCTGGCAACATAAGGATTATATGTTATTTGATACATCTAATTTCTTTAACAAGAGAATGCGAGCTCAACTGAGGAGCTTTTAAATTTGAAACAAAGGATGGGTGGTCGTTTGTGGAACACCAAGACAGACATTATCATTAATGAACCAATGAAACAGCACATCACCAGATGCTTGTAGTAGAGTGTTGCTCACTGATGGAGCCAAGGGCAGGACTACAACACAACCCATGATGATCTTGAAGGAATCCTAACATGGTGAGATTGGCTAGATAATAGAATTTTTTGCCTAAAGTGAAACAGCTAATTCATGGGCTCGTTTAGGCATGAAAGACATGCTTATTTAACTGGTATTACGCATAAGTGATCTCCTCCATGGGTTCACTTGAGAACTGCTTCATATGTGTAACAAACGTGCCTCGCTTGCAGCAGAATCATCCTCAAGTCTTCACTTGCAACACCCTTTCTCTCTGTAGACTGCAGTAACTGTTGTTGCTCCTTACAACATTCAAACTGGACAAATACTCGACATCTTTGAACAGTGCATTCTCGTATTGAATACCAGAGACTATTCAATTCATATTCGAAATTTTAAATATGCGCACACCCCTACTTTTCACAGAACTGTGCCTCCTGCCACCCCCCCCCCACCCCCACCCCATCAAAAGTTTAAATTCTGTGGTGTTTGCGTGCCTCCAATGGGCAATCTTATGCATCCAGTGAAGTCCCGTGGGCATTTTTCCCGTATTTTTCTGTGACTTATCATTCAGATGCATGTCATAAACTTCTCACATAAAAAAAAAAAGAGCTGAACAGAAAGTGTTAATGGTTGAAACACTGCAGACGAAAAGAAGTCTACGAAGACTTCATACCTGCAGCCTTCAGGCAAGATACTACTAGTAGTAAATTAAAATGGCAAGCTGGCAAGAAAAAGTGACTTTCAGAGTTCCATCACGAATCAAGAGCCTCTGCCTACAATGCCAAGTTTCGCTGCAACACCACAGCTGGTCTCCTGCTATTCCAGTACATTTGGTAGAAGTGGAGGCTTCAGTTCATACCTTGTCGTCAGGGTTTATTTTTCATGTTTGTGGGACAGGAGGCCCTCTGGTATAGTGTTTTCCAAGTCTCGCATCATTTAATAAACAAATGTGTCATTCGGAGACGGTGCCCAAGTGTAGATGACGTGCTGGCAAGCGCACGTGTAGACTGGCACAAGGAACTTCGGTCTGCCTGAACTTGCCTAGGGCCAGTTCTTGAAACTGTTCCAGCAAGTTCTTGTTCTCGGTTTTTAATTCTGTTGGCATATGCACTCCGGTCTGCTAGTGGAACAATGGGAAACGTGACGAGGCTCGAATGCATACGAAATGCAGAAAAGTTGAATTACCAGTTGAACCGTCTCAGTAAAATATTACTTAATAGCAAAAGACGACATCAAGCAATTATTGGGAGAATGTTACAAGTCCTCAAATATCTAACATTAAAGAACATTGCAAATTCTCATAAAAATTTTCATTAAAGCTTAAAACCGTGCTTGTGCAATTAAAATTGATAGAACAATTTCGTGAAATTGAACTTGATAAAATGCTTAACCCAGACATAGTCATAGCCCCTCGAAAAAAAGAAAGAAAAATTGTCCGGGGTCTTACGTGCCAAAAATTACAATCTGATTATGAGGCACGCCGTAGCGGGGGTCTTCGGATCAATTTTGACCAACCACCTGGGGGTTTTCTTCAACATGCACCTAAATCTAGGCACACAAGCGTTCTTTCACTTCGGCCTCATGTATACACCAAAACCAAGTTATCAAAATCGAAATTATTAATGTAAAAAACTATATTTAGGATGTGTTGCACACATACTAAGATGCTTCTGAATGGGCCTGTGCCAAAATGTCACCACAGTGTGCTAGAGAAAGGTGTTGGAACTTGGGGATGGCTGGGTGCTTGCTTGTGGACATCAGTACATGGCCGTGTTGCAGGCTGAACTGTTTTGAATTGTGCAAACTTTCTTAACTGTATGAGAGCTGCTTAAGCACACTGCAAGTAAACTAGTCAACTGTGCTTCTTTAGCTAAACTATTTCCCAAGATTTAAGGCACACTAGGGTGCACATCTACAGATGCCCTTAACTCACTGAAAAAATCAAATTTGAAGTCCGTTCTGCTACTGTATATGTCTAATGATGCTGAAGATGGAAGAAATGAGAAGTTTTACACAGACACAGGACCTTTACAATATTGACATGGCCAAAGCTTTCAGATTCTGTCCAATGAAAGTACCCCTCCCCCCCCTCATACGGATTTTTCATAAATTATGGTTACGCACTAGAAGTTGTAAAGCACCATCCAGGGAGCATTTCACAACAAGAATGTTTAAAAAATGTCGGCAGCTGAGACAGACGCATGTGAAATGTTGCAAGGCCATGGTGCGAGGAGGTAGGCTGCCCTCCCAAACAGCCCAGGGCTTGGTTCCGTTGACTTAACCAGCACCCGCAAAGTGACCTTCCTTGTTGATGCGATTAGCATTCTCGGCACACTTCGGCAACTTTTGTGTCTGTCTATCCAGCCTCTTCACACTCTGACCCAAATTCCCAGTGACCCAAGTTGTCTACTAGCTTGGACCAATAGGTACGCAACTACTGTCTTGCTGAGCAGACAGGATGAACCACTGGGTATATGCCCAAATAGACAATCTGCTGCTGATTGGCCTAACAGATGACTTTGGTCCCTAGTAAGTGCCCAAATGGATAAGTTAGACTGCAGAGTGGCATGAAAATAATTAAAATACCTATCCAATAACGAAGCTGCCATCCCGAAATTACACATCACCACTTCAATGCTAATTGTGTTAACGTAGATTATCGTCTTCAAAGAATACGTCCTGCCCTTTTCTTTTTTTCTTTCTGGATGTTCTGCAGGCTTTGTGTTACACGGAAATTCCAGAATCGTTCGCATTGCTGCTGGCTATCAAAACAATGCAGGCATGAAAGCATGCAGGTGCGAGCCACAATGTCTCTGCTGGCAGGGGGAGTGGTTCATCCGCGAAAAGGGTTTGTGAAATTTCATTTCAAACTTTCAACTGTCCTTGCTTGCGTACATTGGTGCTATAAACCACAGACATGATTGTCACAGCCTGTCTGCACTCTGTTTGCTTGCGCTGACAAACTTTGCAAAGGGCCCTTTAAAGGCACACTAATGAGGAACATTAAAGTTTGTACCGACATTCTTTCAAAACTCAAAGTCAAAGACTTTTCCTAATTGTGCTTGGCTGCTCATCCACTAGATAATAATGGAGGCTCAACATTCATTTTTCAGATTTAGCACAGAAGCCCCAGAGTCACTATGTGAGTGTGATGTCACGAGTTTCAATTCATTTTCTATTTAAGGCCACTATGGCACAGTAAACGTTCTGAAAGCTCGCAAAGTTCTGGCTTGGGTTCCTTTTGAATACAATGTAGCCCGTGCTCACTGATAAACAATTAACTACGTGGGAAAAGACATTGTCACAATCCGCGACATCGCAGCACGCTGGTACAGCAAACTTCAAGGCAGCCCATCATTTCAGTTCCCCCCCCCCCCCCTCATAAACAAAGCATCCCACGAACTAAGTGAAAGCTTTTTCTTTTGTAGTGTTGAAAGGAAATTTGCCAATACAGTAACCTATTCCTTTTAATGTTTCTTTAATATACACTACTGGAAGCTGTTTACACATTATTGAATGACCGAGTTTAACAAGCCAGCAGAGAAGCCGTGAGAGATGCAAAGTGGAGGGCTCCATGTTAATTTTGACTTTTTTTTTCCTCATGCACCTACCAAAGTATAGTACACTAGCTTTCTTTAATTTTTCATTTGGTTGTAATTAATTAAACCCTCAACAACACTCTCAGCAGCATATCACAGGTACGAAGCAAATTCTGGCCAGGTAGTTTTTCTCGTTAAACATTCAAGGCCCTGCATAAAAGAATTGTTCCCAGCAGTCACTAGAATCTGATTTCTTTTAAATGCAAAAAATTTCCTTCAAGTTGGCTGAGTGGTTGATTAACCCTTTCTATTCCAATAATTTCTGCGGGAATACCTTTTTTTTTTTTATTTCAGGAAGTATCAGACGCAGAAGAAAACAAAACTATTTTCAAAATGAGAGTCGTCAATGCTAACCACATAAGTTAAAATGTGGTTCTCCGTGAAATTTCATAAAATGTCCAAGCATCGCATCATGTCGAAGTCAAGCCTCTACTCTTCCACTTTTTGGAGACTGCTGCCTACTGCACACAACCTGCCCTGGGTGGCACAAAAGTAGTCTTCAAACAATCTGTGGCCATATTTCGTACCATCACGTTTGCAAATTGGGAAGTCTGAAGAACCACATGCTGCTTACAACATAGTTTTAGAAGTTCACGACAAAAGCTTTTCATTGCCAACGAATGCCAGTGGGAAAATTTTTTATTCTGCCTTAACTGTTGTTATAAAAGTACACCCAATATAAAATGTTAAATTTATTCTAAAAATTTGGACTAGTAAGGGTTAAAAGGAACATTAAAGAGAGGAATACCGAGTCACACTCTAGTGCTAAATTACACCTTTGGAACAACTGCCTTGCAGTAGGCGATGCCTTGCTGAGCCACAAAAGAAAAAGTGATGAAAGGATGGGCTTGAAATTTTCGTTTAGACCCAAACAAGTGAAAATACTTCATTTTTACATGCTTTGATGGATGTGCCTTATACATATACACAAGTTATTGAGGAATTTATGATGTACTTCCATCCTTTTCTCACACTGTCCAAGTAATACTTTAACAAAAGCTGTTCAGTAACATTTTTATCTCCACATATGGTCTTTACCATTGACACAGGTAAGCCGTAGTTGCTGACCCTATTTTATTATGTACCATTTATTATATATTACTATATATTTAGTATTATGTTCCAGGAATGCAAAAAGGTAGCCAGCCTTCTTATAAATCTGCGATGCAACTCTCGTGGTTGGCACTACCTTCACAAGACTTACCTGAGATTACCTCAAGGAGTCATTGCCAGATGACACAGCTGATACCACTATTGTTATTCCATGCAGTTTAGCAAGACCTTAGCGAACACAACCTAACATACCCGATAGCAATCTGTCACTAATCATTAGAGAGAAGTGAAATAATGCACTTGTTGCTGCACAAATCTCAACACTCGGTTCAAAAGGTTAGGCATGGAAGACATGGAGACAACATGAATGAAAAGGGCCATCAATCTTCTCAACACTTGTCTTCGTCTGCTCTTGAGTTTACCTTTCGTCAAAAAATTGCACTGCTGTAGTTTAAACCAATCCTTTGTTGCACCCAACTGAAGGTTGAAGGAATCTGCACGTGGCTCAAATTTCACATAAGCAAATACAGTTCCTAGCAAACCAAGACATCGTCCCGGCAGGGCATGCGCAAATATTTTGCTTCATTCCTGTTGTGTCCATGTCAGAACGCACAACCTTTCCCACCATGAATTCTTACTTTCACCTTCCAAGCTTCCTGTCAAACCCTGGAAGAAAGGTTTCATCAGCCGCCACGCAGAAACTAGGAGAAGCATTTGAACAGTGACCACACAGTCCGGTGTCTGGCGGGGACGCTCCGCAACCCCAATCTGTACAACGACCACCACCAACCACTCCAGCGTCGGTTTGGACATTCCGTCCACCCAAGGTACACCCCAGAAGGAACACAGACACAAGGAATTTAAAACGCTTAGGAACCCATTTAGGCAAGGAAGGCAACAACTCATTTATTGAGCTACAGCAAGACGATCACGCCCTTTTCGATGCAGCTCGCAGAATCTCATTTAAGAACAAACGAAGCCCTGTTGCTTGTCATGCAGAGTGCTTTACCAAAAAAGAAAAAAAAGGGGTGTCTCCCATGAGCTTTTATTCATTTCTTTTTTCTTTTTCATTTTTTCTCTTTTTTTTTACTTGAAGAAAGAAAAGAGACAGGACACCATGTGTTGTGTGTAGTGTCACGCAACCTGCGTCCGTGGGATGTGCATGTGAAATGTACTTGGTCGTGTGCTAGTGATTATGTGCACACCACATCATTCCTCCTTTCATCCAAACCTCTCTCTCTCTTACACATACACACACGCACCAAATTCATAAGCCATGCAGCTGAGTGAGAACGTCAGCAATGATGCAAATGTTCATATAGTCATGCTTATATCTATCAGCTCTTAAGGTCCTCCCTTGAGAATAAAATGGCTTTCTGAGTAAACATAAAATGCAAGCCAGATGCAGATTCTGAATGTGACATTATCTGTAAAATTAAGGTGGAATACAAGAAGAGAATCGGGGGACCTTTCTAATGCATTCTGTCCAGGTGTCAGTGGGGGCAACTGCGAAGTTAACCGAAGCAAATGTCAAGAATGCTTATTGGCAGGGCAAGTACACCCCCGATATATTCCCGAACACCTTCAATTCAATTGAAACACTCCCTTCGTGAACCTCCTGGGTCAAATGGTATCTTCACAAATTTTAGGCATGGCACAAGACAGCTGCATGGCTTACAACATTTCACCCGCACCAGCGCAATAGTTCAGCTGAAGCCACTGAACGTTAATCTAACCATACACACACTGATCTCCATCATGTCAATCTTACGCAGCAAGCACAGCAGATTAAAGCAACCTGACAAGATCAATTTCTAGCTCCACTTGCGAGCAGAGACAAGAATGCATGACATGATGTCACACATCTCAACAGCATAAGTGTAGCAACCTTTACTCACATAAAGGAGCCTTTTAATCAAGGCACATCACTGATGCCAGGACAATTCTACAACTAAATCTAATAATGGTAGATTATCCACAGCATTCTGCAGTATAGTATCTTCATATAAGCACTACTCTGCTAGCACTACACAGGCAGGCAATGTTCTCAACTTCGAAGTCGTCGACTGTTAAGAAGTAAAATCCAGTTAGTTCAACACACGTTTGGACAAGTTGGCAATATGAAGCCCACAAGAACTGGAAAGGCAGGGCTTATGCTGCGTGAAACTGCCATGACGGAGCAGGGTCACCCTAACCTAACGGCAACCCAAACCTCGGTTTGGGACTTTCAACGAGGAGGCCGACGGTAGTCAGTCTGCCTCATTTATTAGTCAAGTCGCAGCACATCCTTGGACGTGAAGTGACTTGCTCCATTTCCATAAATGTGAACCACTTCTACTCATTCACTCCAGTGCACGCATCCCACTTCGTGCCTGACAACCCATCACACGTCAATCACACACTCGCACACAAACATTTTACCCAGGCACACAAGAATACTCGAAACAAACTCATCACACAGCTATCATTTCATTATATAACGGTTTCTCAGCAATCATTTTAGGTGCTCTATGACACTGTCTGCTCTAGCAGCATGTCTTCCAATACTTAAGGCGATGCAATAGGCCAACTGTCCTCGCCATATGCTGCAATGAGTCAGGCTCTCCCTGAACATATGTCACCCTAAATTACAATCCTTGGAAGAGAAAAAAATAAATTGTGTGCACCTCACACAAATAACCACAATCTTTTGAGGGAGCTCAGTGCAACTTTCAGCAGAACCCAAAGCTTAAAAAATAGTTTCCTGTGAGTAGCCATCACTTCCCCGGCTACTGTTCCCTAATCAAGCGTGGTGCACAGCTTTCCTGTGATGCTCTCTTGCGTTGGCATCATCATCATCATCATCAGCCTGGTTATGCCCACTGCAGGGCAAAGGCCTCTCCCATACTTCTCCAACTACCCCGGTCATGTACTAATTGTGGCCATGTTGTCCCTGCAAACTTCTTAATCTCATCCGCCCACCTAACTTTCTGCCGCCCTCTGCTACGCTTCCCTTCCATTGGAATCCATTCCGTAACTCTTAATGACCATCGGTTATCTTCCCTCCTCATTACGTGTCCTGCCCATGCCCATATCTTTTTCTTGATTTCAACTAAGATATCATTAACTCGCGTTTGTTCCCTTTCATTAAGGGAACATTATTAAGGTCATTAAGGGTTACGGACTGGATTCCGAGGGAAGGGAAGCGGTGCAGGGGACGACAGAAAGTCAGGTGGGCAGATGAGATTAAGAAGTTTGGAGGGTCAACATGGCCACAATTAGTACATGACCGAGGCAGTTGGAGAAGTATGGGAGAGGCCTTTGCCCTGCAGTGGGCGTAACCAGGCTGATGATGATGATGATGTTACCTCACTCAATCTGCTCTTTTCTTATCCCTTAACGTTACTCCTATCATTCTTCTTTCCATAGCTCGTTGCGTCGTCTTCAATTTAAGTAGAACCCTTTTCGTAAGCCTCCAGGTTTCTGCCCCGTACGCGAGTACTGGTAAGACACAGCTGTTATAAACTTTTCTCTTGAGGGATGAAGCCACCCACAAACGTAGAACTTACGCGCCACTGTCATTCCCACTTCGTGATAAATTTTTATTACCTGATGCTCTCACTCATGGTACATCCGACACTTCCCAAACTACTCAACCGTTAATAAGTGACAATTGGGCAAAATAAATATAAACACAGAAGGAACACTATCAGTGCAATGTGTCAATTAGCAATTAACCACTGCCTAACTATCGTGAAAGCTCCCTCTAACACAGTATGCATCAAACAGTCATACAAAAGAGTGCGCAACACAAATTTACAGATGCTAATTCACACTTGAGACTCATTAGAGACATTGTAAAAAAAAAAAGGAAAAACAACATACCGCAATGCAGTATGCAATGCAGGCGACCAATGTGGAGAACCTTAATTTTATTGACGAACTGATTAATTGTGCAATCACTATCTTACGGCAATGCTCAGGTACGAGACTGCACAGTGGATGGCTCTAAATTAAATTCAACCACCTGAGGTTCTTCAACGTGCTACTAAATTTAACCACACAAGCTCAACCATCAGAACGTCACAGAACCAAGAAAATTATGCTTTAACCGAAGCATACGCACAGCATACGTGTTCAAAGAAAGCGGCCGCACTGCTTATGTTTCCTGTACTAATCTCTGAACCTCCCAACATGTCCAATCGAATCTGGGGCTATGCCAAAAGGCTTGCATCCAACTTCGCACAACACTGGCAACAACTTACAGTCGCATGAAAGCAACAGTATCATGCCGTCTTTATTAACTGTCGAAATGCGGCGCCTTTCTTTACGCACATGCAGGCACACACACACACGTACACACACACATTCAAACCAATGCCGTAGGAACAATCCTACCCAATTCAGCATCCACATAACATGCAGGTACAACTATGCCCTGTTAAGTGTTTTTTCCCTCAACGAGTACTCAAAAGAGGTTCTGGATGAATCGCAGCTAAATTAACAGCAACCTCCCATATAGATCAATGGGATGCAAGATCCTAAAGGTGCACGGGCCTGCCAGCGACAAATCACACACAATGCACTGCTACAGAATTCGATACTCTGGTAAAATCTCTGTGGCCCTAGAAATGCCAGGCAAGACAGCAGAATGGTCTTGTAATCATCCAACGTAACAAAGCACAGACTGCCACCATTTCTGTGCCAGGTTTGGTGTGCCCTAGGCACATCTCTAATGTGCAATCGATACACCTCAACGAGCAGTTACACATCTCAGTCAAAAGCACCATACTGCTTGCAAATCAGAGCCGACTCCCGGCTGGTGACTATTAGAGCAGTTCATTTTTATTCATCAAAGTTTATGGGAAGAGGACCAGAGGAAATGTTACAAGCAGTTTGATAGCGGTCTGCGGCCACAGCCATCCTTGCCACTCAGATTTGAAGCATCAGGAAGAGTGACACAGGAGTTCGACCATGCGGCCAAGAAACAACTGCTGTGTGCGCTGCGGCCATTCAGCAACAAGCACTCCAAAAGAACCATCCAGCGACTTATAAAATCAGCCCTAACAGTACCCGTCTCACCAACTTCCTGCACTTCAGCAAAAACTACAGTTCGCATCAGCCAACCAGAAAAGAGGACAGTGGGGCCCTTTCTCTGGTTCTCTCTTCCGAACCAGAATGAGGGCTGGCTCCACCGCCCACCTCTGAGACGGTATTCTCGAGCGATCACTTTGTGAGATACGATCACTCTTGTGAGATTTCATGCACCTTGGTGCTGGACGTGTCCAAGCATGACCGACCGTGCTCGTGGAGCTCTGCGGCGATAGTGAGCTTTGTACAGTGCCAGAAACGCTGCCTGTCACGTGCAGACACAACCGGTGCCAAGTCACAGGAAATCATGCAAATGTATCCTTTAAAGTGATCGCTTAAGAATACAGCCCCTTTGCACAATGCCAACTGAATGGAGGCTTCCCAGAAGAACTAGTAGAGCACACAAGGTGAGCTCTCTTCCTCCCATTACTCGGGCACACAATCGTTCTCACTGCTGATTGGCAGACACAAGCCTTAGCCTTCGCTGCACTGCGTGAAAGTTGGCGAGCCACGCAGAACCTCTTTTCAGACTCTCTGGCCCAGAAGAGCATGCGTGGACCTTCTTTTTTCCCTTACTTTCTCGCCACTGTTGTGCGCAGTGTGTGGGCAGCACGTGTGTTGTCTGAGGTGTGTGCGTGATGGCCACCGTGCAGGAGACAAGTGAGACGCCACTCAGTAATTGAGACCACAGCGAGTGAACTGGAGACCAAAAGAAAAAAAAAAAAACTCGCACTCTTTGGGGGAGCTCACAGTTTACGAGAGACACACTTACGAAGACAGACCCCCAAGTCCCAACCCGAGAGAGCCAAACGAAAAAAATAAATTTATTTGTCTTCGATGAAGACTGCGTGAGGGTTCTCTAACCGACCAACGGGCACTCCAACGGCATTTTGTTACACTCCACTTATTCCAAGGCAACAACACAGAGACAGGCAACAGTTTTAACGCCGCTACAAACAGGGTGCGTCGACTTGCGACATTTTTGCTGTGCGCAGGGCTCAACACTGTCAATGGCAAGTCTGTGCAGACTCTGAACAGTCATCACTGATCGGCAAGATTACGTGCTGAAGATATAGGTACCAAGACCACATAACCGTATCCAGAGAAGACAAGCACACTACCACTGGCGCTGTCAAAATGGTTCATGCTCGGCACACCCACATGTGGACCCCCTTGCCACTTCGTATTGCCAAGGCTCCTTTTGCTAGCCCTGCTTGTGCAGCCCAATTGTTATTTGGTTTGAAAACATGTATACAATTAAAAGAGTAAAGTAAAGTAAGGACCAGGCTGCCAATTGTCCCCCAAAGGGGCAGTTCTCAGCCCAACATCATCTGTAATCTGTTGAAGAAAATACAATAGTCACTATCTAAAGAAATTGAATTCCAGTTCCTGCGTTGGGGCAGCACCAACAGCGCAGAACTTTTTTTGCTCCTATTAGGACCGTATGTACTGTTATCTCCAATATGCAAATCTCTAAGCACATAACCTTATCAGCGTGACACAGTGACAGCACCATTGCATGTGGCATTTGGTGATCACGTGACAGTTGCACAACCCCCAACCTCACCGAAAGCCCCAGCCGTCACTGCTCCTACGTCACGACCGTCACCAGCGGCCCAGCAAGCATTATCAACCTTGCACACTGTTGAGTGTTACAACTTCGGCAGTGCAATTACTTCAAAACTGGTGGCAGTGCAGTTAAACATTACAGCAGGGTCAACAATGCACAACGAAATGGGTTCACGTAGCCAATGCCAACTGCACACAGCAAGTAAGGTCGCAAGCGTCGGCACGTCCACATCTCTTGGGAAAAGCGGGAAGAGCAGAAAAACACGGTTGTTACAACAAAGGGCTGTGTTGACGAAGCAGGCTTGACGTGATGTGGGGACGCAAAGGCCAACTTAAACAAAAGGAGAGAAAGAGAGAGAGAAAAAAAAGGAAAGTTGAAGGTAGAAGTGAGAAATGTGGCAGATACAAAACCTCGTGTTCAATGTAAATCTTCCAGTAGCGGCCGGCATTCGGGAACTGCGTCACTATCTTCTCGTAGAGTGGCCGAGCCTCCTCGACTTTCTTGTTCTGTGCAGTCCGTGGTCCGGAGGCGGCACACACATGGAGCGATGGAAAGAACAAACAGAAACACAGTTGTTAGGAAAATGCAAGAAATGTCACAATGTACTTTTCTCTCTTCCAACCTGCTTTGTTCCCACACAAATGTGGGACACCCTAAAGAGAACATGAATATCTTGAAAATTAATGCTACCTTCACAGTGTTGATCCTTTATGGATGGGCGCTGCTTACAGCTGGCACGCCAGAAAAGTGTTCTTTCGCGTCGTGTTTCGGTTTTGAGTAGAGAGTTTCTGGCTAAATGCGTGCAGCCAACAGTGAATGACAGGCAGCAAGCTTCATTCATTGTATTAGAGCAGGAACGGAGGAAGGAGAACTGGCAAGCACGACTCTCTTTAAGAGAAGGAAGACCAATGCAACCGCCCCCCCCCCCCTCCCGACTGCACTGTTATCACCCAGCTTATGTAGGGGAAATGCGACAAACAGCTCTGTTTCACAGCCGACGAGAACTGCCTGCACAAGCTGCATGCAACGCCATAGGTTGCTTGAAGTGAAGCTGGCTTCCAGTGTTCTGCCTGGCGTTTCCCACAGGCAGCAAAGCTACTGCTGAAAAGGTTCCCCTAAAACATTCTTTTCTTCTTTTTATTGAATGTCCTTATTCTCAGTGTGTTCTGTACATTTCAACGAAAAAAGGAAAAGTTTCTTCACGAATCTTTAAGCTCTACTCACACGATGGAGCAAATAGCAATGTGAGCTTGCAGATTGTGTGTCACGTTATGTGTCACCCATTCCCCCAACGATCCCTCAGTCCGCCACGAAGCGTGAAACGGCGGATTTTCAGCCTGGCCGCATTTGCTCCATCGTCGTTGCTCATGCGAGGGCTGATCCAACCACGCCATCATCCTCTGCAATGTGAATGCTAGCTGTAAAGTGATCCGATTCCCGTCACATGTTAGTGACTGATTCGTCCGCAATCACATCCGTCATGCAAATCCAGTTTTATGTATCATCTGCAAATAATTCTGCATTACAGGGACACTTATGCGAGTTTCAACAATGGATGTAGCAGACGAAATGTGTAAGTCGCTGCCACACACCGCTGTGCCATGTTCCAGAGGCTTTATAACACGTTTTTCTTATTTGCAGTCTTTTTTGCCCTCTGTCAAAGTCTGACTCGATGCCAAGACTTCGTTGTCAGTATCAACCGCTCACTCCAAAGAGTGATAAATGAATGGAATTGAAGGAAAAGAATCCTAACATGATAACGCCCCAAAACACAGCAGAGACAGGACCAAAAAAAGTGCCTTCATCGGCATACATGGTCGTTAGGTACCCTTGCACTTATACTGACGTCAATGAAATTAACTGCAATCATGTTCCATTATGTTTTTACAAGAAGCATACTTAAAGCCAACACCTGTAGCATGATGATTTAAAAATGAAAAGAAACCAATAAATTATGGCGCCAGCCATCTCAAGGAGCTCTCAGAAAAATCCACGGAGGACACATAATTGGAACTCTAGATGGTGCCATGCCACTATGCCAGAAAGTGAATAGACCAATGCAAAGTGGCCCTACTGACTCCATGATGAAAGGAGAACGTTTTTTTTATGTGCTCGTGTTCAAGGCAACACCGACAACAATGCCATTGCGGGTGTCTGCTAGGGAACTGTATAGGTGTGGGGGGGGGGGCGCACTAGTGATGCAAAACTATCGGAAGTGCCATGAATATTCTCGACAGTTGAATCAATAGCAAACCATCAAAAGTGCAAAACTACAAACAGTACCACTGATTGCACACTATAGATAATTCACTATTGATAATGTAAGATCACTCATGCCGCATGTAAATACTGTAACATGAACTTCACGACGATTCCCTGTATCTAACATTGGTGGTCAGTTATAGCAGCAAAATTTTGCTAATATCACCAGTCACGTATCCCAATATATCAATAGCATTGTTAAAAGCAATCTATCTTAGTATTATCAAAAGTAGCACAGTGTCAACAGATTTTTGCTATACCAATGGTAGCTTTGTAGCAAAACATAATACTATCAATAGCAACACTATCGATAGTCTTTTTGACGCTATCAATAGTAAGTTTACCGTCAGTTTTGCATCACTAGGGACACTCCTGTTGTAGAACCATCTTATCTTCAGCTCCCTGCCTTCTGATTTCAAGCACTAAAGGTGTTTGACATGATACAAACACAGTCTGCCTCCTACCATAGTACCCCTTCAGTCCGAAGGTTATTCTACTGCCAACGTGCTGTGCACAAGCAGTGGTGCGGTAAAGCTTGTATAAAATCAGTCTGTTTGAAACACTGTAACCAAAAGCCTAAGGACTACTTAGTATGTCAATGTAGTACATGTAGCCTGAATTCTGAATCTGTACATGCCGTATCAACGCCGCCCTCCTGCATGCGCTCAGGAGAAGTCATCTAAGTTGGTTTACATGCGCGGGTAACTACATTTAAATGCATTTTTTGCTCTTAGTAACAACTTCTGCTTTCTGAATATAACCAGAGGTGCCCTCGTTTGTTAAAGGAGGATGAAAAACCACTCGTTTACATGCAAGCAGCAACTTTGGCTTCACAAGCAGTCGGGCTCAAGCGTTTCCACGCCTGCCTACAGCTCTGGTGACGCTGGCTAACCAGGCCAGTTTAACATGACCAAGCCAAGCTGAAGCCATCTATCACTCCAGTACCATGTAGTGTAGTAAATAACAAGACTTAACTCATTCACAAATGACAGTAACCACACATTACTGGGAGTGTGGGAGGTAGAACAGGCCTTTCTCCAACATGCATTTATATAAATAATAATGTGCTTAAATGGGCCTAAAAGCCTCTGCAATGCTGGCACAGGGTTCAAACTTGGGCAAGCACTTAAGCATAAATCTGTTTTCTGCGTCCCTTTCAACTCGGAAGGATTAGCAAGATTCCAAACCACGGTACAAAGGAAAAAGAATAAACTACATTTCATTTATCTGCACACACACATCTGTGGATACCAGGAAGAAAATAATTATGGTTTCGGACTTAAACAAGAGTGTTAGCTTCAGCTGGAAAATATGCCTATTCTAAAAGCTTTGTAAGTTTGCATTTTCAATTCTACAATGCTAACGGCTGCAGACTGCATCCCTGTGAACTTGAGTACACCACAAATCCTGTTTCTTCAATTATTTAAGCCCTTATATAATGTCCATAGTTGTAGCAAGAACTTGCAGTCTGTGCTGTCGCCAGCATTATGCAAGATCAAACAAGCAAACGAAGCCAAGAGGTATAAATGCGACGATGCAGTCATTGATGTCACTGTGGTACAATTCTGCGGTAGGTTAGATGTTCTTGACTACTCGCCATTAGCTTCTCACACAGCTGTCTAACTGTTGCTGTTTCATATGCTGCTTAACGGCCACTCAGGGCCATGGCAATTTCATCGCTATATGTGATTACATACATAGCCAGCAATGAGAGACTTCTCTTAAGGCACATTCACACTGGGGCATCCGGCATCTTGAGCAGCACAGAATCGCCGAAATAGCCATTGCTGCTGCCAGAATCCCTCACCGTGGACCAATCAGAACACGAGTCAGAAGTCTTGTAGAGTAGGCCAGATCCATCACCACCGCTGACGTCTGTTCTTTGACAAATGCCTTTTGTGCTCTTGATGCATAGTCAAAAAAGTGCTTTCCAGGAGGCTCAGAATTACTGCTTCTTCCTCGAGGCTTAACTTCATGACTGACGCAAAAAAGATGCATGGGAACTCCACGCAAGCACAGAAAGCATGGGGCATACGGGAACATGGAGGATACCTCGTGCATGTGTTTATTTTAGCGCATACTCGCAGATGGCGCTGGTAGTACAAGTATTGCCCACTCGTTTTTTTCCCTATGGTATATCTTGAGAGCTCTGACAGCAGGGTGGGTGGGGTGGGCAAGCAACGTAAACGATGCGACATTTCTGTGGCAGAAGAGTTGCAGTCATTGCAGACGCCAAATGCCCCAATGTGAACTAAGCATTATTTTGCATTCGTGCAACAGAGTGCCACAAGAAAGAAACACAAGAATGTGCCATGTAATTCGATGCAAGATTCAAGTTTCAGACATTTACGTCACAAAAAAAGCTATGTGTTCATTACATGGAAGGCATCACAGATCCGAACCAATTTACCACCTGGCAACTGGAACGACACACTTCTGCGAGAAGCAGCCACAGCGCACCGCTTGCCCTTGCAACGTCACATGCTCGAAACACAAAGGTGCACAAATAATGCATGATTGGACATAACGTTACATCAACAAATTGCAGCTGTAGTATGCGAGGCAGTTATTCCATAGAAAGCATCACAGATTAAGAACTGCTGTGCAAAATGCGTCGAGCAGAAATTGTATGACTTGCACTACGTGCACAGGATCCGCAGCATTGCTGACCACGTATGAAGATGAAGCATAATCCCGCAACCCTTGCGGTAAATGAGGTTAGTTACAACTGCAGCTCCAGGCACGCAATGTTGCTGTCCTGCAGTTTGGTCTAGAAGCAGTCAGATACAATTTCAGACAAAAACTTTAATAAGAGTAACTCGAGAGAGTTGCTAGATCCACAAGAATGGCTCACACTTCACGTATTTGAAGCACTTTGCAAATCTTGGTCGTGTAACACGTTGCTACCGCTGGTTACATGGCTTGCAAAGCACTTCATACAACGGACCTTTTGTATGAATCTTTGCCTGCCACCTGCCCAGATCTTAGCTGCAACCAACAGTCATTGCTGCCAGACGTACTTCTGGAACCCCTTGCTTTCAACATTGAAAAATGCAAGTAGAACATCTATGGTAGAGTAGCAAGGTTGTTCTCATTCCAAAGCAACACAGGCTATAAGAGATGACACAGTGGAATCTTTCCTCAAATTGTGACTTCTTTAATGTGCACCTAATGCTAAGCACACAGGTGTTTCTGCAGACTGCAACTATTGAAATGTGCCCGCTGTGGCCGGGAATCGCACCTGCGGCCTTTTGCTGCGCAGCAGAGAGTCATAGCCGCAGCGCTGGATACGTTACCAACTGTTGCACAAGGTAAAAGTGCCTCACTTATGTCTCCATGTTAAGCTCTGAAAGAGCTAATGAAGTACACGAGGGTGATTATTTCGTAGCCAACGGAAGCTTCACATTGTCAACAACATACCAACAACACCTACCCAAGACATACGCCTTCTGTAAGACAAAACTGACACCATTTGTAGAAAATCTATGATAGTAAATTATTTAGGATGCTCTCAGGCTTGCCAGTATTTCTTGTAGGGTTTTGAGGCTCTTCACATAAAGCTTAAAAAAATGTAATAAATATTCCAGTCTGTATACTTTAGGCCGCACCTACATCTAAGTACAAACGCCTTTTTTTTTAAGACAGCTGTACTCACAATGACACTACCGCAGCTCCAACACTGTTTTCAGCAGCCATTTGCCACTGAGCTGACTGAACAGCTGATGTCACACTCGGTGCTACTATGAAGTAGTCTAGATAACCCGTGTACAGTTTCTTAAACAGCTGTCCCACTTGCCATCAAAAACTAAAAGTGTGTGCACTCTTTCCTGAAGCATTAGAGCTTATGCAACTAAGCAGAGAGCCAACAGATTACTGATCGGAAAGTCAGGCTGCATTTTCCACCACCCTTCAGAAATGACTTCCAAGGGTCACATTTGAGAACTAAGTCTTTAAGGTCGGTCTTGACGCCTTACAGAGCAGATGCCACGTAGAATTGTGTCGGCCAAATGTCAGTCACAGCTTAAAGGGCAACTCCGGCATTTGTTTAACCGCATTAGGATACTGTCATTTTCAAATGAAATTGACAGTACTGTCACTGGTACGGTGGTTCAGTTTGCTTAGAAATTCATTGATAATCTTAAATAACCAACAAACGATATACCGAAACCAGAACTGGTAGCTGCTTCTGTGCGACGTCACGATGAGTCGATGACGTCAGATCTTACACTACCATAATGTAAACACAAACAATGCGTGCTAAACACACACTACATGTGGCAGTAATGCCAAAGAAGTGAAGCTGATGATGTCTCCTGACAACACAGGGAGCTTTCACAAATTTTACGAACTAGATAGCGGTGCTTTCAGTGACGATTTCAGCAACAGTGTAGTCTCTGACATCACAAGCACAGGGTGGCCAGTAATAAGCCGTGAGTCAGGAACGCAACCAATCTTTAAAATTCATTTTCAGGAAAACTAAATGACTTACAGCCATATTGTTTGGCACAGAAAATCAGACTGTAAAGGAGAACATATATAGAAAATTTTATGAAGATCAGTGGACATTGAAAAATCATCGGAGTTGCTCTTTAAGGCTGCAGCAGGAGATACACCATAGTAAAACAGTGGGAATTAGTGCAGAGGCACCAGGTAGTAAAGTTTGCTCACTTCCACGACATCACAACGGGCCCAACTCACTACCAAAGTAGTGAGTTGGGCCAGTGTTTTTCACACTCTCCAGGAGGCTGTTATGTTAGGGTATGTTGGTCCTGCTTCCATAATAAATTGTAGTTAGTTCCAGCATGTTCGGTGATTTTAGTTTTATTTTCACATTTACTGTTGCTTTCTATTTGCTAGGTATTGGAAGCTGGAAGTACCAATGGCAAATCTAGTGTAGTTTCGTGTGCAGAGAGTTTGTGATTAAATTCTCGAGATGTCACCAACTGCAGATGGACATCACCAGCACGAGCAGCTTTAAAGATGGTGCATGTTACTCGGAAGAGAGAGGATTACAGGACACTGTGACAAGGCGTCATTGTTTGACACTGACTGTGGCACGGACTATGTGAAACATCCAGTCTTAAACAGTTCCTTTTTTTAAAATCCCTTTTCTATTTCCCTAGTACGGGATAGCCAATCAGGTTTTCTGTGGTTAACCTCCCGTCTCCTTCTCCACAATGGCAAAATCAGTGTCATGCCCTGATAACAAGACACGGAAGCAATACGTCAATGCATGTATTACCTGCTCTAGCCCTTTCATGCTGAATACCGAACACAAGAAACGAGCCTACTATACTTCACAGACTCTTGCATATTTACGAGCACAACAAAAATGTCTGCTCAATTTATCCGCACTGTCTGCAAGCAGACGAACCGCGCTGGTGTGCCCACGTGGATCTTCAAAGCATTTTTGCTGCCTTTTAAACCAGTGTGACGAAATGGAACAAAAAAAAAAAGAAACAATGATATTTTTGATCCGAGCAAAAACGTAACCGAAACACTATTTATTGTTTTGTTTCAGAGTAAAACCGAAATATCTTTTATCGATTTTCAGTTCAAGGGGAAAGTCAGCATTAGAGTGTATCTCAGGCAGAGATAGTGCTCCACTAATCAAAGCCTGCCGCTCGACGCATTAGCAGATCGGCATGGCAGAAAAACCCAGGGTTTGCACGCTGAAGAGCTTATTTCGTTTTCTATGAGTACACGCTTTGTTACCGAAGTTTTACTGTTTATGTTCATTTAGGTTCGTTTTATCAGAACAGCATTCCCGCATTTCGAGAAGTACACTTGCTGACATCCTGCTTCTGAGATCATGCTCCGTGTCTTGACTCAAGGCACCGAGCATGATCTCGGGATTCCCAATTCCCTTATTGAGAAAAATACGTACTCTGTTTTTATTGTTTGGATGCAAACAAAAACTGTTATGAACCGTTCCATATCATTTTATTTTAGTTCCGGGGCAGTGGAACGGAATTTTTTTTTCAGTGGAGCGAGACTAATACCAGAACGTCACTGAGCATACTTCACGGTTCATTTCTGAAAGAAAACCACACCGTCTCTACATTTTGCTTCTTGGCGAAACTGAGTGCTGAAAAATGTGTGTGCACTATCAATGCACTTATGTCTACCAGAATGCACGAGAAGCTGCAGCGAGAACAGACCCCACAAATCGGCCATGCAGTGCCTTGGTGCAAGTAGTCACAAGACATTTAAGGGGGGATAAAAAAACAATCTGCTAGATCATTTCTGCAATCGCTGAATATAACCAGGCACTCCTATTTCAAACAAGGCTGACCAACTTTTGTTTCCGCAAACTCAGCTAGCACGAAGCGGTAGACTAAGTAGAACGTATTTTCAGCACGCCGTTATCGATGCACCAGTGTTAAAAGTGGGCTTCGTAAGCAAGCTCGGACGTCGCACGATTCACAGCACGCGCTTATCCACACTTGGCGAGATCTCACGCACAGAACGTGCGTGAGATGTGACACGTGTATACACGTATCTGGCTAGCCCCGAAGCGTAACAAAAGCAGCGGCTCTCACCTGTGCGTCCCTAAGCAGAATGCTCCAGGCTTCCACGTCGTAGACATTTTGTTCGAGGCGCTTCTCGGCGTTTTTCACCCTGTCCGGAATGTACCCCTGCACGACACAACCAGAGAAAGGTTAATCCGCTGCGCTCGGAGCAGTTGCTGCGGCCGACCGCGACAATGCGACGGTCAGCTAAGAGACGGCCACTTTCAGCGTAACCTATTTCGCAGCTACATCAGCAACCGATGACGAATAACGAATACTTATCGACACCCGTTTCTCTCGCGATTTATGGTTCGTAACGTTTCCGAACGGGGAACACGCGGCAGCAGACACTGAGCTGCCAAGATTCTTTTCACTGAAATTATTGCGACCGTGTAGTAAATGACAACTCGTCCACTTTAGGCTTAGCGGTGCCGGGTCAAAAGAACCTGCCACGAATTGTCTTTCGTTACCTCCACGTTGCCATATACAAGAACTTTAACCACACGCAATTATTTTGAGAAAAGCGGCCGATGCATTACCTCCATTTGAGCCAGGCCTTCGCGCTTCGAACCAGAAAACATCTTGGCCCAGCACGATCGGCCTCACTTCACATCCCAACAAAAACTGGCGTTTCGAGTAATCGTCACCGGTGTCGCTGCAGTCGGTTGCGACGACGCAAAGCATCGCCTCCTTTAAAGGAGGTACTAATTTAAGCATATTGACAAATTTTGTTAAGGTCTTTGTTTAGAAACCTCGCAGCTATTTTTTCTGCGAGATGTTTGCTTTAAGATGCTTACTTTTATTGCTGTGTTTGGGCGCCATTTTTGAGTGGAATTATGGCTCTAGCGACTCCGCGGGGGGAAGCGCTCGTCCTGTCTGGTGTTCCTTTCCCCTCCTCTAGTGTGTGGGTTTGTTTGTGCTTCAAGTCAAGTTTGCAGTCTCACAAACTCGCCCAAATTTCAGCAATTGACACGTGTACCAATACGCGTGACACGCGTGTCAATATGAATTGCGATTGATTGATTTGTAACGTCCCAAAGCAACAACCTGGCTATGAGGAACGCCGTAGTAGAAGGCACCGGATAAATTTTGACCGCGACGGTTCTTTGGTATTATCTCTACCTGAATTTCTGCATTCTGCCATCCACAGGAATGAGGCTGCCGCGGCCATGAATCGAACCCACTACCTCGTGATCAGCAGCAGAAGTTGTGAACCTTTAGTCGACGACTAAAGTGCGAGAGCTGCAGTGAAAGCTTGCGGCCACCATGTTTTACAGCAACATGCGTCTGAGGCGCATCTTTGGCTGCGCTATAGACCGTTTTTTCGTAGGCGCCGCCATATTGTGAACGCAGTGGCGCCGCCTATGAGCAGCGCCATACTGGCTTGGGTGAAAGCGGTCTTTTGCATGGCAGTTATACGCTCGGCGGTAGGTTCTGGCGTTTTTTTTCGCGGTCGCGCGGTCTGTTTAGTATGACGTGCGTCTTCTACGTTGTAAACGGTTCTGTGAGACGTGCTGAAGTGGTTTAAGGCGTCATGGCCGGAATTTTTGCTGGCGTTGGCGTGGACGGAACACGCTGCGCGATGTGCGCGCGCATATTTGAGCCTACAATCAGCCTCGGAGATAAGTTGTGTATTTCTGAATGTTCCAATCACTAATGTGACCTTATTGCAGTATTATCCTCTATTTCTAAGCTGCGGTTTAGAAGCCATGAAACATAATCGACGGTCGTAACAGCGTGGGTACCATTCTGCTACGATAGGAGCTGCGATGTTATGCTTTGACAAGCGTTCAAACCGTTCGCTGCAGGTTACATTGCGTGACTACTTGGTTCGATAGATGAGGTTTGCGCCCCTGAATAAAATAGTCTTGGCAAGTAATAGCAGCATGCCTTACAGTCTGAATTAAGCTTGTGCAGCAAAGGGGCTGTTTACGAACTGCGCGAGCGTCCTAAGCAGTGGTAGGTGCTGGATTACAGATAGCTTCGTTCTATATACCGCATGGTCCAAGCATACAGCATCAGCGGTTATAAATTCATAAACGCTGTGCGGCGTCACTATGCGAGGTAGTATTGCGGCGTTAGCCCGTTTTCTCTTGCTTTTTCGAGGAAGAGGATGATAACCGAATTTGTTTTTTCGGTTACAGAAATTTTATTACAGTTTGTTATGTTTTTATTACAGAAATTTTGTCCTCAAGAAGAGGCTTCGCATTCTTTCTATGCGATCCCTCTCATATATTATGGCTGTATACAGGCCAAAAAGGACATGCCGAAGCGCACAGCTTTCATATGTATCGTGCTAGTTCACCAACCGCTGTGATCGCTGTGTTGAGCAGCGCCATTGGCCTCATGCAGGAAGGCTAGCGTAGGCATATGGTAATTTGAAGCCTACTAGACTTGAAATGCGCGAGAACGATGCCGGTGCATCACAAATATTTGATAGCGCCTGCCGCTTAGATGTTTCGTGGTTCCCTTATGTTGGCCGTGCACGAGGATGCGCTCTTATGCTTTATGTTTTACTCCCTACGCCAAGCGATCAGATAGTGAGCACATTTACCAAGGTCGATTCAAATAGGTCGCGAAGCTTCGGGCGAAAAGCGGTTCAGTACAGATTGTCACCGGCATCAGCATGGGGGATTATGGGCGCAGCGATTGAAGCGCGACTATGTTTGGAGGAAACAAACATTGGGAAAGAAAAACGCGTTTTTTAATTCAAACGAGACACAGTTAGATTCATTCAACGAAAATAAAATTCCTAGACAATTTTATACATTCGTGCCGAGTTAAGAAAATACAAGTTTAATTTTATTATTATTAATAAATGCATTCCTTTTCAGCGCCCATCGCTACAGGGACCGTTGACGCCACTATCACTCGCAATGCAATGCACGACTTGAAATGGGCAGAAAGGCGCACTCGTATCACCTGTTGAAATACGCCCCCCTCACAGTTTGTGCTTTCTTGCTTGTCAAAGTTTGTCTGAATTAGGTGACGCGGGTAGCTTCATTGCTTCTTAATGTGTTCAGTCAAAAGTAGTGAGTTACGACCGCCAGATAATTGTGTAGTTGTTCTCGTGCGACTGCGCTGGCCGACGGGCTTGGCATCCAACAATAGGACCAGCACTCTACACCTAAAGCTTTCGTCGGCCTCCAAAGAAAGTATGTTCTGTGCAGGGATGCGATTTCGACAACCGTATGGCTGGCCTTTTCCTGCATCGCTTTCCACGCTGAAAGCTCGAAACGCCCATCAAGTCGAATGGCGGGGCATTTGAATATATAGCTCCAAAGGAAGAACAACAAAACAAATTTCGCGCCTTCGAAAACAAAATGACGTCACTTCTGCTTTTAACGGACATGGCGTCACATTATTTTTTCTTCCGCCGGAAGTGTTCCCACCACATACAAATGGCGCTAAGCCCCATGGACCGCCGATGGACCGCCATGATTTGAACGTATGGGTACACTGTAGTATGGGCTCCTACGGAAGCTTCGCTACCAGGTATATTTACCTTGCATTTACCATTTCATGCTGCTAATACAGACACACCGGTTTTCTTTGTTGAATTAAAACCGATATAAGCAAAATAGTTCGCAACGCATACACACACCGCGACTGATAAATGTGCGTATACCGCGGCTGATAAAACGCGTCACATTTTTGCGCCCCCAAGAGATACTTCCGCCTACTGTAGTTACCGATGCAGCGGAAGGCTGCCCTGACGACCTTATATGAACGGACATGGCGTAAATTTCACAAAGTACGATCTAAAACATCTCCAAATCGTTCCGCAGCACGCGACAGCAATACTTTCAAGCAGCGCCGCGCCGGATCGCCCAACCCAGAGAGGAGGAAAGGCTCTCCGCGTGCCCTATCCTCCTCGCCCGATGAAAAGGTCTATATGAAGCGCCATTATTGCCGTATACGCATGTTCGTGAGCATTTGCGCGGCATCAACGGCGTTCCCAAAACTCTGGATGTTTACTTCGCAGCGTGGTGCTTTTTTGCGCGAGTCGGCGCCATCTACATTCAGTAGTAATTTCACGATGCAGATATTGCGTTGCACATTTTCTAACCTGGCATCACCACGCCGAATCATCTGCCCCTCTCTACTCTGATTCAGTAACTCTAATAGACCACTGCTGGTTACCTGGTTTAGGAATTACAAGTGACCTGTGCAACTCCAACGTTGGCTCCCTAATCCACACCGCTGTCTTCCTGTCTTCTCACGTTAAGCCTACCATTTTTCTTCTTCTCAAGATTCACTTTGTTTCGTCCTCATAGCTAGGTCAGAAGCGGCATAATGAGCAGATACTTTTTTTTTTCCTTTCAAGAATATACGTGCAAGTTGCCTTCCATGGGTTGAGGGCCCCCTCATGTGCACTAAAACCCATTTTTATTCGCCTGGAAATTTCCTTTTTAACGTCCGCGTCCGAATGATCACCTGGACTATATTAGAGATCTTTATAATAGCGGATCCAATAGTTTGGGGCCCCAAAGAGCTTTGCGGGTGTTAGCGTTGGGGCATGCAGGAGTGAAGGCTTTGCGTTTGCGGATAGCTGGATGGATGGATGGATGTTATGAGCGTCCCCATTGGAACGGGACGGTGGGTTGCGCCACCAAGCTCTTGCTATTATACTGCCTAATGTCCTAGATAGGTTAAACAATAAAAAAAGAAAGAAGAACACTATGAACTACCAAACCCAAATTTTCTGATCCCCTATTTCGAACTGTGCTTTTGTACGCCTCCGTTGTTTGTCGTTTCCCTACTTTGCTTCCACCAATCTTCCAATCGCATCTTACTAATCTCTATTACCGACATGTTTACTTTACCCCTGCTCTCGCTGAACCCAAGGGTTTCAAGGAGGCCAGTGGTGCCTAAATCGACCGCTGGGTAGACGTCTTCACATTCTAATAAAACATGCTCAATGGTCTCCCTAGCTTTACCGCAGCAAGCACAGGCTTCTTCTTCCGTCTTATATCTCGCTTTATAGGTGCGTGTTCTAAGGCATCCCGATCTCGCTTCGAAAAGTAATGAGCTTCCCTTTGAGTTATCATAAATTGTTTGTTTCCTGATTTCGTTTTTTCCTCTTAAGTAGTTACTCATGGCAGGTTTCTTTTCCATTGCCGCCACCCATGAGATTATTTCAGCCTCTCTGACTTTCTGCTTGACCTTCTTTGTTGCTGTGTTGCCCACCCTACATGCCGCATACTTGCTGGTAAGCTTCCTAGGTCTTTTCCTCCACTGTGAATCCATGTTTTTCCTGTACAGATACCTGAACACTCTCCCAGCCCATTTACGTTCTTCCATATTCCTCAGTCGTTCTTCATACTCAATTTTACTGCGAGCTTCCCTCACTTCAAAATTAGTCCAGCCCATATCACCCTGCACAGCTTCATTTGTAGTCTTCCCTTGAGCGCCCAATGCGAGGCGACCCACTGACTTTTGGTTCCCATCGAGTCCTGATTGTACCCCTCATTTAAAGCAAACAACCGCATTTTCAATAGTAAGTCCTGGAACCATAACACCTTTCCACATACCTCGGAGGACCTCGTACCTATTGTATCCCCATAGTGCTCTGTGCTTCATTATGGCTGCATTTCTCTTCCCCTTCACTGCTATTGTTTTTTCCTGTGTTTCCATATATCTATTGCCTTCGTTTATCCATATACTAAGGTATTTATATTCTGTTACCCGAGGTATTTCCTGGCCCTGTATCTCCACTGTCTGTTCACTGTTTTCATTGAACACCATATAACACCTGATTTTCTAACACTAAATCTCAAACCTAAATTGTTGCCTTCCTGTCCACAGATATTCGCCAGACGTTGCAAATCACTTTGCTTGTTAGCTAGGAACACAATGTCGTCCGCATAAAATTACATTACGCAAATTAGCGTCTTGAGCTGACATCGCCACTACGGCGTGAAAGAAAAGCTATTAGAAACAAATAAAATATACAATTTTATGATAGGAATAGTAATTTTGACTGGCGTGCATTCGCGTTTAATTGCAATTTAGAGGTTATTCTGTAAGCAGCAAACAATTAGTTGCGCTTAGTTTTGAGCAAACTGACTTTACGTGCCTTTACCAGCCAAGCTTAGCCGTGTTAGGCCTACGAGTCATAAAATCCACAATCGAATTCGGAATCAGCGGCGTCTAATGAATCAATCTTCATAACACACGCTAGTTGAGGGAAAGCGACAACCGCAGTCACTTCTCCTAGCTTGCGAACTTCACGCGTTATCACGAATCAAACCGAGTTTGGTGCTAGTTAGAGCCGTCGCTTCGATGGGTGCCGCCATGTTTGCTGACGCAAAGCTTTTGGGGCCGCTATTTGGGCTCCCGCTAAATCGGTGAAATAGCGTTCCCAACGCAAAACCCAAAGGCAGTTTGCGTCTCGCGCATGCGCAGTGGCTTCGACGCTATTTCTTTGGGGCCCCAAAACGTTTGGGGCCCCTATTCTAAAACTCTCAATTGATAAATGTACCATTGCGCAGCTTGAATACTCAAGAGTATCAGTCAAGATCAATACTTGTTATACCAGGTTATTCAACATCAGATTTCCGCGTATTAATATTTATGCTTATCTTCAGAGTATTTGCGGGTTTAAGATAGATTGCATTGCTGCTGCAGCCAACAGTCTTCCGTACGTATTGCCCTGTCGTCTTCCTTCGTTGCAATATCAGCCAGAACATAAATGTATTTCGCGCCACATTTTGGGTGCTTAATTAATTATCGAACCTGACGCAAGGGATGGCGCTTAAAGCAAATTTAAACGTTATATATGCTTCAAGCCCTGACTTGCTTCTCAATATGCAAGAATGAATGAATTAATTCTGGGATTTTACGCTCCAAAACTACTATTCGGTTATGAGGCATGCCGTATTGGGTGACTCCGGAATAATTTTGGCCACCTGGGAATCTTTAACGTGCTCCCAATGCACGGGACATGGGTGTTTTTGCATCGCTCCCATCGGAATGCGGACGCCGCGGCCGGGACCGATCCCGCGACCTTGTGCGGGTCAATTATGCAGTTGCACTCTACTGCCTAAAACTATTGATGGTAAAGGTAGTTCTGTATATGTGTTAATATTAACCATTACGAGCCTAGCGCAAATCCAATTATGCCCGCCGCTGCTACGGAACCTTTCAATTTTCATTTTGCCACGAATCTTCTAAATCAGACGTAATCGTACACTAGAACACACGCGGTTATACGTATAAACTCCGTGCGCACATTAATGAAGAAAGTTGATTGGTCAACATATAGAGCCACTATTAGGGGTTGCGGTTTCCGTTCCCTATTACGTTAGTTAGAAGTATACCTGGTATCTGAACCACGAATAACGGGGCGTTCTCGGGACCTTTGCGAAGATGTTTCAGCAGACCGTCTCGGAAACCGTGCGGGCACGTGACGTACGAGGAGCCATCGCTTTTCGAAGGTGTCCCACGAGCAGTCTCGCAACGGCGACTCTTCCCCAAAGGAGCAGGTGGCGGCTCGGACGACCTTCGAGTCCACTTTCGCCCGTTTCGAACGAGTGAGCCCAGCGCGCCCGTTCGCGCGCCACTTATTTTAGCACGCAACGGTTCTCCGCGGTATCGTTGCATAGCGCGAACGCGCATGCTTCGCTGGGAGCGCTGCGCCGTGGCCGCTCGTTAGTATGCGCCAACGCTCCCGGCGAGCAGACGATCAGACACGCACAAACAGACGAGAACGGCGCGCATGCGAATTAATAGCAGACGACACAAACACACAAGCAGACGACGCTCGCTTTCAAGAGCGGACGATGCACACGTCCGAGCCGGCGATAGGGGCAAACACAAAAGCAGACGGAGCAACAACAGCAGAAGACAAGTGTGCAGCCAAGCGTGGTCATCTGGTCGCCCGCGGCGCGATGTGGTCATTAGGGCTCGAGCGATGAATGGAGCACCTCGCGAAACTCGGGTAGATGTTTAGTAACAATGCCGCGAGTGACCTGTAAGGGGTGAGTTTATGACCCAACTGTACCCCTAAAGAAATTTGTCCGGGATGGGTTTAGCGGCGGCCCACATGTACAGCGATGTGGGTCACCGTGGGAACATCAACAGCCGCCGACACGGTCGAGAGGATTTCGCCCGAAAGCACCGGCGAATCTCCAGGCTGCGAAACCGGGTGTAACGCCTATAACCCCTTCGCGAGAAAACGCAAGCCGCTTCGCGCTGTCATTCACGCCTCGCAAGATGCGGGGTACGAACTTACGAAGCAAAATATAATTCACTACTGGTAAACAACGCAATATAACAAACGCTGCGCCTTTATTAAAAACCACGAGCGCATGGCAGAAGCAGCACCTTGAACGAGACTTCCAAGAAATAGACTGCCCTCTCCCACATACCCGGTTCGACCACCTGCCCTGTATTTCGGCTTCTTTTAATACGATATCATTCAACGGCTAAGATGTGAGTATAGGTATAATACGTGCACGAGGTGCTTATATAAATTTCGGCGTTTTAAATGCCGACACCACGATCTGATTATGAGGCACGCCGTGGTGGGGGACTACGGATTAATTTTGACCACCTGGATTTATTTAACGTGCAACCAACGCACGGTACATGAGCGTTCTTGCCTTCCGCCTCCATCGAAATGCAGCCGCCGCGTTGGGGATCGAACCGGCGACCTCGTGCTCTGCCATAGTGGTTAATGGCATAGCATTTGAAGAAGTGTTCAACGGTGGCGATATGCTTTTCTTCTATCACATACTATATATGTGTCTGTCTCAACTTATCGGAAACCTAGGGCAGTGAATGTACTTGTCACTTTGTCTGCTCGTCTCGATCACAACAGTGTTGTGCACATAAGACAACGCTCTCGACGAACAGACGATACCAGTTAATACTGGTATCTTTCCAATACTGTGTTTTCACATAAAATGACGGCAAACCTTTAGCGCCCAACGCGTCAGCGTCTGTTCAGGCATCGCCTCCTCTATTTGTTTTGTCCGCGTCATGTGTGACGTCACGGATTTCAAACGTACCTTCTCGTATTTGGGCCGTTTCGGAGGAGGAAGATCAGTTCTAGAAACTTGTTTGGGTTAGTGTTTCGTTTCCTTTGGAATGCAATGCAGTCCTTCTGTAGCGGTAAACAGTTAACACACCAGAGCGGACGCTGTCAGTGCATGTGACGTCAAGGCGAGGTGGTACAGGAACTTCACGGTGGCGTCGACGGTGGCGTCTTTCTTTTTCTTTCCTTAGCATGAATTCTGGCTTACCGAACCTCATATATCTGAAGGATGATAACTGGCACCGTTTTTCTATTGCAGAAGCTCAGCTTATACTGGCCCAGCATAACTTTCTATATTTAGAATCCCATGCAATGTTCACCAATTGTAGGTGTTCCTACAAAATCAGCATGTGCGGTTTGTTATCTTCCAATCAACTTAAGCAACCTATACATATTTATATATAACAAGTGCAATTAGTGAGCCGTGCAAGTGACTCTAAAAATAGTAAGCTATGAAATATATATATAGCAACCGCATCGAACCGTTCTGCACGCGTCGACAGCATCTGCATAGTGTCCCGTATGCCGCACCGGGCATGTGGATTCAAGGGCGAAACCGCGTGTAATTGGCGCAAGTGTTTCCGCGTCGCGCGATATGCCGCGCGCTGTTTCGCATGGAGACGCTTTCGCCGCACGTCCGCCATTGTAGCGCGATCCTCCAAAGCGGGCAGACGACACGTCTGGCCGCCCACAAGTGGTGGAGTTCGTCTGCTTGCAAAACGCGCCCGGATGTGTGCCGCTGAGCAAAGCCGTTGTTTTTTGCGAGCGTCATTAAGATGGAACACTTGCAATTCATATACCGCGCTCTCGAACAATGGCTGTCCGCGCTCGACGGCCGGGAGTCAGGCGCGTCAAACGCTCGAAAGCTGAATTATGAAACACGCACGAAAAAAAAAAAAAAAGAAGGAAAGAAAGAACAGGGTTTCGGGTAGGAAGCGAGAGATTCGCATGCAGACAGCTGTGCTGGCGTCATCATTAACGCGAGCCCGGGCGTATAGCCCACGCAGGTTATCGTCTGCTTCCGGCAACCGCTTTTTTTTTTTTTTTTTGAGCTGCACCTGACATCATTTTTTGGTTTATATTCTCACGCCGCACTTCTTAACATTCAGTTTTAGCGTAGCGTGCTTAGTGTAATAGCGGGATCCAAATGCGCATGCGCAGAACGCTAAACGACCCGTTGAGTTTAGCGTATACGCATGCGGACGCAAAGTTAGGGGACGCTAAGCGCCGGATTTACAAAATGACGCAGAAAGGTATATAAAATATATCCCCAAAGGAGTACAAAAGGACGCTTAGCCCTTAGGCTCAGCAATATAAAACAGACTACTTCCTTCTGCATTAAAAATGTCGTTTTCGTCGTACTCGGCCACTATAGAGCTGGACCGAGTTCTTCGTGTGATGAATCCCGCAATTTACGTAAAACATGGCCGCTTCGAACCGTATTTGGTGTCCCTTTTGTAGAATTCACTTCGTTCGTGGCAAATGACTGTAGACGGGTTTCGCTTAGTCTGAAGCCACTTCGACGACATTATGGATGACCTGCGGAGTTTTCGAGACCGCTTCTCGTTTCCAACGCGTCGAAGCCTAACGACAGAAATGATGATGATGATGATGTGTGTGCGTGTGCGTGTATGTGCGTCTGTCTGTGTGTGCCTTTGTCCTTTGGAACGGGTGGCTTATGTTCCAGCGCCCCTAGCCGTAAGGTTTTAAATAAATGAGTCACAGAAAATAAACGAATAACCAAAAAATCCGTATGGCTTCGACCGAAAGGAGAAGCATCGATTGCGATAGCAAATTAGTAGGCTACTATACAAAGCAAGGATAGCAGCTTTATCGGTCGTATAAACACGTAAACATTCGCTTACTAACTAAATCAACAAGCATGGTGTCAGCAGCGCGCGCAGGCAAACACATCTCACTCGATGAGCGCGGACACTCGCTGTCAAAGCGCTGGCACGAGGAATAGCGGCAGCAGCAGCGAGCGAATTCACCTTCGTGCTGGCTCTCGCTTCAACGCCAACTAAGCGGCGGGAACAGACGATGGGGTTTTACGTGCCAAAACCACGATCTGATTATGAGGCACGCCGTAGTGGAAGACTCCGAAGATTTGGACCACCTGGGGTTCTTTAACGTGTACCTAAATATAAGTACACGGGTGTTTTCGCATCCATTATGCAAAAAAGAGAGGTGAGGCGTGCAGACAGCACACAAGAGTAGAGAAGTGGACAACACGAACGCCAACTATCAACTGAAGGGAGCACATGAGGCGAAAAACGAAAGAAAACACAAAACTCATCTGCGGTACATGTACCGGTCTACGTGAGAGATAACTGTTAAGACACTTAATCTCTTCCTTATGTAAAGTAATCTAAGGCTGACTCCCGCAAGCACTTCCGCCATTATAGATATGCCATGCCTCTACCATAAGATGCGCATCTTCATTCTTATGCCTGTACAATATCGCGCATTCATCTAACTCTGGCGTGCAGTTACAATCTTGGCAATGCTATAGCGAAAGATTAGAAGGCGATCCGCCGGTTAACGACCTTTTATGTTCCATTAGCCGCTGATTGATACATCTTCCTGTTTGCCCTACGTAGAACTGGCCACAGCTAAGGGAAATCTTATAAACCACACCCATACGACAGTTAGTAAAACTGTTGGTCTTATTGTGCTTCACTAGACAAATATCTGTTCTTTTTTTGCCTTTTACCTGCCCTTTTTTCTCTGTACGGCAGCGCATATCTTACCTAGCTTATTGGGAGCAGTGAAACCAACATTAACAGCATATCTACTTGCAACTTTTTTAAGCCTATGCGACACTGAATGAATGTACGGAATAGCCACTACTCTTTTTTTGCTATTACTGCTTTCTGTAATCACGTCCGTCCCCCTCGAAACCGACTTCTTTAGGCGCTCAGCCACAGTGGCCACAGCTACACTAGGATAACCTGCTTCTAATAGGCGCCGGACCTGCGAATTAAAACTGGCGCTCATTTTGTGCATGCACGATCTGGTGAGAGAATACTTAAGGCACGACATGGCAATTCCGTTTTTTACTACTTTGGAATGCTTGGATTGAAAGTTTAGCAACGGCTTCGAAGATCTTGGGGAGTACTGCCAACAAACGTGGTTTTCTTCGAAGACCAAGGAAATGTCGAGAAACTGAATTACGTGTCGCTCAGGTAAACTTTAATCCTCCTCCATAAAGTTTAAGTTGCTCACTTACTGAGGTAGGAGAGGAATCGAATTCTTCCCTATTGCAGAAAATCAGGTAATCATCAACGTAACGAAATACCTTGGTAACGCTATCACCTAAGGCTTTCTCTAAGCATCTGTCAAGCTTACTCAGGTAAATATTTCTAAGAATAGGGGCAACCTTTGAGCCAATACAAATGCCTGATTTCTGCAGAAAAACGCCATCTCTCCACCCAATGAGCGTCGACTTCAAGTACATTGAAATAATTTCTGGAAAAGCTACCGTGAAAACACCGCATCTGTCGATAAAAGCCGACTCTTGCCCTTGTTCTTGAATGCACTCATTTACGGAATTTAGCTACCCGTCATGCGGCAAGGAATAATACAGGTCTTCGATATCCATACTAAAAGCTGTACAGTCACCAGGATTTTCCTCTCAAATACTGGACTAGTGCCTGAGAATTACGCAAACAAAAGGGGTCTGAAAAAACTAGTGAAGCTAAGCAGTTCTGTAGGTAACTAGCGACACAGATCTGCCACGTCCCTTTCTCTGACACTATAGCACGAAAAGGAATTTCTTGCTTATGGATCTTCGCCGAGAAAAACAGTTCTAAGGTGACGGATTTTGCTTAAATTTCTTGACATTAGAGTCAACCCTATCAAGATTATGTCTTGACAGGAGGTCAACCACACGTTGCTTAACTGCCGACGACTTGAGTTTTACTGGCCGTAAATTCTTTTCTATGGCTGAAATTGCTTTTTCTGAAAACATGTCATCTGGCATAATTACGAAATAACCTTCCTTGTCGGATATTACTGGTCTAAGTTTATGCTCCACAGTTTATGCTCCGGCACATGACCCGACTGACACGTGGCGATGGTACTCGCTTTGAAAGTTCCCGTTCCCTCTATGCGCAGGAAAGCGTCCTCTTTACCATTGTTCCAAAATATTTGTCATAGTCCACACCTTAAAAGAACGAACTTTTTAACTAGCAAACTTAAGTGCCATGTCGACGTCCCTTTTTGTCAAACTAATCCCTTTTCTGGTTCATTCATCCCGAAGACAGCCACTGAACGGAATCGCTTGCTCACCTCCGTCATCGCCGTTCTCAACGCTTCCGCGTTTGAATCTGCTACTGAAGAATACTACCGTGAAATTCTGAGCAAACGCTCCTACCCATGCATAAAATAACACAAAATGACGCAATTTAGTGAGAAATAAGTTTATTGTTCAGCCGCCCTTCTGCCCAATCCCGGTAGTTCCCCGTAGTCATGGTATCTGCATAGCCATAGCCATCGTCAGTCGCCATTTTGGTGAAACGTGACAAGTGTCACATGTGAATCAAGCGCGAGACACACATAACGCCGTGTCATCTGGCATTAACGAAAGCACAGGCACATTAACTAGCGTGCCTATACTAAGCATCCTTGGCATTAGCCGTAACTCCTTATGTATGCCAGTGGACTCAGCTTTCTTTCAAAAAACTGTCTTTTCTTCAGTCCCTCTTCTTTTGCTTTTTTGCGCACCTACGTCAATTTTATGTCCCATAATGTCTATGGTCTCAATATGACACAGTACAACGCGACCCATGCCATAAAAGCACTCATCATTCATCGTGCTCACTATGTCGACTACCGAGCCGTGCGCTTCACCTGCACATTACTGTCGAGCGGTGCTTTATTATCTCCACGTTTTTTTTTTTTTTATTGATTTCGAATGGTTTGCATTGTAATGTTTAGTAAACTAACCATTCATTTCTGCACTGTGTGCCCCGTGTGTGACACATTTCCACTTTTTGTTTCTTTTTTAATCTCGAGTTGTTTGCGTTGCGATACATGCTAAACTAACGATTGACACTGGGTGCCACGTGGCTACTTTGCTGCCGCCCCTGCTTATATTACGTGTTTTGTTCCGGCCGGAACGTGTCTGGATATGGTCTATAGTTGTGAAGCGTATCTCTTTCTTCTTCTTTTTTTTCTTTGTCACGGGCGATATGGCTGTACTTTCGCGAGTATCGAATGTATGTCAACTGTCTGTAATACTCAGTGTCCTATCACTTTTCGCATGATCAACTTCGCCGGTGGTGTCACCATATTTATGTTGTTTTTCTCGTCGTTATTACTGTGCACAACTCCATCTCATGTATCGCGGGTTTATAAGCAAACCCAAATGCATGTATTGTTACTTTGACAAAGGCTGGTCCACCAGCCAAAACTTCAGTGAAATATACAGCGGAAATGCAACGCACGTCGTAGTCTCTTTCTCTTCATTATATATATATATCAGAACATCTGTACACACCGAACATTTTAACACCCTCAGCCTTAAGGGAGAGCATCGTCTCGCTGATAGGCACAAATTAGGTTATCTTCTTTGGCTGCTTTTTCTGACAAGTTAACATGATGATAGTTGAAGCGCGACAGACGACGTGAAAACTGCGCGAAAAGAACCTTAGTAGCTGTCGCGGTCAAACTCTGATGTCAGATATTTTGGTGGCGGGCAGAATTATTTCATGGTTTTCAAATACCACGTCCCTCGATGTTGCCTGTTGGACAAGCTTTCTTTTTTTCATAACCTTGAGGGCGGCAAGCCTATACCGAGGCGCAAGACAGCGCCAAAGAATTTTATAGTGCTACAGAGCTCACGGACATTTCCCCTCCAGTTATTTCTGGCAAACAACTTGTAAAGGCGACGTGCACAGTTGAGCCGTCTATCCCTGTACGACATGATACGAAATGCTTCATGAGAGGTCTCTGTCGATAGCGGCACCTAAAAGATTTGCGTGTCCCGCGTGGAAGCTATGGTATTGCTTGCCCGTTGATTGTTATATAGCGTTATAGACGGCATGGGGCTGCGGAAACCACGAACGCGCACGTTTATGAGTGCCAGAGTCATATGGCCGAGTATAGTATCGTCCAAAAAATCTTTGAAAGCTGCACAGAGTCTTGAATGGTTTACTGCTGATCAGGAAGACAGGGAGATGTGGGTTCTTCGGAGGCCTCTAATCGTAAGGGAGATAGATCTTTGCGAATGTCTTTATGTCTACTCGCAGAAGTGCAGACTCACCGCTGTGGTTCAGTCTTATCTAAACGTTGCTGTATTCTTATTTTTTATTTGTTAAACGAAAACACCACAGACATTCTGTAAGCCCACGAAGGGTGGTTACTTAATTAATTCAAACACGATTTCTGACGCGTTGATTCCGGTACCACTGCGCATAATTCATTGCCTTACAACGCGGCCAGGACTTAATCTTCTGAAATTGGCGATACGAGTGGAAGTGCGATAACGCGTCAGGCAATTTTTTTAGTGTTACATGCGTGTGTAAGTGGAACATTTGCAACGTGTGTGACCGCGCTCACGTGACTAGGCGACGAGTCACCACTCTCCTTGTGACCGCGTTTCGTTCGCCACAAACCGCGGAAAGCACGGAACAATCCGAATAAAGCAAACAGCGACGGCGCCTGACTCATATCGCTGAGTCATCGCCTCCCCTGGAACCTTTCTTTACGCCGTCGACACGGGAATGAAGGAAGCCACGGACTGGTCGGAACAGTACATGGTGTCCTCTCATGAAAGTCGCTTGGCGATGACTCACCGTGTCCTGCGTGACCGTATAATTCGTTCCATCAATCTCAAAGACGGGGAACCATCCGAATAAAGCCTCGAGCACCTGAGTCACGTCGACCCAGTCACCGCGTGAGCGGGTGACTCATAGCGTCCCATCGTGGCACGTCCCTCGTTCCCGAGGTAATCAGAAATGCGACACACACTTGGAATAAAACCGGCTTTGCGCGGGTATACCGTCGCACTTGAATCCCGTTCAGACTCGCCACGTGACATCCCACCCATCTTTACAAAGAGGTCAAGAAGAAGGTGACTCACCGGCCAGGACTATAGGACAGCAAGAAACTTAGTTATGTATCTTTTTTTGGCAAGAGTTGCGCCTAAGGAAGAACAATCACAGGGAAAAAACGAAGTAGACGAAAAGAGAGCTCTTTTCGTCTACCTCGTTCTTTTCCTGCGATTGTTCTTTCTTAGGCACAACTCTTGCTAAACCATAACCGTGCACCAACTCGCCCAACAAAAAAAGTTGTTCTGTAGAAACCCAGTCATCTCAGTCCGTTTTTTTTTTTATTTTAACATCGCGTGCGTTTATTTGCATACCCTTTTGGCAAGTTTGGTGATATTCCTATAGGAATTATAACACCTGTGGGTGTGTGTGTGTGTTTTTGCAAGAACTGAAATGTTACACCTCAATAATGCAAGCGTTGACTATCAGACTGTCTCACATTAACAGGCGCGTGTCTTTGTTTTTTTTTTTTTGAGGTACTCGACGGCAGATTGTAGTTAAAACAAATATTATTGTATCGCGATTTCATTGCGATATCAATCATACGGAGGCTCGACTCGCATTCGTTGGCGTCACTTTTGGCGCCGTCGTGCTGTCGTGCTATCGACTGCGCATGCGTGTCCCGCCTACGAAGGTCATTAGAAAGCGCCCAGCTAGAGACGGCCCGTCAGAGTTTCGCTCTATCGGCCTGGTACACCAAAACCAGGGACAGCGTCCGGCCTATATCAGCTGGCATGGGCGTTGGTAGCACGAACACTATGATATAATACGGAGGTGATCACTGTTGTTCTTCTAAGGTTTTACGGAATTTTCAAATGTCGCCTGTCGCAGAGACAACGCAATTATATAGTCCTCGAGCTGGATTATTCCAAAAGGCAGACACTAGGGGGGGGGGGGGGGGGGGGTTACTCGACGCACCTGAGTCACCTCGACCCAGTCACGGCGTGCGCGGGTGACTCATAGCGTCCCGTTGTGGCACGTCCCTCATTCCCGAGGTAATTAGAAATGCAAGACACACTTGGAATAAAACCGGCTACTGTGGGTACGCTGTCACACTTGAATCCGTGCAGACTCGCCACATCTCTTAGGTCTTACGGAATTGTTGAATATCGCCTGTCGCAGAGAACGTAATTCTATATAGTCCTCGAGCTTGATTATTGGATGAGGCGGACATTGCTAGCGCGACGAATCGAAACCTAATTTAACAAACGTGCAACTAATTTAACAAACTTCTTAGTTAATTACTTTACGGTGCACATATGTTGCAATCTTACGAATCGTATACCGGCGAATCGGCAAGACGTATCCACTCGATGCGAATTTCCACGATGACAATAGTTTCGAGATATTATTTGGGAACAGTACATTTTTTACGTTGAGTTTGAAGGCGCATATCTACAAACTGGTGTCACTCTGGAAATTCATTCCAACTGCACATGCCACGCACGCAGTCGCCGGCTACAATTCGTAAATCACAGTATGCGTCGTAAGGTGACTAATTAAGGAAGTTAATTGGGAAATTTTAGTTAATTCCATCAATATGCGTTTCGATTTATGGCGCTACGTAAAGCTCGCCTGTCTGAACAATCCGGCTCAATCATTATAATTATGCTACCTGCAACATGTAGGCGATTTCTAAAAAAACAAGAAAAATTCCCTAAAGCTTAAAAACGATCACCTCGTACAAGCACACTATCGCGTTCCTGCTGAGCTGCTGCGTGTGTGTGTACCAGTCTAAACGGAAAAGTCAGCAAACGTCAATAACGTTTCAGCTAACATTACATACGTGATATTTTACTGGGTTGCTTGCTGCCTGACGCGTTGACATGTGGCCTGAAAGATCGCAGATTCTGCGATACCATTCTCACGAATTCACGTGAATAACATCATTCCTTCAAAACGACGCGCTCAAGAGCGTTAATAATAATAATAATAATAATAATAATAATAATAATAATAATAATAATAATAATAATAATAATAATAATAATGCAATTATGCTCTTCAGAGTCCGCAGGACACGACGTCCTGCGCTGCGGTGGCCAAGGTTATATATATATATATATATATATATATATATATATATATATATATATATATATATATATATATATATATATATATATATATATATATATATATATATATAACTTTGATCTTCAGTTTATTCTCTGATAATATATTTCTTCAGAACTAACAAAAGTTAGTTTTTAAATAACGCTTTATCCATCAAGACTGTTTTAGTCTTTCTCTTTAATAAGAAAATTAGACTGCTACTATCCCTATGGCATAGCCAAAGAATTGCTTCAATAGTAATGTACTGCACACATATATATATATATATATATATATATATATATATATATATATATATAACTCTGAATAGCATGAGTTGCATGAGTTGACAGGCCGCCAATGGGAATTGACCCTGTCAACCTTTAATTGCCGAACTCTGTCGATTAAGGCTAGGTTATATAGCAGGACTCTTTGAGAAATTATCAGACATTGTTTGTTACATCATCGGCCCTAGTGGGATTAGAAGAATTGGTGATGCCTGTACATTGCTGAATAACGGCCATGTCCTCTGCTATAGAGGTCTCCCAGATAACAAGCAATGCGGGGTAGGATTCATAATCAATAAGGACACAGCGGGCAACACTGACGAATTCTACAACATTAGTGAAAGGTATGGCGCGACAAATGCCTTCAGGTTCTCCCTTTTCTTCCCGGGAATGCATATAGGCACATTGCGGTCACGTGATCACAGCCAAGGAGGTTGCAGAAAAATAGGCGTTTTCGGCCTGAATCGTCATTTATTTTCTCCCTTTATTTATTTATTCGTTTATCTTTTGTTTACCGGAAAGTGTGCTATTGGATTAATCCTAAAGCGAAGAACGTCACAACTGTTACGCGCGCGGACGTATTCGCAAAATGCAATGCGTATACCACTGGGGCTCGCGGCGCCCCAGGGATCGAGCCCACTACCTCGCGTCGATCATGCGGAACGCCGTTGTCGATCCCCCGAGCCAGCACGGGGCACACAAGGCTCTGTTACGAAAACCAGTCTCGCGAACGCTTCTTCGAGAATGGCGCAGTCGGATGAATGATTGATGTGGAACGAGCCGTTCACACACATATATATGCAATGTAATCCTTCCCGCATCTGCATACGCAGTCTTCCTATGCGTGGATGATTCATCGCTCGTAACGGCAGCCAGCATCGAACTGGGGGATCACCTGAAGAAAAAAAAAAAAAAAAAAGACAAGGACGTTACGAGAAAACAGAAAACATAGCAGGCGGGAGCAGGTTTCTCGGCAGTATACTATATACGGGGTGTCCTAACTATAGCATGCACGAAGATTTAAAAGTATGCAAATGCTACGTAGCTGGACAGAACCAAGGTAATGTTGTCGGCCGTCGCTCGGAGATACTCAGATTATTCGTTGCATTCCGCCTAATTAGATAACTAGCCTTCATTAATTAATCAACTTGTCAAATGTTATAACTAGATGAAAAGTGTAAATGAGAGAATTGTACAGCAACATGAAAAGCTCCCGATACAGCTTCCCGTTGCTCAACACGTGCTACGTAAAAGCGCGTTTCCAAGCTTGAACGAAAACCGCGTGTACACCCAAACTGCCTCGCACCTGGCCGCTCGAGGCACTTTGCGTGCATTCGCGGACTTCTTTCACGCACGGAAATACACTCTTATGTAGCACGTGTTGAGCAACAGAAAGCTGTATCGGGAGTTTTTTTTTTCATGTTGCTGTACAATTATCTCAGTTACACTCTTCATGTAATTGTAATGTTTGAGAAGTGGATTAATTAATTAAGACTAATTATGCATTTAGGCGGAATGCAAATAATAATCTGAGTATCTCCGAGCTATGGCAAAAAATATTACCTTGGTTCTGTCCCGCTACGTTGCATTTGCATATTTTTCTAAAAATCTTTGTGCATGATAGTTTGGACGCCCTGTATGTCATTGCGCAAGCTCGAACTTCAAGCGCAAAGCAATAAGAAAATTAATAATAATAATAACAACAAGAAAGACAGCAAATAAAAGATTGATAGGATAACGTTTGTCCTCAGGGTTGTTGCGTTATTGTAATACGTGCTATTAATAGCAACGGTGGAGAATGACCGAACTGAAGCAATTACCGGAGACGTTCTATCGTTAAGCCTATATAAGCAAAACACTGACACGTGCAACAAACACACGCATGTATATACATACACAAAACACGCGGATGACTCAAGGGGCATGACTCATCGCCTTGGCGTCATCCGATGCTTTCGCCTGTCACTCAGTCATTCACACAACTACCCCATTTGTCATTGTCTTTTTTTTTTGTCATTGGATATGGCACACATCTCTCTCTGGTCATCTAGTGCCAGGACCAGAAAATCTTTTGCATTCAAAAGAAAGAAGAAAAAAATGGAAAAGGAAAGAAAGGAGCTAGGCATGGCTAGTTTCCTTGCTCTCATATAGTTCTCGCAGAAGAGTAACCTTTTTTCCCCCTTTATTTCTCTGGTTAAAGAAGCATGAGAGGGGACGCGATGAGTCAGCAAGGAGTCAGGTGCAAGAAATGCCCCCGCTCGCTCTATTCTAAAGCTTTCCTCGCATTTGTCTTGGTCAGGAACAAGGAACGTTTCACAGTGAGACGCGTTGAGTCATCTATCATGGAGTGATGGGCACGCGGCGACAATGGTGTTCCAATTGTACGGCTCGCGCGATCATTTCATGGCATATATACGGACTTACATACAGAAAGGTTTCGCGGGACGCGGTGACTCATACGCGATGACTCATACGCTATGACTCATACGCGATGACTCATACGAGATGACTCAGACGATGGCACCTTTTCCTTCTCTGACACTTGTGGAACAATGGACTGTCACACAAAACGCGGGGAGTCGTCGCTTAGCCACGCGCTTGGCATGTATACGGACTTACATGCAGAAAGGTTTCGCGGGACGCGATGACTCATACGCTATGACTCATGCGCGATGACTCATACGAGATGACTCAGACGATGGCAACTTTTCCTTCTTCTCTGACACTTGTGGAACAATGGACTGTCACACAAAACGCGGTGAGTCGTCGCTTAGCCACGCGCTTGGCATATATACGGACTTACATGCAGAAAGGTTTCGCGGGACGCGATGACTCATACGCTATGACTCATGCGCGATGACTCATACGAGATGACTCAGACGATGGCAACTTTTCCTTCTTCTCTGACACTTGTGGAACAATGGACTGTCACACAAAACGCGGTGAGTCGTCGCTTAGCCACGCGCTTGGCATATATACGGACTTACATGCAGAAAGGTGTCGCGGGACGCGATGACTCATACGCTATGACTCATGCGCGATGACTCATACGAGATGACTCAGACGATGGTAACTTTTCCTTCTTCTCTGACACTTGTGGAACAATGGACTGTCACACAAAACGCGGTGAGTCATCGCTTAGCCACGCGCTTGGCATATATACGGACTTACATGCAGAAAGGTTTCGCGGGACGCGATGACTCATACGAGATGACTCAGACTATGGCAACTTTTCCTTCTTCTCTGACACTTGTGGAACAATGGACTGTCACACAAAACGCGGTGAGTCGTCGCTTAGCCACGCGCTTGGCATATATACGGACTTACATGCAGAAAGGTTTCGCGGGACGCGATGACTCATACGCTATGACTCATGCGCGAGGACTCATACGAGATGACTCAGACGATGGCAACTTTTCCTTCTTCTCTGACACTTGTGGAACAATGGACTGTCACACAAAACGCGGTGAGTCATCGCTTAGCCACGCGCTTGGCATATATACGGACTTACATGCAGAAAGGTTTCGCGGGACGCGATGACTCATACGCTATGACTCATGCGCGATGACTCATACGCGATGACTCAGACGATGGCAACTTTTCCTTCTTCTCTCACACTTGTGGAACAATGGACTGCCACACAAAACGCGGTGAGTCATCGCTTAGCCACGCGCTTGGCATATATACGGACTTACATGCAGAAAGGTTTCGCGGGACGCGATGGCTCATACGCTATGACTCATGCGCGATGACTCATACGCTATGACTCATGCGCGATGACTCATACGAGATGACTCAGACGATGGCAACTTTTCCTTCTTCTCTGACACTTGTGGAACAATGGACTGCCACACAAAACGCGGTGAGTTATCGCTTAGCCACGCGCTTGGCATATATACGGACTTACATGCAGAAAGGTTTCGCGGGACGCGATGACTCATACGCTATGACTCATGCGCGATGACTCATACGAGATGACTCATACGAGATGACTCAGACGATGGCAACTTTTCCTTCTTCTCTGACACTTGTGGAACAATGGACTGCCACACAAAACGCGGTGAGTCATCGCTTAGCCACGCGCTTGGCATATATACGGACTTACATGCAGAAAGGCTTCGCGGGACGCGATGACTCATACGCTATGACTCATGCGCGATGACTCATACGCTATGACTCATGCGCTATGACTCAGACGATGGCAACTTTTCCTTCTTCTCTGACACTTGTGGAACAATGGACTGCCACACAAAACGCGGTGAGTTATCGCTTAGCCACGCGCTTGGCATATATACGGACTTACATGCAGAAAGGTTTCGCGGGACGCGATGACTCATACGCTATGACTCATGCGCGATGACTCATACGCTATGACTCATGCGCGATGACTCATACGAGATGACTCATACGAGATGACTCAGACGATGGCAACTTCTCCTTCTTCTCTGACACTTGTGGAACAATGGACTGCCACACAAAACGCGGTGAGTCATCGCTTAGCCACGCGCTTGGCATATATACGGACTTACATGCAGAAAGGTTTCGCGGGACGCGATGACTCATACGCTATGACTCATGCGCGATGACTCATACGCTATGACTCATACGCTATGACTCATGCGCGATGACTCAGACGATGGCAACTTTTCCTTCTTCTCTGACACTTGTGGAACAATGGACTGCCACACAAAACGCGGTGAGTCATCGCTTAGCCACGCGCTTGGCATATATACGGACTTACATGCAGAAAGGCTTCGCGGGACGCGATGACTCATACGCTATGACTCATGCGCGATGACTCATACGCGATGACTCATACGCTATGACTCATGCGCGATGACTCATACGAGATGACTCAGACGATGGCAACTTTTCCTTCTTCTCTGACACTTGTGGAACAATGGACTGTCACACAAAACGCGGTGAGTTATCGCTTAGCCACGCGCTCGCATGGACAGCGTTGTTCCAAAAATGTTCCGTGGGCCTTCTTTTAGAAGAATGAAGGAAAGCCACACAGGATCCGATGAGTCAGCGCTCTGACTCACGTGATGCCACCGCCATAGGTTTATTTCGAATGTTCCTTGTCGTCTTTAATATCTGCTGAATAGAAAGCGATTACACTAAACGAATTATCCTATATAGTCAGAGGGCACAATGTTCTAAACGCTGCGGCGGCTTAGCGGCTATAGTGTTGCGTCTCTAAGCACGAGGTCGCGGGATCGAATCCCGGCCGCTGTGGTCGCATTCACATGGGGCCGAACGAAATGCAAAAACGCCCGCGTCCTGTGCATTGGGAGTACGGTAGAGAGTGGTCAAAATTACTGCGGAGTTAATTACCCCACTACGGCGTCCATCATAATCAAATCGTGGGCTAGGCATGTAAAAACCCCAGTAGTCGATTCGACACAACGTTTTGAGAATGGGAAAACGAATGAATGCACTGAAGTTGTTATTCTACAAATTATACGCGGGTAACATTGGATGTCAAATCGGGGAATATTTGTTACTCGTGATGTTTTTTTCGTCTTCTTAAGACACGAACAATAGAGCACACGTTCCCAGGCTGCTGAGAAGGCGCCTTCAGTTTGATCATCACGCGACGTACAATGAGAAAAGGAACTGACGCTACATACTTAGGAAATTATTTTTTTTTATGATTATAAGCATCATCGTTTTTTATGTGCGGAACCATCACGATGCACCCTGCAAAACCTATATGTTTATGCATACTAATATGTGGCGAAAACGTCTGGCCGTCTACCACGGTGACGCAAATATTTTTTTGCTTTTTATGATTATCTTAGAAAAGCAATGATGGAGCTAAAAAAACCAACAAGCAAAAGAGCTGCGTAACTGTCTAGCTCAGATAAGTAGAACAAGTTGCGTACATAAAAAAAAATTACTGTCACGTCAGCTTTTGTCGAAGAGAATTTTTTTTAGTTTAATAACTATTTGAATTTCTTCGTGTTTTTCGCCTGTGTTATATGTAACGTAAATTATATGACAGAGGGGAAAAAGGGGAATATGGTAAGTCTTTGGCCGACGTAAGGTGGGGCAACTACGTACTGCTACTGATTTTATTCCGAATACGTAAGCTAAAATTTATCGGAATCTCTTCCAGCTGGTGAAGACCTGCGAGAGATTAGAACAAAATAAATGCAAGGACGTTCCATATGGTGAACGACCTCGGAGAAGACAATGGTACACGCTTAGTGCAAGACGATAACCGCTTTCTCCTCTTCACGCTTTGCTCCTCGGCGATGATAAGGCGTGGTTTTAGCGTGTATGCACAAGGACGCTCTGCGTAGGAAACAAACGCAAACGGTGAGTAAGCAGGCCGATAAGGACAGCTGTCTTGAGAGCTCCGTTCGTCTGCTCGATGCGAAGAGCAGACGACTTTGATGCGCTGAGGCGTTTTTACGGCCCGTCCCATTGAGGCGGTCAGCGAGCTTGCCATGCATGCGAGATTGCGCGATAGTACTATAGCGCTGACTCGGTCCGCTGTTTTGACAGACTCGAGATTATAACATGCCAGCTCAAGTGCGGGAGACTGCATGAACTCGAGCGTGATAACAGCCTGCGTGACTTGAGACCGCAGTCGTTATAAGTATGTGTACGACGCCACATAATTTACAGACAGTGGCTCCCAGGGCGCCGTATATCGTAAACAGTGACCTACTTCTGTCAGACGGACTTGCATATCAGAAATGAGGACAAATTATAAAAGACATGTGCTACTGCGATTAAGAAAAAAGGAATGCCACGTACCCATCTCGCGGGCTTTGCTTATCTGCAAATGGGACATGATATCGCATACCAAATCTTAATAAATATCGGATAAACGAAGAGAGACAAGGAAACGGAGCTAACTAAAGCAAAGTGCAGCCTTATCTTCTTAAAAGTGGGCGTTCTTTCGCTATTATCTTTACAAAAAGTGTATCGTTTCTTTCTAGAGCTTGTCTGTACTTTGGTCTAGCATCGAGATAACATCACCAATTGATCGTCACTTCTTCAGATCCTCCGAAAAGGGAGAAATCAATATTACTTTTGTTTAATTTTGTCATATATCGAGTGAACAAATATACAGCTTTCTTTATAGATTTCACAAAACGTCTGATTAGCCGGTAATATGCGAGTGCGTTGTGACAATATTGTTCACTGTAACATGCGATGAAGAGAGAGAGAGAAAGGCTCTTTAGTAAAAACAGGAGAGGACTTGCCCGATGGTAAGCCCAGCATGCTACTCTAAACGCGACGATAAATGAAATGATCGATACAAGCATGACGTGTGACGTTTTGCGTGTGACTAACACACGCAAAATACTGAACTGAAGTATATCTCGTTCGCATCAGCCTCTCGCAGACAAAAAAAGAAATTGAAAGAGACCCCAAGGGAACTAGTCCACGGTCCAAGCACAACTACTTCGGCGTTCCAAAAGCGACTCCCGAGCCACATTCAGTCTAGGGTTCTTTTTTTTTTGTTTTTTTTTGTAGCAGGCTCTTTCGTAATTTCAAGACGCCGAAACAGCAAATCAAGTGTGCTGCGTCTTCTCGCACGCCGGCCACAGTGGCGGTACTGTCCGGTCGATTTTATGCAACACCCTAAGAAACGTTTACATCCTTTGAGTCTCATCTCGCCACACAACAATAAACGTCATCTGTCTTGTCCGCATTTCCTTTCTTTGACGCTGCGAGCCGTCTGCTTCCCAGTAACGAACGGCATGCGCGTTATCAGCATGACATAGCATTGCCGACTGTAATGTAGCGGGCGCGGGGTTTTCTAGAAAGGAAACACAAGCAAGGCAGATGACGATTGTCGTTCTGTGACAGATATATACACCCCAAAGGGTGTAAACTTTTTTTAGAGTTAAGCGTCTTGCGTTGGCCAACGTTACGACGAACGCGGGCGCAACACCCGGTCGTTCCTGTCAAGGTCACAATCGCACGTTGCGTGGTCGCGGCAAGTGCTAATAGGTGTGTTTAAAAAAAAGTTATGGGGTTTTACGTGCCATAACCACTTCCTGATTATGAGGCACGCCGTAGTGGAGGACTCCGGAAATTTCGACCACCCGGGGTTATTTAACGTGCACCTAAATCTAAGTACACGGGTGTTTTCGCATTTCGCCCCCATCTAAATGCGGCCGCCGTGGCCGGGATTCGATCCCACGACCTCGTGCTCAGCAGCCCAACACCATAGCCACTGAGCAACCACGGCGGGTCAATAGGTGTGTATGACACTGCAGCTTCGGGTCGGTCATACAAGACACCGCGCTGCGTTGTCTTTCGAGGAACGGTCTCTCTGCGCGTTCCCGCTTCGAACTTGTGAATTTGAAGTAAATCTCTAACGGGCGGCGACATTACGGAGACGCTGCCACCGGCTTTGTGTGAGATCGAAGTAAACGATTTGAGATGGACGGTCGTTTTAGGCGCCTTCTTCCGGGTTCAGGAGAAGCAGGTGTCTTGTAGTGACCCGTCTTTTGCACCGAAGCCAAAACTCGAGAAAATATCCCCCCCCCCCCCCCCCCCCACACGCACACACACAAATAAAATAAGAAGAGGCAGTGACGCACCTATCTTTAAAACAAGCACTTATAAAAGTCGATTCGGGGGCTTCTCTAAAGCAACGTCCACCACGATGATAAAAACAAATGAAAAGAGAGAAAAACAAAATGTGAGATCGAAGTGGTTGACAAACGGAAAGTGTAATTCCATCCGATTCCGACGTGAGCAGCAAGTATGCGCTGTCTTTAGAGAAAAACTAGAAGAATCAAACTATGCATCATTCCAATCAGAGATCCCAAGACTTTATAAAGGAGTTATTCCTATACAATGATAGGACGAGGTAGAAAACAGAAACTAGCTAGAGCTGCCCTAAACAGGGATGCAGAAGAATAAAAGGGAAAAAAAAGGAAGAAAGAAGAAAATAAAATTGCTATCGTTTAAAAAATATGCTCGCAGATAGGAAGGGGTCAAACCAGTTCATCTGACATACGAAGCTCCGTGTTCAAGAGTCCCGTATAAAGTTTCCAGTCAGCCGGGTCTTCCTTCAGGAACCGTTGAAGAGCCCGCGCCTCGATACACGGGTCAAAAGACGCACGATACGGCCATATCAAACGCGCGCCCCAAGAAATTCGCCCACGTGTTTCCAAAACATTGTCGGACGTTCCCCGGGCCTTTACGTCACCGGCTGGGCATTCCAGGCGAAACGGGTGAGGGCAATCCGGTCTCCTCTGGTCTAGATTATTTATTGTTTTTTCCTCTGCTCGCGCCCTTCCCCTCGACGGCGAGATCCCCGGGATGACGGGCGAGCAAGTGGGTGACGTCTGCGAAGGTCGTCGTCTGCTAGCAGACGAAAATATGCCCCGGGCCGGTAATCCCGTGACCATTGAACTTCGTTGCTTACAAGCATGATCATGTGGTGGGTGATGTGACGAGCACGAACGGTTGTATGAGTTATAAATAGAGCGGAGAGACGAAACAAGAGGAGGAACTCGGGGAAAGGTGAACATAAATATGTAAAGACAGCACGCAAGTGTTGTCTCAAGTAATCAGTAGCGAAAATAGGCTCCCGGTGTCGTTGATTTACTTCCAGGAAAAAAAAAATAAAGCGAAGGAAATGTAGCTTAGAAAGGTATTGCAATGCGGGCATTTGATTTAAATCACTGTGCTGTTTTGATTCCTAGTCCGGGTAAATTGCTGATCTGAAATAGCAAAGAAAAAATAGCGAAGTGCTAGATCATAGTAAACAAGTTAAACAACGTAACAGAACAAGGATACAAGCAGACGATGGCAGTGTGAATAAGGCGGTTTTAATTACTGCCAAGCACTGGTTGTCAATCTCCCGCAGGAAACACGGGTTGGAGCGGGGCAGTGCTTTGACGTCAGCGCCGCCACCTTAACGGAAATGAGACGCCAATTGACCCCATTGCCGCGATGATGAATAGTAAATTGAACGAAAGCCAGAGCCGCGCTTACAGAAGGAATGGGACAGCAACAGCGCGAGCGAGCGAGGGAGGAAAAGACAAAAACATTGGCGCAAGTCAGCGACAGAGCCCACGGAGCAGCGCTGGCGCGCCGAAGCTCTTTCCTAAACGGCCGTTACATCGGGAGCCGGCAGGCTTGCAGACGCACATTTTTGAATCCGGCGCGAGATACCCGACGTCACCCGCGCGCCCGCTCAACCGGAGGTGACGTGCGGCAACGCGCTTCGCGATTCGCCCAAAGCCAGACAAGAAGTTTCGTCACGTTTAGCGCGTCGTTCGATTGGCCCGGTTCGGATAGTCACGTGCGCATGCGTCATGCTCGGCTCCAACTTTCGGCGGGAGAACGTCGATTTTATTCCTCCGCGCCGGTAACGACCGCAGCATTTCGGACGTCGTGGTTATCGTGATCGCCCGCCGATGCCGGCCGTTCGAGACTGCCCGCTTACGCCGTGCGCGCCGCGCCGACACCACCTCATGGTGCAACCGACGACGCCGATGCACGAAGGCGGCGGAGACGACGACCAGCCGATGAATTCGAGCATGCATCTGTCCCCCAAGACGCTGTTCCGCGAAGCGGTCGACTCGTCGCCGCCTTCCTCGTCCAGCGACCTGAACAGCTCGACCGACTCGGGCGTCGTGCGCTCGCTGGAACGCTCGCCCTCGGTGCCCGTGCAGATGGTGATGCCGGTGCCTCGTCAGGACACGCCGCCTTACAAGCGCATCAGGGCCCTGCGACTCTTCGGTTCGCCGCAGACTCCCAAGACCCTGCTGCAGCGCGCCGAGGCGCCCAGCACCGTGCACGTTAGCCGGCAGCGGCTCAGCCAGCAGGTGAAGCCGGTCCAGACGGCTCCAACCGCCGCTGCGTTGGCCAACGTGAATCCGTTCTCGCCGTTGCAGACGACCCCGCCGGAGCCGAGACCGAAGAGACCGAGGAAGTGCTACAGCGTGTTCAGGTATGTGCGACCGACGTCAGTCGCCGTTAGTAGTATCGTACTTCACATGTGTGATCTTCGATCGCGGGCCCCTGGAAGAGCGGTGCATCCGAGAACGTCGTGATTCGTATTTGTGGTGCGTCGATTGCTTGTCCCGGTTTACTGCTGGCCACTAATGTTTCCGATGTGACCGTGTTTCGCTTTTGATTTTGCCCTTCGTAATCGAACGCACGTGCGTTCACCGGGAGGGGGCGTGGGACGCGACCCGCCCCCCTCAAGGGTGCTTCGCATTCTGGTGCATACCCTGCACAGATGCTCCCCTTCTAAACAGGCCTAATTTTTTTTTTTTATGAAGCACTGTCAACGCCTGCACTCGTCCAACGTGCATTGGTTCCCACGGTACCTCACTTATCTTGTTTACAAAGTACGCCCCGTGGGGCTGCCTGCTTGCGCTATGAAAAAAATGTTTGAAGGGAAGAGCGGTAGGAAGGGTGCCTGAGCCCCTCCCCACCTTTTTTTTTTTTAAACTTGCGCGAACCCCTTGCTAGGTGCGCTGTTTTTTCTTACCCCAGTTCCCTTTTCTTTTGCCAGAGACCGTTTTCTATTCTCGGTAACAGTATTATCAACGCCCCCTTCCCCCCCCCCCCCCCTCCCCCCGTACTTTTCGTTCGCAGCCTCCGCGATCACGCATCATGTTTTGAACTTCGTGCCGCACCGAGAACGACTCCGAAACGACGACACTTCTCGCTCCTTTCAACGTTCGTGCCACGTTGTGCACTCGTCACCCTATCTTGCGCATTCGTCACAGCATCGCGGCCTTCAAACACAAACGAGCAGGCAAAAGGCACACCTTAGTGTTCCCGCGCACTGTGACACGCAACTGTAGCGACGTGTTTGTTCAGCGCGGTCAGAGTCTTCGCCGACACCTGTTGTTCGCGCCTGGTCGCTCATGCGAGCGCGGAGCGTCTCGCGTTTCCACGGGGACGCCACGTCTACGGGCAAGGCCGTCTCGCGCCCGTTTTCGTGGACGACGAGCGAAGAGGGGAAAGCGAGAAAAAGTGTGCCGACCGAGACGCTCGGCTGCACCGCAAACAAGCCGGCGCAGCTACCGACCCAAGCGATCGCTTGCTTTCTTTATTTTCTGCGGCCATTTTGTTTGCTTCGTGTCGCGCGCCAAAAAATGCGTGGGATTGACTTGTCTAGACACGCGAAAGCCTCACTGTGGCTTGACGGGGCGCCGGGGTTGTGAGCCGAGAAGCCGAATCTCGTCGAATTTAACGGTAGTGCGCCGCGTCGTCTGCTTTCCGACGGGCGGCGGCTGTCGTCTGCTGTCCGGTTGCTTTGGAGAAAGCGGTTGCGGTCAGTTTGCTGTTAGCAGTGGTATGTGCCGTATGTAATGTACTGCGTTAGTTGTGCGTGTTGAACCTTGAGTTCTGTTACTAGTGTTGCTTGCGTGCGAATGTGTATCGTAGCGGATTTCTGAACAGTTTTGTTAGTTTGGTGGACTGCAGCGTTCTCTTCACTTCTGTGGCTCGCTGAAAAGTGTGATGTCCTTGTTTCAGGTGCAGCATGTTAACCGCAGACATGCTGCCTCTTGATCAGTCACCGAACTCGTATGAATAAAAATTCGTTGCATTTTAGAGAGAGCGAAATTCTGCCAACTGTTACAAGCAATTTTGTTTTAGTATGTTTCTGTACGGACGTTTCCAGACTACCCGGACACTGGAAAATTCACAGCAGCACGCACGAAACTTTTGCATTGTATTGCTATCTGGAGTTCGCAGAAGTCATATTCGCAAATTAGTGGTGTATTTCAGAGCTGTTCGGTGTTCGTTCTGGACGTCTCGTAACCTATGTAGTTCGAAGTAATGTGATACTAGCTTTTTTACGCGGGGTGTAATGACATTTTTGACACATTATTTAGAAAGAAAAAAATGAACTGAATGTGAACAATAAAAGCTCGCTCCAAACTGTCGGTCAACCAATTTTCTCATTTAAATGCAACAAACACAATCGAAATCGTTCCAGTTGACACCGAGCCAAATTATTTATTCGGCGGCGAATCTGTTTAGGTACGTAAAGCTTCTTTCTGATTTTTTTTATGCACTGTATCCAACACGCTTTCGAAGGCGTATTGCCCTCCGGCTCAAACGCTTAGTTCTCCCCCAGCTGCGTATAATACCCCAACGGGCTTTTAGAAATAGACAGAGAGCCTGTGTTGTACAGCATTTGATCCGGTACCATTACTATTCTGTGCACTATGGAGGTGACCTTCTTTGGTTCCCGTATGCACAGCGTTAGCGCTTTTAGCGCGCCTTGGAATGCGAGCCTTACCCCATTGACGCTAGCCCGTACACCGCAGCCGCATAAGTAGACGCTACACATTCCGCGGCCTAGACTTGGCGTTCTTTGGCCAAAGATGCCCTTGCGCCATTGAAACCCGACAATCGTCACATTCCGCGGCCCCATTAATCTTATCTCCGCGCGAAAAACAAAAACTCCATTGCCCTGGTATGGCGAGCTCTTGCCGCTCAAATTCTTTTCGTAGAGTCATCTGCGACAACCTTAAGGACGGGCACTCGAACCCCGCACGTTGCTGTGACGTTGCGATGCGGGCTACAGAGGTCTAGGGTTCGTCTTCACGTGCGTTCCTCAGTGGAGCGGAATAAGAAAGCGTTTGTGTGCTCGCAGCTCGTGGGTGCGGTTCCAGCTGCTCGGTACGTTAAGTCGAACTCTTGCATTATACGATCTCCTTTTCACCGTAGCCGGCTTATCGCATACCTTGTTTCTAGGAAGTTTAATCCCGACAGGTTCGACCTCCCACTAATTACAATTGCAGATGACTCCGGCGGAAATCCGCTAGGTGGACGAAGTTTAATGAAATGGGACAAAAATGTTCATACATCCGACTGTAGCTCGAAGCGACAGATAAAACCCTTACGGATTTCACAGAAATCTCTTCGCTCTTGAATAATTCGTCGCCGTCCGTTTCTCGAAGCCCGAGTTCAACGCCGTTTTGGTTCGGTCGCTCTCTCAACCATCTGAGCTATAACAAGGGGGAGAGGGGGCTTATTTTCGGATGACCACTTTCGGCGACACTATCGCGTGACGCAGTTGTACTGAACTAGACAATGGGCTCGTCCGGTTTTGCTCAACCAGCCAATAAGAGCGCTTTGAAAGTGATATTTCCGAAAGCGATCGTGCGACAATACGGCCCCCTATAGTTAGCTCGGGTGGTCGAGAGACCGACCCACCTGAAAGGTGCGTTGGACTCGGGGTTCGATCCCCGGACCGCGACAAATTGTTCAACTGCGAAGCTTTCTTTCTGGGAAACCCGCGTGTGCTTCCTTTGTAGCTTCGCCCTGCTCTCGGGTAGATGACAGTTCTTTCATTTATACCGCATATGCCAATCATCGATCAGGTAATCGAGAAATCTGCAGAGTACAATCAGCCTCTCTGCATGGCTTTCATAGATTACGAAAAGGCATTCGGTTCAGTAGAAATACCAGCGGTCATAGAGGCATTATGTAATCAATGAGTACAGGACGCTTACGTAAATATCTTGGAAAGGATCCACAGATTCCACAGCTACCTTGATTCTCCTCAAGAAAAGTGGAAAGCTACCTCTATAGAAATGGGTAAGGCAAGGAGGCATAATCTCTCCAATGCTATTCACTGCGTGCTTGGAAGAAGTATTCAAGCTATTAAACTGGGAACGATTAGGAATAAGGATCGACGGCGAATATCTCAGCAACCTTCGGTTTGCAAATGACATTGTCCTGTCCAGCAACACCGGGGGCGAGTTACAACAAATGATTGAGGAGTGAGTGCAAGAGTGGGGTTGAAGATTAATATGCATAAAACAAAGATAATGATCAATAGCCGGGCAAGGGAACGAGATTTCAGGATCGCCAGTCAGCCTCTAGACTCTGCGACGGAATTCGTTCACCTAGGTCAACTACTCGCAGGGGACCCTGATCACGAGAACGAAATTAACAGAATAAAAATGGGTCGGAGCGCATACGGCAGACATTATCAGATCCTGACTGGAAGCTTACCACTATCATTTAAAAGGTAGGTGTGCAATCGGTGCATTCTACCGGTTCTGACATATGGGGCAGAAACTTGTAGCCTGACATAGGGCTCGAGAACAACTTAAGGACCGCGCAAAGAGCGATGGAACGAAGAATGTTAGGCGTAACGTTAAGAGGCAGGAAAGAGAGCGGTTTGGATCAGAGCAAACGGGGATAGCTGATAATGTAATTGACATGAAGAGAGAGATAGAGAAAAAAAGGGAGGTAATGCGTAGGTTAGATAACCGGTGGACCATTAGGGTTACAGAATAGGTGCCAAGAGAAGGGAAGCGCAGTCGAGGACGGCAGAAGGCTAGGTGGAGTGATGTAATTAGGAAAAGGTAGTTGGAATCCGTTGTCGCAGGAGATGGGTAATTGGAGATCGCAGGGAGAGGCCTTCGTCCTGCAGTGGACATAAAACAGGCTGATGATGAAGTTAGAATGAACTCAATCGCGAGCGCTGGCCTCAGATCCTTTCTCTTTCCGTACTCCCCCGGCACTCATTTCGCATCTGCAGCAGACGCTAAAACGTAACGCTGTCCTTTGAGAAAAATGATCACCTGGCGGTCATTGGCTGTTGCCTTGTCTCTCGGCGCGTACACAGCTATTGCGGCGCCGTCGCTTGAACATCTGGTACGCGTCCCATAAAATACCGCCTCGTATGATTTTCCACGATTTCGATGCAGCTGCCCGCGCCTTTTTAAACCCTGCGCACAGCGTGGCGTACGCGCGAATTCGTATACGAGAAGTCCATCGTCCCGTAGACCCTAACATGTTCCGAGGTTGCACTCTTTCGTTCTGGTGCTGCACTCGATTCGTTCCTGCACCCAAAGGCAATTTCGATGTGGCAGTATACCGACCAATAGATCCAAGGATATATCGTGCTGCCTCGTTGAATTTGGCCAATTCTGTCGTCGTTAGCCGTATCGAAATTAAAGCGCCTTTGCGCGTTTCACGCGATGCGCTTACGTCTAAATTCCTTCATTTCTACATATCAACTTAAACAGCGCAGTTTGATCTCCGCTATGCATGCTTTCCTTGGCCTTATTTGTTGGCTTCATATGTATGGTTGTTAGTAAAAAAAAAAAAAAAAATGGAGTCCGCTAGTTCCCCTGATTTTTCACGGTCAGTGCTGATTCTAAGTATGAATTTTTTTTTTTTTTTTTGTCAGACTGAACATCCCTCCCTGATTTCAAAAACAAGAACAAATAAATTCTCATCGTTTAGCATTCAAGAGAGAGTGTCACGGAACCGAAGCGTTATACTCAATATGTGCTGCAAGTTTGAGCTCGTAAAATCATGTGCTTTAGTGTGGCATATAGGCGTAAAAATACACGGACACAATTAAGATGGGCGAAAAGGACAATACACACGTTTAGCTCAGCTTTCCGTGGCTCTGTGAATATCTTATGACCGTTACATGAATTGTTACACAAGCACCTTTATTGAGACCTGTCTCGACTGCCTTTGTTTCTTGCTATCATCGTTAGGAAAAGGGCCCTTCACGTTGTCGCGCATAAACATATATCTACGATGGTGGGCTTTCAGAAATTCCGCTCAGGTGCTGCCGCTCAAACACTCCAGTCCATTGTTTCGAGACAATGGCTTCGGATAGAACAAAAACAAAAGTGGTGCTTCACTCACCTCATTGAGTCGATAAACCCACAGCTTCGCGTGAAGTGCATAACGGTCGCGTCGCTAGGCCTAGCGCAGCGCGTCGTCTGCTCATCTCGACCACCTCCTTCGTAGCACAGGGCGCGGAACTGGGGCCTACGCTTAACACACACACACACACAAATGCTTCGATAGCTTCCCGGAGTGATATGTCCAGGAGCGCGCAATTTGCATGCGGGGTTAGCTATCGACGATTTTCAGCGAGCTCTTTGGCGTCTTCGCCGGGTCTTCTTCGTACGCGCTCGGTTTGTTCGGAGTTTTCGACGGCAGACTCGGCGTTACAAGTTGGTTCGTCGCCGACTGTTCCCAATGCATTTCCAGCGCTGTAGTACATCGTTCGAGCATCGTCTGCCACATCAGGTGTCGTTTTTCTTTCTTCGTAAAACTATAGCGTTCATCTCCGTGCGAACTTGCAGTTCTTACCGAACCCGCCGACTTACCCGACTGCAGGTATAGTGTTGCTTCGTCCGTAGCCGTGCGTTCTTGTAGATTTGCTTGTAGTTCAAGGTGACTTTCAACATAGAAGCGCCGCGGGATGTCGTTCGCGCATTACAGAAGTAAAATTTAGGGTGGGTGCGTAGGGGGGGGGGGGGGGGGGGGGTAGGGCTAGTTTCACCAACGCACATGCACGTTCTAGTTTGTCCTGTCGGGCAACGTCGTCGATGTCTGTCGGCGCAAGGGATCGCCTCGACGTCGCGTGGAAGTCGCGTCCTCTGTTGCAGATCGTACCTCGTGGTCTTTTGGTCGCGAGAAATTCCGCCGTGGTGTGGACATCGTGGCTTCTTTTTTTTGCGCGTCGTGGACCAAAGCTAGGCCTGCTCCGATCGCCGAAGCTAACCGCACACTCGGCGTGCCGACTCGACTGCTTCTGTTGCGCGGGTCGCTGCGACCTACGACCTCCCGTGGAGGGAGATGTGTGAGGTGGGGGTGGGGGGGTGGAGGCGGTGCGAGACGCGCCGCCCATTCTGGGAATGCAGCCGTTTGTGGCCAATTTCACCGGAGAAATAGACCGCGTTGTCAAAATGTGAGAGAAGCCGTGATCGGGGCTGCGGCGGGAATGTTTAGAGCGCGTTTGCAACTGGGGAGACTACGATAAGCCGCGCGTTCTCGTTAGTGCATTATGCGTGAAATCCCCGCCGCCTTTGAAGTAGCCGAAACGCCGACATAGTTTTAGGCAGTGACGTTCGATTGAGCGTCGGCTCCTCTTCTGCAGTAGCGCGTACCCCCTTCCACCCCTCTTTATAATTTTATAATCTCTATCTCTCGTTGGCGGCGCACTCTTTGTTGTGATAAGGAACCCAATAAGGGGGGCAGCGATAACGCGTTGTTCCCTTTGGCTACGGTGGATTGAAATTTGGCGTCCCAAACTTGCCACCTACCACGCGGCGTAAAGAACCCCAGGTGGTCAAAATTTCCGGAGTCCCCCACTACGGCGTGCCTCATAATCAGATCGTGGTCTTAGCACGTAAAAGCCGACAATTTTTACCACGTGGCGTGTCTTTCCTTGTCTGAATCGTGTGCCGTTTATGCCGGAGCATTTTCCATTATTGAAGTTTCTTACCGCGAGTGTGCCCAAAGGGACACTTAAGATAACAATATACGTTCAGTCATAGTAGTAAATTACCCTTCCATAATATCAAAGGAAGCCGCCACTACCGCGATTGTGGCGCTGGCGCACCACAATGGACGCAAGAACAGGATAGCGGCTGCACCGGCTTGAAGTTACCGCGTCAGGTCGCCGTGACGTCATAAAGCTTGACAGGCCTCTGCTCGGGCTTTGACTTTTTTTATCGATAAAGGTGGACTGCGTTGCATTACAACAAAAGACTGAACTTTGAGTGTCTAGATAACTCCAGTGGCCCAAATACGATATGTGACGTGCAGGCGCTGGGTTCTCTTCGCGATATCGTAAAAAAAAAAAAAAAATCTGTTTGCCCTTTGTTTTCTTTTCTAGCGATTAACAATTGGCCGTCAAATTAATGAAGACGAAGCTTTGAGCAAACAAGAAAAGGAACTTAATCAGTGTAAGCTTTCTCATCGGTATCCGTTTAAAATAAAGCTTAAAGCAACCAATGCTATCGAAAAACTGTAGAGCCATCAATCAGTTTCATCAGTTCCGCTGTGTTTCCCCAGCGCCGCTTCCGATCAGGTTCGATGAGTGTCCTCCTTTTATTCTTTTTTTCAGCAGGAAATAGCATGACTCACATTGATCTCTACGCCGGAGCATGTAAAGCCTTAATCTCCTGTTACGGTCGCAAACCCAAAATTTCCCCACTTCCGCTTTATAAAAACAAGTTAAAGAGATGGATGAAGGGACGCTGCGATCACGACTGTGCTCTTATAACGTCACGGGGGCGTCGCCCGGGGGTTTCTCGGGTCTTCTGCAACCGGAACTTCGTGTAGTCTGCTCGCATTTAGCTGTCCTTGCACGTCACTGCTTCGCCCGGGGCGGATGCCGGCACTTGTGGAAGCTGGCCGGTTTTATTCCGCATAGGATTTATCTTTTGTTTCGTTCTTAGTCTGTGGAAGTTATCGTTACCCTCGAGAGAGTTATCGATGGCGGCATTTTCCCTCGGGCGGGATACAAAAGGGAAACTGCAAAGCATATAAGGCGTTATCTCTCTCTCTCTCTCCACACACCACACCCCCCTCAATCTCCCAACCAATAACATAAAAAGGAGTACTTGCCGAGACATGTCGCTGGCGATATCTACTGGGTGTTTGTTTTTGATCGACATCTTGTAATGTTGCCGGCCGAAGCTTTCACCTGTGCTAGCAGGTACCTCGATGTTGCGCATGGGGACAGCACAACCTGCAGCACTGTCTTTTCCACGTTACTTTTATTGCAGCCTAGACATAAGTGACATTTTGTTACACGAAACTGCTGTTGAAAGCCATCAGTCTTCACGAAGTACGCGTGCAGGTCAAACCACGTTCAGCAACGTGCTGAGTGGACCTTTTCCATCATATCAGTATGCACGCTGTTTGCCCTGGTGCTTGTCCGTTACTCCGCATGAATCCATGATGGAAAATATCGCGGTCACCTGTCGCTCCTGCAGAGGGCAGGGCGCCGGAAGCGCTGGCGTTTCCGCAATCGGCGGCAGAAGCTCGGAACATTCACTTGCGAACGCAAATCACTTGGGCTGAGAGAGAGAGAAAGTGTGAGAAAGAGAGTGACGAGTCGAAGTCGCCGTTCCGGCCGTTCCGCAACCATTGTGTTGCGTCCATTCTGTTTACAATCACGTCAGCGGCGGGCCTGCGCCGCGCCTGCATGATTGAGATATTGTACACAACGTGTTACCTGGTGTTACGTTGTCATCACGCTCCGTCAGCGTGCTCGCGTACGGCCAAGCCGTTTTGCATTTCTCCATAGCCGGAGCCCAAAACCAATCCATCGTCCGGCGAAACAACTGCGCTTGTTCGTCTGCTTCTTTTTGCTTGTGCCGTCTGTCACGGTTTTGCGTAGCAGACGAGTAAAAAAAGGAAAAAGAACAGCCGATGAGAGACGGACCTGCTGGCTGTCTTCAAGCGTGCGCATGCTCGGCCCCGGTTTCTTCAGCAGAGCTCTTTTTTTTTTCCGCTTGCGCACGCGAGCCATCATTTACCTCGATATCCCGGTGCAGCTGCAATGCTCAATTTTCTCCCGTTCGAAAAACGGACCGACAGGTTTTGGCTTTCCCTGCTGTTTTCCTACTTTCTCTGTCCGTTATTCTGGCGAGCGGCTCGGCTGCATCAGCAGGTGCATCCACTCTCCCTTTGTTTCGCGGTGTCGTCTGCCTTTCTGCCGCTTGTGTCGTCTGCTTCTGGGCGTGCTGTGGCTGCCATTTTGCCGGCTATGGGGGCAACATGCTCGTGAACGGGAGAAGAGTATGCGATTATTCTGTCGGATTCGCGTTTCGTCTGTTTTGCGAAAAACACCTGTGTGTTCAATGCACGCGGCGCGGAACAGACGGGACATAATAGTTCGCGCATGCGGAGGAAATGGAGCCTTTTGCGCCGTCTGTTTTCGTATTTCGACTGCTGTTTTTCCGTAGGGCGTCCCGCGGTTATAAGCCGACCTTTTCTCGTCGCAATTGTTTACCGCGTTTTACGGTTTCGCCTGTCAGGTGCGGATGCCGCTTCCTCTCGGCTACAGGAAATAGCGTTTGGCGCTCTCTTCGCTCATGAGTAACGGTAAGAAGTGAACAACAAACTGCTTTATTTTAGCCATGTGCCGCGAGTAGTCCAGTCAAATAAAATTCCATCTTGCCAGGTGCAACAGTCGTTTATCAATGCCGTTGCCCGTGCATTCGAATGACGTGGTCAAAACGGAATTGTAAGCGCTATGGCACTTAGACTCCATACGCACTTCAATTCTACTCGGGTGATCAAGCGTCACGCGGACAAACTGCATTAAGTTTACTTTTACGCCAGTCGTCACTTTGCGACATGGTCTGACGGCGCTCACGCGCACAATGCCAGCATGCGTTTCAGCTCAGCCTTATCGCCCGACGCAATGCGTCAACTGAACTTTGTTGCGGCTGCTGTAAACGTGTACTCTATAGGCTGTACAAGGCCTTAATGCTAGGTCATATAGTTTCATTTATAGTGACAGACGAAAGCCGCAGACGAAAAGTTTTCGAGCAGAGTGCGCCACATCTGCAGTATAGTTGCATCACCAACTTGCAGACGAAAAAAAAGCCTTGGAGCAGACGATCGAAACGAATGTCACGTCTGCACATGCGTGCGAACATGTTCCACCAATTACCGAGTCAGAAAAAAAGAAAGTGGTGCGTTAGCAGCAAAAAAAACGTTATCTCTGTAGTCATGTATACACGTGTTCTTCGTGTCAAAACGTCAAGCTCAGCGAGTCCATGTCACGAGCCCGCTCGGATTGCTTCCGTTCCGTGCTCATCAGACCGGGCCGTTTACGAACCAAGATGCCTTTTGTTCTCGGTGGAGTCATAAAAAGTTTTACTGCTCGCCCCGATGTCGGGACCGGGCCAAAGGTCCTCGCCCTGTAATTCCTCGGTCCATGCCGGCAAAAATGTGGCTGAATCGTGACTTTTTGCAGCCGCTGGGTGTTTCGTAGCAGACGACGTAATGGCTGTCCTTTCTTTTACGACCGATATAAAAGGGGCTCCTTTTGTTTCACCGCTGTTAGTGCTTGCGGCGGCTCCGGGCATATATACGATCTCGGCATTTGATTCCCGAGGCCTCAAGTGGTTGTAGCAGCGGTTTCTTGTTGTACACCTCGGCATAACGGTTCTCCTTGTGCCGTCCGTCCAGAGACGCTGCTCGTCGCTTTAGTACATTACGGCCGGCAGCGTCGTTATCGTTAGGGGATCGTGCCTTTTGATCAACAGTTCGTTGGAAGCCGGGCTCAGGCCCACTCATTGCTATATGACTGGAGTCTGGAAGCGAGCAATTGTGGCTAAGGAATGGAACGCACAAGTTGGATACAGCACACCATAAATTCATGCGAAATTATATAGTTAAATTAGCACGTACATGCATACTAATGATCATGTCATATGGACAGCGAGAGTCTCCATGGCTATAGTTTGCTAAAGGAGTCTAGTCGCACACAGTCTATAGAGCCGCTTCCTTCTCTGTCTGCAATCGTTTTCAATAAGTCAACGGATCATGGGTTATCAATAAGCAGTCTACTAGTAAACTCGCAAATGGCCCGGCCGTGAGCGCTGCGCCAACCCTGGAGATAATTTGGCTACAGGTAATAGCTTTGACGACAACACTGACTGAATATGGAAAATATAGAAAATAGGAATATGGAAAATATGCACGTTCTCTCATGTTCGCAGTGACGCGCCGATTCTTCGATACCGGTCAACGGTTTCTCGTGCTCGCGGCTGATCTGCATGCATAGTGAAGCGTGAACGCGGCGTTCTCCCCGCACGAGTCTGTGTCCGCAGTGTGACCGGCCTCTCCCGGCTCCAGGTGGGATGTGCTTTCGGACGGCGATGCCTTCCCTTCCGGTGCTCCGGTCGCATCTGCGTCCGGTTCAGCTGAGATTGTGTATGCATCGCGACGCGGTCCGCTGGTCGGTTTTGGAACAGTCCCTGTTTACTCCCCCCAACTCCATCTCATTTTTTTTTTTTCGGTAGACTAATGTCGGCTCGCGGGAGGACGCTGTGAAATGAGCTCGTTCGTCTGTTTGTTGCTCTTTTCGTCGTCTGCTTCCACCCGCTGTCTGACGACTACTGCGTTTGCAGCATCGCCAGCGCTATCGGGCGATGTTACCCGAAAAGCGCATATCATTTTGTGACCAGTAACTGCTCTCGCGAGGTCGAAGCGTTTGACGGTCTGCTTTACAATACTGCTATGCTGCACATTAGTGGACGTGCGCGGCGTTTTGTGCCAAAAAGCGTCTTCTGGTCGAATCTGAGGTCGCATCATCATTAAGCTATTATCATTCGTTAGCCTCCGCAATCTATGGCTTCAAAAAGCGCCAGCAAGTCGACCATCGGAACTCGCCTTTATATGTATAGCCATGTAGAGCCACGTACTTTTCTGTACACTGTGTGTCCGGCCGCCTGAGAACTCATTTTCACGTCGTCTGCTGTCCTCCGGCGCAAGCAGAGCAGACGACGCGAGCGCGTGTCCGTTGGAGCCGCGCCATTCGCCAGCTGGGCAAGGGCCTTACAGCTGGGTGTACGGTGACCCGAAGGCGGTCTGCTGTTGTTCTCCCCCAGGTGGATTGTTGTGGCACGTGCCGGGCAGGCGGCCATTGTGCGGAAGGCGCGGGACGTTACCGAACCCGGGTGACGCTAGTAGGGATAAACCGCAGAGGAAGGAGAGTCTGGAGGGTGGGGTAGTGACCTTCCGGAGCGCGGCATGGGTTCCGTCTCGCCTTTTGTCAACAACTTCCTTCGAGTGGGTGGCGCGTGTTCCAGACGGGTCGCGTGGCCACCCCACAGGATGTCTTCTTTTGAGGAAAACCGAGCGTTGAACGCTGGGGCCTACCAAACGCTTCTCAATCACCTTCCTGCCGAGTCTTTCATCGTGTCGCTGGTTTCCTCTCGCCGTGCTAGGAAGTGGATGCGCACGCCGCTCTAACAGACAAGGAAGAAATGAATAAGGCTTACCTTGTCTGGATTTATGCGGCGTGCGTCTTGTCTTGCTCTGCCGTCCTCTGTGTGATCAAGGCAAACCACCCTGCCGAAGTCTGCGCTTCGAGCGGCGCTACTCCGCCGCAAGATGAACTCCTTATGTTTCGATGAAACTGACGTAATAGTTCTGCGGAAACTCGCAAAGTGGAGAGAAGTAAATAATTAAAGGAAAATGAGACATCCACCCAGTCGTAGCAATTGTTACAAAGGACACCCATACGGTTTACTCGAAAGAAAAGCCTCGCAGTTGAAGAAAAATTCGTTCTGGTACGGGACTCGAATCCGGGACCACCGCCTTTCCGGGGCAGCCGCTCTACCATAGGAAAGGCAGTGGTCCCGGGTTCGAGTCCCGGACCAGGACGAATTTTTCTTTAACTGCGAGGATTTTCTTTCGAGGAACCCGTATGGCTTTGCTTTGTAGCAATTGCTACGAATGGGTGCCATGGATGTCTCATTTTCCCTTAATTATTCGATGAAACTACACTAAGTTTTGCGATTGTCTCGTTTTCGATTAGCTATGCCGTTTGCTATTACTATTTCCAGGACTCGACTTCCAGGTGTTTGCCACTGTTCGATCTACCCGAAGAAAAGCGCGTGAATGTCACCCCTGCAAAAAATTTCAGAACAGTAAAATTTCCATATACATATATCATTCCTCGGAATTCAAGGTTGCTCTGAATTCCTGAGTCAACACATTCCAAGGCGAACGCCTTGATTGAGGCTAAACATTTTTCTCCTCTGTGACTCCGTGCGTCAGAAGCTTTCGCAGTCATATTTACATAGCTTTGCATACGTAGACGGCTAGTAGTCGGAAGCGTATCCCGTCGCACCGAGGGAATTTTCACGCCTACGTGACTCTAGGCGGCACGGCGCACAAACTCACTCGCGTGCCGGCCAAATGTCGTCTGCGCATGGCCGAGTCCGTTACAGGCCGTCTGCTCGCGCCTTGCCTTCTGCTGGCCCTTATAAGCAGACGACGGCGCGGGAACGTGGCGTGCAGACGGGATTTGCATGAGGCGCCACGTCCCACAACTGTTGAGTCTGGACGGCGAGTCGTCTCCGCTGATGTTTTTTTTTTTTTTTCGTAGGGGGACCGGCAAACAAGCGAAGGAAAAAACAAAAGGCAAGGTTAACGCTTGAAGCAAAAAAAAAAAAAAATGCAGGCGTGAACATTAGTCGAGTAGCAGACGACTTCCGCTTTGCCTTTCTTTATTTTACCTGCTTTTGGGGCAGGTAACGGGGCAGACGACGTTGCAGAAACCTGTTTCCGCGTTGCCTTTCCTTTATATCATAACGTGTTGCGCGTTCTTCCTCTCATGTGCCAAATGTCGTTTCTACATGGCCGAGTCCGTTAGGGTCGCTTACGCTGGGCGGCTGTCTTTTCCGCTTCGCTTCACCGCCGACCTTGGCGGTCTCGTCCTAACGACGCGTGCAGTCGACTTCCTCGCGTGTCGGAGCCGTAGCGCAGTTGAGGAGGGGAAATATGTTGAGCTAGATTGATAGATTTCTGGAATGAACAAACAGTCGACCGTTAATGATGTGTGAAATACGGACGACAAAAACGCACGATAGCGTTGTTGAAAGGGGACGTGTTCCGTTTGCCTTTTCTACAAGAATTAGTAGAATTTCCTGTCTGTGGAAATCGTAAATGTCTGTGGAGATAGACGTAAACGTCGAAGGCCTAATTACAGTTGTAGCCTCTGGTCATTCCAGAAGACAAACGGCGGGAAGAAAAAAAAAATATTGTGCAGATGTCTTCGCCTCACCTGACCTGAAACGGCTCCGTTCTAACGTCTTCAGTGGCGTCTTGCAAACTTACCTTGCAAACTTACCGGCTACAATTCGCAACTTGCAGTATGTGCCGTAAGGTAATTAAGAAGTTAAATTAGCGTTTTTTTAATAATTGAAATACCTGTTTCGATTTCTCCTGTAAGTAATGCCCAGCTCAAGCACTAAGAATTATGTTAGCTGAAAAAGGTCATTTTCTAAAATTCCGTAAGGCTTAAGAACGATCATCCCATAGTATAAGGCAGCTGTGACGGCGTCTGTAGACACAAGCAACACCGATGAAAAAGTCTTGTTGCACAATCTTTCCATTCGTCGACCCCAGCTGTTGGCATTCGCACGCCACCAGGATTGAGCGACCGTTACCAGCAGACAGCTGACGCGCCGTGCTTCTGTCACAGGCCCTGCGCCACCTTTCTCTCGTTTCCATTTAAACTCTCCGGCACGGTTCGCAACCCATCCCGCGACCCCTCAAGGTGACCACACTGTAACCTCACCGGTCCCGTACCGGGAGGTCAAACGATCAGCCGGCGGACCGTTACCGCGCGCGGGCGGTCCCCCCAGGAACAGACGTCGTCAGATCCAAAGACATCACCTGAAGGAGTCCACAATAAAGGCAGCGCGCGCAACGACTTTCCCTGCTACCTTTTTTTCTGTCCGCATCTCTTGCTCAATTCTAATAATGCAGCTTTACCTTTTTTTGTCTCTTTTTTTCGTGGCGGATCCCTTTTCCCCAACAATGCGTAACGGTCTCTCCGCCGGAGTCGATCTTGAGGTGGCCCCCCCTCGCCCTCCTCCTCACCTTTCCCCCAGGCCGCGTCGCATCTGCCTGTTCCGTTGTTCTTATGTTCTTTCTTTTTTGTTCCTTTCCCCGTCGATCGCGCCGGCTAACCGTCCAAGCGCGCCCTCGAAGAACAAACAAAAGTTCCCGCGCTTGTGCTGGCGCGCGCCGCGACCGGTGTCTGTGTCGGCACGCGTCTGCTGGCGTCTGCTGAGTTCTCTCTCCATCTCTCTCGCACCCTCTCTTAGCTCCCGACACTTTCCTCCTCTCAGGTCTGTTCGGCCGTTCGGTTTCGTTCACGTTGGTTCGAATCGGTGTTAGATCGGTGTTGTCGCCAGCGCCGTGTAGCGGAACCGCTGTCGTGCGCGCGATCAACTCCCGTTTTCTTTTCCCCTCCGTTACCTCTCTCTCTCTTTCTCTCTCTCCATTAGCGCCCACGGACAGCTGCTGCTGTCCCGTTTCTAATGCCTTTCTCACTCTCCCCTCTCCCCCAAACTCTCTCGCACGTAGGTCGTCGCGTTCTCGTGCATCGGTCGCGAATCTGCTGGCTCTAACGGAATGAACTGAAACGAGAATGAAGAGAGGGGGAGTACCGAAAAAAAGAAAGAAAAAAGAAACCGGGAGCGTCAGAACGGTTGGAGTGCACGCAACCGCCTGTTGCGCCCGTTGTCCTGCCAAGCGGGGAGTTGGGCATATGTGACGGAATGTTGTCTGCCTCGTCCAGACGGACGACAGCGTGCTTTATTGCCTGCGGTGGGCCGCTGGGCCTGTCAGCGCCGTAGGAATCGGCTGCTCGCATTTCGGGTGACGTATCGCGGCCAATGTGTACGATATTTGTAAATATACATGCCGGGCGGTGGCGCACCGACATTGGCTGCGTGCGCCACCGACCGCTGTGTGTCGTCAGGCGATCGAACACGAGGTAGCGGGTTCGACTTCCTCTAGCGATTGCCGCATTACAGTGGGGAGCGGGCCGCAAGATCCCCTCGTGTGTCGTACATTCGGTGCACGTTAGAATGAAGTCACTGGGCTATGGATTTCCTGAGCCCTTGTGATTAAGGTTCACCCAGTGATGCGATCTGACATTAATCCCAGCCCTTGTGATTAAAGCTCACCCAGTGATGTGTTCTGTTATTAATCCCAACCATTCTGTCAGTCTCTCTCAACACATGCAATGGTGCAGCTTGGATTTTGTTTCAGTAGGGATTTACCAGCATGGCCGACCTTCATCCAGTGCGCAGAAACAAATGACAGGCTAATTTTATTGTTGGGCCGTAATTATGAGTTTAAACCCTCTGCCCCCAGGCAACTAGGTGTACAGCTGCATGTCTAGAGCATGCGACATGTGGTATGACACAGCATCTAAATTCACTGAATAAATGTTTTATTTGGCGATGTGGCACTTTGGCCTAGTGCGAAGAATGAGAAAGGGGAGAAAATCTGTAGGGAGTGGAAGATGCGTTGCGAGGAGTGGGATCTACAACCGATGTAAAAGCCCAGATTCCTGCAGTAGCAAAGAGGAACTTCAGGGCTGTGGTCCTCTAAGCCACTCACCAGTTGGATCCGCCCTCCGTAGCTTGATATCTCTTCCCGCCTGAAGTGCGAAAGTCTAACTTAACTAGTGTTCGTGACTTCAAATGGTGCTGAACGAACAATGAGGGTAAAGTGGGTAAAGTAAGAAAAAAATTGTTTTTCTCTTGTCTTCATCAGTGTCCACGCCTACACCACCTACTGCCATTGCTTCATGAAGCATTTTCTGAGTTGCATTTCTTTTGTAGGTTATCTTTATCGATGTGATAAACATAACCAGATAAATTCCAGATGAAAAATAAAGAAAGCTAGTTCATAACCTGCATTGTCATTTCGCAGTTAGTTAGGTAATCAACCTTGAAAAAGACATTAATATGTGTAGAAGGAAAAATCTGAAGAAAACCGTAGGAAGGTGAACAATCATCTGAGTGGTACCTTAATTGTTTAAGTGTTTCATTTCCAGTATTCTTTGTGCATATTTTTTTAGGCAGTCCCCTTCCAGCTGTGTGCTATGGGACCTCCTCCTGAATAAATACCCTATGCTTGTATTTACGTACAAGTACATAAAGAAAATACACCTCATGCGTAAACTTGTATGCCTGTTTTACAAGATTCTGTATCACTTGTGTTTCTCGTGCATTGTTCTAGTCCTCAGCTCCTCATGTTGCCCCCTTACATCTTTGTAGGACTCCAGAGAATGGGACTGAAGACCTGTGGGAGTGCTGTGATGATGAAGCCGTGCAGGATCGTGTTTTTAAGGTAAAAAATTCAAGTCATCATGGATGTTACCAGTTGCTCTGCCTCTGTCTAGTGAGGGTGGGATTTTTCAAAGAACAAATTTGACCCAGTGTATGTTTGAGAAGACAAAAAGAAAGGGTGGAACACATTTCCACCAAATATTGTAGTCTGTCATGAATTTAGCAGACTGCTTGAAGCTTGTGGCACTCAATTTTACCATCATAAGCATGTGAACGATTGGCCACAGATTATCTGAAATAGTGCGCAAACACGCCCTAATTGAGAAACTCCAAAGACAAGGCAGAGAGGCCTCATTTCAGCACACTACGAGGTCCTGGCATTTGCAACGTTTGTGTAGCAGACGGCTCCGGAGTAAAGGCAAATACGGGACGAAACAGTGCAACAGCTCTTCCACTTAGTCGAACTTCAAAATAACGAACACGAATATGATGAATTATCAAATGTAACAACTTAGATCCAAAATGTTTTTCTCCAATATGTGCACATAACAGATATATGCTTATAATGAATGTCGGATATAACAAAATATTTTCACTTTGTATGTGGCTGTATTACGAGGTGTGACAGTATAGCTTTGCGATGTGTCATTGTGGCACGCCAGGGCACCAAACGTGCCCTAGCCCAAGATCTAGGGAAATGAATTCGAGTACAATTAAGAAGACATTGAGAAAACAAGAGAGGGGGGGGGCACAGACAAGCGCACAAGATGTGCGAACCAAACTGCTTTACGCGCGATTGTTTCCTTTGTGGGCGCCCCGTTAGAATGATGCAGTCTAATGGCTTCGCACCTGTTATCAAGAACCAACTAGAAACTGACTAATTGTGCGTCCTTGTGGCTTTGACTGTCTACAGGTGCAGCGCATCACGCGAATGGAGCCCGGCCAGTCGCGCTACGAAACGGAGTTCCTAGAGTTGGCCGAAGTGGGCAGCGGGGAGTTCGGCAGTGTGTACAAGTGCCTGCATCGACTGGATGGATGCATTTACGCCATCAAGAAGTCTCGCAAGCCCATGCGGGGCACCCAGGATGAGTGAGTGCGAGTGCTTGCTTCTCCCCTTGAGCATGGCTGGCCTTTCCTTGCTTTCTCTCTTTTTTTGTGTTGATGACTGCCTCCAGTCGTCCACCTGCGCAACCGGCGCAGTGAATATGTAGATTTCAGAACGTTGGGGTAAAAAAACTCGAGCAGAACTCGTCTGCGATGACTATCCAAGTATGCGAGCAGCACCATTTAGATGTGAAAACGAATTAAATGGTTTATTGTTATGCGTACACATTGTACACTTTACGCTTCATTAGCAATCTATTTTATCATGCATGTATACTTATGTGTGTATACTTAGTTACGTTTTATGTGTCATGATGAGGAGTACGGCAGTGCAGTGATATTTGCTTTTTCGTTTCGTCGGCCATTTTCTCCCAAACTGATTTGCGAAATCCACATTTCTTGCTTCCTAACAGGAAGACTGCCCTCAACGAAGTGTATGCGCACGCGGTGTTGGGCCAGCATCCACACGTCGTCCGCTACTACTCTGCTTGGGCGGAAGACGACCACATGATCATCCAGAACGAGTTTTGCAATGGTGAGTACATGCTGCACACAGACCGTTCGCAAGTTAAAGGTGTGTACCTCGTATGCACAGCCTACTGATAACGCAGCTGCTTCACTCTTGGTGGCACGAATACTCAACATACAGTCTTGAGCAAAGGTATACAGACCTGGGGCCCTTAGTACCATTGAACCACCAGCTACCATGTAATGTGAATGCCACAAACTAATCTGACGGAAACAACGTAAACGAAAAGGGCATGGTCAAATTCCAGGTAGCATTGAATGCAAGCTCGTAATGCATGCTGTGCTGTCACGTCGTCTGTGACCATGGGACACTTGCACTGTCCCTAGGCGAGTGTAATTCACTACGGCCTTCCCTCGCATTTCTCATAGTCCCTATGTTCTTGTTGGGTGCTAAGACCATCCAACCAGTCAGCCACGCTGTGAATCTCGTCTGCACGAAAGTCTCCCAAGTGCGGACGCATGCAGCGCCCATGTTTGACTGGAGGGGTTGTCGCATTGCAGAGGGCAGCCTGGCCGACGCCATCCAGCGCAACGAGCGTGAGGGCAAGCACTTCTCGGAGAAGGAACTGCGGCGCATCCTCCTTCACGTGGCTGAGGGCCTTCGGTACATCCACTCCCAGAACCTCGTCCACATGGACATTAAGCCAGGTGAGTGTTTCGCATTCAAGTGTCGCGTCGATCCAGCACACCTTCGGTAGCTTTAAGTACCGCCATTCTTTTATCAGCGACTGCTGCGTCCCCAATTCTTTATCGAAACTGGTTCCACTTCTGGAGAATTCAAAGCACGAGCTGCAGTGGAAACAGTCAGTAGGAAGGTCGTGGCAGCTATTTATGTGTTCTAAGCTGGAATCTGAGATGGGATGATTTAAGAGGACGGTGGATCCGCAGTGCTTGACCTAGCTGGCGGGAAACGCTGTACAACGGATGTACTTTCTATAGCTTGCTGTGAAAAAGGCAGTGATAATGTAATGATTCTATACTAATTCTATTCCTTTTTAAGCTTCATAAGTGGTTCAAGCAGTATGCCACCTACTCTTATCACCAAGGCCGTGGACAAGAATAGAATAGAAACTAGTGATACATTTTCATGTTATGCCAGCCATTGTTTTACAGACAAGGCTGCCTGTGTATGCTGGCAGAGTCTTAGAAGAAAGAAATTGGAGATCGAGAGAACTGGGTTAAGTGGGCATCAGCTAGAGAATGAAAGTTGGAGTGCATTTGGCACATGCTACCCAAGCACTTAGAGTAATGCCAGCACAAAGCTGGGGTACCGTCAAGCTGTGTTTATGAGGATACTTAAAACGCATTTGTGCAGATCTGTGTGGCAGCTAAACGAGGAAAGAAGCTGTTTATTGTACCCCACTTACGTCTTGTTGTGCTGCTTATCTTGAATCTGGAATTTTTCACTTGCTTTTCCAGAATGAATGGCTGCTCTATGGCTAGCTTCCCGAAAATGCTGAATATGCCATAAATACGTGTAAAAAGGCCTGTCTCAAGAAAAATGCTGGTTGTAGTGCGTAAAAGATTAAACTGATATGTGATTGTAGACTGCCAAAAACACTAAATTAGACAAGCAGTAATTGGTGGTTGCCATGTAGGCTTCTGCCACAGAACCAAAAATGAAGTTTGCAGTAACCATTTTGTTCCAGCATCGCTCCCAAAACTTTCGTTATCGTCTTGCTGCTTATGATTTGCGATACATTGTTTAGCAGATGCAGAACAGTAACAATAGTTTGACTGTTAGTTGTTGCAAAATATTTGGTTAGGCTCAAATATTCGAAAATACTGAATAGTTATTTTTCAAATACAAATAGTTAGCATGTAATATTCGATTCGTATTCGAAACTTATTCGTCTGTTATATTCACCTTATATATTCACCCACTCCTAATTTTTTGCAAGATAGACAACCTAAAGTCTTAGACGAGTACAATTAGACACAAGATCTACTCGATACAAGATTGTTCTGGTATTTCGAGACCGACATTACTGTCGAACTAAAATGTTGTACACGAGCTTCCCAACCTTTGTACTTGCCAAGCCTCGTCCTTTCATGTGCGAGAAGCTTGTAGCGTGGTTTGCACAGATTTGATAACATGTCTGTACTCCTTTAAAACTTTCACATCAACGAAGTTTGTCCTCAGTCCTGTCCTGTCTTCCGCTTTGCAGGGAACATCTTCATCTCGAGGGTCCCAATCACTGCGCTTCCTGAGAGCACAGACGATGGTTTTGACTCTGGTTCAGAGGGCCTGTCTGAAGAACTCGTCTACAAAATCGGTGAGTGTAGTGAGGAGCACGCTTCCCCTTGGTAATTGATAAGTGAGGTCGTTGCCTTTCGCAGTTGAATGAAATTTCACTGCTGCCAGTGTTGTCATAGCTAATGATTTACCAGTATATCTACTGATGCTTTGTTTTCTCGAATATTTAACGATTCAACGATTCATTGCAATCTGCTGACTTTTGGCATTTTAGACTTTCTGCAGAGGTCAGCTGTACAATCTATGGTAAACAGTGATTGACATAACTGGCATCGGTTCAGTGGTGCATGAAGGCACCACTGCACCGGATACTCCAAGTGTTTAAAATGCACGGCTTCCAATGGCCGCAGAAATTAACTCTTCTGTATTTGTCTAGGTGCCTCACTTTGGGCTAATCGAGTTTGTCTTCTATTTAGTGCGGTGGCTCCAAGGTAGAATCTTCCATTCAGATACAGATGAAAATGTTTGCAATAGAAGTCACCTTAGGTTTCGAGATGGTCAGCTTCCTCGATGTGACAACGGCCTTCATCTTTTTTTTTTTAGGCCAGGAATGAGTTTGGCTCAAGTGTCTCTTGCTGCAGGCAGACCGAGCATCGCAACGTCCCATCTTCGTGTCCCGTCATTTCGTGCAGTTCTAAGATTCAACCAACATTAAGTCGCCCAACTTTCAATGCTACTCCAATAAGTGCGGTAGGATCTGAAGCTAGTCACAACACATCACAACACGAGAAAAGACTAGTGGCGGAGACTCATTCAAGGCACGAGCTCAGCAGGCTGTGTATAACGGATGGCCCGCAGAGTGCTAAGCTCACGGCTTATAACGATAGCGTCTTCAATGGCAAAATAGCAAGAAGCATGGCCAGTGGTCGAGCATTGTCTGGAAAGTTGACTATGTCATGCACGTACAGGCCGCTGCACGGTGACAACCCTGGAAAGTCGGTCATGGCCATTGTCGATCAGTTCTCAGTGGCAGAGTACACATGCTTGCTTTCAGTGCACGAGTACCACGGGTTACCGTACAGCGACAACAGAGCTGGGCCTGTACTCTAGAAAAAAATCTCTAGCGTTAAAATTGTCAACGACCAAATTCCAGCCAATGGTAAAGAGCGCTTACGAATTAAAAGCTTAGTGAATTTGGCCCCCCGATGTCTCTCCGTCATTCTTTTGGGCACATGATGGCCACCTTGGCTGCTATAACACAGGAACCCTAACTCATCGCCACTGTTCTGTTCACGCAGGTGACCTGGGTCATGTGACCTCAACCAAGAACCCCCAAGTGGAAGAAGGCGACTGCCGGTACCTCTCAAAAGAAGTGCTTCGCGAAGACTACTCCAATCTTCCCAAGGCAGACATCTTTGCACTGGGCCTCACTGTCTTTGAAGCGGTGAGTGGCTTTCCTTGCCTTGCGACTGTCACTTCAGATTGACGAGTCCATCAATAATAATAAAAAGGAAAGTGGACATGTGCCAGAGACTATCATATGCTCTTGAGTGTGACAGCTGATGTTCATGCTGCAATTACGTAGCATTGTTATAATTTTGTTTACTTGATAACTGATTTGTAGCTAATGTTAGGCGACCAGTGTGTCAAGGTGGTCATGAAGGAATAGTGCACACTGGAATTGAGGACAAAAGAAGATGAAAAAGAAAAATGGTTGATCCCTTTCTTAAAGGAAATAAGTTATAGCATGAAACTGAAACGCACATTCTGAGGAGCAGTGGCAACCATGTTGTACGTTCACAAATACAAGTCCGTAAATTTGCGCAGTCTTTCATAAATTATAGTTTCGCTCAAAGGGCGAAGCAATATTATGTATGCGAGGTACGTGCTGCTGTGCAGCATAGACAGAACCACAGAGGCTACCAGGCGCTGTAGGTATACCGAACGCGGCGGTGAGTGTGCATTCTGTGAAACTGCTGCGTCAGAACTCTGGCAGCAATACGCGCCCATACGCTTGTTCAAAGGTGAGTGGATGCTCGTACGGTGAGCACACTCGTCGAGCGGCACCTCTGGGCTGGAAACGAGCATTGCGGCGAGAAGTGAGCGACCAGCAGGGGCGCAACGTTTTTCGTTCCAACCGCTCCTAGCGATCTCCCCCCATCCTGTCTTGTCCCACCGTTCTCCTAATGTCCCTCTTCCAGCTGCGACCATTTGCATGCGATCATTTGCATGCAAGCCTTGTTGTGGCAAAACAGTCTAACCTCATAATGAAATCTCATCTCAAACGAAAATACCTTTTCTTATATCCAATGTTTTTTGTAAGCATACACAGATACAGACAAAAAAAGATTTGGAAATTTTACGTTCACTTCATTATATGCAATTGTTTGCTATACCTGTGGTCAATAAATTGTGATTCAACTGTAGCAAGCTCTCAATGCATCCTGGATTATTTTTTTTTTCGTGAGTAATATCTATGTGAATTGTCTTCATCCCTCAGCTGGTTGCGATAGATTAGTTGTTAAAATTTGTACTTTTGTTGCTTTTAGACGTCTGATCTCTCTGGATATCTAATGTCTGAATGTGTCAAGCTGTTATTGGTGAAATTCATTAATCGTGCCGCATTATAGCAATTTTCCTCACTGTCCTTTGTTTTCTTTGCGATGACATTTTGTGGTGCAAATGACCTAACAAGGCTTATCATTTCTCTTGGCAGGGTGGCGGTGGTCCATTGCCCAAAAATGGTCAGGAGTGGGTGGCAATTCGCAAGGGGAACCTCCAGCCACTTGAACAGTGTTCACCAGACTTCAACGGACTTCTCACTGTAAGTACCTTGCTTGATTTTAAGACGAGCCAAATATTGGAGTTGTTCGTACAAATTAACTGTTATTATCATCAGCCTTAAATAAAATTCCTCCCGAAAATGCAGTGTGTTAAATGTCCCTCGATCCCTTAAAGGTCGCTGCTGTCGACTTATAATTCGACATTTGCAGGTGCCTTCAATTAAAAGAAAAAAAAAAGGCCTAACACACTGCTTCCTTAACTTAGCAGTACTTACAAGTATCTCCCAAATCTAACAAGCACCTGATTTTATTTAAATATAAACAAACGAAATGTAGCATGCCTTCGAATTTTGGCAGTCGGGAAAGGATGAAACCTGCAGAGCTTACTCTGTAGACTGGGCATTCATTTTCACTTGGCGTATGTCGGCGTCACTCTTGAGACAGCTCTTTATTGCTATGGGCCTTGTGTTTTAAGTTCCACATTCCTCAACGACTCTGCCACTATTGTTAATGCAATGGCTGCCCCTGCCTTGACTTTAGTAGCAGTGTTCATTTATCGCTATAGAGAGGTCACCATTGTGTTTTCATGTTGTCGAACATGAACGAAAGGGGCCAGTGTTGCTGTGAAAGTGCTTTAACCCTGCAACGCCCAAGTGGATTTACACATAAAGGAAAATCTGAACAACTTGCTCACCTTCATTTCCGGCCGTAGTAGATCACATCTGTATAAAGGAGCAATGAAATGCTGCTCGAGTTGGAACCTATTAGTATAGCAGTTAATTAGTAACTTGTTTGCTAAGCTATCTGTAAGGGAAAAACTATCTCCAGCGTGTCGTAAATGCTACCATGGGCTATGCATTAAGTTTCTCAATCTTAAATTGGAATTTCGAAGTATTGAAATAGTGCAGCATACATGACAGGTTGGGCATTACAGGGTTAATTTCTCTACCAGAGGTGCCATAGCATTTTGCGCTGGCCACAAGTTGGAAACATGGAATGTTCTGCTAAAAGCCTTGTCAAGAGCAGATGTGTCGCTATGTCGTGGATGTGCTGTTAACGTCCACGTAAATGCCCGAAACGTTGTAGTAGTGCTCGTGCTACACAGGCACTTTTTGCTGCCATTGAGTCCAATGACAATTGAGTTTCAGTGGCCGTTCATTTGAGGAGATTGCTTCGGCTGTTGCATAATACATTTCGAGTGCATGTTGAGAAGAAAACTGCTTGTTTGCTTGCATGATTTTGCTTTGGTACTGAACAACAACCACATAACCTTTTCCGGAAACAACCTACAGAAATTGCATTTTGTGTTCATTTTTTAATATAATTTTATTGTCAAAATACGAAACCGAAGTGACTCGCTCCACTGGAGGCTGACATGTTGACGTGTCTTGACTGAGATTGCCGGTCTCACTGGAAGTCGACTGTCGTTCTATTTTCAGTGGCACTTAAATCTTCCGTGTAGCAATGCTCTGCTGCGATTGAGCCCAATGACCGTTTGGGCCACTGGTCATAGAAAGGGCCCGTGTAACAGGAATTCAAGGCAAACTGCGATAAAATATTGGGCCACGTTAAGACTTAATACATTGTAGATTGGAGCAGCCTCTAAATTTAAGCTGAAGCGGTGAAAAAGGCTAGCAGGAGCAGACATTTTTGATGCCGAAATTGATAAAGGTACTGCCATTACTGCTCACCGTAAGCGACGCACGACTCGGAACGTGAGGTTTCTTGGCCATGACCTGCGAGATTACGCTCTGCCTGCACTGGGCTGAAAAACATCAGAGGTAATGTGCCGGGACTCGCCTCATCCTAACCACCAGTTGCACTCGTCGTCTGCTTAGACGCTGTTTAAAGGCTGCTGGCGAGAAAATGGTACCGTCGGAAGCCCTGCAGCTTTGTCGAGATTGCTTCAGTAGTACATACTATGGTCACTTACAAGTTTGGCCAAAAAAAGTGAAATATCGTTGCAGTGGCTGACATTGTGGCACCTCGTTTTGTTTTGCAGGAGATGATCCAGAAAGTGGCGACCAAGCGGCCTTCTGCAAGCTCCCTCCTCCACCACCCCGTGCTGGTCCCCAACGCCAGCAAGTCGCGAGCGCAGCTCCGGAAGGAACTAAACGCGGAACGGTTCAAGAACGAGCTTCTCTCCAAGTGAGTAATATTCGAAGTCTCAGCGATTGTCACAGTCTGCAGACAGGTGCCCTTGCATAGTTGCTTTTCCCCCCCTAATATTAGCATATATGCTCAAAGAATGTATGAAACAAAGCGTTTTTGGTGTTGTATGGAACTTCATCATAATGCTCGACTTATCTGCCTTTCTGGGGTCAGTGTTACACCACAAATTCAGACATAACATCACACATCAATTTCTATGTTTTTTTTTAACTAGAATGGTGGACGAAGTTGCTTAGGAGTGCTCTACAGCCCTGGTTCAGTGCTTACAATAAGCCTGCGCACAAAGATATGTTATTGCATGCTAATTAAATGCAGCAGACTTCGGTTATCTCGACTCCGGTTAATTTGATCCTGATGAAGGTCATGGCTGGGCGTATAGATTTCTGTGTGCCAAAGTTTGGTTACTTCAATTGTAAAATTAGCCTTTCCCGGATAATTGGAACGTAACCAGTCATCACACACGTGCCTGACCACCATGGTGACCGCAAATAGCAACGAAAAGTGCGTTGACATCTGTCAATACATTTCCTGCCCTAGGAAGATTTTCGAGCAATAACTAATTATGGTATTTACCAATTTCCAATGCGTGCTTTTTTCTTCTTGGAAAAGATTTGGCCGATAATTGCCTGTGCAGTGCATTCAATATGCCAAACCAAAACTAGCTTTGCAGCTTTCGTATGCTTTACCGCACAACACGAATGTAGCGCAGCGAAGCTGACTTTAAGAACCGGCTGCCATTGTGCGACACGTGACCGCTGCCCATTTTTCTTGTTAAAAATTGCCTACTCATTCTATTCCTACTTTGTTTAGCAGATTTTATGAGATTTCTACGTTAGTTTTCTACTTGGAACGCATGTAAAGTATTCATGTATTCTATTCCGGGGTGTGCTAGAATCGGACAACTACTGCTAAAAAGATCAGCTGTCTGTTTTTATTTTTTTTGCATCTTGTTTAATTAAACCCGCCGAATAACTTCAATTTCTTTGGTCCCGTCAGGGTTGAATTAATAGACATTGACTACATTAATAACAGGATTTTTGAAACGTACAGATACAATGCACATGTAAGAGCCTGACTATGGGAGTGGAAGGGACAAAAAAGCAATGTCCAATGGCAGTATGCAAATGTCGTGTGGGATCCTTGATGTACAGACAAAAAAAATTAAAAACGGAGAGGGGAAAGCTTGTGGTTAGTGAACAGCTACAAATTATGTACAGGAAAGTGTACAGCGTGAACAAGGGATGGTGGAAGATGAAGACAAGTGCAGCAGCGAATTAGTGACATTGCAAATGGGAATGTAGAAGTGCACCTCTTGTAATTACTAATGATTCAAGTGCAATGTTCCTTGGCTAGGTACACAGGTGGTCCACATTGTAACGAAGTTGCATCTTAACACAAAAATACCTTCGTTATCTCCTATGCTCATCATAAACATTCTTTACACGCTAGTATTCGTGAAATATTTTTGTATTCACTTCATTACATTCAAAAAATTTTTTATATGCATATTCATTATGTCAAAAGTTTTGAATCTGTCCAGTGGCCAAATATTGTGTAGGCCCATAAGAGAACTAAAAGCCAGGCGAGTGCCGATGTTGAAACGGAAGAATGATTTGAAAAGAAACAGTGCAAAAGAACAGGACATAAAACAGACAAACAATGGGCTAGTGCCGTAGTTAGCCCTACCTTGTTCTGGTTCCATTTGTCCATGATGGTATTTGCTCCTTGAGCGTTGGCTCCAAAAGTTCATAACCAGCATGGCTGAGCCAAAAGCAGTCTCCAGTGTGGGATGAACCCGGGCTAAAGTACTGCTGCATTTGTTAGCGTGCTGCGTAGCTTCAGTACTTCGTGCTCTGCATAGATGCAACACTGCATTGGACAAAAAGACGATTTCCTTGCTAATTTTTTTGGCACATTGCTCGCAGGAAACTCGAAGAAGCATCCATGTGCCTCCAGTCTCTCCCCGTCGTCCATTCGTCATCCACTGCACAAAGCAGCCGCATCCACCGACTCATCGGCAAGAAGGCCAATCGGAGCCACAGTGTGACCAACTTCTGAAGTCGACAGTACCCAGTGTGCGACTGTAAACCCCTGCCATTCTACGTTTGTTTGCCTTCCCTCCATTCCTTTCTGCGTCCTCGGATCATCGTGCGCCATGTACCACCGTCACCATCAAGCTATCTATACGACCGTGACATCCGCCCTCCCTGTCATTCCCTTCGGTACCTGTTCTCGGTGTGTTATGTGGTTGGGGGACTGCCAGTTGCGCCTAACTTAAAGGATTTTGCCAAGCTACGGAACGAGACTGTGATCGAGTCGACAGTCAAGATGCAAGACAAGTCAAGTAGTTGGGGAATGACCAAGACGCCGACGATGCTATTTTTTGTGGAAGTTTGAAGTGTGGACAGACTTTTTTTTTTCCAGCCTTATGTAGTCCTAATCCCAGATCTCATGTGGTGTGACACCCATCTCCGATTTGCGGAGGAGTGGGTGGTTTGTTCCTTGAAGATTTTATCTTTTTTTCTTGTCTCCTTAGAGTGTTTATGATGCGCTGAGCTGCACTTTTTTAGAGGAAAGTTTATAATGATGCTGACAGAAAGTGCCTTTATGCGAAGGGCTGTTTGTGCCATAAGTTATTAGTTCTTTTTATATGACAGAGTGCGTTCGTGTGCTGTGTAAATAAAAGTTCAGTCAATTACATATTGATTTTTACCTATGACATCTTGTATAATATACTGTTTTATCCCAGTCATCTCGGAGAATAAAGAGATTTTATCCATCATTACTTCGTTGCCAATGCCTTGTCGGTAGAATGCATTATGCTAACGCAGTTGTGCCAGTGCCAAGAGACATCGAGGCAAGAAGAAAGGTGTGAAAATAAGTTCACTCAAGCCCCAAGAAAGGTGGTGTAATGCACAAAAAAAAAATGCAAGAAGGTTAACGTGGTGGCGAAGTAAAAGGTGCTAAAGGTTAATGCATCTGGCGTCATAGCAATAGTAGATGCAAGGAAGTGGTTCCATTAGACACATGTGGGGGGGTAACAATGTTAAGCACAAGTTATTCTAGGACATTTGTCAAAGTTTAGCAATGGCTTATCGATAGATGTGCTACCGAATACACTTGTTCGTTACATCTGTGAAAGGGGCCCTGAACCACTCTATTGAAGCGGAGAACGCATTTGAAGTTGAAATACGCTACTTCGGAAATACGTTGCCGCAAAATGTACTTCAATGCGTTCAGCAGAAGCGGGGCCATTGGCTATCGAACACGGCCTCTGCTGCGCTCCCGTTCCTTCTCGAAAGCCTTGCACTGCGAAGGTTACGGCGGAACAGGGCGTGCCCACAACGCTAAGCCTTCTCAGTGTCACCACCACGGCCGCTCGATGAAAACGCACAGGTGCGGCCTGCCGCGTCGCGCCACCGTCTATGGGCGAGAGCGTGGAAGCGGAGTTTACAGTTGTCGCCGCGTTTCGCGAGGAGGGCGCTAGTTGTCGGGGAGAGCCCGCGCGAGGCACTGGCGGGAAGGAGCGAGCATTAAAAAGGGCGCGCAGCTCAGTGGTTTTAATTTTTTTTTTATTCGCGTGCATCGTTACTGTTTAGTGTCACTCAAGATAGTTCACGCCTGGGTGATCTTTTATGCTTGCGGCACAATGCCGCGCAACTGTTTCGTGCCGCTGTGTACGACGAATGCTTCGAAGAACACCCAAATCCGCTACCACGAGTTCCCCTAGCGACTCAGAACGCAGGGCAGCATGGCTGCGAAACATTTCCCGGGAGGGACCTGGCGGGAAAGGAACAATATAGCAGCCAAATGACAGGTCATTGGTGTGTGCTCTGCATTTTACAGAGCGCTGCTACAAGGCGACCGCCAAGTTGATGGTGCTTTTGCCAACTGCGGTGCCGACAGTGTTCCCCAGTTATCACAGCTACATGAGCACGAGGACCACGTCAGCTCCAAGGAAGAAGCGGCCGCGCTTGGAAAGAAGATAGGGTGATCCGCAGTCACGGGCAAAATGCGCGGGCACTGTTGCTTCACATGGCGAGCCTGTTGTTAGTCAAAACGGCCGGCTCACTGCCTGACAGCAATGAAACCGTAATGTCTAATAACACCGAGCCAGTGGGTGAAACCTGTGCTGAAATTGCATGATTTGCTAGATGCATCATGCCAAACTTCTCTCGAGTTTGAAAAAACGGCCTTCGCTAAGCTTGAACGCGCCGCGTACAAGCGAAGGCCGCGCGTCTTAAAGGAGCGCTACAGGCACTTCAAGAGAAGGTCGATGGAGCTGAGGAGCGCGCACAATTTTTTGAAAAGAACAAGGACATTGCCTATTTTACGAAGGTACTCGATGGTATTGCTCAAGGCGACAAGACTGCCGAGTTCATTAGGAACCAAGTCCGCAGTATCTCCATGAAGAAGCCTAAATGTGGTAACGTCATTCTAAGGGAGTGTGTAATTTGGAAGGCTTGCTCAAGCAAATGATATGACCATGTAAGATCCAGAAATCTTTTTAAGCTTCCTTGCCGTTCAACGCTGCAAAGATATATATGTTGGCCATTCAACTGGTGGAATTGGCGTCACTTCGATGACAAAGGAGCGGCGGTGTATAGAATTTTTTCTTCAGCACCTTTTGCAATGCCGTGAGCTGACTTGCGGAGCGGAGGGCCGTACCATGGAAGTGTGCAAAGTTTTCCTGAGAAAGCTCTTGCGACCGGTCCCATGCAAACTGGGCGGGAGATATTAACCTGTCAGTTGAGCGACTTGTACGCCTGGCGCAAAAGCCTTTCGCCAGGAAAGTACTGCACCTGTGATTACAACAACAAAGAGTATTATTTTTCCTACACGGAGTTATAACTTCTCCGTTGCTCTAGCTCGTATTCTTTTTTCTAGAGTGAAAAAACACAATGCTTTGGTAAATACAAGCGCACTTGTCAACAAGCGGCTGTGCAGTTGCAGAAATTACTGTTGCATAAACCAACATCTTCGAGAGTGTACAGCGCAACGGCAAGGAAGGAGGAAACAGAGACGCGCACAATGCGAAAAGCCCAAGCAACCACTTTAGTTACAAACGAACAGTTGCTATATTTTGGTGGAAACATCGCCGACCTGGTACATTCGATAGTCATGCTTACTAATATGAGTAACACTATAAAAAATTTATTATCGCCCTTTAAATAGCGGCGAGAGCAGGCGAGCTGCGCTGTCACGTTGCGATCCGCCGCAAATATCTCCGGCTGCTCTCCCCTACTGGTGGCGCCGCTGTGGTGGCCCGGAACACTAGGCGAGCTACGCCGTCTCCGCCGCATACGGCAGGCCGCACCTGTGCGTTTTCATCGAGCGGCCGTGGTCACCACAGAGAAAGAAATTGTCACCGTCGCGCGCAGTTCAAATTTGATTTAGGATGTTAACGTGAACGCCACTACTTCCGGTTTTGGCGCATGCGATGCTGTCCGCAGTGCGCTTGGCCAGTGGACTCCATGCGCCATCTTGCGGCGGCCGCAGTATCTACGCTACGTAGCAGATCTCTGCGGTGTCTACGCTACGTAGCTACGTGCAACTGAAGTGCGTCTGCGCAGGACTTGCTTCGTGCACGACAGGGCCGTCTGACCGTGGTGCGGACCGGCTTTGTCCTTCACCAGCTTGACCGACGGATAGTGGCCGCGCTCAACTTTCGCATTTCTTGAAGCGCTGTCAGTAGTCCGCCAAGGCGCCTTAACCAAGCGGCCAAGAGTGCTGCGTGCATTTGGTGTGAGCTTAAGTTTCGCCCGGTTCGAGGCTATAGTTGAGCGTTCAAAGCCAGTCGAAATTAGCGAGACCCGGCGGCTACGTCACTGATAAGCAGGATGGCCAAAATGTTAATTTCTACGCAGGCGACCGCGGCCGAGCGTGAGCAGACGACAGTCGCGTTTGTTCCGGAAGTAGGGAATTATTATCGAAATTCGAAAGCACATATTCGCTTACTTCAACCTTTCTTATTAAACTTCGACAATGGATACACGCAGTAAGACTAGGAAGAAGCGCATGTACCCTTCTTGATTGATCCCAAGCAAGCAAATGAGCTCGGCGGGAGATCGGGCCGATGCCCATGGACAGTTGAAAAGACAAAGGCCCGATATCGGCCATCTGGGTCGGGCCGGGCTAGGTTGTTGCAAGTGGCCATCCCGTCTCGCATCGGGCCGACGTCGTGACAGCCGCTTCAATATAATCATGACCGCGTTCGGCTCACACAGCTAGGGGCCGACGAATTCCCCATGACGGCAACAGCGTGGCTTGTCCATGACGGCAGTTCCTTTTGCCAGTATTCATATACAGGGATTTTCTCCTGTATTTCTTTTTGAGCCGCGTATACCGGGTGTTTTTTCTTATGTAGATTTTTTTGTAAGGCACGCTGTCGCAGGTACCAGCATATAACCCTCCCACCAGTTAAAGGGACTGACAACTGGCGAGAATGTGTTGTGAGACGTCGATAAAAATAAAATGAAGATGATTTATAGTGATAAAACCCAGCACGCTGTCCGCGATTTAAGCAGGAATCGTAATTTTAAATTGGCAAAGAAAGTCTCAAAAACAAAGAGTGGCGAGACCTGGCGGTGAAATCTTGGTACTTCGGATGCAGTCTATGAGATCACTGTACCTAAGTCGGCTGTTATTAAGTACAACATAATTATTTATTCAAATTGCAGTTGCTATGTTATTATAGACACTTGTACTTTATTCTATGCTTCGGAAATCAAAAGCCCACGCATGGCTACGGCAACACGTTGGACTACGTATCACGTGTAAAAGCTTCGTTTCGTTTTCGATCTGATTGGTTTTGTTTTCACTGCTTACATACCAATGCAGTTGGACAGGAAACCACGAAAACACGTATAGTTATTGTCGCATAAATACTTTAACACTTCGGAAAATATTAATCACAGGAACACCGACTTGATCAACAAAATAATACTTTCTCACAGTTAAGGCCGCACTTGCCATCTAGCACTTGTAATCTAGCTGACCCTAGTGACGCGACTGTAGGCCGTTTTAGAGGCACAATTAAACCGCACAGTGCCTAGAATAAATTCGTGATTATATACGAAATAGGCACAACAGAAGCGTCAGGAAAACAAAATGGGCATTTTGTCTCGAAATCCATCTCTTAATTATCAGGATCGGCCCATACGTTACGAAAACCACACTTGCGAGAACAAATACGATATGATATGGTTTCGTACGTGCACTAGCTGGTGTCACGATACCAACTCTGATGCACACGCAGTTTCCGGGATGGGCAAAGTTTACGCTGTCTCTAGTATCGAGGACGCGTCGACCCGCCGCCAAACGCCGGTAAGGCAGGCAAAGGAAAGTTCGTACTGGCGACGGTTTCTACATGCGGTTCACCGCGCGCTTCGCGGTATACGCTGATGCTCACCAGGTCAACTTGCCCGCTCAGACACCGCGGTTATCTTCTCGCAGCACACGCGTCAGCGAACTCACCGCTAATTTCCTTCCCTCCTCTCTGTCCCTGTCGTCTTGTTTTCCCCTTTCCCATTCCCCCGGTGTAGGGTAGCCAACCGGACGTCATTCTGGTTGATCTCCCTGCCTTCTGCTTGTCTCTTTCCTTCCTTCTCGCAGCGGTGCAGGTCGGCAGGCTCTACCATGAGTTCGGGGACACGTCCCAGTGCGCGCATCAGCGCCGATACACAGGGCACGGGACAAACCACGTGACTAGATACTATAGGGACATCTCTGTCTGGATTTTCTGGGGACACGCAACAAAACGAGATTCGGAGACGATGACGTATAGCACCATGTCCAAAAGCCAGAACGTTGATGCCCAGGTTGCACTGCACCTAGGTGCAAAGTTACACTCCAGACAATACCAGAGAAAATCCTTGCACGTGCGGCCAGCCTCCCCCCCCCCCCCCCCCCCCGCTTTGGCATCATACCACTCCCCCACCCCCTCGAAAAAAAAAAGAGAACTTTCCTTCGTGCAGTTGCGTAATAGGTTGTTATCGGAATGAACGCTTCGCCTTTCGGGTGAAAGTGCAACTTTTGTCTGATCGTTCGCGATTGGGTGACGTCTATCATACACGTGATCCCCAAGATTTTCTTTTCAACACTTGTGTGGTCTGTTTCGTCCAAATAAAATTTCAGTTGTTAGACCAGCGCTTGTTCCGATTTTTTTTTTTCGGTTGTCTTTGTTAATTCGTGCGCTGTGGAAAATATGCGTAGTTTCCAAATGATCCGCTTTTATATTCTTCTACAGTCTCGTTTTACAGCGAAGCTATTGATGTCTCTATAGAAGTGCTCAAAAACGTTATGTGCTGGTTTTCGCAGTTTTTTGAAGAAAAAGAAATAAATCACTCACGAAGTGATTCTTTTTTGAGGAAATGTGGCCAATGCTATGGGCAATACGCAGGCTGGTTTTGAAGTGTTTGTGTCAATTAGAGGGTAAGCAAAAATTTGTCAACCTTCATTTTTGGCCCATTTATAATCTTGATTTGAAACGCGCACGAAGTTTCCCCACCTTCTTCGGAGGTCAAAGAATGAAATATATTTTATAAGACACAATGTAGACCACTTAGTGCTTGATGTGTACTGCAATTTTGAAATGTGTAGATTTATTACGTGCTTTGAATATAATTACTGAATCATTGACATCTGCAGATTTTTATGCGTTTTACGAACCTTGTATAATTTCTATTTCCTGGTTTCATCGCTAAAATATGCGGGCCACATTGTTTATATTTCGTTGAAGTAGGAAATGTATTGTGGGTGACGAACCATAAAAGTATAAACTGTGTAAGTGAACTGTAGCCTTTGTAGGAACTTACTTATTTAAGCGTTCAACACTGTCATACTGTCGTTATACGCAATGTTTACCGGAGTCTTAAAAAATATCAATTACTGATTCTGTAAGTATAAGATACCAATTTCCAATAAAGTGAATACAAGGGGGATGTTAAGAGTAATGTGTGACCAATGTTTCGCATTCCTGGCCTTTATATTAGAAGCGTTGCAAATAATTACTGCACCCCCGTTTTGTTGCCTATTTTCATGGGTCATATGAATTTGGAAGTTGCCCTCTCCGGTGTCCTCGGTGAAATAAGTAGGGCACCTTCTTTATATAAGATTAACATAAAGTTCATGGTATATGGGTAATATATAGGCAAAGTTCAAAGTGTGTGATGGTTGATGGTGGCCTTTTTGCAATAAATTACACATGCAAGGACTCTTCAGGGTCATGAGCGTATACTTGAATAGCGGCTGAAAACTTATCTCACCGCCCTGGCATAACCACAAATTCCGCCAAGATCTAATTTGCAAACATGGGGAGAACGCGATGGTGAATTCGTGTGGCAAGGTAAATACATGTGGATCAAATGCAGTCTCTGTACAAAATACCGCTAGCAAGTGTACTCGAGTGCATTATATGAGCAATTTACGGTTCCCACCGAAAGAGGTGTATGCTACATAAGGTTTATATTGGTGGGAATAAGGAGCTGGTTGTGTGTTATGTGTATAGGCGAGACTTTATAAACGGAGTTTGTGTTAATCAGAGCTTCGGCAATAAACTACACAGTCAAGCACTCGAAGGCGTTTATGATTAAATTCTGATGATTCTCGCTGTGTTCATATTTATGTAACTGTATAACATGTTTTTTTTTTTTGCTCAACAATTGTTATCTGTACGGCCCCGCTTCACGCTATACTCCTGGAGCCTGTGAGGTATATTTATGTATAAAGAGTTGCGCGATTTCTTGAATATTTAGCACGCGCAGCCGTGACACAACTACAAGTCACACAAAGATCAAACTCAGCAAGAATGGGCGGACCACTATGGCAAACCAGTGTGAAGATAAATGCACGTGCGTCAAATCTTTCGGAAAAAAAAATTCTTCAGCAGGTGCTCGAAAGTGTCATGCTATAGCTTTATCAGCTGCGTTTCCCAATGTCAAGAGAGAAGTCTGCGTTAGACAAAGTTTATATTTAATGGAAATGGGAGAGAGCCTGAAGTGCAATGTGTCCTCAAATATTAAAATTTATGGCTTAATTATGAGCGTTACAAAAGTTTATGAAACCTTCGTTGTTTTTTTTCTATCCATATTTCCGTGCGTTACATACAAGCCTCACCCGCTGTCCTCGGTGATCTACACGAGGCATCTCGTTTATGTTTTGTGAAATTAAGGGCCACGTAATGCGCCATCTGTAACATAGCTCGAGGTGTGTGGCTTAATGTCGGCCTTTGCAATAAATTACGTATGCTACCGTATGCTAATTACGTATGCTAATATTACGAGCTGCCCAGCATTGCGAGGGTGCGAGTGCTCAGAATTTAGCCGGCTTTTCTGGCAGAACTACAAATGCCGCCGAAATCAAATTTAGCCAGAAAACGGGAGTTGGGGGGGGGGGGGGGTGCGTTACGGCAAATGTCTGTGCGATGGCAAATGCGCGTCGATTAAATGCGACTATCGCAAAATAAACCTTAAACCAGTGTTCGGAAGTCTCAAACGGTCGTTATCAGCTATGCTTTCCAATGTCAGATAACTAGGTTTATGTTTCGTGTAAATGGGGGTCGTATGTTAAGTGCAACGCTTAGCGAAAATTTAAGGTCCGTCGCCTGATTAGAACGGTTGCACATAGTTATTGAAACTATTTTTCTTTTGCCTTCTTTTTTATACGTTATACGGGGTTCGTGATAGGTTTCTCCCGGTGTCTTCGGTGAAAAAAACAAAAACAAAAAGGAAACACGTTGTTTATATTTGTTAAATATATTGGGGCTGCGGTACGGGCAAATTTGGAGCACGGACAAATTAGCAGCTTCGCTGAAATTTACATATGAAACGCCATCCGGGTCGCAATAAGTACGTTTTGCGAGCGACGCAGAATTTAACCTGCTGCTCTGAGGGAACTGTAAACGTGACACCAAGATCACATTTCGTCAAAATGGTGGGGGGGGGGGGGGAACTGTAGCCCACGTTCTCGCAAAGTAAAATGCGTGTAGATGAATGACTGCCTTTATAAAATTTCTTAGGTGCTCGAAAGCGTTAGGCTTGGCCAAGGTTTCAAACGAAGCAGTTCTTTAAGGAGAACGTTTTGATGTATGTGATTTGTAATTTTAGGCAACTGAAACTCTTCTTGCAACTGCTCGAAACAAGCAGCGTCGCTGGAAATTCGGTTGTGATTGTGCAATGTCACACAAGTCTGCCGATTTATTTTTATGTCTGAAGCAGCGTTGCGCTTGACGTGTGTTTTAAACAGGTCGCGTAAGAGGTGCTGTAATTACCTGTTTGTAAGACCTCCGTAGCAACAGCCACCTAAAATAACAATAAAAAGAACCTAAGAGGGACAAAATGTTTTGTCGGTACTCTTTCAAATGCTTTTCTGGTTGAGTAATCTTGTGACTTGGTATTGAAGCAAATAACGTGGTCTGCCACTTGCATCTTTGCACTTGTGTTCTAATTCATGGTAATGCTTTTGCCTGATATGTTAAATGCGTCGCAAGTGAGAAAGGAGTTCCAGCACAAAAAAAAAATTCTTGGGTTTTACGTGCCAGAACCACTTTCTGATTATGAGGAACGCCGTAGTGGGGGACTCCGGAAATTTCGACCACCAGGCGTTCTTTAACGTGCACCTAAATCTAAGCACACGGGTGTTTTCGCCCCCATCGAAATGCGGTCGCCGTGGCCGGGATTCGATCCCGGGACCTCGTGCTTAGCAGCCCAACACCACAGCCACTAAGCAACCACGGCGTGTAGTTCCAGCACCATGTGGTTCTGAATATGGCGCCAGTAAATGTCCCCACCAGCGTTACCGCTTGCTTGCTGCCCCCGATATCGAGATAAATGAACACCGTTCATGAAGAATATTCAAAATTCCAAGTGGCATATATCGACTTGCAATCCGATGCCGTCCACCATCTTACTTGCGGGTCACTAACCGCCCCGAATTCTTGCGGGACAGTCCGGACTTTTGGGTAAACGTTCCGAGTACCGACTTGGCCCAGATCAGGGATGGTCAAATGTTCCGATGTTTAATTTTCTTTTTTTACCGAATGACAATGAACCAGATTTTCATTTTGTAAGTCCTGACGGCACCCGGTTGCACATCGTACTAATTTGTCTTCTGTTTCATTGTCAGAAACGCAACGAGCGCTTCGTTCGGGCCGTGGTTTGTTCAGTTATTTTGGAGACTCTAACTGTATACATGATAGAGTCGACTGCTCCTAATTCGAAGACATGTTAATCTGCATTCGAAGCGGCGTTAGCCAATCAGCTAACGCATCTTTCTTGTTAATCGCAATGTGGTAGGACTACAAAAATTAATTGTTGCATGTGCAGGCTGGCAGCTACTTGCACTGACAGGGTCGGTTGTCAACTCTTTGAGACGCACTTGCCGTTCACCTACACTACTGCTTGAGATGTGCTAATTAACGACAATGTTCTCTGCGGAATTGCGACATGAAACAACAAGCACTACCTATATATATTCACTGCATGCAACGAATATAGGGCTCCGAGTGCTTCATTCGTTTATTAAAGCGAACAGCCTTCTTGAAGCATTGTGCTTTTCGCTTTGCATTGGCAATAATCGTCGATGGTTGTCGCGCACATTGTTTTCTGCAATCGCAGCGAGAGAATGAGCGAATAAAAGCAAGAACGCGTGCTAAACACGCAGTGGTGCCGTAAACAGCGACGTGCTCGCTCACTGATGCCGAAATCACAAAAGCAGTGCGAGTATTAAGAAAAAGAACGCGCGAGCGAGAGAACACCAGTTTAGCCTCACAGGGTGCAGCGCCCTGTGAGGCTAAAACTTGACACGTGCTGCGGTGAGCGGAACGACACGCCCACGACTGTGCCGCAGCGAGTTTTAGCGCTGAAACATTGAAAGGAGCACGTGGAACAGCACGCCTATTATCGAGTCCCGACTCCTGACGCTCAACCTGCCGATCAGACGCGTCGTCCATTTGAGCAGGGCGTGTCGCGCTTGCCTTGAGCAATTGAAGTTCGCACATTATAAGCGAGAATGAAGGCGAACGGGGCAACCACAGTTTTAGTTTTGTTTTACGCGTGGAGTTTTATGAACACGCATTATGAAACATCGTTCCAGCGCACACATGAACACGGACACGGAACGCACCGGCGTTCGTGTTGTCCTTCTCTTCTCGTCCGTGTTCATTTGTGCGCTGGAACGATGTTTCATAATGCCAATCACAACCAACTAGCCCCGCTGTCTATACTTATCAACAGCCCCGACACGCAACTACTTCGATTTTTTTCCCCCACGGAATGCGCTTTCTTGCAGACGCAACAAATCTGGGGCATTGTGTTGCAATGTAGGGATACCTTAGACGCCAGGCATGAAATTTTGAGAGCGAATGGGAGCAATTATTTCCCAGCGCTTAGCTCAGGTTTGATGTACCCGTCGGCCGTGCATGGCGTTCCGCTGCTGCGCTCGAGGTCACGGGCTCGATGCCCTCCGCGGCCGCCTCATTTCGATAAAGGCAAAGTACAAGAACGCCCCCAACGTTTTCTCTTGAGTGCACACGGGCAGAACAAAATGGCCGGTACATTGCATTGCAACGGGCGCGGCTTTGAACGTTTCCTGCAGCTCACCCAACTGTCGCCGTTTCTTCCAGGACGTCTCTGACACGCCAGCTACTCGTGGACGGGTGTCACGACCGCGTGCAGCTGGGGCCCTGCAATGAACTCGGGCTGCGAGTCCTGACCGCACTGCTGCCATCTCGGCACAAATGCCCCGAGCAGCTCTGGCTGCCAGGCATCGCCCGGCTGTCGAGGAATACTGTCCGCGAACTCTTCGATGCCCTGGCATCCAGCAAGTGGATGAAACACCTCGCAGTCGATGTCAAGCGAAAGCCCGATGCCAGAGTCGCAGTTCTTTGCGAAGCGTTGAAAATGAACAGGTCCGTCGGGCTCCTCCCGCATCGTCATCGAAAACGAGCTTTCGGCCCGCAATATCCTTCGTGCCTTGACTGTGAATGCAGCCGTAACAAAGCTCGAGATAACCCTTCGGGTACTCGGGGTCGAAGAAACGATGGCGGCGTTTTCCAACATGCTGGAGCACAATTGCTCCCTCACGAATGTTTCGTTCTGTTTGCACGTCCGCAACCCTTCGCGATTCGTCGAAGCCATCGCGCAGGGACTGTCGCGCAACAAAATAGTCGCGAAATTTGAGAGCTGGGCGAATGGCTACAGGCACGTACCGTTCGCCATCCCCGAGTCCGTGCGAAGGATCAAGTCTTCCTTGAACCGCGCCGTGGAGTTTTTCCTGCAGACCCGTGAGGACAGGCACAGCGCGGAGGGCTTCGATCTGTTCTCCGCAAGGTCCTAGCTGCTTCCTCGCTCACCTGACAGAAGTAACCGGGGCGTCGGATGTCGAAGCACAGCTTGAAGTATTTTCGGCTAAGCATCGCCTTCAGGAAAAATACCTCGTGCTCGCAGGTGTTGTACGGCACTCCCTCGTCTGCCGGCCTGCACACGTCAAGCAGGCCGACGCCCTGAACGAGGACTGTTGGCGGGCCATTGCTCGTTACCTCCGGAGCACTGATGTTTCCATCGTGTAGCGGGGACGTTTTCTTTCTTAAGAACGGGACGGACAAATCGTGTCTTTCGGAATTACGCCACATAGCTGAAATCGGTTCGTGGACACCATGTGGAGCATGTCTCCTCATTTTTTTGTTTCAGTTTATTTGGAGCCGTTTATTAGACCTCTATTGTCGGGACTGTGTGACGTTCCGATTTTGGGGATGTCAGAACAAACAAAACGACAAAAATAGGGCGCGTTCAGGCTGTGTCTTCTATATCCGTACCACTTTTGTGTACCCTCTCATCGGCGTGTGCCCTCTCAATTTCTGTGCCCTCTATTGGAATGTTTTACAATAAGGAATAATAGTTTGCGGTACAGAGCGAAGGATTCATCCTTCCAGCGGAGGGGAAAAATACCGTTTGGATTTTGTTTGTTTCTGAGATTTTTCATTGTGGCAACGCCGTATGTTGTTGACTGAAGTGTTCTGGTGTTCTTGTTCCATTTCTTAACTTGTCGTTTAACTTGTATGGTGGTCGAGCTACACAAACATACTGTCACTCCATGTTGATTGCCTATTTATTTCTGGTAAAAATGAAGTGTTCAGGATGGCATACGGTTTGGCGTCGAGAAGCCGAGCCGTGTTTTAAGTTGGCGCCAAATGCTAGAACCATGTGATCGCATGCTGGGACGCCCCGTGGTACTATGCGCTGTCTTCTTCGCACCATGCAAGAAATGATAGACTGTAAACGACGGATGAATGAGCGTATTTTCTGCTGTCAACCTTTGTCGCTTAAAACAATATTGCAGAGAAATTGGATCAGCCTTTCCAAGACACGTCATCACATGAACGATCTTAACCCTGCATATGTTGTTATCGACTTTAACTGGTTCTTGATTCATTACCTATGAGAGATGTTCATTTTTCAGAAGCTTCAAACAAGAAAACCTGAAGTCATTTGCTCAGATGTGCCATAATGTATTATTCTTTTTTTTTTCAGTCATTGGAGAACTTGTTGGTGCGATGACTCTTGGCTCCTGAAGACCGATTTTCTGCATGTCTGTGGAAGTGGGTGTGCACAAAAGCGAGAAATATCATCACAGCTTTGATGGTTTCCTACAGCGACAGGCCGAATTGAATATGGCCGTGTTCCAATACTCGTCAAAGCATGCGGTCAATTTCTCCATGCATACGACTAAGTGGACAGCGGCCACCTTAAGTCTCGTTCAAATTCTCACGAAGACGTCAAAGTAGACAGATTCGCGAAGACAGCATAGAACTAAAAAAACAATGCAGACTACATCCGGCTGTGTTCCAATGCTCGCCGTAGACTGCAAAGTAGATGGCTGAGCGGACAGCGGCCATCTTAAGTGTCATTCTAATTCTTACGATGATGTCAAAGTATATAGCTTCGCGAAGACAGCATCGAAGTAAAAAATGATGCAGGCTACCTTCCTGTCCAAGCAAGATGGCGGCTGAACAATAGAACGTAGACACGCTTTCCTATGCCCTTAATGTAAGTCGTATCGGGTTTTGCACGGGTTCACAGGCGCAAGAACTTAAAATACCGAAATAATCTGTGCTTTTCTCAACTTTCTTTTCGTCGTCTTGAGGTGGCGCCACGTCGCAGAAGCGCCTTCCATATGTCTTCCAGGAAGCTTGAAACGTGTTCTACTACCTGGCCTCGAAGCTGTCTCGGCTGTCTCCATGATCTGGCGAGAATTGGAACACAGCCTATAAGTGAATTAAAGATGGCAGAGCCATGACATTGCTTTGTGCTGTATGTACTGTGGTGTTCATATCTGAAGAAAAAGGCTCTGGCCTTTCACAAATGTAATTTTCTCACGAAAAGAAGGCACATACATACATTTCTTGGTAACTTATGGAACGAAGGGGTAGCAGAACATGTTGATTCCAAATGACCGACAGTGGGTGAAAAAAAAAAGAAAACTTCGCGGAAGCCATCTCACGATGCCTGTCGACGGTAACGCATTTAGCATCGAACCAAAATACCGACACAACGTATTGCCACTGTCGAAACGTAAAGTCATGTGTGAGGCACGTACTGCAGCGGGATTCTCCTTTCGCGCTTCCCTAAGAACACGTGGCGTCATCTAGCGCCGCCGCCGCGAAGCTCGCGCGTGGCCCCCGTTATGCACGGCGCGCCGGATCGTGCGAACACTGAGAAACGCGTCGCGCAGCAACCGGACTCCTCTCTCGCGGTCCTTTCTGGACACGTTGCGCCGTCTGGTGGCACTGCCGAGAAGTCCGCGCGCGTATGGCCTCCGAGATTAGAAGCTTGGCGCGGCTGCGCCTGCGAACGCTGAGAATTGTTCTCTCGCTTGCCGCACACTCGGTGGCACATACTGAGCGACCCAAAGTGGCTTGAGGTTCATAGAAGAGCGGCACGTATACAGCGAATTAATGGCGCAGCTTGATTAGGCGTTGGCTTGAGAGGCGTTCATTGAAAAGTGTTACATACCAAGTGGATTTGTGGCGCAGGCTGCCAATGCGTCGGGTTTGTGTCCTTTACGGGGCATATTTCAATCTACGAATTGTGGTTAGTGAGTTTGCAAGGCATATCGACTTGGAAAGAATTCCGGAAATGGCACAAGTTTCGTTGTATGCGTTGTAAAACATGCAGTGAGAAATGCACTATTGTTTCATTGACTTGTATTCATTTGTTTCACTGACGCAGTTTTACGCATTGCAGCACGAAAGTAACTGGAACGCCATTGCATTTCGCCGCGTACTTTGAAAGTTACTATCTCGAAACTAGTGCCGCGCTGAGAATTCGTTCCAAGTGGATGCACCTTGCGTACTCGCCGGCTACAATTCGCAAATTGCAATTCACGCAGTAAAGCAATTAATTTGGAAATGTAACCATAGTGTGATTGCGTTAATTGTTCAGTTATGCATTTTGAATTTTCGCAAGAGCAACGACGGTGTAATGACAATTGAGCGATTTAGATCGAGGGTTAAAATTGTGCTGTCTCCCACAGAATATTTAAAAAAAGTATTAGTGTAGCTGAAAAAAAGAAATCAGGGCACCTGGTATATTGTTCCGCCGTGGCGGTGCTATGCCCAAAGGCGCCGCGCCCAATCTTGGCCATGGCGGCCGCATTTCGGGATGGGGGGGGGGGGTAGGGGGGTAGGATCGACATGAAAAAAGAAAAGACTGCGCACCGTGCATAGGGTGTACGTTAAAGAATCCTAGGTGATTACAATTAATCCGGAGTCCCACACTACGGCATGCGTCATTGTTATGCGCGTGGTTCTAATTGTCACGTGTAAACCTCCAAAATAATATATATATATGTTTGATTGATCTTCAAAAAAAAAATCATTGTACATTTGGTTTTGCATGTTAACAGCTTAGGTAGTGAAATTCTGGCGCAGGCACTAAGTGAAAAGAACGTCTCATTATTTAGCATATAATTATATATACTTTGGCGGCGCCTCTAGGACACCGAATGGTCAACGGGGACTTCAAACCTGGAACCTGGACTGGTCCGCGGTTTGGAGCCGCCGGGACCGCAGTGTGCCCGAAAGTTGTTGTTCTGCGCAAATGGCGGATACCCATCATGGGGGGTCGGCCAAAAATTGAGCAGTTTGGAGAAACTGTATGAAAAAAGTTTAGTAAAAAAATACTGGGGAAAGTGTTCACATAGAGAAGATCGGCTGTGCGCTATCGCTGAATGCCAATTGTGTGCTGCTGCCCAAAAACTACGAACGTTACTTCGCGCAATATTCTAATACCGCGCTGTCGCGGCCCATATACTCATTATATATATATAGTTACCTGTGATTTTCTAGCTTTTCTAAGGAAGTTCTAAGGCGGATGACGTCAGCCAATGACATGGGAGGAAGACGTGAGCAGTGGAAGAACGCCTCGTGCAATTAATCCCCGTTTAATCATGGTGTGACTCGTGTACAAGTAGGCATGTCACCAGGTGACGTCAGCGGCCTTTGGTCACTGCCGCTCTTGGGCGTCCCAGCCGGTGGATGCGTGGACATCGCAGATATAGAAGAAGGAGAAGAAGAAGAAGGAGAAGAGGAAGAAGGAGAAGGAGAAGCAGAAGAAGAAGCAGAAGAAGAAGGAGAAGAAGAAGGATAAGAAGAAGGAGAAGAGGAAGAAGGAGAAGAAGAAGGAGAAGAAGAAGAAGAAGAAGAAGAAGGAGAAGCAGAAGAAGGAGGAGAAGCAGAAGAAGAAGGAGAAGAAGAAGAAGAAGGAGAAGCAGAAGAAGAAGGAGAAGAAGAAGAAGAAGAAGCAGAAGAAGAAGAAGAAGTGAAACAAAAAACGAAAATTACGCGAACATGTGCTCGCGCTTGCGGATAAAAGCGGGAAGATTCTAGGCCCATCCCCCGAGTGGGTACGTGCCCAATAATGTTAAGCTCATCATCGTCATCGTCATCATCAAGAAGAAGAAGAAGCGAGGGAGCCCTTGTTCTCCGGAACGCTTCGTCTTCGCAGCAGTGCGACCTGGTCCTGGCCCTGGTCCTGGTCCAAGGCCTGTTCCTGCCTGACTGTTCTTGCCTCGTAGGGTTTTGGCCAAGAATTGAGTAGCTGTTATTTTTTTTTTTCTTCTATCGCTTGTCAACAGTTCAGCTAGTCTCATTATTATTTAGCTAATCAGACCACGCAGATGTCCTTTTCTTCACCAGGGCCAGGGGCATTCCCCTGGTCCGCTTCTCTTCCTCCGCAGGAGTTACCTGTGGATCTGTTTCTACGAAACGGCATCACATCAGTTCCTGTGGCTCTCGTTCCAACCAATAACGGAGTCATACGGATGAAGAATCCGAAGGCGATTCAGGCGGAATTACGATCGGTGACGGCCCATTTCCAGAACATCACTGAGGTCCGCCAGTTTGGAAGAGGTGGAGTCCTCTGCTTTTCGGCAGACCAGTCCTGTGTACAAGACCTGTTAAACTGTTCGCTGTTTGCCGCCAATCCGGTGAGCGCATTTATTCCTCCCCACTTGGCATGTGTGAAAGGGCTTGTCCGCGGCGTCGACGTAAACATGACACCGACAGAGGTATTAGAGATGCTTTCACCCGCGGGTGTAATTTCAGTTTATCGGTGTGGACGCGTGGTCGAGAAAAACAGGATCCCTACTGAGTCGATCATAGCCACATTTGCAGGGACAAATCGACCCTCAGAGATAAAGGCATGGCCTCTAATCTACAGAGTGGAACCTCTGTCCCCTCGTCCCCTCCAATGTGTGAAATGCTGGCGCTACGGACACACGGTAAAAGGATGTAGATCTGCTTCCAGGTGCCGAATTTGTGGACAAGAGCACAATGCTAGCGAGTGTAAGAGCAAGGAAGAAAGGTGCTGCCTCTGCAATGACGCGCACTCTGCTGATTATTCGAATTGCTCAGCCAAGGCACGGGAAATTGAAATTCTGGAAATTGTTGAACGAAGACGTTGTTCACGTAGAGAAGCCGTAGCAGAAATTCATTCTAGGACACAGGGTTACGCCGGCGTCACAGCCCGCCAGGTGACAGCAACGGATACGTCTCTTTCACATTCTATTGCTAATGCCATTGAAAGGGCAATGGAAAAATCTATGGAGCGCCTAGCTGGAAACCTTTGCGAGTCCCTGACACAAATTCTAACTAGCCAGATGGCGCACATATTTGGAACAACAGCAGTTGGTATAACTTCTCGAACTACTGAGTGTCAACGTACTTCAAACGAGGAGGTAACCGCCAATTTCACGTCGCAAGATGCCCAAATTGTAATCCCACCTGTCGCTGTTAACGAGACCCAATGCACAGGCTCCGACGATAACACAGAGGGCGCAGAGGAAATGGACATGGATCCTCGATCATTAAAACGATGTAGGTCTCCTTTGTCTAAAAAAGCTACGACTCTAACTCAGGCAAAGACAAAAAAGTATCAGAAAGACAGCCTTACAAAGGAAGATTTATTAAAGGAAAACATTTTAGGTAAGGCAGTTACTGAGTCCATACTAACGCAACCATAGGTCTCCTCAAGATTCTTCATTGGAATTGCCGATCAATTTACTCCGCAGCAACAGATTTATTGTATCTATCATCGAAATTTTCCCCGGATATTATTGCTTTGCAAGAAACATGGCTTGCAGCTCATCAATGTTTTCAATTGGCTAACTATCGCTCTTTCCGACTGGACCGTCCATCGAAGGGCGGAGGTTTAGCTTTCTTCATCAATAACAGAATTAGCCTTAAAGCAAAGATATCATATAAACATATGTCCCCCGAAAACGAAATTTTCGCATTAGATATAACTATACCAGGGTGTCTACCTTTCTCTTTAGTAAACGTATACTTTCCGGCGGGTGTACAGAACACTCGATGTTTGAATTCAGCAGTGACTTCATGGTGTAAGGAAAAAATTCTGGTTGGAGATTTCAACTCCCATCACACGTGCTGGGGTTTTCGAACTGACCAATGTGGCAAACGCTTGTGGGATTGGATAATAGATAATAATCTGACTTGCCTGAACTCTAGAATTCCTACATACATTTGTAAACAGTCCCGCTCCGCATTGGATTTAAGTTTTGTAAGTTCGTCCTTCACTAACTCATCCTGGACAGCCTTGGACTGTGCAACCAACAGTGACCACTTTCCAATAATGGTTGAAATTGCTTGCCCGATTATGCCATCGTGCTCCCAGGTACGCGTATTTGTAGATTATAAAAAATTTAAATCCGATCTTAAGGTACATTTGGCTTCTCATTCCGAAGAGCAGGAAGACACCAAAGCTATGAAACTTTGTGCGGTAATTAAAAGAACATACAAAAAGGCTGAATTCAGTGTTACATCTGCAAAGCAAACATCTTATAACCCTTGGTGGAATGCAGACTGCACGCGAGACCACCGACGCCGACAGGCAGCTTGGAAGCAGCTCCTCTACAACCAGTGCCCCAAAAATTGGTCTGATTACAAGTTTTATGCTGCTGTCTTTAAACGTACAGTTGCTAAAGCTAAAGAGGATTATGATAGGAAACACTATGATTTCCTTTCTAAATCTAAAAACAAAAAACCGCTGTTTAGGTATATGAGATCTCGGAAAATTCTGCCATCGCCAGCTAATATTGATTATGTCAATCTGTCTCCCGATGAAATGAGAAAATCTCTCGAACTCCTTGCTAAAGGCTTGGAGAGTAGATTCACGTCATCGATGTCGTATAATTTGCAAAAATTAGCCCCATCCTTAGTGTATACTGAAGTTTCATTGCCAGAATTATCTCAAGTGATTCGAACCTTACCATTGTCAGCCCCTGGTCCTGATGGAATTACCGTTCACATGATAAAAATTTTATTTGATCTATCTCCTGGAGACCTTCTAAACGTTATAAACTATTCCTTACAGAAAGCCTGGATACCTTACGATTGGAAAGTAGCTAAAGTAATCCCGATACCCAAAAAACAAGGACAAGGTTATAACATAGAAAACATTAGACCTATTTCTCTTACTTCTAATATGGTCAAACTCATAGAGAGGGTATTACACTGCCGCATTACTATCTGGATGACGGATAATTTAATATTAAGTCCAAATCAAATAGGCTTTAGAGCTAATTGCTCAATATGGTGTGCCCATGCTGATTTAGAGAGCCGCATCCAACTTGCCCGGAAAAGGAGAGAATATTCTGCTTTGATGAAATTAGATATAGCTAAAGCTTATGACAGCGTCGAACATTCAATTCTGCTAGATATTCTGCAGCGTCGTAATTTTCCCTATTATATAACCGCATGGGTGGCAGAATTTTTGCGATCAAGAGAATTTTATTGCTTTAAGGACGGATGTTCTTCGTCTAAATTCAGACAAACTCGCGGAGTTCCCCAAGGATCTGTCCTATCCCCAATATTGTTTAATATATTAATGAGCTCTATCCCCACTTGTCAGGACGTGCACGTTTACGTGTATGCAGATGACATTGCATTCTTTGCTGCCGACACTGACATTAACACATTATACCAAAAATTAGAAAGCTACATGAGCATGCTAGAAGTATGGCTTCAGACAATTTGTATGTCATTAAATGTAAGCAAAAGTGCCATTTTAGTGTTCTCGGTCATGGATCCGGTTTCAATTTCTATTACTTATAAACACGAACCCATTCCACAGGTTGAGTCTCTAAAATATTTGGGAATCACATATAATGGAAAACTCAACTGGAGTCCCCACATAGAGAGTGTAGCGGGTAAGGCACAACGTGCTTTAGGTATTCTGCGCAGAATGAGCAACCGAAAATATGGACTGCGTAGGGATTCACTGTTGATGATTTATAAAATGTATATGCGTCCCATATTGGAATTTGGGTGTGTCTTGTTCTCAGGCGGCCCTGCTTATAAAATAAAGCCTCTGGTTCTTTTGGAGCGTGAGGCTCTACGCCTATGTCTGGGACTCCCCAGGTTTGTGGCTATAAATGTTATCCACCAAGAAGCGCGCCTTCCAACATTGCCCTGCAGATTTCGCATCTTAACAGTTCAAGCCTTTCTGAAATTTTACAGCTTGCAGCTTAGACGATCTGAATACGCATTCATTGATGATCCAAATTCCTTCTTCCTTGCTCATTGGCCTCGATTTCACACTCCACAGATCATATTTGTTCAAAAAGAATTAGATAGCCTGAATGTGAACATTCGAGAGGTAATTCCGTCAACCGAATCACATCAGAATATTAAGATAGATTTTGATGACATATTCCCCCCCAACTCTAAGTATCAATCTGCCACTTTTTTAAATAACCTGTTGCAAGATTACCTAGCGCACGTGCAAACAAATAACATAATAGCTACAGACGCTTCAGTGAGCAACGAAAAGGCGGGCGTAGGCATCTTCTCGCTTCCGCTTGGCTGGTCATTCTCCTTGAGACTGCCAGATTTCACACCTGTTTTTGAAGCCGAGCTTTTAGCAATTCTTTTAGCGCTTCGGAAACTCCCGTCGAACTCAATAAGTGCAATTATTATAACAGATTCCCTTTCGGTCTGTACTTCGCTTACGGCTTCACCCAATTCGCCACCAATAAAGACGTTTCTAACATTAGTTCCTCCACAGTTGACTTCTCTAAAACTATTATGGGTACCTGGACATTGTGGCTTACATTCAAATGAAATGGCAGACGCATTAGCGCGAGCATCCCTGAGTGGACCTATAATGCCTGTTCTTCCTTTGGTGGCTCACATAACAGCAATCAGATATAGAAAATATTCAATTCATAGAGATGTCAGTGAATCAATAACGACATGGACAGAATATCAGCACCTCAGATTTCCGTGGAAGATCCAGTGGTGTCCATCAAGACAATCAGAAGTAGCGATCACGAGATTACGCTGCCGTGTCCCTCCATTAAACCTATATTTACACAGGACTGGTCTGACGCTATCGCCTCTGTGCCCATACTGCCAAGAAACAGAATCACTAGATCATTATTTTTTGGTTTGTCGACGATACAAATTGTTAGGAAAAAGACACCTAGAACTTCCATTCGCAAAATTAGGGTTAATATTATCACCTGAAATCATACTATCTTTAGGTGCGTCAGTTATAGGGGTCAGCCACAGGGACGTATTTGATGCCGTTTGCAGTTACATTCATTCAACAAAACGTATAACTCTTTAACTTTTGTCTTGTATTTTGTTTGTTCTTGTACGTTTTTTTTTTTTTTTTTTTTATCTCTCTTTCGTTATATTTTTTCTCATCGAATAAGTAGCACTTCAAAAGATTAGGTGAACGTTTCAGCACGCAATTCTTGGCCAATCCCCCAGCGTGGGTATGAGCCATAACATGAGGCCATCATCATCATCATCATCATCGGTCGCCATGTCGTCCTGAAGGCGCCGCAGCGGCACAAGCAGCAGCCATGCTCGTGAACATCGCGGGCCTTGCGGTGGTGATCGTCTTCTACGTGGTGGTGATGACCGTTGGCGTGTGGGCGGGCCGCAAGGTGCACGCACCGCCCAGCGGATCGCGGCGCGCCAGCCGCGGCTCGATCATCCACTTCAGCAGCCGGGCCGATTCGAATGAGGACAGGAACCTGTACCTGCTCAAGCTGTTCGTGGCCAACCGGGACATGCCGCTGTTCGTGGGCATCACCTCCATGACCGGTAGGAGGCGTCCTGCGCTGCGGTGGCCAAGATAATTATATATATATATATATATATATATATATATATATATATATATATATATATATTAAGCACTATTAACGTACTTCGTCGTTTTCATTTGTACATAACCATCATCATCTTCCCTGTTCTGCTACTTCTTCGCGCATGAGCTGGGCCGTTGCCTTTTTTGGGGAATAGACAGCACTGGATAACTTGGTCGGTCTCGGCATTATAAAGTGGTGGAGGTACGTCAAGACCCCGACGTCCTCTCGCGTTCCCGTCCTCCCTGGAGCTACGTTCCGGTCGCCGCCTGCGACCTCTACAACGATGGCCACTTCCAACCCCGGCCCTTCCGGTGCCTCTAACCATACCACACATGACGACCCCGCCTGCGGCGCCCTCTTGGACTGTGACGAGCCCGCAGCGCGATCTCCCTGTCTTTGCGGGACTCCGGGGTGATGACATAGACGATTGGATCGACCACTACGACCGCGTCAGCTTTTGCAATAAGTGGAACGACACCCAGAAATCGAGGCACGTCGCATTCTACTTGACCGGTGTTGCAAAGACGTGGTATCTCAACCACGAATCCGACCTCGCGGATTGGTCCACGTTTACCTCCAAGCTGCGGCAAATCTTCTCTTCCTCGTCTGGCCGCGCAGAAGTCGCCAAACAGAAGCTGGGCACGCGCCTCCAACTTCCACAGGAGTCTTACACCACATACGTAGAGGATACCTTGGCTGTGTGCCGCCGTGCGAACCCTAGCATGACGGAAGCCGAACGCGTTCGCCACATATTAAAATGCATTGGGTCTGTCGCGTTCAACGCCTTACTCTTGCAAAATCCGGCTTCTGTCCAAGACATCACTTCCACGTGTCAACGCCTAGACGAGCTGCAGTCTATTCGTATTCCACATGACAGCAGCGATCCTCAGGTTCCCCATTCTGCAGATCTACGTGCTCTTATCCGCACCATTATGCGCGAAGAGCTTCAACTACATCATTACAGAGCAAGAGTGCCTCGCTATCGTTTGGTCGGTTCAGAAATTTCGCCCATACCTTTACGGCCGCCATTTCATCATCGTCACCGACCATTATGCTCTGTGCTGGCTTGTCATCAATGAAAAACATGTCAGGACGCTTAGAACGCTGGATACACCGCTTGTAGGAATATGACTTTACAGTAACGTACAAGTCTGGAAAAAGTCATCATGATTTAGACGCATTGTCTCGCTGTCCACTCTCGCTCTGTCCCGATAAGGCGCCGTCGTCTTCCCCACCACGTCGTTCTGATGCTACGGGAGTCTCACACCAGCTGCCTGGAGTCTCACACCTGCCTCACACCAGCTCTCGATAACGCCCCTGGACGAAGTTACGCTTTCATCACGCTCTGATTTCGTCTTGCTCCAGCGGGCCGACTCCTACTGTCGAGCTCTCATGGATCGCCTTAGTGGGTTCGCCGAACCACCCAACAGCCGCTTTCGACGCCAACTTCGACAATTCCGCCTTCAAGGTGGCGTGCTACACCGCTACGTTTACCACCCAACAGGTCACCGGTAAGTCCCAGTTCTACCTCGCTGCCAATTCGCTTGCGAGTATTAGAGGCACTTCACGACGACGTATCTGCTGGCCACTTAGGCTTCCACAAGACTTACGACCGCATCAAGACCCGCTGCTTCTGGCCTGGCCTATCCACAACGGTGGCCAAATACATTGCCTCTTGTGCGTCATGTCAGCACCGGCAAACGCTCGACATCCCCTCCTGCCGGTTTACTACAATCTGCCCCTTGCCCGGACGCACCTTTTGAATTTGTTGGTATTGATTTATATGGTCCCTTGCCGTTGACACCCTCCGGTCACCGTTGGATTGTCACTTCGGTCGACCATTTAACAAGATATGCCGAGACTGCCCCTCTGGGATTTGGTACCGCTTCTGAGGTCGCCGACTTTTTCTTGCGCTCCATCGTCTTACGCCACGGGGCTCCTCGCGTTCTTCTCAGTGACCGTGGCAAGGCGTTCATTTCTCAAGTTCTCGAGGAAGTTCTTGGGACCGCTAATACCGTCCACAAATCTACTTCTACCTATCACCCGCAAACCAATGGCCTTACTGAGCGCTTCCACCGTATGCTGTCTGGCATGATTTCCATGTACATCTGTCCTGAGCACACTGACTGGAATAAAATTCTTCCTTTTGTGACATTCGCATATAATACTGCTATTCAACGGCCTACCGGCTACAGCCATTTCTTCCTTGTGTATGGACGATCTCTTTTCACCATATGCGACAGAGAACTCTATTTAGCACCTTCTTCGCCTAACGCGTCCCTTCCAGAAGATTTTGCTGCCCGAGTTGTACATTGCCGTCAAATCGCCCGGCAAAGCACAGAAGCTACCCAAGCTGAGCGCAAACGTCACTGCGACAACAAACGCCGTGACGTACGTTTTCACCCTGAAGACCAAGTCCTGCTTGGACTCCGGTCCGCACTTCAGGCCTCTGTGAGAAGTTCCTTCAACGCTACATTGGACCATACACCGTTGTGCAGCAAACATCTGCCGTGAACTATCTCGTCCGCCCAGTACACTCCGTCACTGACCGGCGCCGCCGGAATGCCGAAATTGTTCACGTCTCGCGGATGAAGCGCTTCACTCCCCGTTTAGACAATCTCTAATCTGCGGTCAGGCTGGCCTCTTTCATGAAGGGGGGGAGTTAGTGTAAGCACTATTAACGTACTTCGTCGTTTTCATTTGTATACATAGCCATCATCATCTCCCCTGTTCTACTTCTTCGCGCATGAGCCGGGGCGTAGACGCATCGCTATAAATAAATCAGCGTAGATAACAGAGTAAGTTCGAAACGAAAGAATTCACCGCAATTGCGATACTTCCTAATGCGAAATTTGAGCGCAGCTCTATCTCTTTTCATTTCATTTTATGTTGGCTGATGCGGGTAATCTGTCTCGTGCGGCACGTCGCAAACAGCGCGAAGGGTGTCGTGTTGGCTCGCCAATCGGCAGATCGCGAGAGCCAGCGCGTGGTCGCGATTCACAGCAGCCGCCACCGCAGACAGATCGCCGCTCACGCAGCGCTTTGTTTCCATACACTCTAAGAAGAAACGGAGGAAATGGGGTATTGAGGTTGCTCCTTTAGGGGAGAAACTGATCTGCCACAACCATTCCTCCCTTTAGGGGGTAAGTGCGAGGGGATGAAAAAGGCCTCATGCGGTTACTACTTCGAGGACTAACAGTTGCCCTTTTCCGATGCAAATGTGGAATTAATGAAATTAGGCATTTGTGCCCTGATAAAAAAAAATTACTGAGCTGAAAAAAAGCTGCCCGAAAGCAGGATTCGAACTCACTCCCTGACCCTCCCAAGTTAGGTACTCTCAACACTTCACCACTGCAGACCGGATACTCAGACAACATTAAGCTTCGGAACGCAGGCGGGACAATGTGAAAGCAACTCGGTATTTTGCGTATGCTATGCGGGGAGAGTATAACGTTGAGAGAGTATAACGTTAAATGTAATTGCAACCATAAGCGACGACAAAAAGAAATCTGCCCGATTATTTTGTGGGCGATTTAAACTGAGGCGCTACGCGATGTATATGTGTAACGAGCTCAAACGTGGCACCCTAGACGACAAAGAAGGCCAATTTCTCTGTTGCTTAGCGTGTCCCGTTTGAGCTACACGTCGCTTCAGTTAAGTTTGTGATCTCCTTGGAACGGAAGGAATGGTACTATTGACCAAGAAAATCTAGCAGTCTGTCAATGACTTGCGCGTTCATTGTGTATCGCTCACTTATGGCGTGTGCACGGAGGGCATGGCTCTTAATATTCCAGCTTTCAAATTTCACTTGATTTTCTCACGAAGAGCCAAAGTGCTGCTTTACATGCAGTTCAATAGACAGTGCGCGAACTTCGAACTATATTCACGACTTTTAGACAATACCGTTTTCGCCACACCACTGCACGGCACCGACGAAAACAGTGGTGTGCATGGGGAGGAGGTGTAGCCGTTCGTCCTCCCGTTGCTCTTTTTCCGACCAGGGACTAAACACTTACTCTCCGAAATTTGCACACTGCACGCACGTTCATGCAGTTAGTCCCTTGAGGGACGAAAGCACCCTTTTTAGGACTAACGGCCCGGTTACTCTCGTTTTCCCCGGGATTTTTCTTAATATGTACAGACGATGCACGCTCCTCTAGCGCCATCTCGTAGCTATCGTCACCGCAGAGCCAGTCTGGCCCGGCACTACGCTTTTCTTCTCATGCTTTCGCCACATCCTCTTCCTCCGCCTTTCGCCTCATGGTAACGCTGCAACCTCCTCCTCCGCTTTCCTCCTCCCGCTCTTTTTGCTATCGCCGTCTGTCAGCGCGTGCGCTCTTTCATCCTTCGCTGTGCTCGTTCGCTCGGTTACGAGGGACGCCGACGCTCGCCGTAGGAACGGGTGCCTAAATGCTGCGCTCAAAAATATTGGTAGTGGTGAGTTTCGAACCTACGAGCCCACGTTCAGAAGCCGACTGCTGAAAGATTTGGTGATGGTGAAACAAAAGCCATATCTAGCACCACTTGTAGAGACGACTTAGAGACTAGGAAAATTGAGATGTCACGAATAATTTAATGCCAAACACGCCATATTCTCTGTGCGTTTCAGTGATCGCGGGATCCGCCTTCCGTTGGGGCGTTACTTCACCGACCGAAACGCCACGGACCTTTGCCCTAGGGCTCGTGCACTTCACGTCGCGCAACACACACAGATAAGCACTCAGTAGGTTGATAAGGATGATAAGGAGAGATGAGGGGTTATATGGGTCTCATCACGGTTGGTAACGGTTCGACGTGGATGGATAAGGTGGTAAAGAGCGAGAAGGGCCTATAATGGTCGGATCGATTCTTGTAACGTTAATAAGCACCTACATTCGCCGGATCAAGTCGGATAAGGTTAATATGGACAGATGAGTTGATAAGGGTCGGATAATGTCTGATAAGGTTGATAAGGACAGATAAGGGTTGATAAGGATCGGATCAAATACGATAAGGTTGATACTGAGCGATACGTGTTGCTAATGCTCGGATCGAATCATATAAGGTTGATAACAACCGATAAGTGTTGACGAAGGTCGGGTCTAGCCTGACAAGGTTGATAACGACCGATAATGGTTGATAAGGGTTTATACTGGTCGGATCAAATTTCATAACATTGATAATGACACCGGGCTGCGTGGACATGAGCAAGTGGCACACTGCTTAATTACGTATACTCAGACAACTCCCAGAAGAGTTTATGCGTGAATTTCCTGAACTGCACAGAATGTTCGGGATCGGACCACATTTTTAGTCGGGATCGGACCACATTTTTAGACTGCACATGCCCACGGGAATGCCCAGTGGCATAGCCAGGGCGGTGGAAAACCCGGCACATGCGCCCCCCCCCCCCCCCCCCCCCGTAAATGTTACTATGCGGCCTTTCGAACACCTTCCCCACTTTTGCACCTACCCCAAAAATGCCCCCTGCCCTGTCAAAAAAGAAGATTCTGGCTGCTCCAATAATAGCAACCCACATTTATTTACTGTACTAACATCGAGGTCGGGCCACATATTTAGACATATATCTTGGGGATCAGCCCGTGAGAAAGCCTTGAAACCCAGATACCCGAGACAAAAAAAAAGAAAAAAAAGGGAGGGCAACTCGGTAAGGAAAACATTTTGTTCAAAACTCTCCTCAACATCTTATCGCTCGACGCGGCAACTGTAACAGGAGTGCCATATACGGCAAACTCAGTGCAAGCTCGAAGCTTCTAAGCACCATTTGCGAGCCACCGGTATAGCTTCAACGCATTTCAAATGTGATGTACTGAGTCTTACGCTGGGGATCCCGCAGGAGGCCTACGGCGCGGTCGATCGCTGTGATATCATTACGGAATCGGGAAACGAGATCGCACATAAGCTTTGTTTTTTCAACTCCGCGCTGATCAGCGGCCGGGCCGTTCTCGCCACACACTCACACTCTTCCTGCAGCGACCCGGGCGGGAGCTGGCTACCTGCTGGGCAGCGCGGCGGCCGTGTTCAGCTACGGGCTAGTCCACGTGCAGGCACCCATCGGATACGCCATCAGCCTGCTGTGCGGTGAGCCCGCTGCTGGTTTCGCGCAGCTTGTACGAGACTGTCGGCCTACTTTCTGCACACCGCCTTGCCTTCTCGTGCTCATTCTTGCGCGTTTGGACGTTAGAGGGACTCGAAGAGGAATGTTGCCCCTAAGGAGAAAAGGAGCTACGCAGACTTCATTCGGATGTCCCTGGGAAAGAGCTTCCACCTGCAGTAGACACGAAAGATTGATCATGATGATAATTGTTATAGTTATGCAAGCATTGCGACAACAGCGATGTTAGTCATTGCGAAGAACGAAACGATCCGCAGGGCTTTTGGGACGAATTAGCCTTTGTCTGGACTACTCTACAGATTGTACATTGTTTGTACACATTATTCTGAAGTGGCGGGGGGGGGGGGGGCAGGAAGATGACGAAGCAGGGCGTTTAAGACAGGCTATCCACGATCTTGACTATTGACTCAGCAGCGGCTTGCAAATATATATTTCCAAACCATTTACAAAGTAGTTTAGTCTAATAAACATGATGGCGGATTAAAAAGAAAGTTCTACTTAAAGTATAGGTCAATAGTCGAAGTGACAACCGGTCTTGTCCAAACGGTCTGCGCCGCACTCTTCCTCACCATGACCCTTATCGTTGTCCTAATGCTGGCAGCGTGACGGCTCAACATTATCGCAGGCGGACGGTTCTTCGCGCAGAAGATGCGCAACACCAAGTCCCTGACCATGATCGACCCCCTGCAGCAGCATTACGGTCGCTGGATCGGACTGATGCTCTCGCTGACGGCCGCCTGCGCCGACATCTTCTGGACGGCCGCGACATTTACGACGCTCGGTGAGACGCGAATGTCACCTCTCTCTTCGTCCCCGTATCCCCTTCCCCCAGCGCAGGGTAGCAAACCGGACGTGCATCTGGTTAACCTCCATGCCTTTCCTGTCTTCTCTCTCTCTCTCTCTCTCTCTCGGTGAGACGTCGGCCGCGTCTGTCCAAATGTCAGTGCGAGGAGACCCCGAGACGTGTACCGACGAGCGAATGCGCTAGAGGACAGCTGGTCAAAGGAGGATAATGGATATTTAGATTGACACTGAGTGCATGCAGTTTGTATTGGAATTCGTTGAAGTTTCTTGAGGTGCGTAAATGTATACACATATGCCCTGTGCCTCTGCGAAGACAAAGCAATTAAAGAAAAAGAGATCTCCCGCGGCAGATAGTACATTCCTAGTCCTTGAGCTGGGCTACATCGAAGAGGCGGGCATTACTCGCGCGAGAAATCGAAATGTACAATCTACTAAATTCACGAAGTTTGAACTAATTACCCTACGCCGCATATTGCAGTTTAGAAATTGTAGCTCCGGGCAATGCTTATCCACCTGAAAAGAATCCTGCGGATGACGTCGTTTGCGATATATGCACCATCAAACTTGCTGTAAAAGTGCACTGTCGTTCTACTTGCTTTCTTTACCGAAACGCCATTTTATGCATTGAAGCACAAAAATAACTGGACCGCTAGTATATTTCTTCGCAAAGTTCGGGAACGAATATCTCGAAAGTGGTGTAATCCTGAGAATTCGTTCCAATTGGATCTACCTCGCGAACTCCCGGGCTAGAGTTAGCGAACTGCAATATGTGGTATAAGGGAATAAGTTAAACATTTAATTATTGACTTTTTGAATTAGTCGATTAAGCATTTCGATTTCTTGTCCAAATAATGCCCACCTGTTTGAGCAATAGAGCTCAAGGATTATACATGTGTTATCCGCCACCGATAATTTTTAAAACTTACTTCGGGTTTTCGCAGAAATAGCCTGTAAGGCACACATGTAATTGTTTGTAAAATAGGAGGTCCTAAGGTTAAAAGGCAATCACGGGAGTTCATAACGCAACATAAGTTAATTTCATTAAACAAATCAGACAGCGGTTCGAGTCCACGTTGTTAAGAATGGCGAGCTGCAATGTAGGATTGCCACCCAATTACGAATGGGGGACAAGACGCGCATCCCCACCACTCTCCGTCGCTTCAGCTAGGATGCGTTCGTGGAAGCGGGCTTTGTGCTGACACCGCCGCAAATCCTCCAGCCCCATCGCCGTTGTGACGGAACTAGTTCGGAGGGCGAACTATTGTGCCAGAGCTCTCCAGCGCGGACCTGATTCTCTACGCATGAGCGAGCTGCCGCGGGAAAGCTGTCTTTTCGCCCTTCTCACGCGCGGTCCGGGACGCAGGACAATGAGTTACGCAGAATGGCTCCGTGCTTCCCGGAACGGCGCCCCTCTGACGTCGGCTCCAGACCTTCGCACCTGTGTGTTTGCGTGTGTGTGGGTGTAAGCTGTGCCGTGGAGAGGCGACTAGTTTGCGATGACGAAACGAACATTCGCCGCCTTGTATCGCCGACGGACGGAGTGTTTAAGAACGGCTGTTGTGCGGATGCAGCACACACTTCTCTCGTGCAGTCAGGTTGGACTGACACACTTTCTCTTGAGCAGTCATGTTGGACTGACACTCTTTTTCTTAAGCAGTCATGTTAGACTGATTTAATTTCTGTAAATAAACCCATTTTCCTCGTTCTCGATGAGAAGCAGTTCTTCCCTTCATCAACGTCCTCAGCGTGTTTAAGTTGGACGACGGCATGGGCCAGCTACCTTCGAATTCATGCCGGACTCCAATCTTGGCAACGGATCTCGAGCGATGGGATTGAGCCCCCAATCCTGACAACATGTACAAGTTATCCTAAGCATGCTGTAAGAAAAACTAGACAGGACCAACACTAGGCAAGAAAAAAGAACTAACAAAAGGTACGTAAATAAAATTGCCACAGAACACATTACAAGAACAGCAACGGTGATTGTTCTTGCACCCGCCGTGGTTGCTCAGTGGCTATGGTGTTGGGCTGCTGAGCACGAGGTCGCGGGATCGAATCCCGGCCACGGCGGCCGCATTTCGATGGGCGCGAAATGCGAAAACACCCGTGTACTTAGATTTAGGTGCACGTTAAAAGAACCACAGGTGGTCGAAATTTCCGGAGTCCCCCACTACGGCGTGCCTCATAATCAGAAAGTGGTTTTGGCACGTAGAACCCCACAATTTAATTTTTAATTGTTCCTGTACACATATAACAGCAATCCCTATTATTGTTACATGCAGTTTTGGCACATTGTGGACATATGTAGACGTCCTATGGTCGTACGAGTACTTTGCGGTCTATATAGCTCGGCGTACGTGGGAACCGCGCCAGTTCTTACCCTTTCTCTTGCGTGCATGCTTCTCTTACAGGCCAGATAGGGAATATCATGCTGGGGTTGGATGCCACAGCGTTCATCCTCACGACGGCGGTCACCATTTTCACGTACACTGGCATGGGCGGGCTCTACTCTGTCGCGTACACTGACGTCCTGCAGCTGGCCGTCACTTTCCTGGGAATGGTATGCGCCGAATCAGTTCAATCGCTGTAGAGAAACGTTCCGTTTGCGTTCCGATAGTTCCGTACGATTCTCACGGAAATTTTACCGAATTTTTACGGAAACCGAATAAAATCCGTAAGAATTATGCGGAAACACGCGGAATTGCTGGTACGACGTTCGGAACGTTGAAATATGGATGTTTGGTTGTTTTCACTAAGGCCATCGCGCAAGTACATTGTCAGAACCGCAATGAAGCTTACTGTCGCAGCAGGAGCGGTACAATGAGAGACACGCAGAGACTTCTGCGCCAGGGGGCTGGAACCACAGAGAAGGGCGTAGAGTGAGTGTGGCGTGGGAGACGCGGAAACGGTAAAACGCAAATACGGCCGTGTGGTCCTTCAGTCGCACCATTATCACATAATCTGCGTATGTCAGTCAATCGTGTTGCATATTGTCAACGTGCCTTGTAGGTAGCGAGCGGCAGCAACAGAGTACAGCAACAGAGACACACATCAGAGACACGCAGCAGCACTTTAGAAAAAAAAAAAAAGAGAGCGAAAGAAAATATGTTGAGAGTCTCCGCAACGCTCTCACTCCGCGACACTTTAACTGGAACTAATAAAGGAAATACGTATCGCCCCTCGTATATCACAAACACGGGCATTCATAATTCTAGAGAAAGCAACATCACCGAGTAAATTCATTTTTCGAATGACACTTTAGGTAAGAAACGCGTTTAACTAAGATCAATGTCCCCCATATGACGGACATATTACGTTAGGATAGTAAGTCGAAAAGCAGCTGGGTAGGCCACGTAATGCGTAGAGCAGATTCACAGTGGACTTTTAGAGTTACAGTATGGGTGCTAAGGAAAAGGAAGCGCAGTGGAGGACTGCAGAGAATTAGGAGAGGGGGGGGGGGAATGAAATGAGGTAATATGCAGGCACAATTCGGGAACAGCTAGCACAAGTAAGGGGTAATGGGAGAGTCCTTCGTTCTGTAGTGGACATAAGGATAGGCTGATGATGATAATACTATTAGTTATGTGACAATGATGATTACGATACGCCGGAAAGCTGTGCGCATGCTCCGCCCCTTTAGCTTTCCCCTCGCTGCCACAGAAAGGTGTTGAGCTACTCTGATCTGCGCAGTGGACTTGCGTGGCTTACTGCGCCATGAGCAAAGCGGCCGGCCTCGTGGGTCCACCCTTGAATCAGTGGCAGGGACCGGCACGGGGCACGGGATTTCTGCAGATGATCGACCAGTTCCTCATGGCCGTGTGCGGTGGCATACCGTGGCAGGTGCGGTGTCCCTTCTCGGAACGCCCCGACGACAATCGGCACTCCACTGTGAAGAGCTGGATACGAAAGGATGTACACCCGGCCACAAAAGTTTACGGACCACAGACTCTCAGGAAACGCTCAATTCCCGACCAGCCTGTAGCAATAACCACTAAAATTGTATGCGGCAATGTTGTTAGCATATTCTAGTCGACGTCCTAGATGCAAATACCAGGCTGCGTTGTGAGGTTACGGGGATATTCAGCTCTTTGTCAGATTTCATGGTCCGTAATATTTTGTGGCCGGGTGTACACCCTTGAGCAAAAGTATACGGGCCACAGGGTCGTCGAAAAAACAGAATTTTCGTCGCAATTAACGCGCATAAACGGAAACTGACGAGTGCACTAGAAAACTCGGAATGGAAAGTTCGGAGTGCAGTATTTAATTTCAAGTTGCATTCGCGGACAGAGGAGAAAACGAGCTTTATCGCTCAATCCCTGGTCCGTATACTTTTGCTCGAGGGTGTACGCTCTTGTGTGTGACGAATCGAACGACATGGGTCGTTGGTGAAAGGAAAATAATGGCTATTGAACGTCAGGCAGTCACGTGAGACACGACCGTGCTGTGCCGCGAAGGTTTCTTCGGATGACGCCACGTTCGTTCAATTTACGCAGCTGGTGATTGGTCGATCAAAAGAGGCGGGGCATTATGCCGAGCTGCGAGGTGCAGTTATCTTACTTCGCACAGGCGCAGACCTTCTCGCCTTTTCAGAGAAAGCCTGACCTACGTAGGACGCATCGTAAGGGAGAGGGAAATGTGGAAGGCGCACTTAAGAAGTAGCCCTATACCAGCTTAAACTTGGCAAAGTGCCCTAAAAATTTTATTTCGAATAATTTCGCTTAAAATGGTCGCTTTTTTCTGCGGGGAAAAATTGAACGCGAAACTTTTTTTGTTTGTTAGTGTCGTGCCGTAATTGGAGCGCCGACACTTCGTACTCTGGATATCGAAAGCGCAAAATCTTACGTGTGGGCCATTTGGGCGCAAGTCGCACAAGCTTGCTACGCTATCCCCAGAACGCAATGCAAACCTTCTTTGACGTATGCCTCTACTTGTTGCTGGACTAGTTGGTTCATTCTTTTTTGTCGAAGTTTAGGACGCAAAGAAAAAAAAGGACACTCATTTATGCGACAGTAAACTTTTCCCTATTGTAGTTCACGTCCCGAATGTCACTTAAGCGGCAGGCTTAAAGCTCACTTAAAGGCCTTCTTTAGCAGGTAAGTAATTATTCGGTTTGATAGACCCTGAAAATCCCCGATGCCACGACGTGCTGTTGCGGGAGCTCGAATTTAGTCCGGGGCACCTCACAGCGGCGTATCTCATAAGCATTACTATTACAAGCTATAAGAGAAAGAGGAAGGGGGTAGCGGCTGTGACACGTGGCTTTGTCATGTAAAACCCAAGAATTAAACTTTTTTTTTGTTGACAGCAGCGCCACAACGCACAACCTAACTAGTGGGTGAAAAGAAAATCGAGGGACGCAATGCACCGTCACTGCGCTACTTCCGCGATCGCTCATAATTATCCCGAATTTTGTTCATCTGTCTTTCATCTTTCGCTGTGCTCGTTCGTTCGGTTACGCCGCCGACTCTCACCGCATTAACTGGCGCATAATAGCTGCGCTATAGAAGGACCTCTCATTTTATTCGCATACATAGCGGCAGGCGTCGGTGATGCTGCGGCGATAAATATGAACGTCCTAGCACGTCCTGCAGAGGGCAAGATCGCTGCACAACCACTGTTATCCTCCTATCGGTGCTTCAGAAATCGACGTGGCAAGATTGGGGCTTACTTAAAAATATCTGGCACGGGGGATGGTTCGCATCGACAGGCATGCTTCGTGGAGCCACGCGACGAGTATAGAGCGTCCTTCTGCTAAAGAACGTTGACGCCGACGGCTTGCGCATGCGCAGGCGTACTTCCAGCGTGTGCTCGCCAGCAAGACGGTGTTCGACGCCAAGATACTGTCCTTCATGACTGCGCTCGGCTGCCTCGCTGTCAGCGTTCCGGCCATCGTCATCGGCGGCATCGCAAAAAACGCAAGTAAGCTGCGATTGATCCACTTTGTCGTCGTGCTCACATATTCACAAGGGAGAATTTCGTATACGGAGATCGATATTTACGGTAGTGGCACGCTAAGCAGCATTCTTGCGAAGAACCGTTGCATGGGAGGTAAGGTTGCGCACGCCTTGTTCTAATGTCTTTTAATGTTAGACGTGTTGTTGCAACAAGCTGTCTTTTTCTTCCCAACGCCTTGCGACGTACGTAAAGCCCCTTAAACTTCGTAAAGTAGTGCCACGCTTTGAAGAATGCCGCCTCCTCCTCGCGCGCTCTGGTCGAGGCCTACGCCGCGTCGCTATTGGCCTCATAGCATCACGTGGGCCCTCGCGCTGTGCAGCAGCGACATTTTTGCCCAAGAAGCGTCTACGGAGTGGCGAGGAGCGCATGTTGGTGCCGTTGCTACGCTCGAGCAATGTAGGCAGCGCCACGGTCGAGGAGGGAGCGTGAAAGAGAGGAGAAACGAGAAGGAGTGAAGGCGGAGGAGGAGAGTGTCGCTACTTTACGAAGTTTAAAGGGTTTTAGACGTACGCTGCTCGCACTGTGGCCGGCGGCCGCGATGTCCCTATTATTGAGGAAACACCGCGGAAACTGGGGACTACTTTGTCTGATGCGCGGAGGGAGAAGGCACGGCGTATTGCGCTCTTTCGAAAGGAGCTTCTCTTGTATCCTTGACACGTGCACTGACTATAGGGATGATGGGCGCGTGAAATAGCAACCTGCGCGTTGGATTTCACGTTTTGATGCCGTTTGTTCATATATGAGGGCGTGGTAAGAGAATGAGAGCTGTACACTAAGCTGCGCCAAACTCGAAGCTTCTCGCCCGGTGGCCGCGGTAAGCAATATTCATCGGCGATGCTTTATAATTCCGAGTACCCTGCATGTGCAAGCTTCATGGGTGGCTTAGGACTATACTTTGAGGCGGATGGCATTGCCATATCTGTCTCCTTCATACTTGAAAGCGACGGTCAATCGGAGGTACTGATCATGTGCGTCAGCGAGGCGTCACTATCACATTTAGAAAGTGAAGTAACCTTGTTACAGAAGGGCTAGGCATGCACGCGCGTAACTTTCGGCTAACGGTCGCCAACTAATGTGCCTCGATTTGTACCTGGTTTCAACGTATAGATTTTCCTATGCCTTATTAAGCCTTTGTTATCTTCGAGGTTTGTTTCGTTTCCTTTCTTGTTATGTCTTCATGTAGTGTGGTAACTGACCTTGCGTAATCTTGTTCGCATTTAAAGAAGCGTTTTCCTTGAGTTTAATATAGTTGACGTTCAGTGCTCGTCCTGTGTGGTTTTCTATTCGTCCTGTTCGTTCGCTCTACCTTGTCCTAGAAGAGAAGCGCTTCTCCAGGGCTCCAGTGGCCTTGGCTGCCGAGGGAACCCGGTCCCCAGCTTGTCGCTGGTCGTCCGGCTTAGAGCTGAGCAGCGCCGCCTCCGATTGGGACTGGTGAGAACCGCAAGATTATGCTGACACCCCCGGGGCTTGTGTTATATGGTTTAGCACATTCGTCGCAAAAAGCGCATTCATTTTTGCACTGAGTGGGGTATCTAATAGTGCGGTAGGCTTAGGTGATTGTACGCGTTTGTCGCTAGTTGCCGCCAGACGACAGCTTCCCCTCTGGTTATCTTCTTGTGGGGCGGGGGCGTCCGTCTTTTCCCTAAACGGCAGTTTGCATGATTTCTGCGTATTTGGACAGCGGATGGCCGCTACCGTTCCCCTGCGCCAGTGGACCTTTTGCCGCCCTGTTCGGAGGGTACTTGTTCGAGCTACAGCTTGGGCTTCTTGATTTTCGGGCACGTGTTCATGGCCGGGTGTCCGAACCAGCTGCACATAGTAAAGGTTGTCTCATTGTGTCGTCAGTAGCCGCGGCGCGTCGTCTGTGATACGCATCCGACTCTGTAAGCAGCGCACGCCGCTGGAGACTCCGTGATCGTGGTGTTCGGGCCGCTGTGAATGGCGGCTAGGGCAGTGGCTGCCTCTTGTGCTTCTGCCAAGCTGTATGTTCTTCCGGATGCCGTGTCGACGGCACACCTCTATGGATATTCAGCGCCTGCGGTCTGTAACACCGCGATAGCTGGCATTCCCTGTCGCTCGTATTCCACTGCGTCCGTGTATCTGACCGCAGGGTGGTCGACGAACACTTGCGATCTTGTCGCCAGGTATGCACTCATCCTTGAAAATACGAAATTTCTGCAGGGAGAATGCTTTATAGCCGGACTATATTATACAAGGATTTCCTACGCGGTCCAGAATTCTGCTGCAGTTTGCTTTTAGGCAGCACTGTGTTGTCCGGCTGCGAAAATGACGATAGTACAAGGACACGCGAACCCAGTTTGTGATTGGGAAAGACGTGTCGAAGGCCTGCACTGCCACGCCTCTTTCACTGATATCAAGCGGCATCTTCTACAGGGACAGGCGTGTGAGAGGCAGTTTTACAACTTCGAAACTATGTGTCAGCATACTCTCTGGAGCGTGCAAGTGCGAAACACACCCCAACAATCGCCTTGTTCTACGCAATCGCTGTCCCAAGAGAGGCGCAGTGAATAACGACACTCGTGTGCTTTTGAGAGAGCGTGGCGCCCATCCTGTTCCTCGGCCATGCGCAGACTTCACGGCAGCCGGCTACGACGGGCCGTACAATCTGCGCGAGAACGAGCACGTGCAGGTGTTGGCGCTCGCGATGCAATGGCTGTGCCCAGGCATGGTGTCGGTGTTTGGCCTGAACGCCCTCATAGGCTCCATCATGTCCTCGGTGGACTCGTCGGTGCTCAGCGCTGCCACTCTCGTCACCCGCAACATCTACCAATTCGTCATCAGACCCACCGTGAGTGTCGTGCACATCTCGGTACCAAAGCCTTATCTTGTCCGTAAACCTGTCACCGTTTTGTGGATCACCCAGTTACATTAACCGGGTGACGCCAACACGCTTCACACTCATTGCAGTTGGACAAAAGCTTCGCAAGATGCCGCTACCAGCTTTTGCCTATGCGGACCACGGTTGCGGCGCCGCAGCCGTGCACTGCAGAAGCAATAGCTGGTGGCGACATCTTGTGACCCTTTTTCCAACTGCAATGGGTTTGAAATGTCTTTTGTGTCGCGTGAGCTTGTTCGTCGGTGGAAAATAATGAAAAAGAGGGCGTGTTAATGATCATAACCCTTACGAGCTCTTTATTCCCGTAGTATTAGATGGTGAAACACTCCAGTATTAGCTTTGTGTGTCCATTCACCGTAAAAACCCGCATAAATTACGAGGACATTTTCCAATGTTTAGCATCCCAAATTTCCGCCTCGTATACACGCGGGTCCAAACCAAAATTTCAGCGAGAAGTCGAGCTCAGTGTTTTCGTTTCGGTATTGTGCCTGGCTACCGTCATCCTCTTCGTCCTCTAGAGTACAGGGACGCCATCTAGGGACGGCGCGGGTTTGGTCGCCATAACGTGCTGACGTAGCAAGCATGTGAGCTCCTCGGCAGCACACGGACTAGCGTGCTAACCACGTGACGGGCACGCTATCGGGAAACTGCATTTGTTTCTCTTCACACTGAAGCAGCAAAATGTCACGAACGCGAAAGCAGTGCTCGGCTGCCTTAAAGATGAAGATGATTTTAGCTGCAAAGACAGTTTTTAGTTGCGAAGACAACTTTAGCTGCGCCGACGGGAGGCATGTGCAGTTCGCGGCGTGATTCATTCGTGAGTGGTTCATTGAGTTTTTGCCCCAGTCGTGTATTATACGTGGACGAAACTTCTCTTGATTGGTTTTCGGTATGTCAGAAACTAGGTTCGTATTATATTCGAGTTTTTTTAAGGTACCCTGCACCACGAAATGTCGCTATCAGCTTTGCTGCTGCCGCTCATGCATCCCGGTGAGCCACAAAATGGTAACAAGGTTACGCATCAAGGCAGATCTCTCATGGCAAATCAATGCCGCGGAATCCTTCATGGTGGAGAAAGGTCTATGAAAGCAAAAAAAAAGGCCATAAACCAGACATTAACACCCACTTACAAAGTGAACCTGCGTTTTACGAAAGGCTCCGCAGTTGAAGAAAAATTCCACCTGGTCTTGCGATCGGACTCATGGCTAACGGATTTCCGGGGTGGCCGCTCTGGTTTCTGAAAAAGCTGTGTGGGTTTCCTTTCTAGGTTCGTGTCAAGCTCAACTAGAGAAATATGCTTCCTTATCTTCAACTTTTCAATAGTTCTTTCGCTTACTTTCCTGGTTGGGATGCCCTCACAAATTTATCGCCATGACAGCTGAAAGGCATCGCAAGCAGTATTTTTTTATTTATATACGCGTGACACGCCGAAATGCTCTCAATACACAACCGCTAGACCAATTTGACATAAATATGCGAAGGAGAAAAGGAAATTCTACCTAGTGCAGGAGCAAAATTTTGACTAGAGCCTCGAAGCTTTTTCCGAAAATTGCCGAAATTCGGCAAGTTATGACAATTAAAACACATCGTTTAGAAGTACGTAACAGTGAACAAAATAAAGGATATAGCACCTCCGTAATCGGCATCTGCTGAAGCATCTAAAGCGAAGAATATGTTACGTGCAATTTCGTAAACGTAGCTGGAAACTGGTGCAAAAGTTCTCCAGAGACTGCAACGTGTGAAAGTTCGATGTTGTCGGGTGTGGAATTCCAAACAACGGCTCCAGAACATTCTGGTAGCCGCCTGCCATGTGATTGCTATCAACAGGTAAAATGTTTGCGTTCTTGATTCTCGTCGCTGACTTGTATATGCTCTCTGCGAACTTCCATAAGGGATTAGCCAGCCATTGCGTGTCATGCGCCATGTTCAGAAAATACATGCAAACCTTGGGAGTCATCATCATCATCATCAGCCTGGTTACGCCCACTGCAGGGCAAAGGCCTCTCCCATACTTCTCCAACAACCCCGGTCATGTACTAATTGTGGCCATGTCGTCCCTGCAAACTTCTTAATATCATCCGCCCACCTAACTTCCTGCCGCCCCCTGCTACGCTTCCCTTCCCTTGGAATCCAGTCCGTAACCCTTAATGACCATCGGTTATTTTCCCTCCTCATTACATGTCCTGGCCATGCCCATTTCTTTTTCTTGATTTCAACTAAGATGTCATTAACTCGCGTGTGTTCTCTCGCCCAATCTGCTCTTTTCTTATCCCTTAACGTTACACCCATCATTCTTGGTACCGTTTTCGTAAGCCTCCAGGTTTCTGCCCCGTACTCCCAACACTCCCACACCTTAGGAGTATTGCGTTGCATATATTGCTCGAAAAATGTCCGCTAATGGTTATACAATCCTTTAAAAGTAAGAACGGCGCTCTAGAAAGAAAGAGCCCCAACATACTTACACAATAAGCAGAATAGGCTACCTGGGTTGGTCGGTTACTTATTACGCCGCTCAAACCTCCGGTTGAACATGTAAACACGCGCACGCACGCACGAAAAGGGAACTCAAAGGGCGCGGAGACAATTAAATGGACCGGCCTGTTATTCATTTAAAGCTCCGTCTGAAATTTCTCGAGACAAGAAGTATTGCTATTTCAACGAAAAAAATATATAATAAGGCTATAATTCATTGTCTTGAATATTAAGCTCAAACGGGTCGCCGATATTGTGAGTGTGACGTCGTAGATTTCCTCGCTTCGTCGCACATCTCGGCCGCCTTTATGCAAGAAAACTTCTCAAGGCATTTAGGTTTAGTGCTCGCTCGCTTATAAACTAAAAGTCTAATCTTTATTGAAAGACGATTAAGAGGCCCCGAGAAGCTGTTCTGGAAATCAATGACGTGAATGCGAGCATTCCTGTGAACTTCAAGGCGGCATCCTTTAGTGGTATACTGTTTTTATGCATCCCCATCCACCAATACGTTCCCATCTCCTTATTGAACCTGTACTGGTTTCTAGTACTTGACCTGTACTGGTATGTGTATTGTATCAGTTTTGCATTTTGCTCAAACTTCGCCGCAAGGACCTTCCGAATATTTCAATATAATACTTTGCGCTGGTACTTGCCTGGCTTGCCAGGAAAAATAATGCAGTGTCATTCGCCTGCGCCAGTTGTGGTGTACGAATTGTATCTGCCGGCGATGGTAAGCAAATCTCGATGGCCATGTCTTGCCGTGTACTAACATAGCCGGAAACAGTTGGTGACGTCACGGCCACCATGTCCTCGAGTACAACTTATCGCTAGCGGCGCAGGCGATGGGAACTTCGTCTTGTATTCTTGACAAATCAAGTAGTAATCAGCGGAAGAAGTGTTGAATGAATGACCGGGACCACCAGAGGCGGGCTTCGCGCGAAATTTTATCAAGAAAGTAGAGAAATAAAACAAATCAGCGGTGAGAGCAAAAACCCTATTTAAACGACTGCTGGCAATAATACTTTCAACTTTTCTTATTTTGCGTTAATTGAAAATGTTACACTTTGAAAGCTTAGAAAATACGTATACTGCAGTGTCCCAGTGCACTAATAGAGAGCTTTAGATTAGGGGGACGCAAGCCTTGGGGCCCGCTAGCGCTTGGGGCCACGGTACTGCGCATGCGCAGACCCTTACGTAGGAGTCTGCACATGCGCAGTACCATGGCCCCAAGCGCTAACTGGCTCCAGCGCTTGCGCCTCCCTATTCTAAAGCTAACTTTTTTTTTTTTTCGTTTCCCATGTGAAGGTGAAAGCTCACTCGGTCGTCTGCTAGCAGCATAGCTGCAGACGACCGATCGATCAGCAGCGAGTGCCAAAACGTCAAAATGTTTTGCTGCCACGTGACCCCCCTCGTTTGTCATGACGTCGTGACACATACACCTCAGAGGAAACAAAAACGAAACTGCTTCGCAGAGAACCCATCACTGTGAAATATTTAGGGTGCTCTGAAGCTTTGCGAGTACTTTTTTCTAACGGTCCGGGTCGAGGACCTTTATTGAAAACGCAAAATGAGAAGTCGTGGTAAATGTCGTGTCAGTGCTCTTTCAAGTTTTTAAGGTCAACTGCAAGTCACTGCACACGAATGTCACGTCGAGAAGCGTTCACGACGTAGAGGGGCTGCGCGCACGCGTAGGCGACCGACGTGGAGATCTCCGTGGTGCTGCGCTCCATGGTATGCCTCCTGGGCGGCCTGTCGGCGTTCCTCGCGCTCTCGGTCACCTCGGTCACTGACCTGCGGATAGCCGCTTCGGACGTCGTCTTCGTGCTCCTCTTTCCGCAGCTGCTGTCCCTCTTCTACCTCAACAAGTTGACCAACTCGTACGGCGCGTTTGCCGGTGAGCAGCGAAGCAGAGGTCGACCTTCTTCCGCGGAATGGCGTCAAAAGTCCGCCACCACAGCCCTTTTCACGCAGGAAGAAGTACGCGCCCGTTCATTCACGAACTACGCGGGACTTGAGGATAATTGCGTCAATGTTACGTAACTTTATTCCGAGCTTTCTCCTTCATAGTCATGAATGTTTTGAAATGCGAAATTCTTGCACAGACTTTAATTATACTCTATTGAAGTACAGTCAAGGTGGCCGGGCGATGTTTTACGCCTTTTCTACCGAGTCTTCATAAACCTGTTTCGAAGTCACTTTTTGCATTTTTTTAACAAAAGGAATCAATTGGGGGCTGAAAGCAGATGGCCCCGTCGGACACTTAACTAATTTAGCGTCTGTAAGCTGTTCGGCAAGTTCACCGCGTTACGTAGCACGTGCGTGCCCGGGCAGACGCGGACAGCGCGAACCACGTGACCCACGGGATCTCGCACTGCCTCCGGGATCGACCCAGTTCACTATTTGCACGTCTCTCTAAGATCGGCCCGTTCGACCAGGCGAAGGCACTCCGTTATGCAAAACACTGGGGTGCTGCGCGATTCGCTGCCGTTGCACCTCGTGCAGGATTCACAGTGGGTGCCGTGCTGCGCGCCCTGTGCGGAGAGCGCTCGCTGGGCATCCCGGTGGTGCTGCAGCTGCCGATGTACGACGGCGCCAGGGACGAGCAGCGCTTTCCCTTCCGCACGCTGTGCATGCTGACGAACCTGTCGACGACGATGATCGCGTCCCACGTGGCGCAGGTCTGCTTCGGCCGCGGCTGGCTGCCGGACAGCCTCGACGTGTGCGGCTGCTTCGGCCGCGGCCCGGGGCGACAGCGCGGCGCCTCCTTCTTCGAGTTCAGGGAGCGCAGCGCGTCGCTGTTCTCGTCGCCCGAGGGCCTGACCAGCAAGATCGCCGGCGAGCCGCCGTCGCACGTGGAAGGAGCCGCCGCGCTCACGTCTCCCGATAACGTCGACGAGCGCCTGTCGCCCAGCACGTCTGACGAAGCCAACGAGCACCCCACGAATACGACCGTCGCCAAGGACCAGCCTACGCGCGCGGCCGAAGCCAAGGACCAGCTAGCTAACACGGCCGAAGCCAAGGACCGCCCTGCGCGCACGGCCAAAGCCAAGGGACACCCTACGCACACGGCCAAAGCCAAGCGCGGAAGCCTTCCGCGCAAGTCGTCCGTCAGCGCCAAGAAGAAGAGGCGCGCCTCGAAGCCCGAGGGTGGCACCGACTAACGCGGTGACGGAACCCTCGCGGAGGCCGGTGTGCAAGACGTCTCCGTGATGTGTCGGCGTGGCCGGGACGAACGCCATAGGATAGGGGGGGGGGGGGGGGTGCTGCGAAGTGCGCAGCGTGGCCACATGACGTTCGACAAGGTACCCACCGCTGCCCATCCCGCCACTGCTGTCCTTCCTTCCACGCTGATTTCATGGTGGGATTGTCAATCACTGTGAGATGGTTCGGCCAGATTTCGTAGGACATCATTAGCTCTCTGGTAAAGTAGAGCTTCCGTTTCGGCTGTTAAGAAAATATTTGTATCGGTTTCTGTTTAAGGGTTACCAGGTAGCTGGGCAATTATTATTGATGTAAGGGGGAAACAAACCCCGTATGAATACGCGAGGAATTCCACTGACAATCATTAGCTGCGGAGACTGTGTGCTACTAATTACTTCGCGCGGCTCATGGCTTCTGGAATGCGTATTTATGAGACCTAGGGTGCACAACGAATAACATACTTGTCAAGAGTCTTAGGTAGTATATTGTGATTCACGAGATCAAAATATCTCGTCAGGCCCGTGAAAATACCCAATAGTAATTTCATTCACTGCTCTTTTTTGTTTGCTCTACTGTACTTAGTAGTGCTGTCTGTCGACCTTCCTTTTACCTGTCCGAATTGTTCTTTTGCAAGAGCCACGAAGTTACATGCGTATCTAGGTTGGAAGGGCTTTGCATGATATGTCCCTAAGAAAAGCGACAGTTGGGAATGGAATAACACTCGATTTGGTCATACGTGAAGGGTATATTATACTATAAAATCTTGAGACCCGTCATAATCAATCCCTAAATACTTCAATTGTAGCCCAGGATCCGAAGAATGGCAACATCACACTAATCTACAAGAAGGGAAATTAACGAACTGAAGAATTATAGGTCCGTTAGCTTGATTTCAATATTGCACAATATACTGTGCAATATGAAACTAGCGAACAGCACGTCATCAGGTGAACGTACAGTTAGTGTCTTCTTAATTGAAAGCGAGAAGTATGATGCCACAGCACCGCGAACAGTCTTAAACAGATGTACTTTTGATGAGACGGGCCAAGTAATAAATCGAAAGAACAATTTAGCATACGGGCTGTCTAAACTCGAGGCATTCGTATTGAATGGCTGGGAGTTATCGAGCAAAAGTTTTTCTGGTCAGTGCGTTCGCTAGGGAGCTGCTGTCCTTGTGCGGCAACCACAGTGCAGCTCTCTCCCATACAGCGGAACCATTCGGAGCGATCCTCACTGCCACCGTGCCTCCCTCGCGGCTCCAGCATTTGAAGGAAACGAATATTCGATAATTTCGAATAGCGAATTCTCCACCCGAATACGAATCAAATGGCCTAAAGCTATTGGATTCGTATTCGAAATTTTCGAACGAATGTGCGCACGCCACTATGCACCGCGGATAATGCGAAGCACCAGAGCTCCACGAAAGCGCTGTAGATGGAGCGTGCAGCTCCCAATGGGACATCGGCGAAGAACGCGTGTTCGAGCACCATTGGCGGTGGGAAGGCAGAGCATGAGTCTGAGTACGAGGAGTTGGCCCGACGACGACGGCGAGGTGACGACTACGGTCGTCGTTATATAAGACTGACGCAGCAAGCCCAGTTTCCGGCTCTTCACTTCTGTCTCACCAAAAGCATTCACTTTTCACCTGGCTCGAGACAAGCAGGTAAAATTAAGAGTTGACCTAAGCTAATTGCTATTGACTTAATAGTTCGATAACAGCTAATCCAAGCCCTGAGTCGGCTGGGTTCAAAATGCGGTGCATCCGTCTTTTAAGCGGCATTTAGAGTGAATTTCTTTTACAAAGTGTTTTGTTATTTTGTTTCAGTGTTTATTTGAAAAATTGAAAATCTCTGCTTGTATACTGTACTGCCAAGTTGATAAAGGGTCAGGACCTCTGTCAAGCTTACGAGCTTTTAGTCCTGTCTCCTTCGCTGTCCAAGAGAAAAATGAAGACTGAATGGAATTCACTTGGTTATTCTTTCCCGCTCGTCGCAGTATTCCATGAGACTCTCCTCCAGAAGTTGTAGCACTTGGGAGTGAAAATTATGTCACGCCTGCACTGGGGAAATCGATATCATGTGAAGTATTTTGAAGGAAGTAGGTTATCCAGCATCGTTCGAGGTTCCGCTATGCGTTACAGGGTGGACCAACGTGTTTTGTGTGAGGCGAGAAGTTGACTGACGACCACAGCAAGACGACGACGGCAGTGACGACAATCGTATCTGACGGCAACTGCATGCATGGGTTCAACTCCGACCATTCGACGCGAGTTTACGACATGCTGAATGTTGCTCTACATTGGTATTGGACGGGCGTAAGCGAGATAAGTAGTTGTGACGTAATCTGCTACTATTTCACGAATGCATGTACCTGGGGCTACGTCATGGGGTGCATGGTAATATGTCGACGGCATTAGTACTCGGTTGAAGAAACGTCGTAACCTGTTCGGCTTGAGACGATTATTGTGGCCGCACAAGGCCGTACGACGTCTACGTATCGTTAGCGGCCACGAAGAAATGACTGGGAAACTTGGGCCAGTCCCGAAAGCGGTGCAGTCTAGAATAGCGTCTCGAAGAGAGGGAAGAATGCGAGAGACGGCCACGTGACACTCACGCCAAACGTCTCGAGATAGCTAGACGGATCAGGGACGAGAAAAGCAAGTCGTGCGATTGGGGTGAAGAAAGATTTCTCCTTGGGTACACAGGGAATAAGGTACCCAATGGTTGATAACGAGGATAGATTTCCAAATAAAATTACTATGGTACTGACTCTGCACAGTATTTGAAGCTCCCGCATGACAGTTTGCCATGCCGAAGTTGGTGCTCGTCCCCCGGTGGAGTACTCTCGGGAGTTTTTGACATTATTTATTTAAATGGAAGAAATGCGAAAGTGTGTGCTCGGGTGGGTTCCTTACATGAAATCTGTGTCGCATATGAAACAGTAAGCGTTACAGAGATGGCAATTGCCGCGTTGTAATCACGGCAGAAGAAGGCCTTTTGCTCATGTGACCAGATTTGGCGAATAGGGACGCGAGCGGCGCGGCGCGTTCAGTCAGAAACGCAGCTCTGCTCCCCAAGTAACTCTCAGAAAGAAGCGTGACAGAGGGGTTCGGGTGGCCGCATGACGCGTTTCTCAGCGTTCGCGCGCAAGGACGCGCCATGCATCTCGGAGGCCACGCGCAGGGCGCCGAGTGTTCTTTGGGAAGCGCTGAGCAATTCTGCTGCGGTACAGGCCGCGTACATAACTCGTTTGGACGGTGCAAATACGCGGTGTCGCTGTATTGATTCAATGCTTTTTCATTTTTCAAACATTTTCAGTTGTGTTGCTGTTGTACGCTATTGTGTCTCCGTCGACAGGTGCTGTTACGCATATTACCTGTCAACTGTCGCATAAGGAAAACCCAACCAAACCAAATCTAACTGACCAACCCTTTTTGTGTCTGCCTTTTTTGTGCATTTTTAAAATTCTGTGAAGTTTGCTTACCCTGTCCGAAAAGGCCAACATCGCTGATTAACTACGTTTCATTCTTTGATTGGTGGCAGCTACCCGATTTCTCGGCCCACTCTCCATCGTGGGCATGTGCCTTGTTCTCGCATATCGCCATTAACACCGGCATTGCATTGCTTGTCGGCCATTGCAGCTACGTGGCGGTAAGACCGAGGTTAAACAAAAAAATGTCACACAGCGAAGATTACGACGTCTTTCCTACCAACGAGTGGAAGACACAACTGGATTTCGACCGGCCGTGCGGCGCGGTGAACTCCGACGAGACGTGCTGGCTGTGCGGCGAACTTACGCCGTGGAACCGACTGATGCACGCGCTCGCCTTCGAGCTCGTCGAGACAAGTCCAGGGACGCTGCTCCTGCGCGCCATGTGCAACGTGGAGGCGGACAGGGACCCCGCGACGGTCGCTCGCGAAGCGTCGCTTCTCACTTCGTGGCTCCTGTGCCGACACCTCTGCATTCGGGAGCTGGACGTGATCTGCCTCGTTCGCGACAACGCTCCCGCGGACCAACCATCCTTCCCGATCCACGTCCGCCCTCCGTCGTCCTCGTCGTCGCTGTCTCGGCGCAGGTTCCGCACGCTGAACATCACCGAGAGCGCCGGCGCCCGTCTGTACCTCCGAGGCGTGGACGCCGTGGTCGGTCTCGAGACGCTGTTCATCGACGCTTCCGAGACCAACCGGCACTTCGCGGCCGAAATCGACGCGCTTCTGGAGCGGAACCGCCACACGCTGAAGAAGGTCTACATCTGCGAACACAGCCCGCAGAGACGCGACGGACTGAGAATGGTTGAGAGCCTCGTCGCTTGCGAGTTCCTCACGCTCAAGTCGCCCCACAATAAGAGCAGAATGCCGGACATGGACGCGATGGTGAGGCTCATGCGTACGTCGACCAGCCTGAAGGAAGTCACGGCCCAGCCGATCCTTCACGGAGAAGTTTCGGTCATCGCTAAAGCTCTTGAAACGAATTTCACCTTGACGAAGCTATCGCTCTACGTAGAGACGCGCGGTTCGATCGAGGAACTGTTCAGGGCCCTTCAGGCCAACAGAACCCTGAAGGAACTCCTGCTCTACTGCTGCCTGTTCATCAACACCAGATGCATGCGAGCCGTGGCGTCTGCTCTGCGGAAGAACGCTTCTCTCCGAGCGCTGTATATGGGAGTAGTGTTCCTCGACAACTGCGAAGGACTGGAACAGTGGTCGGAAGCTCTGTCGGAAAATTGCACCTTGCAGTTTCTCCGCATATACTGCGGTAATATTTCCATGAGGGACATTTCTGCTCTCTGCAAAGCGCTGGAGGTTAACAAGAGTCTGAAGAAATTCCTGCTTCCGGGAGCCATGGGTTCCGAAGAAGAAAGGTGCGTGAGAAAGATTTAATTCTCATTTCTTCCTGCAAACGTTCCATTTTGTTTTACCTTCGCGTCCGTACACTTAATTTAGGTGCTCGTTTGCATTTTCCTGAGCTACTAAGCCATGTCCGAAAATCATCCGTGATGAGCGTGTTTTTTTTTTGTCAATGAGACGTTATAATTTTACCCGCGATAAATATACACGCTCTACATTTGCAAATTTATGGCGAAGCATAGAACAACACGTCCTTGTCTTTCCTTCCTTGCTTGTCCTTGCTTGCGGTTTTCTCGTTACGCGTTGAGTGGAACGCTTACCATCGCGCCACCTGTTCCGTCCTTGTCGCAGGACGTCCCTGGCACGGCAGCTGCTTGCCGACGAGTGTTACGACCGCGTGCAACTCGGGCCCTGGACGGAACCCTATCTCCGCATCCTCTCACCGGTGCTGGCGTCTTCGCCCAAGAGCCCCGAGCAGCTCTGGCTGCCGGACATTGGCCAGCTGTCAATCGACAGCGTCCGCGTTCTCTTCAACGCCTTGGCCTCAAGCAAGCGGGTGAACAGCCTCACCGTCGACGTCAAACACGAGCCCGACGCCAGGGTCGCTCTTCTGTGCGAGACGCTGAAGAAGAATCGATCCATCGGGTTCCTCCGCGTCGACATCGAGGACGGGGATTCGGCGAACGACGTCCTACGCGCGCTGACCGTCAACGCGGCCATAACCGAGCTCGACATAACGCTCCGGGTGGTCGCCGCCGAAGAAACGATGGCAGCGTTCTGCGGCATGTTGGCGCGCAACGACGCCATCACGAATATCTCGGCCTGGTTGCACGTCGACTGCCCTCGACGATTCATGGAGGCGATCGCGCGAGGAATGTCGGCCAACAGGATCGTCGTCAACTTCAGGTGCTGGGCGGGAGACAACGCGTGCGTCCCGTCGCCGATTCTCGAGTCGGTGCGAAGGAACAAATCCGCGCTGAACCGCGCCGTGGAGTTCGTTCTGCGGCGCCGCGAGGACAGGCACAGCGCGGAGTGCTTCGAGTTGTTCTCCGACAGACCCTGCTTGCTCGCTCATCTGACGGAAACCAGCGGGTTGTCGGACGTCGAGGCACGGCTTGAGGTCGCTTCGGCCGAGCACCGCCTGCGGGAGAAGTACTTGCTGCTCACGGGCGTTGTTCGGCACTCCGTCGTTTGCTGGCCCGCTGACTTCACGCAGATTGATGCGCTCAACGCTTACTGCTGGCGCGCCATTGCGCGTTACCTGAGGGTCGCTGACGTTTGCGTTCAATAATCACACTCGTTTTAGTCTTTTCTTGGGGGGGGGGGGGGGGGGGGGGGAGGGGGTATCTTTAATTAGGGGGCCGAAGAAGCACGTTTTGTAAAATTGCGCAATAACAACCACGATCATGGCTATAGCGTTGCGTACTTTCGTTCTTGTATTGGCTCTTCCGCGGTTTGGTAGCAGCCCTCTCAAGTCGTTGCAGTGAGAGGGTGATGCAATCGATGACGCGATAACTGGCCATGGGCGAAAGTGAAACGTGTATTCCAAAAAGCAGTGGCAGCTTTGTTGCACAATCCCGAATACAAGTCCATAAATGTGCACAGTCTTCGTTTTTATATACAGTTTCGCTCGAAGGGCGAAGCAATATGACATTGATATTGCGACGTGTACGGGATCGGCACCGGTGTTTAATCGAAAACAGCGAGGGCTCCTAACCACAGTATCGGAAAGAAAGTCGACCTCGTTTTCTTCCATTCTCGCGCTGCCGGCACATACCATACTGTAAAACAAATCCCCTGGGGCAAAAGCGCCGTCCTGCTGCTGCCTAAGGAGTATAGTGCTAGTCCGAGTGGCATGGCTCGAGCCTCGATATGTGCGCAAGTTCTGTAACCAGGGCCGCACACACAGTGGGGCAACCACGAGGCAAGACCTCGTGCGTCACGTCGGTCACTTCGCGCACCACGTGACAGGGCCCAACGGAACGGGGCAGCAGCTTTTCGCAGAGAGCCCACGCGACGAGAAGGCCGCCAGAAGAGGATCTGTGAGCCAGGATCGAAGTGGGCATCTGGGAGGTGGCGATCGTAAAGCGTTTTGTGAACAGTTTGGGATGCTACAGGACGGTCACGGGCAATATATTGGGCACGCGAGGCCGGTGCAGCTGCCCACCGTAAACACCATCCCGAATCTTAACCAGTCGTCATCAGACGTGGGCGCCCAAACGAGGGCCTCTCTCACCCTCATCTGCCCTCACCCTCACGTGGTGAGACGAGGATCGCCTTCGGGCAGGTTAGCGAGGGTGAGTGTTAGGCAGGGCGGAAATTCTGAGGTTGGCGAGGGAGGCTGCGGTCACGTTGCGAGGTTAAACGAGGAAAAGACGATTCATATTGTTTGAAGTATGCAGAAAAATGTCACCCAGATCGCACGCGTGGTGGGTTCAAAGTATTGAAGTGCGCTGGCAGAAAGTCTCTATAGCGCATGTGTACGTCGAAGCCAACTTTTAACTGACTACAGTCATAAATGGCAGTTGGTGTTAGCTGCAGCTGAACCTATTGGAAGCCTGTAGCCACTGTAGTAGCTGCAAAAAGAAAGCTGTAGCCAAAAGCGCATTTTATCGTTAGGAGAAAAAAATCATGAGAGGTACCACTCTGTGAAGGCGGATCAGCAGCGACGCTGTTTAGCACACGACGCAGAGGTGACATAGAATTCGAAACAAAGGTACAAACATATTTATTGTCCTGGTCGGTGGTCAACGTGACGATAGGTATGCTCATACACTGTTGCATCATGCCTGTTATTAAATGCGTCCGTAACGTAAAACGATGAATGGCTCGTACCCCCTTAAGCCATGCTTCATAACACCGTATAAAGAAAAAAAGAACGCGGTTTCTTCCTTACGACGACAGAAGAGAAACGGAATTCAACGCTGGAATGATGAGCGGCAACGGAGCCAGCCGTGGAAGGAGATGACGACGACGAACGCCTGAGAAGTGGCGCCTACTATCTAGTTCGCGGGTTGTTCTGGGACGACGGTAATGTCGTCCCAATTTTTTAATGCGCTAGCAATATACATCTTCGTTGTAATAAACTCTGCCCTGCTGACCTCCAGTGTCATGCTTATTTGGTTCTTACAAGGCATCGCGATGAAAAATAAGAAAATGTCTTGTATAATACCAAGTCTCGTGCATAATCTTTTCTAAATTATTAGTATTTGTAATTCCTTCGCATTCCCTATCTATTAGCCTGCATGAAGGAATTTTTGTCATTGATATGTTAACTTCAAGGGAAAGTGTGAGTTCGTGAAATTCTGTAGGCCTACGAGTCCTTTCTGCGTCTGATTGAATGAGTCCGAGTGAATCCGGCCGAGTAGAATTTTGCTGACTTTGAGTTCAAACCATCCCTGAAGCGACGTGGAACCACCTGAAGAGTTGCGTCTCTTCAGGTGGATTCCACGTCGAGTCGCTGGCGTTTTGCCGCGCTCTCCCGGTTGCGAACCTCGGGATCAGCGCGGCCACGACGTCTGGCTTTCGTCTCGTTGATGCGCACGCTCGAATCGTATTGTCGACGGATACGCGTGGCTTCAACATGCCGTTGCCGATACACGCGATCGGCCTTACGGGCACGATCGCGCTCGCGCTTACTTTCGCCTACGGCAGCCTCTTCTTCTGCCGTGCGCTACACCCACGGCCTGCCTACCCACGGTGACGGCCGGGAATGCAATGGAGGTATATACAGTTCGCCTAGGTAGAGTGGCGCTTTCCCATTGGTCGAGAGCATGACGTTGTTACCATTGTTCTTATCGGTACAACTGCGAATGTCAACTGTATTGTTCTGCGCTGATGTGTAAGTTGGCTTTCCTGCAATGCGTTTTTGGCGCGCACGGACGAATCGGCGAGACATAGAAAGCTGCACTTTGAAACATCTGTACCATACTTGATTAAGCAGGCTAGGTGACTATCTTTCATCCCCCCGTTTCGAAGGGCATGTCAATAAATCATCATCAGCAGCAGCGTAAATGCATTTTTTAGAGCAAAAGCCAATATGGCCGCTTTTTACCGGTAGCGAACGCTGGTACGCGCAGTGCTCGCCCTGCTGGCTATGCGGCATGTCTCGGTGCCTTGGCTGCCACCTATAGCTGGCGCGTTCTAATTGGCAGGAGACCGAAGAGCCTCTACTGACGCCCATACAAACAACCCACAAGTGGGCGAACAGGACGTGCGACTTTATTGGCGCAAGACAAGCAGTGCAACTGGTCATACAAGAGTACGAATAAAATTTGCATGTCGAGACACGCGGAGAGCATTGATGTGGGCTCGTAAACTGCTCACATTCGTCGTTGCACATAGCGGCTTGGTAACGAGCGACAACCAGCAGCGACGCAAGCAGATTGGACAGAGTGTCCCCCCTGTTTGCACCGACAGACGCCGCTAAAGATGGGCAATTTGCATTGAGAAGCAATCGGGTGACGCCGGTATCTCTTGCAGCAGCCAACACAGCGACACGGACTACCCGGCATTTCAGCGTTAACTCCTTTCCAACCTGCCCGCACCTTTCTGTTCCTTTGGGGGCCGCTAATGTGTCGCTCACACTTGCTGCCCCACCTGCTCTCAATACGGACATGGTCGGTTTTGGGGGCATCACCTTAGGCAGCCACTTTTGCGGGCCTCTCCACCCACGTGGCTATCAACTTCATACACTTCTGACCGTGTAAGCACCTATGGTGCGTTGCGCCAAAATCGAGGCCGAGGAAGGCCACAGGCACATTTTGCCCACTATTGCAGCAGTAAAGGACGAACGGGGAGCACTAATTACGATGAATATATACAGGCATATTATGTCGCTGTGCGGACAGCAGGAGGGGGTGCTTACTTCGAGAAACTGCTTCTCAATGCAACTTGCCCCGCCGCCACATCCCAGAAATATAACACGGTGACCATGACCATGTGAGACAACATTTAGACGAGGCTCTGCAATCAAAACAATTCAGTGTACCTGGCAGAAGCCCCGGCTATCGATCAAGGAGATCAATCCTGAATGAGACTAGGTATTAAACATGGGAATGAGAAAGCTTTTTAATTCAATAAGAAGCCACTGCGATCTGCAGGCACTGAAGGCCAAGAACAAGGAAGTCAAATGCTACATAGCACATGGTGCAAAGGTCGATGCCCGAGACACATGTCGATGCCGAATCAGCTATTTTAGGGAAGGAATTGCACATGGCAACTTACACTAGAAAATACTGCTACATATATGTTGCCCTGCTACAAGACAGTCAATGGAATTAAGAAATATATGAAGCTATTCAGTCGCCAACGACCACGGCTACAATATGAAAAATGTGGCGCGCGTTCCGATATCTCCTTTTTTTTTTCAGGAATGTGTGCGTGTGTATAACGACGGGCTGCGGCGAATGTGCGGTGTTTCTCACAGTCACTGTCGTTCAGAATGTCCCTAATGGGGAGAAACAGCGCAAGAAGAAGGGAAGACAGGGATTAGAGGCAACTAAAGCCAACTTGCAGCTAAAGGGCTAAAGGTTCATTTCTACTCTCCGTGGTTGCTTACAGGCCATGGTGTTGGGCTGCTAAGTGCGAGATCGAAGCCCGCGCACGGCGGCCGCATTTCGATGAGTGCGAAATGCGAAAACACCCGTGTACTTAGATTTAGGTGCACGTTAAAGAACCGCAGGTGGTCTAAATTTCTGGTGTCCCCCACTACGGCGTGCCTCGTGATCAGAAAGTGGTTTTGGCACATAAAACCCCATATCTTAAAGGTTCGTTTTGGAAACAGCAAAGGAGGGTCCTAAGAGCTTGTATCGGCACGTGTAGTAGTTTATCGGGTGACCACGTTTCACTGCCTGACAAATGTTATCGCTCAGCGCAGGACACGCCTGCATGCATCGGAAGTTTCTCGAATGTTATGGATGGTTCTGTCCACTGTCTGTTGTCACCGAAGCCTGTGTAATCTGATTGCATGTATGCGCGACGCGAATTGTGTAGTACTTTCTAGAAGACACGCGGGCACCAGTGGCTACTCTGGAACCTTCGATGACTCATGCATAAAAGCCGGCGCGCTTGATCCGCTGAATAACTTTTCAGCGGCGACTGTGTTCGCCGCTGTGGTTGTGCCTTGAGTGTAGCCTGTTTTTCTGGGCACAGATTCGCCACAAAACGAGTTAGTTTCGCCATTCACAGTTTCGCTACTGTGTTCTTGACCGTCTCTAACACGCGACAATATGCAATTTCAGGATCTAGTTGTTAACTTGTCTCCGCCTGTAAGCTCACGAGATGAATATCATATAACGATTCAGGCAGCCATATTAAACAAATTACCGGTATTGCCGTCCTCAGTCGCAGTAGCACCCGGTTTCCGTTTCGATGCAGGCATGTTCCGCATGGTTGACAACCGAAACGTAGCTTTCGGGCTTACATCTCCACTCGTAAACACGTCACTTCACCCCAATTTAAGCAACGCAAGATAACGAAGTGCCACAAACTGGTTTTAGCACAAAATAGGCAACCAGCATAAGTTTATGAACCGATGAATCCGTGCCGCCATGCACGCGAAGATATCGGTGAAAATTTAAATCCAGGCCAGAGGCCACGTGGGTGGTCGATGATGGTGAACGCTATTTCGCGTTACCAATAAAAAAAAAAGTGGTGTACTATGCTTGTTTTATTAACAGCGCTTCGCGGTCGATTTTCTCGCGCTCCGTGGCAACTTTTTGAACTTGAGAGTGGGCGGGGCCTGAAGGTTACCAGCGAACGAGCGGCCCGCTCCATAAGAACGCTGGCCGACCCAGCGTACTGCACATACGCAGTAGCGTGTGCGCTTGCCCGTAACCCACCCAGCCATACTGTTCGTTTTAAGCATGTATGTGACCTTCAAGTGACCTTGAGCCACAGGTCACGGCCGTTGTGCTTAGAAAAAGTTTAATTCGACAAGAGACGATACTAACACTGAGTCACAATCACGGCACAATTCCATCAGGACGATAACATAACCAACGAAACACAGCACGTTTTCAAAGTAAGCAATGTCCATAAACAAATATAGCCACGGAATGACACAGTAGCGCAAACTAAATTCCAGAGCCGTTAGCCGGGCTGTCAAATAGAATATCCGCGAAAGTTGCGAGAACAAAACAAGATCATCCGGGCTGCCATTCAAGACCGCTTTACACACGCCAGTTACTTCCCAAACAAGTTACGAAAAATATTGCTTCAAAGTTTTTCCAAATGTTTGTTCACCAATGTCGATCAAGCTGCAACTTCTAGTACGTTGAAGTTTTATTTGTCATTTCCAATAGCGACGCTCAAAAGGCACATACAGGGCACTTGATTGTCATCTTTTTGGCGCTGAGACAGAGTTGCCTGCGCTCTTTTCAACGCCAACGGTCCATGAGGTCCACGGCGCGTCCGGCGCTCCGGCAGCGTCCGGCGCATCGCAGATGGCTGTTTGACCGAGACGAGACTTGCAATGAGGTTCTGTCCGTGACAGAAAATTACTGTGTCTATATGGACCACTATGGAGTATGACGTGGTGCGGTGTGATGGGACGTAACGTTGCGAACATGACTACACCTATTTTATGATTGTGGCTAGTATAATCTCGGGGAACCAGTCTGCTTTCATCATCATCATCATCATCAGCCTGGTTACGCCCACTGCAGGGCAAAGGCCTCTCCCATACTTCTCCAACTGCCCCGGTCATGTGCTAATTGTGGCCATGTTGACCCTCCAAACTTCCTAATCTCATCTGCCCACCTAACTTTCTGTCGCCCCCTGCTACGCTTCCCTTCCCTCGGAATCCAGTCCGTAACCCTTAATGACCATCGGTTATCTTCCCTCCTCATTACATGTCCTGCCCATGCCCATTTCTTTTTCTTGATTTCAACTAAGATGTCATTAACGCGCGTTTGTTCCCTCACCCAATCTGCTCTTTTCTTATCCCTTAATGTTACACCTATCATTCTTCTTTCCATAGCCCGTTGCGTCGTCCTCAATTTAAGTAGAACCCTTTTCGTAAGCCTCCAGGTTTCTGCCCCGTACGTGAGTACTGGTAAGACACAGCTGTTATAAACTTTTCTCTTGAGGGATAATGGCAACCTGCTGTTCATGATCTCAGAATGCCTGCCAAACGCGCCCCAGCCCATTCTTATTCTTCTGATTATTTCACTCTCATGATCCGGATCAGCAGTCACTACCTGTCCTAAGTAGATATATTCCCTTACCACTTCCAGTGCCTCGCTACCTATCGTAAACTGCTGTTCCCTTCCGAGACTGTTAAACATTACTTTAGTTTTCTGCAGATTAATTTTTAGTCCCACCCTTCTGCTCTGCCTCTCCAGGTCAGTGAGCATACATTGCAGTTGGTCCCCTGAGTTACTAAGCAAGGCAATATCATCAGCGAAGCGCAAGTTACTAAGGTATTCTCCATTTACTCTTATCCCCAATTCTTCCCAATCCAGGTCTCTGAATACCTCCTGTAAACATGCTGTGAATAGCATTGGAGAGATCGTATCTCCCTGCCTGACGCCTTTCTTTATAGGGATTTTGTTGCTTTCTTTATGGAGGACTACAGTGGCTGTGGAGCCGCTATAGATATCTTCCAGTATCTTTACATATGGCTCGTCTACACCCTGATTCCGCAATGCCTCCATGACTGCTGAGGTTTCGACTGAATCAAACGCTTTCTCATAATCAATGAAAGCTACATAAAGTGGTTGGTTATATTCCGCACATTTCTCTATCACCTGATTGATAGTGTGAATATGATCTATTGTTGAGTAGCCTTTACGGAATCCTGCCTGGTCCTTTGGTTGACGGAAGTCTAAGGTGTTCCTGATTCTATTTGCAATTACCTTAGTAAATACTTTGTAGGCAACGGACAGTAAGCTGATCGGTCTATAATTTTTCAAGTCTTTGGCGTCCCCTTTCTTATGGATTAGGATTATGTTAGCGTTCTTCCAAGATTCCGGTACGCTCGAGGTCATGAGGCATTGTGTATACAGGGTGGCCAGTTTTTCTAGAACAATCTGCCCACCGTCCTTCAACAAATCTGCTGTTACCTGATCCTCCCCAGCTGCCTTCCCCCTTTGCATAGCTCCCAAGGCTTTCCTTACTTCTTCCGGCGTTACTTGTGGGATTTCGAATTCCTCTAGACTATTCTCTCTGCTATTATCATCGTGGGTTCCACTCGTACTGTATAAATCTCTATAGAACTCCTCAGCCACCTGAACTATCTCATCCATATTAGTAATGATATTGCCGGCTTTGTCTCTTAACGCATACATCTGATTCTTGCCAATTCCTAGTTTCTTCTTCACTGCTTTTAGGCTTCCTCCGTTCCTGAGAGCATGTTCAATTCTATCCATATTATACTTCCTTATGTCAGCTGTCTTACGCTTGTTGATTAACTTCGAAAGTTCTGCCAGTTCTATTCTGGCTGTAGGGTTAGAGGCTTTCATACATTGGCGTTTCTTGATCAGATCTTTCGTCTCCTGCGACAGCTTACTGGTATCCTGTCTAACAGAGTTACCGCCGACTTCTATTGCACATTCCTTAATGATGCCCACAAGATTGTCGTTCATTGCTTCAACACTAATTTCCTCTTCCTGAGTTAAAGCCGAATACCTGTTCTGTAGCTTGATCTGGAAGTCCTCTATTTTCCCTCTTACCGCTAACTCATTGATCGGCTTCTTATGTACCAGTTTCTTCCGTTCCCTCCTCAAGTCTAGGCTAATTCGAGTTCTTACCATCCTGTGGTCACTGCAGCGCACCTTACCGAGCACGTCCACATCTTGTATGATGCCAGGGTTAGCGCAGAGTATGAAGTCTATTTCATTTCTAGTCTCGCCGTTCGGGCTCCTCCACGTCCACTTTCGGCTATCCCGCTTGCGGAAGAAGGTATTCATTATCCGCATATTATTCTGTTCCGCAAACTCTACTAGTAACTCTCCCCTGCTATTCCTAGTGCCTATGCCGTATTCCCCCACTGCCTTGTCTCCAGCCTGCTTCTTGCCTACTTTGGCATTGAAATCGCCCATCAGTATAGTGTATTTTGTTTTCACTCTACCCATCGCCGATTCCACGTCTTCATAGAAGCTTTCGACTTCCTGGTCATCATGACTGGATGTAGGGGCGTAGACCTGTACAACCTTCATTTTGTACCTCTTATTAAGTCTGCTTTGCCGGTAGCTATTTCATGCTTACATCTACTCTCGGTTACGGGAGAGGCATGGCATGACATGACAAGAACTTTATTTGAGTCCTGAGGGACTGAGACCTCGGGGAGCCAAAACCGAAGGCGCTCGAAGATCAAGTCGGTGGCTCCGCCCACGATGGAACCGGGAGATCAAGTCCCGCCGCAATGTCGTGGGCCCTCTGGACAGCGTGGAGTTGAATGTGGAGATTGCTGCTCTTGAGAGATTCCTGCCATTGTTCTCACTATATCACATCACATGGGAATGCGAGAGAAACAAGACATTCCACAAACATACAACACCAAGTGCGGAGCAATGGGAGAGCCGGCTCACCAGCTGCGAGCTAGGGGTCCAAAGGGCCCTCATAGCACACGCAAGCGAGGTGGCCCGACTCAGTGGTGCCCTGGACTAGGGGCCCACCCAAGGCTGAAGAGGACCCAAAGTTTTCAAGAATGAAGACTTCGTCCTCAACTCGCTAATATCTTAAAGAAACAATAAAGTTTTCCATTCCATTCCATTCATGATGGGTGGAGAGGCGTTAAGGGCTGGGCACAGCCAGAGCATGTGGTCAAAGGAGCATGAGTCATGACCACATTTGGGGCACGACTGTGAGCGTTCAGGATCTATCTTGTTGAGGGACCGAGGAGTGGGATACGAACGGGTTTGCAGGAGTCTGAGTCTGGTAGCCTGGGGTTTGTTCAATTTGGGGTGAGGGGGTGGAAATGCCCTCCTGCCTTGTCGATAATGGGAAACGATTTCGCGGAAAATACATAATGGACCTTTGTGGATGTTGACCTCGTTCCAAGCAGAATTTTTTTTATTGTAGAGTTAGGCCTACGGGTCGATTTCCTCGCCCAGTGTGGCGATTCGTTGACGTTGAGTGTGCGGGAGCGGGTCATAAGGTTGCCGCTTTAAGCCCACCTTTACGTTAAAAAAATAAGCATAGAACAGGAAAAAAGGCTACTTCATTAAAGGAATTGTGCTCCTTGTGAAGTGTACACATGCTTTAAGTATATTTAGCGGTACTTTGTTATATAACTGAGTAAATTTGTAGAAAATACGCTCGTTATATTGAACATCTACAAGGGCAGTAAATATCCTGGTGTAAGCATTTTTCACTTCAGTGCACGAAGCAAAATAGAAGTTTAGTCTTTGGAAGGTCTCTTCTGAAATCCACGTATTAATCTTTCGAAGAAGAACGGAGCAAGAGTTTCTGCTATGTCCCTGCGTGTTTCACGTCGGGGACGTCGACTTCTCACGCCACGGCGCCTAGAGCGTCGTGGACTCCCTCGAAGGCCCAAGTCTTCGATGTTGTTGTCCCTGCGGGGAATGGTGCCGAAACCGTCGTCGACGCGACGGCCTCAATAGCTGGCCTCTCTGAGGTCTACCATACTTTTTTCTTTCTCTATGGGTCTACTGCGTTCAACACATGGGAGACCTTAACTGCCAAGTCACCGTCAAGAGCATGGCTTCCATGACTTTGATCGTCGATGCTGGCTGTCTTGTCATCGGTGGCGAGCGTTGTCCTATCATTCCTGCCGGCCCGCAGGTCACCAACGTGGCCTGCCTCTTCCTGCCGTCATTCGTTCCGAACGACGTCCTCGTCCAGGCACTATCACCATGCGGCAAGCTTCGGTCTGTTAACGCTGCTCTTATGAGCAGACGACGTGGCGTGCTCATGAGCACCCGCTACGTTCGGATGGAAATGAGCGCCACAACCCCCGTCCCCATTTACATGCGAATCTCTGGTCATCGTGTGACGTCTGACTACCGCGGCTTGCAACGCGTACGTGTGTCGTCGACGCGGCTCCAGCGACCACTACCGTGCGCAGTTCACCGCAGCGTTCTGCGGCCGTCATAGAGTTTCTCACTACATTACCTAGAGAGAAATCTGGCGCTGCTGCGCTGTGGTATGCATGGGAATGCCGGTATATTGTGGATTCGGATTGGCATCGTTCTCGTAGAGGCAGGACACCTTGAAGACGCGCTTGGCAAGTACCGTTCCGTCTGTCACAATGATTCATTTTCTACTAGAACAGCACGTGAAAAGCTGTTTTAGCTTTATTATTACGCAAAAACATGTTTTGTTTAACTATGAGAACTTGTTATTGTGTGTACGACTACATGTTACGTAAAATGTATCAGCGGGCCGCTAAAGTTGGAGGACGTCCAGACGACAAGGTTCGCGCTCGCTTTGAAACAGTTGGTCGCCTGTTCTTGATTTTCTTCGCTTGGTCATGCATCGTGGGTGAGTAAAGATGTAATATGCGTGAATGGAAACATTTTATGAAGATTTTACTTTGAAAACGCGTTATTTGCGTAGCCATATCCACGTTTTAGACGAAGCCTCTTACAACACCAGCAACACGAGCCTCGCAGACACATATACTGTCATTCCCATGACGGCACGGTGCCCCCTTAGGAAACTCCCATAGACGGTGGCGCCAGATTACCCTCTAGGTGTTATAGTGAGAAACTCTATGGCGGCCGTTGTGGTATCCATGGCCACGAAAGCGACGGATGTGACCGTCCTTGTCGGCCTTGCGGGGATGGACACCCTACGCTCGCCTGCCCTGTGCGGCGTTCATACTCGGACGCTGCTGCTGAAGCCTATCGACGCTTACCGCCGGCGTCAGCTGCGGTTGCGACTGCGCGTGACGCCGTAACCAAAGCCTGACACCGCATCAACCAGCGTCGACAAATGAAAAAGAAGAGGTATGCAGCTCGGGGCAACGGGCCATGTTCGCCACCCTCTACTGAAGAAGAAGACCGTGACGTGACGGATCGCAACACGCCATTCTTTCTTTCTGCGTTCGATCTCCGCCCCGGTGTGCCCAAGCTGGAACTTACTTGGTGGTATGGCTGAGTTTTGGGTGGATTTGACCTAGTTATCTTACTTATCTTATTTTTGTAGGACTTATCCGTGATCGAAACAACGCTGATGTCTAAAAACTCTCCTGGGCAAGGGCACAGCCCTTGGTCAGCCTCCCTTTCCCCTGATGATTTGCCTTTGCAATCTTTCTTCCGCAGCGGTGTTAGCAGCATCCCTGTCGCGCTGGTGCCCTCGAACGGTGGATCCATCCGGCTGACCAACCCACAAGCTGTTCAGGCCGAGCTCCAGACCATGACGCGTCATTTCCAGATGATAAGCGATGTCCGACAATTTGGAAGAGGTGGGATAGTCTGAAGGTCATCAGATTCGACCTGTGTCGCAGACCTCCTAAAGTGTAAGACTTTCGCGTCTGTCCCGGTGAGTGCTTTTGTTCCTCCTCATCTAGCATGTACTAAAGGCATTGTCCGGGGCGTAGACTCTCGATTGAGCCCAACTGAGACTCTGGAGAAACTGTCTGATGCTGGCCTCATAGCTGTATACCGGTGTAACCGACTGGTAAACGGAGAAAAAGTTGCCACAGAATCGGTTATTGCTACGTTTGCTGGCATGTCCTACCCTTCTGAACTGAAAGGTGGCCACTTATTTTTAGAGTGGAACCTCTCGCTTCCCGTCCACTTCAGTGTCGGAACTGTTGGCGTTTTGGCCATAGTGCAGGAGGCTGCAAATCAAATGGACGCTGTCGCGCCTGTGGTGCCGATCATTCTCCCAATGAGTGCACAGCTGAAGCCGAAACTTGCTGCCTATTTGGAGGAAACCATGCGGCTGACTATGCAAACTGCTCGGCTAGAGCTAGCAAAATACAGGTACTCGAAGTAATTGACAGGCGACGATGTTCGCGGCGAGAAGCTATTGCAGTCGTCAAGGAAAGAGCATTTGGATACGCTGGCGTCACTGCGAGGCAATCTACTTTACAGGAAGACAACTTGTCGAAACTCATTGAATCGGCCGTAGAAAAAGCAATGACAAAGGCTATGCAACATATTGTCACAAGTGTTACCGACTGTCTTTCCCAAGTGTTTACTGCGCAGATGACACAGCTATTGCAAACAGCTGCAACACCAATCACCAAATCGATTGCTTGTGCTGCAGAACAGGTAGCCAGTTCAGTCCTAGCGCCGAGTACCACATCGGACCCAACATTTGTAGGATCCGATCCTTGTTCTTCGCGTCAGTCAGACTCGCAGGTCGACATGGAAACAGGTCATGATACCAGGCCACAAAAACGAACTGGGTCTCCAGTAACTGCTGCTTGTCCATATACCAAAAACAAAAAGGGTAATCCAATTTCTCATTCTGGCGTCCAAGAAAGTTCATTGCGACGGTAGTCGCTGAAGTAACTATATCAATTAGATCATCACCATAGCTTCTTTAAAAGTGCTACAGTGGAACTGTCGTTCCCTGTTTTCTGCTTCAACAGACTTACATTGCTTAACAACTCAGCTTAATCCTGAGGTCATAATCTTACAAGAAACCTGGCTTACTCCTGAGAAAAATTTTCTATTTAAAGAATTTCAATCTTTTCGATTAGATCGCCTTTAACAAGGAGGTGGCTTAATGATTTTGTTGTCATCTAAATTCTGTCATAAGGCGAAAATAGCTTTCAAGTTAATGTCTCCGGAATGTGAAATTTTGGCAGTGCACCTTAGCATCCCAGGCTACCGTACATTTTCAATTATAAATGCTTATTTCCCTACGGGCGTACACAGTACATACCAATTGGATAGTGCGCTTGCCAGCTGCAAAAATGAAGTCATTCTTACTGGTGACTTCAACTCTCATCGTGTCTTGGGGTTACAAAACAGATTCAGGTGGGACACGTCTGTGGAACTGGACCATAGATAAAAACCTTACATGCCTTAATACCAGTGGACCTACATTTGTCCGCGGACAATCTCGCTCAGTGTTAGATTTGACATTTTCTAGCACAAGTGTCACTGTGACATCTTGGACAACGATTGATTTCTGTACAAACAGTGATCATCTCCCGGTATACATTGAAATTGCATGCCCTTTAGCATCAGTTGAACGACAAGGCAGAATATTTGTGAATTGTAAAAAATTTAAAGACTGCTTGCGGTCCACCATTGCGTCACTAAGTAATAGTAATGACGAAGACATTGACTTGAATATTTGTTCAGCATTACAGACGTCCCGACAAAAGTCTGAATTTGTAATTCAGGCAGCTAAGCGTTCCTCATCTAGTCCCTGGTGGAACAGCGAGTGCACACGAGTTTATAGAAGAAGGAAAGCTGCTTGGAAAAAACTTCTACATAATCAGAGCCCACAAAATTGGAAAGATTACCAATTTATTTCGGCAACCTTCAAACGTACTATTAAACATGCAAAAGATGAGTACGATAAAAACCATTTTGATTATCTATCTAAATCCAAAAACAAACGTGCTTTATTTAATTACCTTCGTTTTAGAAACAAACTCCCAATGAGCATTAATGTAGACTCAATCGTCTATACCTCACAGGAAATGCAGGAGTCCTTAGAACTACTGGCTAAAGGACTGGAGAGTCGGTTCGCAACGCGCCTCCAAACTCCTGCTTTTTCTCCTGCATTCTCGGGCTACAAGGAGATATCCTATTCGGAAGTAGCAAAGGTTATGTTACAGTTGCCAACTACAGCGCCTGGCCCGGACGGCATAACAAATGCAATGTTAAAGATTTTCTTTCAAGAAGGTCCACGTGAGCTTCTGAAGTTGCTAAAATGCTCTGTTGGTAACGCATAGATTCCACAAGATTGGAAGATCGCCAAAATTATTCCGTTACTTAAAAAACAAGGGGCAGGGTATACTATCGACAACATCAGACCAATTGCGTTGACATCAACCATAGTGAAACTTATTTGTATGCGTGCCGCGAAGGACGTGACAACAGCAAGATAGCCAGAACAAGAAGAACGCAGGTTTATTGGGAAGTGTTGCTTTTATAGCCGACCGAGTGATAACGGGCCGACCGTAGCGCGCATGTCAGGAACAGGCGCACAGTCATGCACGCGCCTGATACACTTATTGAAAGAGTGCTTCTCGGACATATATTAAAGTTTATTGACGACAATCGATTGTTGAGTCCGTGTCAAATTGGATTTCGATCTGGCTATTCAATATGGCACGCGCATGTAGACCTTGAAAGTCGCATTAACATCGCCAGACAGAAAAAACAATATGCGGCTCTAGTTACCTTAGATATATGTAAAGCCTATGACAGCATTGAACATACAATTTTAACGAATCGGTTACAGAGCCATTGCTTTCCAGGCTATATTGTAGCATGGGTGCATGAATTTTTAAAAGACAGGGAGTTCTATTGTTTTCGAAGCGGCTATTCTTCCCGTACATATAAGCAAACAAGAGGTGTGCCTCAGGGATCGGTACTTTCACCAGTATTATTTAATATTTTACTGAAAAGAATCCCCGTTCACCCAGCTGTCAGTACATACGTTTATGCTGATGACATTGCCTTTTTTGGTATGGCTAGCGACATACACTCTCTTTACGAAATACTGCAGTCGTATCTAAGGGAACTGGAAAGCTGGCTGGATAGCTTACACTTAAACCTGAATGCTAATAAGTGTGCTATCCTTGTGTTTCCCGTTAAAGACCCAGTATACATATCGCTTAACTATCATCTCGAAGAGATCCCACAAGTAGAGTCACTAAAATACCTTGGAGTTATTTACAACAGAATTCTTAACTGGCGGCCGCATATTGAATATATTGCGACAAAAGGAGCTCGTTCAATGGGCATTTTGCGCAAGTTGAGCAACCGGAGAACAGGTATGCGAAGAAAATCCCTCTTGATGGTATATAAGATGTATGTTCGTCCAGTGTTAGAATTTGGATGCGTTTTATTCTCCGGTGATCCAGCATACAAGCTTCGGCCGCTAGTTTTGTTGGAACGAGAGGCGCTACGTCTGTGCTTAGGCCTCCCAAAATACGTTTCGAATGCCGTATTATACCTGGAGGCAAGAATCCCACCCATAATATGCCGATTTCGCCTTCTGACAGTTCAGACTTTCCTAAGGCTATATGAATCCCCATTAAACCGCCTTCAAATTATTTTCCTCTCTGATCCAGAATTATTGTTTCCTATTCATTGGCCCAGGTTTCATAGACCACAGATTATATTTGTGCAAACATTACTTGAACCACTAAATGTGCAAATTCGCGCGGTGCTTCATGATAATACGCATTCAAATTACCCAGAGATCAGGTTCGATGACATTTTCCCAAACCACGCGAAACTACTCCCTTACGGCATCTTAAACGCCATGTTGCAAGACCACCTAAGCAGCCTAGAAACAAACGTTATCATTGCAACAGATGCCTCACAGTGCGAGGAAAAAGCTGGCATTGGAATATTTTGTCCTGCACTCGACTGGTCTTTTTCTTTAAGGTTGCCTGATTTTGTGCCTATTTTTCTGGCCGAGTTGTTAGCAGTAATCCTAGCTTTACGTAAATTAGACCCAATTATTACAACGGCTGCCATTCTGGCTGACTCCCTTTCAGTATGCTCTTGCCTTACCGCTACTAATGAGTGACCCATGCTAAAACTATTCCACTTACTAGTTCCAGCCCATGTGCAATGTGCTCATTTGATTTGGGTGCCAGGGCATAAAGGTTTGTTTTTTAATGAAACTGCTGATTCACTGGCAAATGCATCGCTATCCGGCCCTGTTCTTCCTATTCTATCAGTGACAGCACAGATCACGGCGGCAAGATTTCGGATGCGGTCAATAAGATTAGCCTTATCAAACCCACATTTGACTGCTTCTCCAGAGTATAAGCACCTGGCATTTCCCTGGCATAGCGAATCCTGTGACACAAAGATGCTTGAGGTCTACCTCACCAAATTACGCTGCCGTGTACCCTCGCTGAATTTCTGTTTAAACAGGTCGGGTTTGGTTCCCTCCCCCCTCTGCTCTTTTTGTAATGAGGAAGAGACGATACACCACTTTCTTCTATCTTGTCGCCGCTTTACTGCGGTTAGAAAAAGATGGTTGGAAATACCTTTTCGAAGAATTGGCCTGGACTTGACAGAACCTGCAATTCTTTCGTTCGGAGCGTCCACTTTGGGATTCAGCCACACGGATGCATGCTTCGCTGTCCGAACATTTCTTACGGAATCTAAACGAATGCCCTGCTAAATTCCTTTCTTTTTGGTTTTACTTTTAAATTAATTATTACTCATTCAACATAACCTTCCTGATTTTATTTAACAGGTAATTAAGCGCTATTCAATGCTATTTCAATAGCTATTAGGAAATTTATGCTCCATAATAATTTCGAATAATCCACCCATTTCTTGGCCAATCCCCCATCGTGGGTAGGAGCCACACGCATCGCAGGCTACAACAACAAGAACAACAACAACTTTCTTTTGGGGCTCGTCCAATGCTTCGTCATCAGCCACGTCGCGTACGTTGCAGCCTACCACAGATGGCTGCAACACGAACGAAACAAAATCAACGTGCTCATCAGAAGAGTGTACAAGACGGCGCTGGGCCTGTTCGAGTCCACAAGCACGACCCGCTTGTTAGAACTCGGGCTACACAATACGCTCGAAGAAATAGCCGAAGCGCAACGTACCTCCCAACTGGAGCGGCTGTCCATGACCAAAGCCGGGAGGAAGATACTGGACGATCTGGGAATCAGACGCTCGAACGAGGTGGAGATGAAGCTCCCCGTCCCCGAAGAGGTCCGACGCCAGACCAGAATCGACCCCATACCGAAGAACATGAATCCCGAGTTCAACATGGGAAGAAGAGCGGCGAGGGCCAAGGCTCTCATCGACCACCATGCCAACGACGAACACGCGCGGTACGTGGACGCGGCCGAATGCCAACGGAACGCCTTCGCAGCGGTCGTCATAGAGGCGTCAATCGGCGCCACGAGGACGGCAGCGAGCGTGAGAAGCACCGAAGCGGAACAAGCGGAGGAGGTAGCCATCGCCCTGACCATCGCCGACGCAGACTGCCACACGGTGCTGAGTAACTCAAGACAGGCGGTGCGAAACTTCGCCAAAGGCCAAATCTGCAGGGAGGCTGAGCGCGTACTGCGAGCGGTCAAACTAGAAGAAAGACTCAAGTGGTTCCCGGCGCACGCGGGCGACGCGTCGGAACGCAATGAGAACCATAATGAGACGGCACACGCCGCGGCGCGAGCGCTAACCAACCGCGCCCCGGCGACAGACCATCCGACGTGGTTCGGAACCAAGGACCGCATGACGGATTACAATGAAATCACGAAGGCCTACCGCCTGGCTCGCAGAACTCTCCCACCCCCGCACCTGAGACTGAGTCGAGCGGAGGCGGTAGTGCTGAGACAGCTCCAGACCGGATCGCTACTGAGCCCGAAACTGATGAATCGCATGTACCCCGAGACATATCCGACAGATATGTGCAGAGTCTGCCGGAGGGAGACCGCAGACTACACGCACATATTACGGGACTGCATTAAATGTCCAGAAGACGCTAAATCAAGAACACTCCCACCGCGGCTCGAGGCAGCCGCGAAGAGCTACGACCGAGACGATCAGCTCTGGGCCGTCCAGCAGGTCCTCGAGGCGCTCGAAAGGCACGGACCCAGCGAGCCGGCAACGGCGAGCGGAGACCCGCGCCGAGTAACGGCAACTTCAAGGATGACATAGGCCCTCATCGGGGCGCGCGAGCGCCTAACTGCAGGCATAAATAAAATTTCTCCAATACAATCCAATCTTTCGGGGCGACTTCACTGGGATCCAGCCACAGGTGTGCTTTTCTTGCAGTTTGCAATTTTATTAGAGAGACAAAAAGAGTACCTTGCTGAATTTCTAAATTTATCAATAATTTCTATTATTTCATTTCTTTACGTTAACTTATTTTATCAAAATTCCTAACAACATTTTCATCACACTTCTAAATTACAGTTCTATTGCCCCACGCTCAACTATTCAAATCTAGTTTCGCTTTACTTCTAAGCGTACGGAAAACCGCCTGCTTCTTGGCCAATCCCCCACAGTGGGCATGCGCCACTGTTTAGGATACAAGACAACACAAGACAACACTCCATGTTCGCTGGCCGTCCGAGCAGCGAAGGACACGCATGCTGTGGCCGACAGCACCTCCACGAATTCGGCTGCTACCATCAGCCCTCCTCATCGCACCGAGAATTTAAACACAGATAAAACATTTGACCGTGTCATACAGACGAAGCGCGCTACTCAGGCGCCATATCGTATCCGTCGTCGCCGCAAAGCCCTGCTTGCGCGACACTACGCTTTTCTTCATACGCTTTCGCCATACCCTCCTCCTCCGCTTTCCTCCTCGCGCTCTCTTCGCTATCGCCGTCTTTCATCTGCCGCTGCACTCCGCGTTCGCTTTCATTTCTCGCTGTGTTCGTTCGCTCGGTTACGAGGGACAACGCCGACGCTCGCCGCAGGAACGGGAGCCTAAGAACTGCGCTCTACATATAGACCGTTTTTTCGTAGGCGCCGCCATATTGTGAACGCAGTGGCGCCGCCTATGAGCAGCGCCATACTGGCTTGGGTGAAAGCGGTCTTTTGCATGGCAGGTATACGCTCGGCGGCAGGTTCTGGCGTTTGTTTTCGCGGTCGTGCTTTCTGTTTAGTATGACGCGCGTCTTCTACATGGTAAACGGTTCTGTGAGACTTGCTGAAGTGGTTTAAGGCGTCATGGCCGGAATTTCTGCTGGCGTTGAGGCGGACGGAACACGCAGCGCGATGTGTGCGCGCATATTTGAGCCTACAATCAGCCTCGGAGATCAATTGTGTATTTCCGAATGTTCCAATCAGTAATGTGACCTTATTACAGTATCCTCTATTTCTAAGCTGCGGTTTAGGAGCCATGAAACATACGCGACGATCGTAACAGCGTAGGTACCGTTCTGCTACGATAGGAGCTGTGCTATTATACTTTGACAAGCGTTCAAACTATTCGCTGCAGGTTACATTGCGTGACTACTTGGTTGGATGGATGAGGTTTCCACCCATGAATAAAATAGTTCTGGCTAGTAATAGCAGCATACCTTATACAGTCTGAATTAAGCTTGTCCAGCAAAGCGACCGTTTACGAACTGCGCGAGCGTCCTAAGCAGTATTAGGTGCTGGATTACAGATATCTTTGTTCTATATAGCGCATGGTCCAAGCATACGGAATCAGCGGTTTTATATTTATAAACGTTGTGAGACGTTAGCCCGTTTTCTCTTGCTTTTTAGAGAAAGAGGATGATAACCGAATTTTTTTTTCGGTTGTGTTCGTTCAGTTCTCTACGACGTACTCACACGTATTACGGAAATTTTGCGCTCAAAAAATAGCCATCGCATTCTTTTTATGCGAACCCTCTCATATATTATGGCTGTATACAGGCCAAAAAGGCAATGCCGAAGCACACAGCTTATATATGTATCGTGCTGGCTCACCAACCGCAGTGATCGCTGTGTTGAGCAGCGCCACGGGCCTCATGCAGCAAGGCTAGCGTAGACATATGGTAATTTCAAGCATACTACACTTGAAATGCGTGAGAACGATGCCAGTGTATCACAAATATTTGATAGCGCCTGCCGCTTAGATGTTTCATGCGCTCTTATGTTTTATGTTTTACTCCCTACGCGATCGATCAGACAGTGAGCTGATTTACCATTTAATGCTGCTAATACAGATACGCCGGTTTTCTTTGTTGAATTAAAATCGATATAAGCAAAATAGTAAACAACACATACATGCACCGCGATTGATAATGCGCGTACACCGCGGCTGATTATGCGAGTCACATTTTTGCGCACCCAAGACATATTTCTGCCTAAAGTAGTTACCGATGCACCGAAAGGCTTCCCTGACGACCTTATATGAACGAACATGGCGTAAATTTCACAAAGTACGATCTAAAACATCTCGAAATCGTTCCGCAGCACGCGACAGCAATACTTTCAAGCAGCGCCGCGCCGGATCGCCCAAGCCAGAGAGGAGGAAAGGCTCTCCGCGCGCCCTATCCTCCTCGCCCGATGAAACGGTCTATAGCGCAGCAAGCTTTAGAAATGTCAGGCGGAAACTCCTCTGGAAGTTGTCTAATTATGCGTGAGCATTGTGCCACTTGCTCATTTCCATGCAGCTCGGTGTCGTTATCAGTGTTATGAAACTTGATCCTACCAGTATAACCCCTTATCAACTTTTATTGGTCGCTATCAACCTTATCGGAGTCGATGCGAGCCTTACCAACCATTAACCGTAGGCATCAACCTTATGGCCATCGATCTTATCCTAATGAACCCTCATCGGTCCTTATTAACCTTATCGGGACTCCTCCGACCATTAGAGGCCCTTATCACTCCTTAGCACCTTATCCAACCACGTCGAACCATTATCAACAGGGATGAGTACCATATAACTCCTAATCACTTATCAACTCATTGACTGCTTACCTGTGTCTGTTGCGCCACGTGAAGAGAATGAGCCCTCAGAGATCGGTTGCATTTCATTCATATTGGAAAGACAGAACGCCGACCAAAACGGTGTTGTTGAATGGGCTAAAAGGTTTGACTCCCGCCGGAAGGCTTCCGCTTGGAAGCCGAAACGTCTAACCCCTTCGACAGCACCATTTTGGCCGGCGTTCTCTTAACTGTCTGTCTAATGCATGTATGAAATCATTCCTTGATGTACGTGCCTACCTGCTTACGCACCATCACACGCACCTGGCTGTTCTCCAGTTTTGCAACCGCCATTGCTGTAAGGGTGCTGCCAACGTCCGGGTATAGTTGGACAAGGGGCGATGTAGCACTGTCACAGACAGCCGTCCCTGTCTAGATTAGGGGTCCTGTGAAAACTGAATGGTCAATAAAAAATAGTGAATTCAACCTGGCTTGCGATTTGTTCCTATCACCAAGATAGCTTAAATTGGCGCCCATGTTCGAAGCACCGGAAAGAAAAGCGAAGCAGACAAGCGCAGCCTGTGTGTTCACCCACTTCCATTGGGAAAATCAAAGTGCCTAAATATTTATTATAACACCGTCAGTGCCTTGCCGTGGGCACTGCGACAAGTCAGATTACTCCGCGTTGAAAACGCGCCGCGGGGCTGCTCAAATTGAGTTCATGCACTGATCGAAATTCCAGTGGTATCTGGAGATGTAGTCGTTCAGGCTGCTCAGCACCTTGAGTCGGGTGAAATTGCCGGCTTCGATCTGCAACGAGTTGCACGCCTCGTCTGCGACGTCGAGGTTGATGTCGAAGGTGGCGACGCCGAACGGCACGTTCGGGTAGGCCAGCATTGCCCTGCATACCTGAAAGCGACGAGAAGGAGAGGGCAGCATTTGTGGAAAGGGTGAGCCGCGAGCGAGTGACGGGCATTCGACTTGGCTTACGTCTCGAGGCGCAGGTCAATTAGAGCAACCGTAGTGGGCAGCAGTGACGCGTTACTAAACGCGACCGTACGTACCGAGTCACATCACAACGAAACCAACTATTGAAACGAGAAGCGTTACGTTTTGGGTGAGTTGGTTGTGCATGATTATTTAGAGACTTGTGCGCGCACAGAGGCAGGACAGGAATTGAAATTAAACTGTTGGGTTGATCCTCTCGAAGATTCACGGAGAGTGTAGAACTCCGTAATAGATTTGAGCGCCGAAGTTTTTTTTTTGTTTAGATTAACCTGCACCCAAAGCGTGGTACGCGAACGTTTTCGTACTAGGCATCCGTCGCAATGCGGCCGTCGCAGACGGGCATCGAACGCGCGACCTCGCGTTCAGAAGGACATCACCATAGCCACTCAACCGCCGCGGCGGGTCCACATCCCGCTATAGTTCTGTGAAATTTAATAAAAACTGAGGGAGTGCAGGCGCGTTGCTTTTCGCCGAGGATCGTGTATATCGGAGGAAGCCGATCCACATGTATGAGCTCACAGTTTCAGGCGCAGGGACCGTGAGTTATCTTAAAGGCGTCGACTTACTTCAATAGTAGTGTGCCAGTTAAAAAAAAAAGAAGTAGCTTTGACACGCGACAAAGAACGTCGTCAGTGTCGGGTACGTTTCCCCTTACAGCGCGCATCCGGTACGTTTAATGCGAAACCTTTCCTAATGCAAAAGCATTATACGCCCCATTCAGCAAAAATCTCTTGGTGTCGGCATGACCGAAAGATGGCACCAAAGTTGGCCTACGGCGCAAATAGTATAAACTCGGGAAAAGATATTCAGATTGGTGTGAAATTTCTCAGGGAGGTTCAAAACAACGTAAATTAATGGCTTTGAAGATAGGACGTGGTACATTTCGCTGTGGGTGGGAATCCAACCCGAACATCCGTGGTGGGAGACGGGTACGCCTCCCCGACGCCACGGCGGCTCCACGGTTCTGGTTGACTTAATATGAGCCTAGTGCGCGCGTCATTGGGCACGTGACGGCGCAGCCATTGGGGAGGAGGTGGTGCGACGTCATGACTGTATAAAACGGGGGCATTCATGACGTTCCGAGGTCTCCAAATGGTATGATGCTTTCGCATTCTCACACGTGTAGGCATATTCAAGTGCCTTTCGCGAGTTTTTTCTTTTTTTTTTTTAGCTTTTAACCCTGCAATTAATTTCCGGAACGTAAGTCGATAGCTGTAGGTTCGTGCCTGGACCTCCTTTGGGGACTCTGGGGAAAAAAATTACGCAACTAATGGCAGTATTGAATTCTGCTCCTCTAGTGCAACAACCAGATACTCTGCGCATTTGGCGACAGACGCATGCATGGAACAAGAGAATAAATATCTTAAGAATTCTCTTTGCTCGCGTAAGCAGTGCTATGACTCGGTCGGCCCGTGCATGACGTCACATGACCACAATTTCAAGCAGGCATGTGCGAATATTCGAAACTTTCGAATAGCGAATCCAATAGTGCCCTATTCCATTCGGTCTTCAAATCGAATAGTCTCTATTCGTTAATGCGTATATTTTTCGAATAGCTTGTAAATACTGCAAAACGTCAACTGCGCTCAAAACATAACAACTGGAGTAGTGGAGCAGGCCACGTAGCGTAAGTATCCATACTTTAATGAGTATACAGCGATCATTCACAATGTCTGAACAGCCCTGCGCATGCGAGGAAACTACTTGTATGCTCATAATGCTCCATTTATGCTTTTAATAAACAACGTTTCATAACCTACTATGTAATGACAGAAACTTGATAACTTTAAGGATACTGGAATGTGAACGTCGTTTTATATTATTTATGATATCGGCTGTTCATTATTCAAAAATTGTTTCGAAACGTATTCGATACTCCATCCGCTTCTCGCACTATTCGATTAGTATTCGATTCGGTCTCAGAAAATAGTGTAGCGCACCCCTAACAATTCGTTTATAAAAATCACAACGCTTCAATTGACCTTTGTTCTTGCCCATACTGACAGCTGTGGCATGAAAGTTACAAACAGGGTTCAGGTGATTCCGAAAGGCTGGCTTACGTTTCGATCGGTGAGGCTATTTTTGTTAAAATCCTACCTATCGATCTGAAAGGCTTTGACAAAAATAGGCCAACTCATCGAAACTACAGCTTTTGTGACGCACGTTATCCCTGTTTGTAACTTTTGCACCGCAGTGTGCTACTCCACCTGCCGGCTCCCTTCTTGACTAGTGACAGCTAGTGCTTTGCAGGCATTGTTTCACAATGCCTGCAAAGCATCACCTTTCACTAGTCCCCACCACTAGTCACAGCACCACCGGCCCAGCTCGTGACGGAACAGGTTGTAACGTTTCCAAGCCGGAGTACACCAAATAAATTCCCATTCTATCGTCGTCGTCGTGCCGTCGTGCTGCCGGTGTCGCACACACACGACACAAACACACAATTGCTTGCTTTACACAAATATGTTGCGCCAGCTCGTGTCCCTTTATGGAACTCCCGGCGATGCTAGAAGGCTGCAAGATGCTACGCGTAAAATTGATGCGCACAGTTCATGCGATCTGCATAATTTCTCTGTCACAAACAGGACTATGGGACACGCATGGCACTCCTAAGAAAAAAAGTGCCGGCTACGCCACGTGCACAGTGGATCTTCTTGAATTCAGCGTGTAGAAAAAAAAAAAAACTGATTTTTTGGAAGTTTAGAAATATAAAGCATCATAAATAAAGCCACAAAATGTCCGAGACACAAGCAGGAGTATTTATAAAGTTTATATGCTACCCATAATGCCTACGTAGCAATCGGATTTGCCTTTACCACTTTATCGAAGTAACTCAGAGTGTGGAAGAAACTGTGAATGCTACAGTTTTATCTTGTTCTCATTTTTTGGGATTTCCCCTTCTCCGATGCCTTTCCAGTGTCCCCAGAGATAACGCTCTTGTCAGACTCGGTTTACTAATTCACCAAGTAAAGTCACCTTTGTTCTGATCGTTAATTCCGTGTCGTACGTGACTGTTCGTTCTTGCTGTGTATCATAGGCAAAGGCGGACTCCCCGTCTCTGAAGTAGTTGAAGTTTGAGCCGTACTGACCCTTGCAAACCTGCGACAGAGAGAACAAGGTTAGGTTGTAGTCACAGAACGAGATTTTGTGATGTTGATCCGTTTTCCCGCACGCTAGAAATATGTGTTCAAAACATGACGGCCATGACGTCATTACGTCTCCTGTAATGTCTTACAGCTCTGGCGGTACAAAAAAGCATGACCCAGGAATTTAGCTTCCCCTGCTCTGAGAGTTCCGTCGTTGGGGCTGCGATTTGGACATTGTCTGTTAATCCCGATAGCCAAGTTGTTCTTTTACCAAGCGGATCTCATCGCCACTACCGGCCGTAAGGGCCGTGTCCTCGCATTCTTCACTTGGGACAGCTAGCATTTTCAGTCGCTGTCGTTTCACACGCCGAGATTGCAACCAGAGGCGTCCGCCGACACTGCATGTCCTAATGAGCAGTCCGCCCAGACTGGTCCTTCTGGAAGTGGCGCTCGAGGTACCAGTTTGCCCCCGCGTAATGGTGGTCATGGGGGAAGCGCCACCCATTACACATAGTGCAACATAGTGCCGCAAATAACCGCCTCGTAAACCATGCTAAACGCATTCTTGAATAGCAACCAAGCGTACGCGGTTCTTCACATTTCTTTAGAGAAAGTGAAGTCTGCGCATACGAAGCTACCGGCACTACGCGCACTCTGCAAACATTGCAGATCGCTTCGAAGATGAGGCCCGCGCGGGCGCGCCCTTTGGCCAGGTCGCAGATCGCTTTCAAGACACACGAGCGCCGGCAACGCGTTCCTGCGGCGTCCGTCAAAGGCGTCTACTACGGCGTCCGCGATTCGCGTGGCCAACGCCGCAGTAGACGCCGCGGTTGTGTCCATTCTGCGTGGAGCGGCGGGTGAGGAGGACATCGAGACACCCTAGCAGCCGCCGGAGATGAACGCCTACCCTCCCTCGCCTGCCCCCCCCCCCCCTCCTGCCTCGCGCTCCACAGGAGAGGGCACGTATCCGGGCCGCGTTTCTCACTAGCGCACACGATTGAGCCGCGTTCGCTGGCTCATCCTCACACGCTTTCATTCATACGGAACCTCACGGCGACGCCGACAGCAGAAATGCGCCAGGAGTGCCCATATATTTAATATCGCAATGAAACAGATTGAATATTGAGGAGCAATTCCACTCTGCTAAGGTGGATGACCAGCGAAGCTGTAGCATATCACAGATGGTAACTGTATTTATTTTCATCATTTCGTAATAGCAGTGACGATAGCTTTGTGATTACTGTGATATACACTGATTGGTTGTTAGAGTGCTGGTTAGAATGTTGGTCAAAGTTAAATGTATGCAAGGCCGTTTTGTTGAGTAGTTGAGTGACTTGGAGAGGTGTGTTGCTTCAAACTTTTCCAGCGCAAACTGAGTGAATCATTTCTTGTCTGGTTTTGAAATGTACACAGTGAAGTCTCCAACGATGATCAGAGGGGTAGTGTCATCACGGCTAGCCCATGCAAAGTGCGTGGTCATGAACTTCTCGATATCACACTTGGGCGTGCCTGGAGTATATGCAAAGCGGATATCACAATTCCGTCTTTCGTTTGTACGGCACAGACATCCATCTCCACAGTAGCTGGCATTGTCGACTTGCGAGTCAAGAGGACAAATGGACAGACGTTTTCACCTTTGCGTATATGGCAACGCCTCCTGCTCGTGAGTCTACGTGCTGTTCACAAACTACTTGAACCCTACGCGGCTATGAGCCATTGAATTTTTGCTTGCTTACGGGGGTACGAGCCATTGCTTCCGCGGGTATGAGCCATTGATGATCACAGTTTTCGATGCTGTTCTCTATGTTGCAGGCATGATTAGGAAGAATGCAGGCATTATATTCGCTTCACTTTTCTCAGTGCGTTTAGCCTCTGCCTTACGGGGCTATGAGCCATTACATTTTTGCTTGCTTAGGGGGCATGAGTCATTGCTGATGATGACAGTTTTGCTCACACGTGAAAATTTCACGGAATCCTAGCTATAAACAGCTCCTCTGTAATAGTCTTACGTTATTCCAGCCTATATACATCTTTCTGCGTTTCCTGTCGTTCGAAGCGTGAGCAAAATGGCTCCTCCGGCAATTGACACCTACTAGAGCACAGCGAAGACTCTCGGAAACCCGTTGGAACTTGGGGAAACCTGCCGGAAGCCTGTTTAAATGTGCCAGAACCTGTTGGAAAGTTCGTGGAACATGGGGCCGACACCGGGCGACGCTATGCCCTAACAGCGGTAAAAATGCGTCTCTTTGTGGTTGCCTCGGCGCCTTTTGGATATCGTGTAATGCGAATACACCCGTTGCTTTCGTGCCAGTGATCGGAAATGACAGCTTCGCGCACCTCCTCACGTCACAGATATCTAAAGGAAGAACCGAGGCAGATAGCTCTTCACATCGACTGAGTCCCAACTCAAATACCGCGAGAAGATGAAAGCCCTCGGACACTTATACCCCCCCCCCCCCCCCCTTACAACATGCCACATACGTCACCCAATCTTGTTTTAGGCGGCAACCATTTGAAGTGTATTACACGCACACCTCAAGCGTTCGCTTGTCACAGCCTCGGCGCGTGCATACGCGATGGCTATGGTGTATAGGCCGGAGTGTGTTCCGTGAATGTGCGAGAGCATAATTCAAGTTTGTACTTTGCGTATCCTACTTGAGCTAAGCTGTATGGCTAAGTAGGATTGAACAGGCAGCATTTTTCAATCGAAATTGTATACAGTATTAATGCGACTTTCGAATACCTAATATAATATCCAACATAATACTAAATAGCTTGAGCTGGTATGAGTATAAACGTAAACATGAAAAAAAATGAGCATGGTAGCAACACACGACTTATTTCCTGCAACGTAAGAAATGCTGTTCGAAAGCCCGTGAAAAATGGCAGCCTATGTTCGAGCGCAATGTGACAGGTCAGGCTATGTGACCGCGGGATTTTAAGGTGACCATGTCACATAAATTTAACAATATGCCTTGGCTCATGTAAATTACACGTTATGTCATGGCAGGCAGAGTCTATAATCGCAGCACGTAAACCTGCATATTCATGCACAATCAAACATTCGTATATTGGACTGGAATATAACATATATTTTCAAATCAAGTACGTCGATTCAAAACAGGGGTATTAGATTCGTACTGGAACGCACTTGTTATCGTGGTACCGAGGATGAATCGATGAATAAGCGCCTAAATGTACAACCGCGAGGCGTACATTGTGAATCGCAGCTGTTACAAATGACATTTATTAATTCACAGCGTACACGCACTACTGCTGTGCGCGAGGTCGCGGGTTCGATTGGTGCAGCTGCATCTTGGGGAGGGCGGAACGCAGAAGCTTCCACGAAGCGCGCTTTAGGTGCGCGTCAAGGAACACACGATGGTGGAAATTAAATCGCGGCCCCCCGGCCCCTACGACGTCAATGCATATAGCCGTGTTCCAGGTTTGGCACGTAAGCTTGAAAAAATCACAATGGGGAATGGGGAATGGTCACAATGGGGAATGGAAAGGAAATTAAAATTAAGTTTTAGGATTTCGTGCTTTAAACCAGGTTATGAGGTACGCCGTAGTTGCGGACTCCAAATTAATTTTGATCACGTGTTCTTTTTTTTTTAGAGTGCTCCTAAATCTAAGTGTAACAGCGTTATAGCATTTCGCCTGCACGGCCGGGATGAGGCCGCGCCCTTGAGCTCCGCATTGCAACGCGCCATAGATGCTAAGCTATACTGCGGTGGGTGGAATAAGAAGAAATGCGGGCACCCAAGTACGTTTTCGTATGGCAACATTGTCTTGCACTCTATTCCTGCCGGTTCCGAAAGGCTGGGCCACCCCCCTTCCCCGTACACATGTGTAGCTGTGTATGGCTCTTGATTGAGAGATACTATTTTAACGCGACAGCGTTAAGGAGCTCGTGTCGCAGAAAAGCCGGTGTCGTCGGTGTCGGCGTCCGCGGCGTTGGCCGTGAGCGATAAATCCCGGCAGGCACTTCATGAATAAAAAACAACCTGCAAGAGGGGCTGGGTGGGAATCGAACCAGGGTCTCCGGAGTGTGAGACGGAGACGTTACCACTCAGCCACGAGTCCGATGCTTCAAAGCGGTGCAAAAGCGCCTCTAGTGAATGCGGTGTTGCCTTAGAAACGAGCCGTAGAAAGATATACTGCGGTGTATATCGGTAATTATGAACATGTAACTTACAGAAGTCGCAGTTACACGAGTAGCGAAGTGCGTTTCCGCTACATTTTCTCAATGGCAGTGAGCGCGACGATGCTCTTAGGTCGAGTGTTCTCGTTTTTCTCATTCCACCTGTACATCATGCACAGCTGTATACGTCATCGTGAGAACATACCGACGCCGGAGAAACGTCGCTGTCGCCGCTGTAGTCCCGGCACTTTTGGAACGGCTCGTAGAAGGAGGTGCTATGCACGGACGCTGGCCTGTAGAAGCGGGCTCGCAGCGTGAACGAGATGGTCACCGGCAGGTGAAGCTCGTGGCTGTGCATGCGCTCGATGTGGTGCATCGCCTCCATCTGAAAACGTGAAGGCTCGATGACAGAGGCCTTATACAGGGCGTGGCCTCCGAGATCGCGTCGGGCTTCGCTCATTGCAGTCGGCGTTCTGCCCAGAGAAAGAGCGTGGTCGTGACCTCCAACATCGATCGCACCGCGTGCGATATCGTCAATGTAGCCTATCCTGCAGTGTTGCCCGCTCCTTGGAACATGCGATAACCATCCCGGCTGCTTGCTGCAGCTGCCGCGAGGCTGCGGCACAAGTTTATGCTAGCCACGTTTATGCCACGTTCGCAGCAGCTAGCTTATTTATGGAGAAAGGCAACTTTGCATATTTTTTTTTTTTTGCAGGTAACTGTGCTAAGTGTTATATTGAACGGTCTGGACCATAATACGGAATCTTTCTTTCTTTTTTCTTTATTGATTTATTTAAGACAATACACAGATTGTCTTAGGGGACACGGCTAATGGCAAACATTTGCCTGACTAGGCCGTGCCGCCGCAAAATGGCAGTGCCAGGCTTTAAGGAGGTCACACATGAAATTAAAGTGGTACACATTTTCGAACACTTGAGTACACAATTCCCGTAAAATGAAAGAGAAAAGGTTAAGGTTTACACAGTTTTCTAAGCACTTGAAGCCCAACAACAACAACAAAAGAAACATGTACGATAATGTTCCCGCAACATTTCAGTAAGAACAGAGCAGCGATAATAGCAAAGCCGTGATTTTCTAACGATTAGAAAGAAAACTCACTTTCCTGTACCACCCATCATTTTCATGATAGCTGAAAGATGCCAGTGCCAAAATTCCCTCTGGCGATTTCGGTAGGAAACTGCAGGGTGTCTCGTCTCTGGTAGTTCGTCGTAAGCCGTAGTTCTTGCACCAAAAAAACCCGTCTACGTTGTTCCTTTCGCGCCAAGCTCGCGATCGCGACCACTTCTCGACGGCGAGTTAGCGGACGCTCACCACAGACGGCTGGTTAGATGAGGTGGCTTCCGCCGGGTTCTCCAGCAGCGTCGGGGGCAGGATAAGGCACGTCGGGAGCTCCTTATCCAGGTAGGCGACGTGAATTACGACGACGTATATGAACGGCTTGAAGACCTTCCTGCGTGAGTAGGAGGATGGTATGCAGTGCGAATTGTATGCCGCGCTTAACAGGTTGCGGCGGGCTGGCGTTTATAGAGGAGCTTAAGTTAAGAAGGTTTAAGTTTGGAGGCTCCCAATTCAACACGCATGAAAGGAAAGAAAAACTGCGTTACCGGGCAACCAGTGCGCGGAACTTGAAGAAATTTGTCGCATTTAAAGGAAGAAAGGTAACTGCTACTAAATATAGGGCGCGGATGTTCTTTTGGGCTGTCGATATTCGAAAAAAAAAAAATGCTGAAAAAAGTATTCTCGCAAAAGCAATCTCAAGTTTACAATGACCCTGTTGTAGAACAGCTCAGAAAAAAAAAAGAGAGATAGAAAGAAATGGCTTATCAAATATCTATAAGCTACACCTAACGGGTTATCTAAAGCGGACAAACTTCATGCATTCTACACCACTATGATGTTTATCAGTATTTCGTCAGTACGACTTTTACTTTTCAAAACTCTCGAGAACATTGTTAACGATTTCACGCAAGCAGTAAACTCATATAACAACATTATCCACTTCAGACGCTGTGACAGGTAATAGTTAGGACAACTGTTAAATTAGTTTTTGTGCAATTAAACTCACAAAAGCTGCGATCCATAGTTTTATTGCACTAACTTTCGGCAGTTTTCTTTGGGTAAAATTTCGAGGCTCTAAATGCAAACTGTTTTTTTCATAGTCCGTAGAATTTATCACTCTTCTTTAAATGCAACAAACGCCATTCAAATCAGTTGAACCTCTGTCTAATGTGAGCATTTTTGCGTGGCCCGTGTTTGTTCGAATAGTAAAATCTGAGTTGCATGGGCCCTAGCTAAAGCCTTTCCTAAAGAGACGTGCGTAGCTCGTCGTGCTTACTTTAGCGACTGCTACATGATACAGAAAATGGGAAACTCACTTCATATGCTGTATAACCTTTTCGTAAGAAGCATCTGGACGGTAGCTCACGCCAATGACTGTGTAATAGGGACGGCTGCCAGTCATTGTCTCCTGGATCTTCTTTTCTACCGCCTGTGGTCGAGAGAAAGAAGGCCGAAGAAGAACCTCCACTTATTTGGTTCGATTCCCCGTGATGGTTGGTGATTGGCTATCACGGGTGTCAGCATCTCACCTATGGATTGGAGACATATGTTAAATCTTTGACAATAATGTAAAGAGTGGCGCGGCAGCATCTGCACACAATCATCATTTCGGCGATCGTTCATGAACAGCGATTTCAAAACCAATTGTACCGGTGGTTTCTACAAGCAGTTTCCCCTCTTTCACACCGTAAGAATTGATGAGATTAGGAAACTTACAGGCTCAAGACATGGGTAATTGGGTATTAAGACAGGCATAATTGGAGATCACTGGGAGAATCCTTCGTCTTTCGGTTTGGACGTAAATAGGGTGATGAGGATGATGAAACCGCGATAATTACACCGAACAAACTCGCACCTTAGAATTCGCAAACGGAGTGGCCGATCTCGGCCAGTACAAGCTACTGCTTCTCAGCAGGCGTCGGTTACCTGCAAGAAGTACAGAAATTTGATGACGTCATCCTCTCCGCTTCCGGTACCGTACACACGAAGTGCGCCGAAGTGGCTCACTCCTCTGTTCCACAGCTCGACGATGCCGGACGTGAAACTGGGCAATGTCACGTCGAAATTGCGAACGTCCATTCTGGGGAGGATGAAAGCGCACGAGAAGCAAATTACGCAGACTCGACTCGCGTCGTGGAATCTGTGTGAAGCGAAGCTAGAACCATGTGGTTAATAAAATCCTGTACGACTAAATTCCGCTGTGGGAGTTCGCACGCCTTGCGGCTGCGAGAGCAGTCAGCTAAGTCTCGTTTTTAACGCGAAAGCGTTAAGGAGTTCGTGTCGCAGAAAAGCCGGTGTCGTCGGCGTCGGCCGTGAGCGAAAAATCCCGGAAGGCAATTCATAAATAAAAACAACTTGCAAGATGGGCTGGGTGGGAATCGAACCAGGCTCTCCGGAGTGTGAGACGGAAACACTACCACTCAGCCATGAGTTCGATGGTTCAAAGCGGGACAAAAGCGCCTCTAGTGAATGCGGTGTTGCCTTAGAAACGTGCCGTAGAAAGTTTTACTGCGGTGTATATCGGTAATTATGAGCATGTAAATTACAGAAGTCGCAGTTAAACGAGTAGCGAAGTACGTTTCCGCTACATTTCTTCTGCGCTTGGCGCACACGCAGAGCCATCTTGCGGCAAACACAGAAGACCTCCTCCTCGCAATGTACGGCGCTGCCCCGACAGGTGGCGCGCCACTCGCCCGCTTTCGCGTTCCAATCTTGAAGGCGAAGCTTAAGCGTCCTACAATTTTTTTTTCAAGCGCTCGTGCGAAACTTTAATCGTCTGTACACTCCGTGCCCATAGACGGTCGGCACCAAGCGGTATTTGCGCATTCAGACACGGGAAGTTCGCGGACCACAGGTCGTAAACAAAAATGGCCAGGCTTAGCTCGATTAAGCCAAGAATGCGTTGCATATTGCGCGGTCCGTGAGGTCACGCGCCGGCGCAGCGCCCCTAGCGGGAGGAGCGGGAGTCAGGTGGTGGCTGCGGCCGCGCGCGACCGCGCGAGTTGGGGCCCAGCTTTTCCTCCGGCTGTCGTGACGTCACGTCACGTGGTTGCGCTAAAGGTCAATGGTGGCTGCCCGGCCGCGCCCAAGGGCTGAACTGAGTGATTGCAATATGCAACGCATAAAAACGGCACTCGGAGCGGCCTCTCGCGGTTCGAGCACTCACAGCACGTCGAAGGAGACGCCGAAACCCGTGTACCGCATTGCTCGGCCCAGGTCCAGGAAGCGTTCGAGGCCTCCGTCGTAGGGTCCGGGCAGCTTGTTGCGGTCGTCGCGGTAGAGCGAGTCGTAGAAGAGGGCGTCGCACACCCCGTCCGCCGGGAGTACGCCGTCGGCGCCGAACGCGTTGCTCACGGAGCACACCATGGGCACCCGCTTGTTCATTGCCAGAGACACGACTGCGCACGTGGTGGGCACACACGTTGGCACGTGATATAGTTTCGTGGACGAACAGTGGCATAGTTGCGTGGACCAACACCGATGTCTTGGAGTGTTGTAAGCGCACACGGACCATGATGCAAGAAGGCGCAAGAAAGGCACAGACGCGCATGCGTGCTCGTTCCTGCGTGCTCGTTTTGCATGCGGTGCAGTAGGGCTCCACAGTATTGTACCAACAAGCCAGTATGGCAACACTAGTTGAACATTGACGATTTAGGCTGCGCGTGAGAAACGTGTACCGCCGCGCCTGCAGACTGCCTGTTTTGTCGGCGTTTCCTGATTACTCAACCCCATTGTACACTTAGCAGGCCGATGCAGAGCATCCCTGTTTCAATACAGCTTCGTATCGTCATCATTAACTAAACGGGATTCGTCACGTCCGCCAAATAAGCTTACCCTCTCAGCCAGAGTTTCCGACGATAAGTGCCAGGGAGAACTCCGGCGCTGCAACCATTCGGTCACCACGGGAATGAAAGTTAGTACACGGGTTTATGCTGGTGGCTTCAGACATTCTTGTGGCTTTGTGTAGTGCGCTTTATTTTTCCTTAATTTCCGAGCAACTGTGTTTTCGTAGACCCTTGGAGGAAGTAAGTTTATAGCACATGCGTAATTATTGTGAATCGTTCCACGTGTAACGCACCATCTTCGTAAAGACGATCGATTTGCATTAGCCGAGAATGACAAAGCTTACACAAGATCGTGTACTGCCCGCTCAGTCCCGTTATAGAACACTATAGTCCCGTGCTGGCAGAACCGCCATATTTGCTACTCCCGTAGACACTAGCGCCGGTGTTGGCTTTAGCGGCGCTTGGTGGAAACTAACTTCAGTGCAGCGTGGCCTCCGCGATCAGCTCCTTCGGCGCTGCCGGAGCCGATCACGGAGGCCACGAGTAGAGTATAGGCGCGTTGAATAGGCTAGAGAGCGCCGCGACGCGCTTTATCACCACCGCGTTGCAGACACCGGCCGCCAGGGATGCCCTAGGGGATGCTTGATCGCTGACTAAGCATGCGGTGCGCTGAGCTTCGCCAAACTGAATTTCGAGAACCTGCGGACTTCGACATCTTTCAGGTCTGGGTCACTTTCGCTTGGGTAATCCTTTCTGGCGTAATGACTCCTGTAGGAATCGGTGCATTAAAAGAAATACCCGAAACTAAAAAAGAAAAAGTCGAGGCAAAGGAAATTGGAGGGCCAGCAGCTCTAATTAGGCGATTTATAAAGACTTAGCGCTGCAAATCATAGGTTATTTACCAAAACTTACAAAAGTACATACGTTGTCGTTTGCTGAGATTTAACAAGTCCGAGCTGCATCTTTGGGTTTCTTCACCAAAGGCGCATGCATTTCCGACAACTCGTAACACGTCCATTCGTACAAATTCTCGAAGGCGGCTTGGTTGCATGAAATGCTCACAAAAATGTGATAGCGACAGAATTGAAACAGTCCAGTAAAAAGGCCGCCCTTCTAATTTAATGTACTTGTCGCATAAATTTAACGCTAAGCTCTCGGCTGCTCAATTTGTACAGCTTGCTACTCCTTTTACCCGAGAACATGTCGAAACTCAAAGCTCTTTTAGGTACAAGTTACCTTTCTTAGATTTCTTCCATCACTAAAGAGAGAGCCACATTGGACTCTCTGGACCCTAGTCTTAATGAAACTATCTAGAACTTTACATACTTAAATACCCCCATGCCCCTTTTCACCTGAAGAGGAATCTCTAAATAAACATCTCATCCTCGCAGTGAATATCTATGAAACGAGCTTCCTGGTCACATCCGATCTCTATCGTATGATTTTATTTCGTTACTGGCATGATATTTTCCACTATACAATTTTGCTTTCTTTTGCTTTAGAGGTAGATCCGTGACATCGAAACCTTAGAAAGAAAATACGGTCAAACGTCAGAGTAATATAATATGCTAGCTTTTCTAGAGTCAGTTTTGTTTCCCCCAGGATGTGAGAAAGTGCTTGACGCGAGGCCCAGCAAAGGAGGCGGCGGCCGAACGAATCTCAGAGAGTGTCAAAACGTTGCGACGTCCTGCTCCTACGTGGCAACCTTCTGCGTCATCACGTCACGACACAGTCGCCTTCTGGGAAACACTGTCGAAACGAGCTGTAGAAAATCATGAATAATAAATGACTTGGGTTGCTCTGGAGGCTTGACAGTACTTGTCTATGGTTTATAGAGGTCGGGAACCTTCATTTATTGCGCACACACACAAAAGAATACAGTTGCAGATTTTGTGCCAGTGCTCCTTCAACTGCGATCTACTACAAAATGTATCTACGATATTGTTTTTAGCGATTGTATAACGTGTTTCGCATTGCATCTCGTACTGTCCACTTCTGTGATGTCGCTTTCGTGCAGCTGCATGATGAAATAGACTTCGTGCTGCCGGCGGATGGTTTTAGCCGAAATCTGACTCCTGTCAGCATGTGTACAGAGCAGCGTGAACTGAGTGATTAGAAAAAAAAAAGTCCAATACCTTCTTTCGTAACCGTGACGTCATCGTATGGTGGTGGCTCGAATGTTGGTTCGCGCGGCGCGGGACCCTCCCCTGGCGTCGGTTGGGGAGCGGGCGTTTGAAGCGGTCTCCAAACTCCGTGTGCTCTGCTGTCTGCAAGGGATTGCGGAATGTAAAGTGTGTGCGGGTGACTCGATAATTCGAACACGGATCAATTTGTCTTGGCCATTCGATCCACGATGTATTCGAAACTTTTAAATATTGGTCTCTTGCCGGATATCTACGGGATAAGAATGCTCACGAAGAAAGAAATTGGCGAGGCTGCTCAAACGTCCATTTTTACGTTCAACTTGAAGGGGCATTAAAGGCAAATATTAAGTAAAGCGTAAATATAAAGTAAATATTAAGTGACAGATTACTGCTCGGGCACGCCTAAGGGGTCAACATTATCGTGCTTTAGTAAACGGGAAATTGAGGTAAATGCAGCACACCAATTGAGATTCTCCCGGCACACTCAAGTACTAGTCTGATGACGTAGGCACTCCTCACTATAATAATAGTACTCCACCACTGATAAAAAAAAAAACCAATGCGCGCGTGGCGCGCCACCTGTCGGGGCAGCGCCGTACATTGAGAGGAGGGGGTCTTCTGTGTTTGCCGCAAAATGGCTCTGCGTGTGCGGAAAGCGCAGAAGAAATGTAGCGGAAACGCACTTCGCTACTCGTGTAAGTGCGACTTTTGTAAGTTACATGTTCATAATTACCGATATACACCGCAGTATAACTTTCTACGGCTCATTTCTAAGGCAACACCGCATGCACTAGAGGCGCTTTTGTACCGCTTTGAACCATCGAACTCGTGGCTGAGTGGTAGCGTCTCCGTCTCACACTCAGGAGACCCTGGCTCGATTCCCACCCAGCCTATCTTGCAAGTTGTTTTTTATTCATGAAGTGCCTGCCGGGATTTATCGCTCACGGCCAACGCCGCGGACGCCGACACCGACGCCGACGACACCGGCTTTTCTGCGACACGAGCTCCTTAACGCTGTCGCGTCAAAAAAGAGGTTATTGCATCGCATTATAAGACGGAAGCAAATGCTACTTGACCAGTTCTATTCGATGTTTAGCAAAAACAATTCATTGGTCTTCTTTGATTATCAGTCACTGACAGTCCCGGACTGCTGCCCCGCATTCGATTTTTTTTCGAACAGCTTCGAAACCTCCGCCCACCATTTCGTGAGCTGCCAGAATCGCGTGTTTTTTTTTTTTTTCGTGGACCGGAAGTCGCGGATTGCACGCGTGCTCGAAGCTGTCAGCAGATAGTTGCTCGGACAAGCGCAAGAGGCTAGCAGACGACGGCTGTCTTAAAAAGATGCGCGCGGCGTTTGACGCCATGTTGTGAAAGATGCCGGGTGCTTCTGCCTGCTTTGCGCGTTCCAGACGGCAAATATTGTGCACTCAGCCAATGACTCAGCTATCGCTTCTGTTACATCGGTGCTTTGTGCGCCATCGTGAGAGTTTTTCACGAGCGGTGTAAATACTGCAGCTTTAGTGTTCTGTTTTTAAGAGAGAAGCACAGGGATCAGGCGCACATACTTGCCTTTCTTGATGTGTTTCGCGAGATAGTTCATGCTCATTGCTATATATGAAGTAAGCAAGCAGATTTCGCTTTTAAGGTGATTGAAGCTGGCGTGCGAGGAAGCATGTCGTATTGCATGTGGCTATCTCGTACTGCTAGCTGGGGTGGTATACAATCAGAGCTTCGTCGATCACTGTTGACATACCTTCTGTTACCAAGTTCGAGCATTTGCTTTTGGACGTGCAGGATTAGCGGACGGTGTACACGCGCGCTGTCCTAGACACGTGTGGGTCCTTTAATTAGTAGAGGGTCTCACGAGCTTTGAGGTTATCGGCGGGTGCTTTCCGCGTGAACAGTGACGCGGCGCGACCGTGATTCTGCTTATGTCCGTGCGGGAATTCCGCTTAAACTTCGCAGGCAATGAGCTAGCTTCAATACAGTGGTTAAGGGGCACGAAGAGCGAGAGCGCGACGTAAACGGCGTTTTGCGAACACGTTCTATGCGCTCAGGCTGCGATTCCACTATGCAAACCTTATGGTTGTGCCGGCGAGGTGGCCTCTGAGACTGCACAATTTCGGAGGTCATGCTAATGAATTCACTGGGTAGGGGGCTGTCTTCGAGTAGCTTAGAGCAGACGACGGCATCAAGGAGAGTGACTTCCGGTCACGGTGCTTTCGAACGAAACCTGGGGCAGTGCCAGACAGCCGGATCACGTGACTCTTACGCGCTCTTCTGTCAGGGCTAGTCAGACCGGAAGCCGCAGATGGTTTGCGGACAGTCCGGGACTGCATAATCGAAGAGTTACCCTTGGCAACGGTGCGGGCGGTAGAACGGTCTCGTTTTCTCTCGACTCAGCTGCGCCCGCACTTTCGCGTTTCAGCCGTTTTGTTACCGCGTAGTACTGCGCTGGGTTTGCTGGTTTGCGAAATTCACACAAACTGCAAGTAGCAGAGACTGGCATCTCCACGTGATGTTACGGGATGCCCAAACGGTCCACCTTACTTGACCCAGAGCAGCTGCAGCGGCGAATCCATCGTTCTGTCATGACTCTATCTTTCCATGGCCGCGCGTTTGCGTTCTTTTTTCTTCTACAATAAAACCATACCGCCGTCTACTGGGTGCCGTTTCACTCACAGACGGCAGTAAAGGGCGGTGATGGGGGGTGATTTGAATTGCACTAAAGATGTGCGGACCCGACGTGATTTTCTCTTAAGCTAGGTCTTTTCCTAGCACGCAACAAGCACTTCGAGCTTTCTGTAATGGTTTTTTAACAGTCCACGTTGAAGTAGTATGTGCCTTTAGTGTCCCTTTAAGGAAACACTTAGTTACTGCTTGAACCATTGATGCCCTCCGGAAGTTATGTGATAATTTTGCACCGGCAAGTCGCTCCGCTACAAAGCATAAAAAAAAAACGAACGTAATCTTTCTCTATGCTTTTGGTTTCTTTAAACGGCCGCATTGTGCGGGTGGCGCAATTGCACGTTTTCGCACGTGCAAAGCATCTGCACAAACTCACCCGTCCGAGTCAGCCCGTACAATGCCACGCCCAGGACAAATACAGCAAGCACCATGCAGCTGGCGAACAAGTACCACAGCCAACGTGTCTCTCTGCGAACATGGCGGAACCAATACCGTTAAACGAACGCCAACGAGAAAGGCGAAGTGAGTTTACACTAATAAAGTATAATTTCAAATCTCTAAACTCATTATTTTGTTGTAAGACGTTTTTTTTTTAGTATAAAAGAAAGATTTCTAAACATCATTGCAGTTTCCCTTACCAAACTGCACACTACGCTGTGAGGGGGGTGGGGGTGGAAATGGGCGTGGTGGAAGGGCGCAGGATAATGGTTGCCGAAGATTAGAAACGACGCACGAAGGACAACGAAAGCGCCAGACGGGCGGTGTTTTCCCTCTCTCGCGCGCTGTGTTGTGGGCTTTCGAAAAACGTATCAACTCTCCCCAGCCTTCGATTCTTCCGTAATTTTTGATCGATTTCGGGCTCTCTTATACCGCGCACTCGAAGAGCGGCACACGAGCGCTCTTGCATTGTGCCCACGTAAGAATGAGACCGGGGTTCGAACCCGCGACGTTGTGCCCTGTAGCGCTACGCCGTAGCCATTGTGCCGCCGTGGGTAGAATAGAAGAGGAAGGTCTATTTTCCTTCTTGTGTTTATTTTTTTTAGTTTTACGCAGGAACTTCAGCGCCGGTGCGTCTGTGTGACGTCACCGTTTCAATCTGTGTTCTCGTATTTAGGTACTTAAGGCGCAGTAAGAGTTTCCGAAGCTTAACAAGCTCAGTTGCACCTTTACGATACTAAGTAGTAGTCCATCTTTACCAATGAAAAATTATCTAGATAGACCGGAGGCGATGGTTTTATAATCAATCAGGTTATGGCTGCAGCTGGCGCCAAAATTTCGAGGCAATTTTCGTTTTTCTAGCCTTTCAAGCCTCTTCTCATGGAATACGAGTGGCTTTTTAAAGCGTTAGCATTAAGAGTTTCAAATCGGAGAAAATCGTGTGTAAAATACATATCTATGTATACGAAGATGCGACACATTCGATAAGAATATATGCAACATACCTATCGTACGAAAGCACAAGTCTTGTGCGGCGCTTAACGTATTCTGCTGTTACCTTCCGTCTCTTAGCGCTGCATTTCCGTTCAAAGGAGATATCAGTGATTAGCTTTCCTTCGCACTGTGTGACGTTTACTGACGTTACTATATATCTTTCTTTTTTTCAAATTATTGGCAACCACTCTCAATCTCACGTACTGCTTGTTGCGTCGTTGTTAGCGTCGCCTAAAATTTCTCTGCCTGCAAATTTTTGACACAACACGCTGCTGATGGCTTATTACGTTGATCCTGCTCTTGCCACGAAAGCCGTTAACAAGAGTTTATTAGTCGATAGCGCCCCCCTGAAGCACTCCAACCAACGTTCATTCTCGAATGCCTAAATATATACAGTCGTAAAAAGAAATACACCAGGTATATAAGGTACGTTGGACCATTTCTTTCAAAACGTGATAAATAACACGAACGTTGCCTATTGCTGCATATCCTTTTTTTTCGAAATTAAGCCAGTTCTTTGGATGGCTTGATGTGGTGTCCACGCTGTTCGAAGTTACGTTAGAGAATATGTTGTACCATGCAGGCAGACCGCACATATGCTTTGACCTGATGTTTTTCTCTTTTTTTGGGGACAGTATACTGTGTCCATTCTTTCCATATATCTGCGGCAGTCGGTCACCGGTTGCTGAGCACGTGGTCGCGGGTGCGGTTCCCGGTCGCAGCGGTCGCATTTTTGAAGGAAACGAAATGCGAAAAACGCCCGCACGTGGAACATGTTTTTGATGCATGGAAAAGAGTCGCCAAATGGTCGAACGCAATCCGCAGCGCTCTGCAAGGACGTCATCCCATTTTCCTTTGTGGCTTCAAACCACGTGAAAAAAAAAAAAAAACACTGCGAGCGAGAGAGACAGACTCTATAAAGTAAAAGAGTAGCGAATTTCCAGTTCACGACCTGGGCGATTAGAAGGACCGCGCCTCGGGCGCCTGTTTTCTGCCCCTGTGTGCCGGAGGAGCCGGTTGTTCCTGCCCGCAATTAACGCACTTGAACATTTTGGGCAAGACTTGATTTGCGTGAACATACGTTCAGATCGCACGTGGAGAATGCGTGAAAAAAAAAAATTTTTTCTTTGTAAGTTTTTCGCGCGTTCGTATATTTCTGCGCACGGAAACACGCCGCGAATCGACGGGCGTTCTCACTCGTCCGTGTCCGTCGCCGCCGGTGCCGGCTGCTGGACGCGCACTGCTAGAGGCGATGTCGATGCCGCTCGACGGAGACCGCCGGGACGGTCGCCCTCCCCGTCACCCAGCTCGGCCGAGGGGAATTCCTGCGCCAAGCACCGCGAAACGCAGGGACCTTGTTTTACAAGGGGGGAGTATATTTTCTACTCGCCATTACTTCGCCAACACTTTGAACTGCGAGTATGCCGCGTCGCATTACGCCGTCATCATCAGCGCCATTGGCATCCAATGCACGCTGGCGTGGCAGAGACCTCCACAAGACGTCCCAATTCGAATTCAGGCTTAATGTACGTTGGGCCGGTGTGAGGTGCACGCAGGACGCGACGCTGAGCTTCATTGAATCTTTGCTTCGCTGAAACAGAATTCGATGGGATGCGCAGAACCTGGACGTCTAAATGCAACGCTCTCTCTCTCTCTCTCTCTCTATCTATCTATCTATCTATCTATCTATCTATCTATCTGTCTATCTATCTGTCTGTCTGTCTGTCTGTCTGTCTGTCTGTCTGTCTGTCTGTCTGTCTGTCTGTCTGTCTGTCTGTCTGCCTGTCTGTCTGTCTGTCTGTCTGTCTGTCTGTCTGTCTGTCTGTCTGTCTGTCTGTCTGTCTGTCTGTCTGTCTGTCTGTCTGTCTGTCTGTCTGTCTGTCTGTCTGTCTGTCTATCTGTCTATCTGTCTATCTATCTATCTATCTATCTATCTATCTATCTATCTATCTATCTATCTATCTATCTATCTATCTATCTATCTATCTATCTATCTATCTATCTATCTATCTATGTCTCTCTCTGTCTCTCGCGTTTTTACACAAATTCAGTCGAACAAGCCGATACGCAGGTTACTTTACCAATACGAACACTCTTGAGGCGAGAGACAGCGACTGAGATACACCCATCGACCACTTTTGAAGACAGTCTTCTGTGGCAACTTCGCGCAGGATTGAGGTACCCGGAACATGGGCATCTGTCCGGCCGCTAGGTCAAAAGCGACTCTTTCGCATCTTCAGAGCGTCGAAGCGAGTCCGAAAAAAGGTATCAATATGTAGGCGTCAACGATAGAGGAAACACGAATTAGCCACACAATAGGTAAATTTAACGGTATACGACAAAAGGCGAGAAGTAGTCGAAAATTAAGAAATATGGATAAAAATAATTAGCCGGAAAAGAGTCCGAGAAAAATCCATATGCGTTTAGGTAGCTTCGAGGGAGAAATAGCAACGTGATACAACATCCCGCATTCCCGAGTGTGAACAAAGAAGGGCATGTCAACGAAAGTCTACATGACAAAAGATAAGCCTATGTACATGCGGGCAAAGGCAAAAAAAAAAGAAAGCGAAATCCGAAAACTTGACATAAATATAAGAAATAAACCCTACGGAAGAAATGTAACGTGTGACAATGGAACGAAATAAATAATACAAAATATCGCGCAGTTATGCAACATTGCGTCGCTTTTAATGCACCCGCCCCCCTGGATTTCAGCACATATAAATGGCTATAGGCCGTCCCAGCTAAAGTTAACCATGCTGTCCAACGAAAAAAAAACAACAAAAAAAACAACAACAACAAAGGATTAAGATAACACGGTACACGATAGAATTGTAAAAGCTACGCTTTCGTTCGTCAGACTTATGATGACCGACCGCCATATGTCTCAATTTTTGCAGCGTGTCTTCTCATTTATTTTTTTCGTTGAACAGCTTGGCTAACGTTAGCTGGGACACACGGTATATGCCATGCACGTCGACCCCGTCTTCTTTCGCGTCAACTTTGGTTGACACGCCTTTTTTTTTGTACAAAAATATTCGTATACGTTTCTATCCGCCTGCCTCTGGATCCGTCTGAGTCCACAAGCGCTGTAGGGTCACGAGGTGCAGAGCATCTCCGGCAGTGGTCAGCCAAATGGGAATCAGCCGTTAGATTTCTCACTGCCTTCCCGGTGTTGCCTTAAGTGATCATTAAAAAAAAAACTCCACCTCCATTCCACCCTGTGAAAGTGGATGTACAGCGAAGCGGGTGTGGACGTTAAGACTACGTCACACAAGCACCACCACCACAAGCGAGGTACCTCACGCGCGCACGTACGATTGCCAAGCGCAAGTGCCTTATTGGTTTAAATGAATGTTTAAAAGTAAATTGGCGCCTGAAAAAAAAAATGCGCAAAGTACGGCTTGCACACAAGCTGCAGACATGATAGCATCGGGCTGTAGTACGAATATACGAGAAAACGTAATTGTGTTTGGAGGAAACTTAAATAGAAAACTTTTTTCCAGCTGCACTGTTTTGGGTGGACATGCCACGAAAAAATAGCGACCATCTAGAGGCTAACAACTTGGCTGTAAAAAAAATTACTCATTACCTTTTTAACTAATTACTTTAGGACCCATATTACAATTTACGAGTAAAAGCCAACCCTTTCTCAAACCGCATCCACTAAGAACCAATTTCAGCAATTTCAGGTCAGTTTAGAGATAAATGAGATCGCCAAACTTGCGGTAAACTGCACTGCTGTTTCACTTGCTTTATTTAGCTAAACGCTTTCTTAAGATTTGAAGGCCAAACTTATCTGCAAGATCAATACATTTCGTTCTGTAATTTGGGAACACTTATCGCGACAATTGCGTCATCCTCAGAATTCTTGTCGAGTGCCCACCTGTGGCTTGCAAACTCACCGGTCCCATTTCGTAAATTCCAATACGTTCCCTAACGAGATTAATTAGGAAGTTATTTAGTAGAACGCCGTTAAGAAGTCAATACTGCACTTCGATTTCCTCCTAGAAGTCGTGTCCGCCTCTTCGAGTAATTCAATTTCAAAGAGAATCGTTCAATCTTGAACATGCAATTTTTTTTATTCGTTTTCATCAAAATAAAGCACCCTGCTTATTCGTCATACTGTCAAAGAGAATGAGAAGTTTCAAAGCTAGATTGCGTTTCTCTAATAGCTAAAAACCACTCTAGGTGTAAGCGACTGTTTACGAATAAACAGAAAAGACGCAAAAACAGACGCACAACGCGACGCTTTTGGAGTCATCGAATCAGCTTCTCTTAGCGTCACGAATTTTAACAGCTCTTATTCGAGACTACTGAACTGTTTATTGGTCAAAGCAACCCATCATATAAGTGCCAATGACTCAAGCGAGCAAAACAGAACAACGCTTCCCGAGTGTCAGGTCTTCTCTATCAATAAAATTGCTGATTTTTAACTTCAGGGCTAGGTTTCCTTATCCCATTTTTTTTTAACTCAAAGATAGCAACGAACAAGAAAGCGCACATCAGACAGCCAAAGATTTAGTTTTCAACTGCAGGCGTATCTACCGAACGCACCTCTTGGTGACTTTGATGCCACAAAGCGTATGCTAGATTTGCTCTGAAGCTTTTAAAAACATCAGTAAGCACAGATGGCGAAAGAAAGAGCTATAACCACCCTTCTCTAAGAGTGCAGCGAAAGCCTGGAAAGTCCTCAAAGTGTTTAACCGGCTAAAGAAGTCACAGTTTCGCCCGAAAGGCAAAGCATCGATTGCGATAGCAAATTAGCATACCATACGAAGTAGGGATAGTACTTTAGTCGCCCGTATCAATTTGTAAACATTCGCTTGCTAACTAAATTAACGAGCATGCTGTCAGCGCGCACGGCAAACATGAACATATCACAACCAATGACCGCGGACACTAGCTGTCGAAACGCTTGCGTGAGGAAACGCGGCAGCAGCAGCGAGCGAAGCGATCTTCGCGCTGTATATCGCTTCGACGTAAAGTGGGCGCCGATAACACACATCACGCCCAATGCTTTGAGTCGCCGACACACGCAGACTCTGCCCCCAACGCAGATCGCTCTCAAGATACGGCCGCGTGATTGCACGCAGCCGCCACGTGCGCAGTTGCAGCCGAAGTAGAACCCCTTCCTCCCCTCCTCCGATGCATCACGCGCGACGGCAGACGGCGCGCTTCTTCGCTTTGCTCCCTTTCGCGCGGGCGAGATTGAGCCCCGATCGCCGGCTCCCCTCCCACGCTTTCTCTCGCACATACAGTGTAGGGTGCGCGACGACGGTGTCATCGCCCTTGGACTTTATACGGAATCTCACGGCGACGGCGACGCCAACGGCAGAAACGCGCTCGGAGTGTCTGTATAATTGCTATCGCAATAAAAAGCGGTGGCGCTGCCGTGGGGAGCACGAAGAATTGGGAAAGCGGCGCTCGTTCTGCCACCTATCTAATTTTACTACCCTGGACAATATGCCTACTAGACGGCGTTTCAGGACTGCGCACGAAATCGTTGCCTCCCTTGTTGCCGGCTGACTGTTCGCGGGGGCAGCCCGAACGGCGGTTCACTACCGTTTGGTTTGCACAGTGTTCCACTTTAAAATCTTTTCCTGATCATCGCTTTTTCATCCTCTGGCATTTGTTGTCCATGAGAAGTTGATCGAGCGATGCCGATCAATTGTAGCTTGCCAGGCTTAACTGGAACGGTTACCCCCCGGGCGAAGAGGAAGTCTTCCTAAGGATTATAGCACTCAGAGCGACTTGATCCGCGCCACTCACCTGAAGAATTATGTGCCTTTATCTCGTGAAGGTAAGAGTCATTCGGTAGGCGAAAATGTTTTTGCAAGCGCACTTTCTCGCTGCCCGTGTTATACGTTTTTAGCGAAGTAGCTGGGTACGCAAGAGTTATACTAAATACACAATGACGACAGCATAGGTCTGTTACCTATACTAACTTGTGCTCATATGTATTTGCATCAATTCGGGGTGCGCCGTTAATTTGAGACCTTCATGGTCTGAGCGAAAGACGTGGTTCATTGATTCGAGGGCATCGATGGTACACAGAGATATTGATTTTTATGCGTTTATGCCACATGTGTCTGTTTTTGCAGAATTTGGCATGTTTACGTTCATGCCGTTTTAAGGGTTCTGAAGGTTTGCAGAGAAACCTCGGTTAAGTCGTGGCCGTGTCACAAAATACAGCCACGCATGTTACAGGTCAGCCGAACTTCACACTGTAAAAGCAGTGAATGCGTTCTGTTAAAGTAACAATGTTCGCGTGACTTCTCTGTGAAACCAGTCACGGAGGTTGGAGTTATACGATTTAGCTAATCGTTCCTCTCGGATGGCACTGGTTGAAATTCGAGCGACAACCGTTCCACGTGTCTTACTGACACAGATGTCGTATGATAAAACGCAAGAAAATACTAAATTAACTCTAACAAAATGTGTTAGTCACTGCAGCGACGATTAAAGTTCTTATTTCTGAAGGCACCTTTGTTATTATGCACTTCTAACTTTCGCACAGATGAAACGTTCGAGTTACAAATTACGAATTACAAATTTCATAATGATGGCGCGTTATCCTGTAAGGTGCTGTACTAATGCATCTTTCTTCTGGGAGGGGGGGGGGGGAGGGAGGCTGGGCCCTATACTAAAGAAAAGTAACGTAATTCGTTGCAAATCTATTGCTCGCGATCTTACGAAAGTATTGCTAGAGTAAAGAAAAAAGGGAAAAAAAACTAAGACGCTTACCGCATTGTCGGTGGAGTCTGAAAGGAACGCATCATAAGTTCAGTATTTACGGAATATGGGCTGAGCTCACACATGAAATTTTGTATAAAAAGTCGAATGTTCAAACAAAGCATAGAACAGAGTTCAAAACGAAGCCGAAAGCTCAAATGACTCATCCCTCGCCTCCATCCCCAGATTAGAAAATAGAGGATGCAATGCTTACCCAATTCGGACATGGCTGTGGTAAATAACGATAATTGCGTGCAAAGTGAATTTCAAGTATGCCGTTGAAACACTACATAAAGTCGCCGTCTTAAAGATGTAAAGGAGCTCACAAGCGGTTCCACTAATGAAGAAAGTACGACAACGGTGCTCTCATCATAAGGCTTATAGTGTTTGATGTGCCAGGCCTGTGTTCGCAAAATATTCCGTGCCTCGATGGCATACACAACGACATTTTGTTGCTTCGTGGTTTCTCACGCTTGCCGATAAACAACACTGAAGCATCTAAAAGCATGCTCAGCGTTTGTCAAAAGAAACGGTGCCGAGTGACCACTGCCGATGCCGGAATATTCATTGAACTTCCTCTTGGCGCATTCGCACCGCTCAGAATCTCTGACGCGGTAGACGAGTTCTCGTTCTCACCCTATGTGCTTTCTTTAAGTATCAAGAATTCCAGGAGGGCGACAAGACGCGGAGTAAGAACTCTCGAACACTCGGAGTGCCCGGCTTCTTTGTCGATGAGGGCTGCATTTCGTGAAACAAGCGTCTCCTTTAAAAGTGCAATCGTTTCTCTGTCTTAACCGACCACGACAGGCTCTGATTTAACCACGCACAGGTTTAGCATCCGTTGTTGCGCCGACGACCGAATCGATCGATCGCTCTGTTCAGCTGTGGAAAGGATTTAGCTGAAGCTGCGAAGCTGAATTGGCTCGTTGGCTCCGCGCTAATGACTTTCTGCTGCTGTGCACGAGGTTGCGGGTTCGGCCGCTTGTAAACCCACCACGTAAATAATAGTCGCTTTGACGAATGTAGCGGGTCCCTCGGCACCTTGACACTGCTGCATCGTGTAAACAACTTTTATCAACGATTAATTCACTGTCAATCCTTTCTTTCGTCAAGTGGCTCTAGTGGAGCCTTCTCAGCATTAGCGCAGGCCTATACACACCGACGGGTATTATGGAGTGACAAGGATGTGCGTGTACTTACGTGCAATATTGAGACGCGAAGTCGTCGGCGAAAAACCAAGGCGCCGATGTCCACAGCGCCGATGAAAGGAAAGACCACTGAGACGTAAACAAACGACGTGTTGTGCGTGAGAGGCGTCCGGTCAGAACGTCGCACACTTCTTCTCCTGGTGATGTCAATGGTGATGGTGCTCCCATAATGTGGTACGCGCCCACAAAAACGGATTGGCCAAGAATCGGGCGACGAGAGGGCACGTAAGTAGCATACCTATAGAAATGGGGGGGGGGGGGGGGGCAGAATAAGCCGCAGCTTTGGTTGGAAGGCGAAGCACAATTCGGCAGTAAAGTTTCAGGCAACTACAAGAAGTACACGGTTCGTAGTCTTATAGGGCATATAAATGGCAGCAAACATTCGCTTACCAATTAAATTAACAAGCACGGCGCCGCGAGCCCCGCAGCAGGCGAACATGAAAAGGGGGGGGGGGGTATTCTGTAAGAGTCCACCTAGTGGACTGTCCATTTCGACCGCTGCTGATTGGATGCAGCTGTACGAGAGAGGAGGAGACGAGCGGCCCTAGCCAATCAGCAGCGGCCGAAATGGACAGTCCACTAGGTGGACTCTTACAGAATACTCCTCCCCTCCCCTCACATCTCCCTCGACGACTACGCACGCCCGCTGCCACAACGCTGGCGTGGTGAAGAGCGCCGGTAGCGGGCAGGGAACGCTTCGTGCTGCCTCTCGCTAGAACGCGTCTCCAAAACTTGAGAATGCGCGTCTTCCAACACAACGCCTGCGGGAGCATAGAGTGCACGGAGCCACTTCGGCTCGCCCTAAACTTTTGCACCCTCCATAAATTGCCTCCAAGGTAGGGCTCGTGGGCCGCGTATGCGCTCAGCCCCAAGCATGCACAGTCACGGCTGGGCTACAGGAGACGATGCGCTCTCCAGGCCCCCCGGCCTCCAGTGACATCACACTCTTCGGCGATTGCCACATAGGTCTTTTACATTGAAGGTGCTTGAGGCGGCTCTCGCTCTTTCCAAGCATTCGGCTTTCGTCACCCAAAGCTGGCAGCGTATCATACCGCGCCTTGTGCGACGCGGCTAAGTGCGCACGCAGAGAACTGTAACATCTCTGCAGCATATCCTGGAATTGGAGAATGGTTCCCGAAGATAGAAAGACAAGCCGCTTGATTCTGTTCCTGAAGCACGGCAAGTTGCCATTCGAACTCGTTTTCCACATCCCATGACTCTGTCCAGCAGTGTAGGAAAGGTAAGGAAAGCTTGATCCTTGCCCGCTTGGAGTGGTATTTATAAAACACCACAATGTTCATGACTTACCTGGCTGGTTTCTGACGAGGCCATTCATAAGTAGATAATGGTGTTGATCTAGTTACGTATGTCCAGCATCAAAAATCATGTAAACGATTACCTACCGCTTAGTTCTTAAGTTTCAAGGGGCATGCAATATCTCACGAGGCCATTCTCGATGCTCTTGAGACGCTTGGCCTTGGAGGTGCGGTTTTTAAATGAGTCTCAAGTTACTGTTGATGCCGTTTTTTTCTGTGTACCTAAGATGGCCCAACCGCACTATACCCTACACCTGCCAGGGTGCCACCCAAGGCGGGGTTCTCAACCTCAACTTCTTCAACCTAATTGTCCTCGCTTGAATACCTGGCAGCTGTGATCAAGGTATCAATGTACGCGCACGATATATGTGTCAAGTTGACTTCGGGCGTGACGCATCCTGAGATATGTACAAGACTCGAAGTGGCTGTCACTCTGACAACGGTGTACCTCAGCAACCGAGGCCTCGAGATCTAATCAGACAAGTTTGCACTGATGGCATTCACTCGCAAGCCAATGGCCCCGTGAGCAGACTCGATCAACGGTCATATAATTTCACGCGCAAGGTAGGGCTCACAGATAGAGATCTCTCGTGCAGCCTTCACGCTACCAACATCAAACAGCCCCTTAAAGCAATTTCTCAGCCGCTCACGTTTCTGGTGGAAAAACTTCGGAGATGTTTTTCGAAGCAATGTTGGCCCATGTACAGGACCCTCTTTCTGGACTTTTCGAGGTGGTACTTGCCCGTACTGGCGAACACTCGTAGTCCAAATCTTCGTGCTCTACAGGCTATTCAAGGTCAGACTCCCAAACTTTATTTTGGATTGCCAAAATGAGCATTGACAGCGGTGACTATTGCAATCGCCCAAGACCGATGAATACAAACGCACATAGCAGCGGAAGTGTTGCGACTGCGCATTGGGCACTCTGCCAGGGACCCTTTCCCACCACCTTGCCACACTACTGCTATAAAGGCCGCAGACATAATTTCGTGCTACGACCTTCGAATATTTCACTAGCCTTCCATCCGGCTTCACTCCTCTAACTAATTCATTGATTCCACCTTGGAGTGTAGTTCGACCTCGAGTACACCGCACCTTACCACGAATTAAAAAAAGCCTGAGCTATGATCTCCTGCTCTTAAGCAACATTCTCTGCTCATTTTTCACCAGATGTGCACCCAACATGTGCAAGTATGCATTTATACTGATCGTTCAGCAACTCTCCAGCGTTCGTCTAGAGCCATGGCTGTCCAAGCGAGCGCCACTACTGTAAGTTTCAAGACGTGCCACCCGAAGACATCGATAGTTGAACTTGAAGCTCTTCGAGGTGAAATTCGTATCATGACCCAACAACAACCACGAAGATGGTCGATATTCAGCGACACAAAGCCAGCGCTGCAGTCTATGCTGTAAGCGATGCGGCGCGGACCACAAGAATAACTGCTGTCCGAGGTTAGAGAACTTATCCGTACTTTGGTTGACAAGGAGCACCGCGTCGCATTTAAATGATTTCCACTAAAACTGCGGCCTCGTGGAGCGCACTCAAATGATGCTACTCGGTGAGCTCTTGAAGACAGCCAAGAGAAAACGATACCTTTATCCAGGCCAGATGACGCTAAAAAGCTCTAGTGCTTGTACAAGATATCAAGTTTTCCTTGTGCAACACTTAAAGTTGTCGACATAAACGACTGTAACACCTTGAACCTTCGCTTTGCCTTCTACTATGCCGATTAGAGGCCACTCTGATTTCTGCCATATGGCCAAGAGTGGCTTTTACGAAGTGTTTGCTTTAGCGTTCGTGGGACTTTCTTGGGAAAAGCCTTGAATTAATGGAGGCATTCTAGATTGAGGAAAGGGGAGTGCAATGTGTGAGCCTTGCGTAGGTATTCCTGTAGCGCAAAGAGCAGAGAAATCGCTCGTCATACCAATGCGGTCATACTAGCATCGTAACCGTCTTGGGTTTTGTTGTCCTATGTACACACACTTGAGGTCACACACAGTTGGGCTAGTTGGCCTTGCATTATAATTATGGTTGATTAGTGCAAGCTCATAAGGGACAGAAAGAACAAAGTGGACAAGGATGGGCGCCCGTCCTTGCACACATCGTCCTTTGTGTCCATTATTAATTTGCGCGAATCTGACGTACTTGTAACACAATTGCTCACTTTACCCAAACGCATTAGTCCATCCGGTAATAATACGTAGAACATCCAACCGACGCTATTTGCAAGTTACCTGCAAAATGCTTGCCATAACATCGATTCCACAGTGCGTGATGTGGTGATGACAATCGAAATTTCTTAATAGCAGACGAAACTGTTTGGTCGTCTTCCTTACTGGCCGTCTTCCTTCTTCAGTCCAGGAAGCCATGTGACCTGGCTGCAAGCATTACCAGCTGACGCTGGTCATCAGCGTTGAAGCTGGTGAGCTGAGTCTTCCACGGCTACGCTGTCGTTTGGGGGGATTGGAGGTTAGAGGGAGGGGGGGGGGGGAGGTGTTTCGGTCACATTGCCATACGCGATCTGGTAGAGGGTGTTTGGCGTGTGGCAGAATTTGCAGCCGTATCCCTTAAGTGTGGGGGTAAATAAAATCTACACGAGTTCTTTTTTATACATTTAAGCTGCGTCTGCCGAATATTAAGAATCGACGCTTAAGCACTTTCAACAAAGTGGATTGTGGTCGTCATCAGCCGAATCAGTTCGTCTACAGGACATGTATGCTTCCATTAACGCACTCCAGTTACCCGGCTCCTTTCCGCTCGTGTTCACCGTTCTCCTGCAGGGAGCCTTCGTGCAAGCGCTCGGATGTAGGCTGCCTAATGCGTACCGTCGCAGAGATTCGTCGTTATTTCTATGCGGCGTCGCTCGTGCGCGGCAAACATCGCGCTTTGTTCTGAGAGAAGTCCTCGAAAGCTGCTGGAGAAACCTGTTTGACGCGGTGCAGAGACAGTGGAGCCTAGCTGACATACAATCGCCGCACAGAAGTCCCGCCACTCCTCTTCTCGCAGGTTCACATAAGCTATACTGAGTCATCTACCCGTTATTTCGTCTGCTAGCCATAGGCGCGCAAGCAGACGACAAACAGCCTGTCACAAACGAACGCACATGCAAACAGGGTAGAAAGCGAAAATAATATTTCCAAGGGATCGGCGGCACTCGCTCTTCGGGTGGCCCTATTTGACCCGCCGTTGTAGGATGGCTCGAGAAAATGTATGCGCGCGGTCTTCCACCCGGTCGTTTCTCAATGACGCCGGCTGGTCTCTTGGTCGAGAGGTCGAGTGGGCACTTTCGTGTGCGCGAAGACGCCGATATAAGCGCGCCGTCCTTCTTACCGAAGTCGCCAAAATAAAACTTGACGTGCGCCGAGAGAAGCTCGGGGGTGCACAAAGCGAGGACCATGCACCGTAGGAATTTCACAGCGTTCCTCGTAGCCGCCGTGCTGTTCTACTGTGGATGTGTCGTTGGCGCCCACGGTAAGTCGAGCGTACGGTCTTTATTTGGAGCTGAATTCTCCTAGGATATCGTGAACACTCCTTTTTTCAAACGTATCGGGGCCGCGTTGACCAGGCAATCTGCAAGCTATTGAAGGGTATGCCTTAAGTTCCATTGTCCTGGGGAATGAAAACAACTCTCGTATTTTCCCTGCGGAGGGCTGGAGAGTTAAGAGCGCCACGGGATCTGCATCACACAGCCGAACAATATATATGGGAAAGGCATGTCTGTATATTTTTAACAGATATGTTTATTTTTCTGAAATGCTGCACACCGCGTTGCACATTTCCTGAAATCCGTTTCAAAATTAAAGCATACCAGCTTGTCTTAAATATATTCATCTCATACATAGAAATAATCAAGAGACGTGCATAAGTGCGTGGAAGCGGTTTAATTGTGTTCTTGATTTGTTGCCTACTTTCGTGAAAATTGGCACCAACTTTATTTATATTGTGCCATATTTATACTGTGCCATCGCAGAACTCGACGCGGTATGGCTGAGTAGCAACGGGGTTCCGCTGCTGAGCTTGAGGTCTCGAGTTCGAATACCGGCCGCACTTCGATGCAGGTAAAGCGTAAGAACGATCGCGTACTAATCTCTTAGTGCTCGTTACAGAACCCCGGGTGGTCCAAATTAATCCAAACCATTCACCACTGCTTCTCTTAGCTCCAGTGTTTTTGCTTTGGGACGTTAAACCCCACGAGTGAATGAATCGATCGTTGCAGACGACGAAAACCATTTTCGATTTACGTTTCTAGTATCCCGAGGTGGCATTGAACTCTCGGAGGTCCACTGCTTCTCTTAGCTCCAGTGTTTTTGCTTTGGGACGTTAAACCCCACGAGTGAATGAATCGATCGTTGCAGACGACGAAAACCATTTTCGATTTACGTTTCTAGTATCCCGAGGTGGCATTGAACTCTCGGAGGTATCAACATGCTAATTTACTAAGCATTGTTACGCCTTCATATCTGTGATAAGGAAAAGAAAAGCGTTTATCACAAATAAATATGGTTATTTTCTCTGTGTACATGGGTATGCTGCTATCTCAGCGTCTAATAGGGGCTGATGATGATGATGATGATGAGTGGTATTCCTTTTGAAGCGGGGCGGTGCCATATAGCCATCTAGCCTGCTTAGACTAATCAGGTTCTACTACACCTATCCCCGTCTAGCATTTTGCTTGTCTAATCTCAAGCTTTACTTTTAAAAATGTACTAAAAATTCATTAAAACATATTCAAAATGTCAAGCGCCATCTATCCAACTGCAGCGAAGAGCTGTGGCAAATGGCCCTCGACTCTAGCTCCTGACTCTCGACTTGCAGACCACGTTAGTCCGACGTTTTTACCGAATAAGTACGTGTGACCTGACTCGCACAGCCTAACCTTCAAAGAAATGACTTGCACCTCGGAACGTCGGCAAGAGTGACTATACCGCTCGTTATAGAGTGACGAAGGGAGTAGCGCCACATCCTGGCACAGTAAGTATCTCGCCCGTTGTTTCCACACGTTCTCTCTCTCTCTCTTCCCCCCCCCCCCCCCCCCCCCGAAATCACGCAAACTTAGGCCCACCTTATGGCCAGCGTATCCAAGAATAGGTGAATGGGCGCAGTGTTGACTCGATGCGCCAAAAGATGGGAGATAGACTACGCTAACAGCACACGAATGTTCGAAGCTGAACGTTTCGTGACGATCTACAGAGCAAGCGAGCGACTTGCGATGTCTTCGCTACAAGCTATTACAAAGTATATTCTTAAAACAGTTGCACCTTTTGGGGCGATTATTTGTCCCACAGCGATAATCGTCATCTGTCTCGCTTGCGTTGCTTTTCTTGAAAACGCTGCACTCGCTACTTTGCTGTCGAGGATGCTATGTCACGCTGATAACGCGCACGCCGCTCCTGACTTGGATGTACCGGGCTCGTTGCGTTAAAGAAAGGAAACGCGGGCAAGACAGATGATTATCGTTGCGGAACAAGGTACGACCCAAAGGGTGCAGACTTTTTTAAGACTGTACGTTCCGAGCTTTGTCTGCAGCAAGAACAAAACTATTGCGAATGAGCGCACCCGTGAGCATTCAGGCAGAAAATTACCAATCTGATAAGGACCGAAAGGAGGAACCATAGAGTTTCTAAATAAACCCTAGAGGGAAATGTGGCGCTAGTGTCTACGGGGGTTCTCATGAGCGTTGCCTCAACCTACATGGGAATGATGGGAAGTACAGGCTTCGGATTGACTTCGGTCTTCAGACTAGTGACGTTTGCTTCTGGCGCAGTAAACAAAGCTATACTCAAATATTATCTCGTAAAATCTAATTCTATTTCTGCAGTATGTTATATAATGTACAACACGCTACATAAACTTTGTATGATTTTGAGATGGAAGCACGGTTTACTATGGTTTGTCACCAGGACACACCAGGGTATGCATACTTGTGCGATTCTGTTCTCAATTTAACGCCAAAGAATAATTATTTATTCATTTTTGCAACAGCAAAACAACCGTGCATGTACTTATATAAAAATACTCATCAAGTATTTCTAGAAATAAAAATGTTGTATTGTGGCAAAGCGTTGCGCCCTTGAGCGGACTGCTACAAGTGTCGTCTGCTACGACGCCTGCTCGCTGCAAACGCGAGACTTTTCTCGCAGACGACAGGCACTTGCGAACTCTCTCGCTCTTTCGAAAGGTTGCGTCGGCTGTCACGATTGCTGAACGTCTTCAAGTACTTTTAAGCACATCTGCTGCAGTGCTAGCTAGGACGCTAGTGGTCTCCTACGAGTATGCTTCATCATATTTTATATTGGCGTACCGCTTCCGAAGCGTTACAGCGTGGCTTTGCGGGTACACATTGTGCGACACTAGACTAGAGCTAGGAAGCAGCTATCTTTCCTACCACAAGTAAGTTTGTGTTCTCAAAGTCCTAAAACACGCATTTCAATGAGCACATAAACGAGCACATAATGAAGCCCTCAATAAAATTTGATTGTCAAGCCACTAGAAGTACAACTGTATATATCTTGTATCAGTAGCGCCTTCTTTGTCCTATTCTGAAGTTTCATGAAGCACGTAACGCTACAGTGCCAACCTAACGCACTTAACAAACCAAGGTCCAAGCGCTCAAAACATGTTCTTTCAACGTTTACGATGCCGCCGCTTTCTCGTCACGGCTTCGACGCCACACTGCGACACAAGCATCGTCCCAGTCGCTGGCCCAGCGCGCTATCATCACTCCGAGCAACATAACAAAGGCAGGGAGCTTTGCGTTGCACTGTCCCACTGCAGGTTATAGCAACTGTGCTTGGAGCGAAACCAAAACTGCCAAAAAAAGTCTTGTAGACTAGTTTGCCAGTCAATAGAATGCCAATCCGAAGCCTGTACTTCCCATCATTCCCATGATGGTTGAACGATCGCAGCGCCACATTTGCCTCTAGGTATACTAACATGAAACTCTATGGGAGGAACATTCCCGAGTCAAAAACATGACAAGCTGCTGCTTCAAAGGGGTTGGCAAATGAAGAATAGCAAAATACATTTGATTTAATTTAGGCGCGGAAAGTGTGGACGGCTTGGAATAAATTTCTATAGTGCTGCTTTTAGCACAAACATCGCATACGGTGTTCTCTCTGTTTGGACAGGATGTTATGAGCTCCGAAAGCGCTTACATGTCGTCTGTAGCTGTGGCCAGAGCTTCGCGTTGCTCACTCAGTCAGCATGTACGATATCCACCAAACAGAAGTTTGCTGAGCCGCTCATGGGCGTCATTCACATCCACTGTGAACACGGAGGCATCGGAGGCAGCCGAGGAAATCAACGGACACGTCATCGCGTGCGATCAAACATGGCGGTGGGATCCGGTGGGTACCGGATTCCCGTGAAAATGGACTATAGTCTGTTTTCAATCACTATTTCTGACGATAAAACTCATGCCGATCCGGTGGGCCAAGTTGTCTGCTAATTTGGGTCACTGATTATACGCTCGTGTTCATGATCATGTGATGGTCACTGCACCCTCATCTCAGCTTCGTACTCCGACACTCGCCTCTGATTCTCACGTGCTACCTGTGTTCGAGGCAGGTCGCACGCGTCAGAAGATTCCGGCATATCGGCAGCAGAACACCAGGTGGTTGCTGCATCCGTTCACTCAGCGATTGAAAAGCAAGCTTCCCTCGAGCGTCTGCGCAATTATTTTATTACTACATTACAATTCAAGAGGAACATTTAATTTCACCTTCACTTTTCCTGCTTCTACTTTCTGTCCTGTTGATGTGATTGTAACTGTGAAAAAAATGAGCAAAGTCGACTCCAGTTGACATCTATGTAATGCGGAGCAATCTTGTTTTCTTAGGGAATGGTTTTTGTGAATCATAGAACTGTTCTGCAGCGAGCCGTTGAGGATATTGCAACGTGTTGCGAACTGGTGCAGAGTGCAGCGCATGTTCTTCTTTGTTGTTTTCGTGATACCAAGCGACCCAAGTCGGCGCCCAAGATGTTCACTGAAGAGCGACATACATATTCATCCAGTGGCCCATGGCGGTCATACCCAGTGGCCCATGCATGGTAGCACATATACTGAACCTAGTGGAACACACCCACGGGAGAGGCTTACGTACGTTTCCGAACTGCGCCATCTTAGGGATCGGTCCAGGAGAACGGCCAGATGCTTACTACAGAAAAATGCATTGAACGCGTCAAGAATGGTTCCTATTAAAAGAATCGGTCTCCTAGGTCCCCTTTACACATTTCGCTCTTTGTTGTTATTGGGCACGGCGGGCTGTGGCAAATGCTATTCCAGTATACGGGCACTGGGAACAGTTCACGATGAACGCCTCCGCTCCTCGCAGCTGAACGTGACCTCCACGGTAGTGGCTGGCGCTCTCCCAGGGCTGCGGCTCCTGCCACCACGGACCAGAGGCTAGCCGCATTGAAGGCCGCCATCGAGACGGCGCTCGCCTCACCTTTGTCACCTTCCCCAGCCGGCGGCAAGCGGCCCCACGTCTCCGTTCTGAGGGCCGGCGACGCCAATGGACTCAAGATAATTCGCAAAGGTATAATCTGCAGATCAGTGAGTGAGTGAGTGAATGAATGAATGACTCGATTAACGAATGATTCGATCAATTAATCGATGATTGAAGCAATGCTTGATTTCATAAAGCTATGATTGATTTAATGAATCTATCGATGAATCAATCAACGAATGAATAAATCACTATTGTTTTCGTAGTGATAAAGAGGTCGATAAAGGTGGTCGGAAAAAAAGTTGCTCTTTTTGCAGACTGACCAAGCTCCAGCTGCCATTCAGTGATATACTGGGCAAGTGCGCCTCCCGAAATTTATGCGTATCGGAGTACCTGACATAGAACAACTTGCGACAACTCCCTCCGTCCCTGTCCCCCTTCCCTCATTGGAGAAGATCACCTCAATGGAGAAGCACTTGCTTCTCCATTGAGGTGATCTTCTCCAATGAGGTCTTGGATTAAATCCAGGCCGCGGCGGCTGCATTTCGATGGGAGAGGAATGGCGAAACGCTCGTGTACTTATACACTTAGGTGCAGGTTAAAGAATTTCAGGTGGTCAAAATTATTCCCGAGTTCTCCACTGCAATGTGCCCCATTATCATATCGTATTTATCGCACGTAATTCGCCAGAACATTTTTCCTTTAAATCTGCTTATTCTTTAAAAGGATTAATCACGCATTCACCACCACGTGAATGATAGAATATAAATTTCAAAGGATACTCGATCACCGTGAATTGATCTACTGCTGGTCTTCAGTGTCCATTCAACGATACACTGCAACTAGTTCTGCTCAGGGGACGTTCTTGTCACGTGTGCCGTGTTATGTTTCACTCGCCATCACTAGCAGTCGTTTCAGTAGCACCACAGGCTTGAGGACAGGCAATTGTCCATCCTTTGTTTCTATTCTGCGGCGATGCCTACCACCTAGGCTACTGAACAGTGCTTGCGCGCCGGGCCGGATTATGAACACTCTGTCGAAGTGTTAGTACACAGGCGAAACATGTTTAAAAAAATATTTTGTTAAAGGCGAAGCGTTCTTGGCTTACCATCTCATGGTTTCGCCTAAGTTGGTCGGTCGGTCGGTCGGTAGCACCGTGTGTATTCAACATTCTTAAAAAAAAGAAAAATAAGTGCATCCTGTGGCCAGACTCAAAGCTCGGCCCGCCAGCAGCCCGATGCTGTAACCATCAGGCCACAACTCGGCCCGCCAGCAGCCCGATACTGTAACCATCAGGCCACAAACCCTTTTCATATTGTGTTTCTTTCATGGCATTTATTACGAATATAAAAAGCAAATGCGTAAGGTATTTACATAGCTACCAAAAGAGTCATAGCGTCTACAAAGACAAAACAAACACTTCACACTACGATTACTACAGTAAACAGTTATTTAGCAGGGAGGCAAAAGGATACACTTCATCAGCAATAGATACCAGTTTGGTTGGAAGTGTCTTTGATCATAAAAGTCCTTCAGTTGTGAAATCATCTGAATGAAATGTTACTGTGCAGATTCGATTGGCTCTGCATTCTGATCTAACGTACGAGTTTTCCATAAACTGCGCAACGCCATAAGTAGCAGCATCTCAAAAGGCACATCTTCACATTTAGGTAGCATACGATATCGTATCGTATGAGGATTTACATCAAGATCCCTTTTAAAAGTCCCTTGGAGAAGGTCCCAAAAGAAGATGGTGTCCTCGCATTCAATAAATCGGTGTTCTATAGTTTCCCGTACATTACAGAGACGACAGCTAATCGAAGATACAAAAATAACTTTCCTGCCTAAACAGGCTTTAACAGGTAGCGTTGCAGTACGCACTTTGTACAATCATGTTTTGGAATGGGGAGAAATAGGCATTTTACAGACTCGTGAAAGCACCTCATGTACAGGTAAGCAGATTTTCAACTTTCGTTTTATCGATCCATTGGGCCACAAACGCTTCTTTATTTGTATATTACATGGGAGCAGAACTCAGAAAAACAAAACGCTACGGAAATGTAAGGTGAATGATAACACATTTAAAAGTCAGGCGAGCACGCGCAAGCGTCCAACAAAGACACCCAGTCTGGCGGTGTTTCTTGAGCAGCGTACGCACTGCGAATGTAAGCAGAAGATTCCCAAAAGAACGGCCAGGTGCTTCGCGGTGGTTCAGCGTGCCTATCAATTCTACTGCGCCAAAGGCTATGCAACATGAACTTGTCATATAGTGGGTCACAGGGATTCTTAAACGGTAGGAAACGAATTATGTGTGCTGTGACATCTAGATATTATTTAAGTGTTCTTTGTAGAATGTCCGACAAGAACATGGTACGCCTACATTCTACAAAACAGTGAGCAGTAATTTCAGCATGTGAACACAAACGGAACTTTGTCGACCACGGCACGAAACTTCCCCTTTTCTCCAACCAGGTTTTGACACGAAGGGCTCCCGAAAATGAATTGAAGAAAATTGTTTTGATCCCTGGAGGAATGATTATTCGAGGGGTACGTTTATGTACATCTAGGTAATAGCATTCCAAATAAGGCGCACGATAATGGGGAACAGGAAGCAATGTGTCTGAGTGCAGCAGAAATTTTTTTTGCAGGAGGCAGTGAAAGTATATTCCATACTAAAGCGAGCCTTTAGTATGTGAAATCGTTCAACAAGCTCCTTCATGAAGCCACAAAAAGCCTAAAGTTGGTGCATCTCTGACAAGTGACCACACAACTAGTTTTGGAAGGTACTTGATTAATCGAAGTTGTACGATCTACCTTAGAAATGAGCCGGTTACATCACGAGATAAAAATAACCGCCAGACAAGTAGCCTAACAAAAGGATGAATCAGGCCAAGACTCCCATAGCAAGAGGAAGAAAAAATTGCGGCGGTTGAACGCAGGGAAACCAAGTTTCTCGAACGATAGCACGGTTTTTCTTGCTGTGGGAAAGGACACAGACGCTGCTCGGCGCCGTCAGCAACTACCGCATCTACAATTGCACCGCAAGACAACACACAGGCACTGCTCGGCGCGACAGCAGCGGTGAGCGAATTGACCTTCATGCTGCGTCTCGCTTCAACGTGAACAAAGTGCCGAAAATACAGTGCATACCAAACTACCAGCACTCAGCGCGCCCTGTGCACATCGTAGATTGCTTTCAAGATATGGACGCCCACGCGGCGTACGCAGCAGCCGGCGGCAGTAGCAGGCTAAATCCCATTTTGACCTTGGCTGAGCTTGAAGGTCCGATTTACGGAACCAGGCGTTTTCTGCGTTTGTACCTGGAGTATTAAAGTTATCGCTGCAAAAGGTTAACGCGCCGCATGACATCGACACGTGAGCTTCATACATAAGTAGCAAAGACACGATGGAAAGGTTGCAACTTAAGCCGCGAGCAATGTAATACCTGCAGGACATACATAAGTCGAGCTGCCAGAAACAATTGCAAGTTTCAGCTGGGCTAAGTAACTGCCGCCCCTGCCAGTTGTTATAACCTTACGTTGTACTTCTGCAACTTTTGCTGACCAGTGTGGATTACCATTGCGATATTAAGAGAGGGGTATACCTAAGCACTTTCAGTCCTGCCTCCGCCGAATACCTGCGAAGTGAGTTGGCATGGTACGCCATAGGCCAAACCAAAACCCTGAACTCTTCGCAATGTTAACTGCTGCACAGGAAGCTACACTGCTGCGTTGTGGCAAGGGCAGTCTCCTCACTTTCCTTTTCAGCACAAGAGGAGGCTATGTCATCTGCATAGGCAAGTAGACTGATCTAATTGGATGATGATGTGAACCAGTGAAAGGTATGATCCTACAGAAATCGGGCGAAAAGCGGTTCCAAGTACAAAGCGAGTAATAGAGGGGACAAGGGACATCCTTGCCTTACCGACGCCCTGAAGTAAATAGATTCGGATAGACAACCATCAACTAGTAGCCTTGTGGTGTGATTAGCATAACATATCGTGACACCTCTAAAAATACGAGACCCAGTCTCTATGTGCTCTAACACACGAAACAAGAAGTAGTAATTAAATTTATCGTATCCTTTTGCCAAATCAACCAGAACTATTGCAACCTGACCTACACTTTCTGCTGCACACTCTAGCATAGACCGGGTAACGTGGATATTGGTCTGGATCAATCTTCCTCTAATGCCACATGTTCGATGTTCTGTCATCACTGATCCAACTGCATTTTGAAGGCGACTAGCTTATATCTTCGCAAATATTTTATTATCCACGTTGCAATGTGATATGGGGTGATATCCCTCAACTTCCTGCAATTTAGTTGCATCACTACTTTTTGAAATAAGTGCTGTGGGCTCTTGATAGAGCGTGGCGGGTAGGTATTCAATCCGGTAAGCTCCTTCGTACACGTTAAGCAAGAAGGGAACTAATATAGAGCAACAGCAGTGATAAAATTCCTCACTCAAGCCAGGAGTTTTGCCTTTAGCTAGCGAAGCAATGGTTGCTTCAACTTCTGTGATGCATATGTCTCTGCCAACATCACCACATCCTTCTTGACTGACCTGTGGCAGCAACGAAATAATTTTTCCGTTACAGCTTCACTATTAATAACTTTATGACACTGAAAAATATTTTCATAATGATCCGTGAAAGCTTTCGCTATTCTAGCCTGCTCATTAGCAATCGTTCCGACATACTCTATCTCGGAGACTTGCTTCGACAGAGCATGCCGACGCTAATCACGAAGCGAACGACTACAGAGCTCTTGCTTCAAATACCGACAAGTAGGCGCTCGGACTAGTGCACCTCTGTATCTCTCAGTGTCCATTGTTCGCATTTGTTCCTTAATGTTTTAAATGCCTTTAATGTACTTGCCAGGATGCAGTCATTCAAGTTCGTGTAGCTGGTCTAGCAACTTGCGCAACTCTTTGTTTTCCCTTTTTTTTCAAAAGACAATATGGAAGCTTCTTCAATGGCTATCATTCTAACTTCTTGCTTGAATATCTGCCACTGCGCAAAGAGAGATAAAGAACGGTGACTTGATGCTTCCATAAAAACTTCGGCACATGTGAAAGTAACATGTTATTAATTTTCCATAAATCCCAGCTCATCCGCGAACGTTGAAATTCCTGGTTGCCAAAACAAACCAGTAACAAACAATTATCACCGAAGAACACATGGTGCACATTGTAGCCGTATAGTCTAGGCAGAATAGGTAATGGTACATAAATCCGTTAGAGTCTTGCATGAGATGTACCTTGAAGTGTGTGTAGCGAAATGGGACTTTTCCGTGTTCCCGTACATCAACAAGTTCACCGTCACATGTCATGGCATTCAGAACGTCAACATTAGTATCATGGCGTTGCCTTGTAGGCGACCGATCCTGTGCAGCCAGAATTAAGTTCACCTGAGACAACCAATGCACGATCAGTGTGTAAGTGCTGCGCCAAAAACACTTCTTTTATTGCATGGAAATATGAGTAATGCCACGCGAACATTATTTACATTACATTTAGACACACCGATGAAAAACAAAGGCACACAGCCACACACCCCAATGAATGTTCAAAAATCGGGCAAACAATGACAAGCGCCCAGATGTAAAATCCACGCGGGGACGGGAGCAAAGGTTCCAGCCACACTACGCATTTGAGCAGCCACTTCTCGAAAGACAGCTATTTGTTGCATCATGTGTAACACTATACGGGGAAAACATGCAAGTACTAGCCAGCGCATTACATATTGATGGTCTGAAAAGGCCCGATAAATGACGATGTGCGTATCATACACCTCAGAAAAGAAACAAGATGGTTTTGCACCTAAAAGAGTGGCAACGACAAAGAACTTATCAAGACGTGGTACCAGCCTAATTGAAACTATGAAGTATGTCCTTCAAGTGACCGATCATTTGAGCATAGTGAAATTTTGACGAAACAATGGGCTCAGCATTGCGTTCCAACGTGCGTGTCCCCCAGAAGCTACGCAGTCCAATTAGGAAAAAAAAAACATTCCAGACGGCACGTCGTCTTCGCGGGTTACGATCAAGTAATGGATGGTGTGCTGATTCAAAAATACAGTCCGTCTTAAGAGTCCGTTGACGTACATTCGAAAACAACATTGCAGCTTTACAACTCATGAAGCAATGCTCTAAAGCTTCAGTTACATCCCAAAGCCGGCAATTCACAGGAGATGCAAAAAATACATTTTTTTTATGCAGCTAAGTTTTCACAGCTAGCGTTTCCCGTTTGCGGAAGTACTTCTGCCATGGCAACTACCTGTTTCAGATGGTCGACACGTGTTGACTATGATGGCCCATACTTACGACGGGGGATCGGTCATGAAGTGCGTCCGCATATTTATAATACTAGTGGTCATTTCCTTACAATGGCACATACACAACTTATACAGCTGGTATCACGGCGTTGCCTTGCAGGCAACTAATGCTATGCACTACACATACAATTAAGGCCACCTATTGGCCAAGAAGCGAGTGGTACATATCCTACCATCGCCTACTATTTCCTTGAGCTGATGCAAGCCCATGCAATATTTGTCGCAGTGCATAGCACGGGCGTGCAAATGCGCATGCGCGCGACAGTTTCCTTTGCGCCAAAGACGCAGTAACGAAAGGAGTAGCGTGCAGCTTAAGCAACCAAAACTGTCGGTTTTCGCACAGAACCGGGAATGTCGAGCGTCCATATTCCTCCATTAATACAACGTTTCACCGCTTGGTGACGGTGTGACGTTGATGGTTAAAAATGATGGTCTCTTGATGGTTAAAAAGACGTCGAGAAAGGTTGTTGCCCATGGTGTAGTATTCCAATGAAATAAATTGCTTTTATGCATACGAATTTATTACAGTATCATCCTATTACACCGACACCTTTCTCGGGTCCCTTGTCAATGCTGCGCAGGGGGAAGTTTATTGTTGAATGCACTGATACACAGTCAATCCACTGTACACAGATTTGAACAGATTAATTCTCCGAATAGTTTTTTTACCAAACAGCTTTCTTGCAACACAATCATAGAGAAATCTCTATGACACAATGCTGTGCGCACTACAGCCCACAAAACCTCCGCGATAACCATGGTGTACCACAAAGGTGTATTAACTTTCTTTGCTGTAGTGGTCGCGGCTGCACTACAGGTCATGTACTCATGAAATGAATTTCGTCCAGAGCGTGTACCTTTTAGCCGGGTAGTTTGGTACTTACCGACATGACGCGTGATATTTTAATATGCTACAAAAGTTACATTTTGCAGAAAATGAAAAAGGGCACATTTAGCAGTTTCTTTATTTGTGCTTAGTTTTAAAGCGAAAGCTTTACTGGCCGCGAACTTGCGATTTCGCCGTGGCCGTGCTCTGAGGAGGCACATGACGTCACACCGCGTTCCTCGTCCCACGCGTTCCTCATCGTTGCATTCGCCTCCGCTCGCTTCGCCAGCTGCGTCGCATGCCTGATAACATGTCGGAGGATTGAAAAGGAGAGCTCGTGTGCGCCGCAACCACAGTTGAGGCGGCAGTATGGACGGCGACAATACTGATAAGCAGGAGGAGGCCTGCAATCGACACCGGAACGAGATGAAGAGGAAACGAATCGCCCAGGAAACAGACGAACAGCGTGCCGAACGACTGGCTAAACGCCGCAACATAGCTAGACAACCAGACTAACCTGGACTTGCAATCAAGATTAACCAAGGCTAACCATGCTATGCCTTAGCTTTCGCTACGTATATCCTGGCATAGCCGAGCTAAGCCACTACGAATTTTCTTGTAGGACCCCGCGGGGGTGTCTGCGTCAGCAAGCGTTTGGTACGTTGCGACACCACAGACACCCGACACCACGACACCCATCGCCTCCACCAGTTTGTCGCGAGAGGAAAAGGCAAGCAGTCAGTTCTAAGCAAACGGCCGTTTACGGTTCGTTTCTGCAGCAGCAGCTGATGATGATGATGATGATGATGATGATGATGATGGTGATGATGATGATGATGGCCTCATATCATGGCTCGTACCCACACTGGTGGATTGGCCAAGAATTGCGTGCTGTAGCGATCACATATTCTTTTGTAGTGTTACTTATTCCACGAATTTTTTTTTTCTGCAGCAGCTACCACGCACACTCCTTCCTCCTCGGCTTTTAGCGTAACTAGCGCGTGCCAATACTTATGGACAGTGCTTTCCCTAAACTCCCTGATCGCCAGCTGAAACAAGGGCGCACTGAAGATGTCTTCCACATTTTCGGACGCCAAACCCAGAATTTTCCTAGATTCCACATCATTCACTCGGAAAAACCAGACAAACCAGTGCGAAGAATTTCACCTTTCCTTGTGTGGAAGTCTCTGACTGAATTTTTTGTTCCAGGTTATAAGGCGTCGAGGATGGCTCCGCGATCAGAAGCATGAAAAACTACCCGAACTAGTGTCAGTTGGGCACGCCCAAGTAATAAAGTCCCTCAATAATTTTAAAGTACCGAAAAGCTTTGATCCAGCCGACGAAGCCAGCGATAGGCTGATCGGTGACATGTGACCTTGCTCCGCCCCTTTGCCGTCATGAAAGTTCCCGCGCGCCGGGCGAAGTGCGCGCGTTTCGCCTGTTGTGCTATGCACATTGCTGCGATAATTTCGTTCCGGGAGGACCGAAACGCCTGTTGCTGTGCGGTTGGGTGCCGAAACCGGACGAAGGATGGCAAGAAGTTATTTTGCATCCCACGCGGCAACCAGAACCTAACCAGAAGAAAAGTATGGTTGCACAGAATTGGACGGACACACATTGAACCGTCGGTAACTGCACGACTATGCGAGGAAAGTAACGTAGAGCGATACGAAGGTGCCAGAGAAAGTATACACGTGTGTGTACAGAGCTGCGATAGTATTTCATTCGCGCGCATGAATGTTGACGGCCGAAGTTTGTGGAGATTATTGATTTTAGCGCATTATAAGCCCGTTGATTTAGCAAGTGCAGTATGACCTAGCATGCAAGGAGTGGGGCAGAAGCGCATTAACTCGCTGACAAATATCCGCATTGCATTACGTGCGATAATAATGAACAAATTTCAGCAGCGAATTCTACACTTTCTTGTGCTTGTGCGCGCTTTGTTAACTGTGCTTTACAATATGTCCAAAAAGTCATTTCCAACTGTCATTTCCAACTCTCATTACGTCCAAACAGTCATTTCCAATATCTTAATCGTATTTTGTGCATAGCATATGTGAATATATATATTCCTAAGTGCCTGCATTACCCTGATTTTAAAAAGAAATACTGCATAGCCACTGCTACTGGCCATCAAATAATATAGTATAATACAATATATCAAAGTATAACACTCGAAGATGTTTCAGTAATCGGCGATGCCATTTCACTGATGAAAAACACACAACTGCAAATTAACATAAGAAAAACGCTAGAACCGATACGCGGATTGCCAGCAAAACACAGTGCAGTAATAGCTAGGCCAATCCGCGTGCGTTTCGTATAAGGGCCCTCTAATTCTTACGGGGCTTTAGCGGTGCACGGAGGCGAAAAGGCATAAACACAACAATGTGCGTCATGATTCAAGTTTACATGCCGACGTCGCACGGTTGACGAGAACAGTCAACCGCATTCACACACACGCACACACTACGTTCGATGTTGGTGTGCCGCGAGATTAGATCACCCTGGCAGCCCGAACACGATCGAGGAGACTCGCTGACACGATCCATACCGCCGCTTCAGAATGTCACGACAGTTGCACTGGCTCGTAGCACTGAACCGGTCCACACACAGCGAGCCGGCGGTGACGCCATCCGCCCCCTTGGCGGCTTCAGCTAACGCTGCTCCGCCGTCCCAGAACAAAGGAACATCGACTGCTGGGTTGGTGGCTTCCAGGGTCTCGTCTCCTGAGGGGATGCCTTCAAGGAGTACAAACCGCTCCATTGAGCGGGTATCCAACGCCCCAGAAAAGACGAAGGGCAGATCTTTCTGCTAGATGGCGCCACCAACACCTAAGGCTCGGGAGGAAACTCTCGACTACTCTAAAAATAGAGACACCTCGCATTACAAGGGCGGCAAAGGGTCCTGTAAGCTAACTTTTCTTTTGCCAGACACAGAGCACCAGCGTCTTTCTCATGATGGATACTCAAAAAAGATTGCAATGTAACGTGGGAGCACTTCTCCACAATCTGAACGATGCTAAAAAATTCATCGGCAAAATCAGTCCGAAGGTGCTGTGTGTCCAAGAAACATACCTAAAATTACCACAGACCGACTTTCTAAGGCAATATGCCACTTCCCGCAAAGACCGCGACGACGCTCTCGCCTATTCGGGGGATGTAGCCGAAATAGTCGATAAGGGTGTTGCACGTCAGCGAATAAACCTCCGAACTTCCCTCGAGGCAGTTGCAGTCCGAGCAGTGTTTGTTTGATAAGCTAGTCATGATTAGTCCCATTCACATCCCCCCCCCCCCCCCCCTTGGTATCAGCTTTCCAGAACACAGTTTCAGAGCTACATTGATGAACTTCCTCCGCCATACATAGTCGTTGGTGATCTAAACACTCATAGCCCTGTATGGGACGACACTTGTTGCGATACTCGAGGGCGCTTGATAGAAAGTTTTCTGTTTTCTTCAGGTGTGTGTTTAATGAAGAATAAAGAATCAAGCGTCACAGCGTACTACAGCGTACACATAACACATAGTCGTCCATAGACTTAAGCGTCGATTGTCGAGGCCATTAACCCCGTACTTGGAGTGGTCCTTTCTCAAAAACTCCTTGGGGAGTGACCACTCCTCAATTATGCTAAACTCAACGAAACCAGAAGGATGCTCGCCACATTTCCCTCGATGGAACGTGGACTCGGCAAACTGGGAACTGCTCCGAGAGCTGACGCATTTAGGCCGAGATGACATTGTTGCTTTTAGTGTGCCCCGTTATCCAACGCCTTCCTGGAGCCCTGTAAAGGGTTCATAAATAAAATATAATGTAATCAATAAATGCGGATAACATTCTTGCAGCCAACTTTACATTAAAACAAGAGATACATTCGACAGTCTAGCGTGACTCCTAAATGGAGCACGCAAGACGAAGCATACAGCACACCAGCACGCAGCACAGAGCACACTGCTCACGAGCACGAGCACACTCTAGCAGCCGACAAACTGCTGCTTAAAAAGCCTCTGCCCTCCCTAGATCCCTAGGGGAGGGTAAACTGCTGTCCAACCTTCTTCCAATCGGACCGTCCACCGTCGTTGGGGTGTAGTCAACCCGCCTTTGAGGGAAAAGGCTCACACGCACACATACACACTTTGGATTCCCAGAACACGATTTGAGCGGATCCTCGTAGCCAGGCGGCCACGCTTGACCCCAGCCGGCGCCTCTTAATTCCAGAGCTGACTTTCTCTGGTAGTCGCCACGAGCGTCAGCAGACTGACGAATCCTGGGGCCCGAAAAAAAAAAACGTTACTCCTAAAGAGACAGGTCTTCAACGTTAAAACAAGAGACGTTCGAGGCATCCTCGCCCTCAATCTCACGAAAGCATTCGACACCGTCTCGCACCGCTTCATATTAGAGTCTGTGGCAGGCCTCGGCCTCGGCTAGAGATTTCAGGAGTACGTGCGCTCCTTCCTAAAAGACAGAGGAGCCCGACTGCGAGCCTCACAACTTAAGTCGGACTGCTACACGCTGGGCTCCGTCGGAACACCGGAAGGCTCAGTCATCTCTCCATTACTATTTAACATAGTGATGAAGGGACTCGCAGACAAACTACGAGACATCCCGAATGTAAACTGTGCTCTATATGCAGATGACATCACCATCTGGAGCCCGGGAGGCTCCCTGGCAGACATGTAGCAGGCATTACAGTCTGCCCTAGATGCCACGGAGGAGTACCTACTAGACACAGGAATGAAACTATCCTCCAAAAAATCGGAACTCGTAAGTCGAACTCGAATCGAACTTCGTAAGTCTTGCCAAGGAGTCCGCTACCTAACTCCTCTAGACGAACTTCCGATCGCACTACACACAAGAGACGGACAACAGATTCCGCGAGTCAACCACATACGCATTCTTGGGCTCCTAATCGAAGCCACCGGATGCCACGGACACACGATCAAACACTTAACCGCCAAAACCGAAAACATGATCAGACTCATCCAGAGAGTCTCAGGGCGCAGGAAGAGTCTCTGCGAAGATAACCTTCTGCGCTTATACCACGCGTTCCTGATGAGCCACATTAATTACGTCGCCTCTGCCCACAATTGGACGAAAATAGAAAAGACGAAACTAAACACACTCATGCGCAAGAGCATCAAACAGGTCTTGGGCATTCCGGAAAGAGCAAGTACAGCAAAGGTTGATCAGCTAGGATTGCACAACAACATCGACGAAGTGATCGAGGCTCAGACTATGGCGCAAATACTCCGCCTATCCTTGTCCAAAGCCAGTCGACTAATTCTAAGCGAAGCTAATGTCTCCCCATCTCCCTATCTCGAGCACGCTGTTACCCTACTGAGTGAAATTAGAGACAACTACAGAGTCTCACCGTTTCTCAGAAACGTCCACCCACTATACAACGTGGGTAGGCGCCGGGCCCGCGCCCGCGCGATTCTAGACCGCACTGACGCGGATCGCGAAGCCACCGCATTTGTGGACGCGGCCCAGTACGGCAATACATCAACTTTCGCGATAGCAGTTGTGGACGGCAACGGAACGTTACGATCATCCGCATCGGTTAAATCGACCACCAGCGCTAAAGCAGAACGATAGCCGTAGCCATCGCCATGGCAGACCCCACATTTACCCATGTCCTCACGGATTCGCTTGCTGCAATTCGGGCTTACGAAAGCGGCAACGTGTCGAAAGAGGTAGCGCATATACTACTAGCGAGCTCAAAAGAGTGCAAACGATGCCTCTCCTGGTTCCCCGCTCACATGGGGAAAGACATTCACCCGCAAAAACCCAACCTCAATGAAACGGCCCATGACCGTGCGCGAGAACTTGCCCGCCGCGACGGTCCCACGGCCTACGAGGGGCTGGACATTCAGTTTAATGATCCGTTACTCACTTACCGAGAAATCAACTCACACTATCGAAAAGGCAGAATGAAATACCCGCTCCCGCACGCCAAACTCGAACGCGCGCAGGCGGCCGCGTTTCGAATGCTGCAAACGGACTCGTATCCGTCACGAGGCCTACTAAGCCACTACAACTCAGAAATCCCGGCAAATTGCCCAGATTGCCCAGAACTCTATTGCTCACTTTCGCACATGCTTTGGCAATGTACCGCGTTACCAGAGGGCCCTCTTTCCAGTGAGCCCAAATGGGAAGAAGCCCTCAAAAGCTCGGACCTCAAACTCCAACTCAAGGCCGTCCAGAGGGCCCAAGAACTGGCGGAGCGTAACCACGTTCCCGTCTCGACTTGGGCGTCGCCTACGGTTTCGGCCCAAGGAGCTCCCCGCGTGCGATCTCCAACGGCTTAAACCTCCTCAGGGCCTCAATAAAGTTCTTGACTGACTGACCGCAAAGCACCCTTTTGTTAGAGTAGCTCTTCTTGCTACAAAGAGACCATGAAGGCCACGGCACATCAACCAACAATACACGGTCCGCCAAACGTGGACAGCCCTGCTGCCGTCGCCGACTCTCCGAAGAAGGCGCATGGTGGATTAACGTTGCCGTAGTCTCCAGTTCTCCGAAGGAAGTTCATGGTCGGTTAACGCTGTCGTCTTCGCCGGTTCTCTGAAGGGCGCCACCACCACGGGTCGATCGAAGCACCTGCAGCGGGCTGAGATAGATTTGCAGAGCAGTACCAACGCAGGCCGATCGTAACAACACACACACACATTCACTCACTCACTCACACGCACACACACACACACACACACACACACACACACACACACACACACACACACACACACACACACACACACACACACACACACACACACACACACACACACACACACACACACACACACACACGCACACACACACGCACGCACGCACGCACGCACGCACACACACACACACGCACGCACGCACGCACGCACACACACACACACACACACACACACACACACACACACACACACGCACGCACGCACGCACACACACACACACGTTTCCAGAAGAAACTAGTGGTGGCAGACGAGGTTCACTAGACTACAAGTAACAATGAGATTAAGAGCCAATAAGAACGCCTAATAACGCCGACGCGCATGCGCACAGCAGCCAGTGGTGGTGGTCCAAGGCGGAGCTGCCGTGGCGCGAGCGAGGCGTACTCCGACTGTGGCGCTGACTGCGAGCTCGTGTGCGGACGACCCATGCCCGAGGGCGGCTGCAGCGGACACTGCAAGCCAGGCTGCATCTGCAGGCACGGATACATCAGGTGAGTTTGGTAACGTCGAAGGTTGAGCTGATGGGTTCTGCATGACGCAAGGTTAACAAAACAACAGTGTGGGAAATGGAAATGGTATGGCGTATAAGCAGTGTTGGTTTGCTGCTCTGATTTTCACAGAAGACACCAAGCGATAAAGAACGGGAACACAGAGCTGTTTGACTCTGAATTGTTTATTATTCTCATGTGCATGTCAAATATGTAAGGCATAATAAGGTGAAATGGAAAAAAAAGGAATGCGTTCTCCAAGGAGGGCAGCATCTTTGGAACATAAACATTCAGTGATCGGTGTTACTGTATGAGCACACCTTTCTGTGGCACCGGGAGAAGCGGCTTGAAAAGTTTTCCATGGTCACTCTAAATAATTGTGCCCTACCTAGTAATACAAAGAGCACGGATATTTATTTTGATTTACTATGTGACATTCGTCAAGTCCCTGGTCACAAGTGTGTGATACTCATAACCGTATTTCCAGGCGCGTTATATAAGAATTTTGGAATGCTACAGGACATCTAGCAAAGTCATGGGTTATTCATGCCATCTATGATACTACGATTAAACGTGGCCGCGTGGCATATACAGGGCGTCCCACATAACTTAAGCCAAGAATTTAAAAATGAAAGGCGCGTCGGAAGCAAATTGAACCGAACGATACTATTCGCAATAGCCTATAGTAACTCATACAATCTATTCTTTTTGTTTTCCCCATAACTCATTAATTAATTGACTTTAATTACGCAACTGTTTCATTATTGGCTGAGCACCCCAAGTATGATACGCAGATTTGTAGAGCCCCTTCTGAAACCACCGATCGAGTTGCTTCCTTTACGATACGTCTAACGTAGTCCATTTTTCCTGGTTGCAAAGAAAGCCCGTGAAATATAATAAAGCCACGTGACGGAGCGCTTGAGCAGTGGTATCGTGCTGCTCTCAAGCGTGCGTTTGGTGAGCAAGGTCGGCTCCCGTCCGATGACGGCGAAAATGCATGCTGCTGGCCGAGTGCTGTCGATGAGATAAAGAACGTCCTGCCGCTTCCTAGTCGCCAGTCACGATGCAGCCGACCTTGTTCCCTGAACGCACGCTTGAGAGCCGCACAACACCACGGCGCAGACGCTCCATCACGTAGCTTTTTTCCTATTTCGCGGGCTTTCTTTGCAACTAGGAAAAAAAGGACTACGTGAGACGTATCGTAAAGAAAACAACTTGATCGGTGGTTTGTGAAGGTGCTCTACAAATCTGTGTATCATACTTGCGGTCCTCAGTGAATAATTAAGAAGTTTGGTAATTAAACTTAATTAATTAGCGAGTTATGGGGTAAACAAATATATTGTATGAGTTACTGTAGGCTATTGCGAATAGTATGCGTTAGGTTCAATTCGCTTACGACGCGCCTTTCCTTTTTGAATTCTTGGCTCAAGTTATGAGGGACACCCTGTAGAAAACAACATGCACACATTTCTCCACCTGCCACATCTCCAAACCGAGATAGTTGTGACACACCCGAAAGAGCTCAGCATGTCCTTTGTGTTCTTCCTCCCAACAAGCGGGCGGACGTGGGATGTTTGGCGTCTATTTGTGCAAGATTGGAAATGGGCCACTGACTGAAGGCGTCTTACTGGAACCTTGGCCGTACTATAAATTTAGGTGGTTCGTGGTTTCAAAGAAGAGCGCAAGGAACGCATTGACTCCGCGCGGTGGTTTAGCGGCTGCTGTGTTGCCGCTGAGCTCAAGGTGGCGGGCTTGATTGTTGGGCACGGCGACCACATTTGGCCGGGGCAGGATGCGAACGCGTTCGTGTTCCAACCTCTGGGTACATGTTGAAAGGCCCCTCACCAGGCCCCATGGCCAATATACTATATTGTCACGTGGTGGTGACGTTGAATAACACAGTAGCAATACTGTGAATGACAAAACTAACTTTTATTGGGCGAACCTGTGCCCACAAAACAGGCTACACTTATAGCACAACGATAGCGGCAAACACGCTCGGCGATCGTCGAAAATCTGATCAGCGGGTCAAGTGCGTCGGCTTTTATACAGCAGTCATCGAATGTTCCAGACTAATCGTTGGGACCCGCATGCCTTCCACAAAGTTCTACAGCATTCGAGTCACGCGATGAAATCAGATAACACAAGGTTCGGCGACAACAGACAGCGGATAGAAGCATCGATAACTTTCTAGAAACTTCGGATAGATGCAGGCGCTTCCCGCGCTGTGCGATAACATTTGTTAGGCGGTGAAACGTGTCGCTCGATAAATACAAACAAGTACACGTGTCAATACCCCCCTCTTAAACAGCATCGACCCGATGCTGCAAACAAACGAAAATAATAAATGAAAAGCACTCCTAGCAACAAAATAAGGAAGTTCGTCAACGTCCGTAAAAGGGTTTAAGACGCACCACGTGGACCACTTCAGATCGTGCGCGGCGTCGCTGTGAATGCGAAATGCCGTCGGGCACGACCTCATAGTCCAGTGCGCCAATAAGTCGGATGACCTTGTAGGGTCCGAAATATCGTCGCAGTAGTTTTTCACTGAGTCCTCGTCGGCGTATCGGGGTCCACACCCAAACACGGTCGCCGGGCTGGTACTCGACGAAGCGTCGTCGGAGGTTGTAGTGTCGGCTGTCGGCATTCTGCTGGTTCTTGATCCGCAGGCGGGCGAGCTGTCGGGATTCTTCGGCGCGCTGGAGGTAGGTAGCGACGTCAAGGTTCTCCTCGTCAGTGACGTGCGGCAGCATGGCGTCGAGCGTCGTCGTCGGTTTCCTGCCGTAGACCAGCTTGAACGGCGTGATTTGTGTTGTTTCTTGCACCGCCGTGTTGTAAGCGAATGTTACGTACGGCAGGACGGCATCCCAGGTCTTGTGTTCGACGTCGACGTATATTGCTAGCATGTCGGCGAGGGTCTTATTCAGCCGCTCCGTAAGACCATTCGTCTGCGAGTGGTAGGCCGTTGTCCTCCTGTGCCTTGTCTGACTGTATTTCAGAATGGCTTGGGTGAGCTCCGCTGTAAAGCCCGTTCCTCTGTCGGTGATGAGGACTTCTGGGGCGCCATGTCGCAGCAGGATGTTTTCGACAAAGAATTTCGCTACTTCGGCTGCGCTACCTTTCGGCAGTGCTTTTGTTTCAGCGAAGCGGGTGAGGTAGTCCGTCGCCACGACGATCCACTTATTTCAGGTTATTGACGTCGGAAAGGGTCCCAGCAAGTCCATCCCGATCTGCTGAAATGGTCGGCAAGGAGGCTCGATTGGCTGTAGTAATCCGGCTGGCCTTGTCGGCGGTGCCTTGCGTCGCTGACAGTCTCGGCATGTTCTGACATAACGGGCGACGTCGGCGGTCAGGCACGGCCAATAATACTTTTCTTGTATCCTCGATAGTGTCCGGGAAAATCCGAGGTGTCCAGCGGTCGGATCGTCATGTAGGGCATGCAATACTTCTGGACGAAGTCCTGACGGGACAACAAGAAGGTAATTGGCGCGGACTGTTGAGAAGTTCTTCTTCACGAGTAGATTGTTTTGCGAGAGGTACTGGGATCGATACCCAGCACCTCCACCAGATGTCACGTGGTGGTGACGTTGAATAACACAGTAGCAATACTGTGAACGACAAAACTAACTTTTATTGGGCGAACCTGTGCCCACAAAACAGGCTACACTTATAGCACAACGATAGCGGCGAACACGCTCGGCGATCGTCGAAAATCTGATCAGCGGGTCAAGTGCGTCGGCTTTTATACAGCAGTCATCGAATGTTCCAGACTAATCGTTGGGACCCGCATGCCTTCCACAAAGTTCTACAACATTCGAGTCACGCGATGAAATCAGATAACACAAGGTTCGGCGACAACAGACAGCGGATAGAAGCATCGATAACTTTCCAGAAACTTCGGATAGATGCAGGCGCTTCCTGCGCTGTGCGATAACATTTGTTAGGCGGTGAAACGTGTCGCGCGATAAATACAAACAAGTACACGTGTCAATATAATGAAAGTTGTAATGTGTATTTTCGCTTTGCGAAAATAAATTTTCAAACTGATTCCTTACAAGAAGATATAGAATAATTCAAATATGGTGTTGCCATGATACCAGGAGGCGAGCATCGCCGCTAACAGGTGCCCAACAGAAACTCTTTCTTTGCTTCGACTAGCGTCCGAAAGCGGCCTTCCTTCCCTGCCATCTCCTATACCGAAACCGAAGGATGCGTCACAGTTCGCGTGATGACTCCTACCTCCTTTTTTAAAGACAACGTATTCTTGGCTGACTTCCCACTGGTTTGGCATATATAGGATCCCGGTATCTTGTAACCACTGCCAAAAAAGAAAACGGCCTTTTCACTTCGCTAAAGCGTTGAAGGGAGTCGTAAACAGTATCACAACATAGGTATAAACGAGACAAGAAGCGATAATTAGTGGCAGAATAGGAAAATGAACGGTACGGGCGCAATTAGTGCAAACGTGGTAAAAAATTAACCACATTGGCCTGTTTCCCTGTAAAGGGTGCACCGCCGTAGATATAGACTTGTTGAGGGAAAGCCATCGTACGGTATGCTTTTAAGAAATGTAGTGAGCTCGCTTGGACTAAGCAGGGTTCGCGCGAAGCATTGGTGTCTGGAAGGTGGTTTCGCTAGTGCGCACAAAATTAGTCGCGGAAAAGTCAAAATTAATGTTGCGGACGTAGTTTGAACCAATATAGTCGAAAAGTGTCACTTAGCACCATAGCTTGCAGTATCTTGGGGATTGGTCCACCTGGCCTGTCATTCAAAAAGAGAAAAACAAAAAAGGGGGTCAAGCCAAATGTCGACCACACAGAAGGTAAATTCGACGTAACTGCGCTTGAAATACGATACGAATAGGATACGAAATGAGTGAATAATGAACACGAAAAAGAGCCAGAAAGAAACAGAATACATAGGTATAGTCAGCATTTATTCGTAGAATCATTTGAATCATTATGTACTTCACCTTTGGCTTCATAAGCGTCGACAGTTGGTTGAGCCTTTAATTTTCTTCTTCTCTTCCTTCTTTGCTGTGCGGCGCACTTACATTGGCCGCATTGCACGTTCCGCATTGGATGATTTACCAGAGTCAAGTGCCCTATTTGGTGACGTTGCAGGCAGTGCGTCTTGCGTAGAGGCATTTGTGCGTGCGACCTTGACTCTGGCTGTTAGCGGGGCTCCCTCGAGAGAAAGGGCGCACTGGTTTTTGTTTGAACTTGCACTTGTTCTCGCGCCGTTACTTGCTCTGATATTCTGCAGACAGGATCGTCAGCGCGTGATCTACGCGCCGCGTTTGACTGTTTACAATGTATAAACCTGGTGAGGGGCTGGAACGCCAGGTGGCCGAAATTAATACGGACGCATCCACTGCGGCATCCCCTAAAGTGGTATTCACTCGAGGGAGAGAGGTGCACAACGTTACCGTTACATCACTCTTTCGTCAAGCGGCTCGGGTCCTTCGGAGCCCCCTCCCTCCCCCCCTGCGAGGGGCTTTGAGGGGGAGTGATTGCCTTTGTATCTGCCATACATACCATGATCATATATTTTCTTGCCGTTATTTTCCCGCCCTCGCCCTCCTAGGGCCTTTCTCTCCCCGTTCCCCGACCCCATGCAGAGCAGCATACGCCGGTAGAATTGTCTGCATTTCATTGAAGAGCTTTCTCTCTCTTATACTTGCACTAGCGCTGGATAACAACTTGTCTCTGTCGCAGAGATGCTGTGAATTGCAAAGTAACTCCTTGGAGATGGACTTCAGTATGCACGAATCCGCAAAGAATAGCCTAATTTTGAAAGTAAGCAATCCATTTATCTAGCGGATCTACCGTAGGAAGGCCGACGCCTAATGACACCGGACCCATAAGGACGCGAACGTTTTCAACTGGCACACAAGGCCTCTGAGCGCGTTCACTGCCACATAGAAAGCGACCACTCTCCATCGTCTTCCACACCCGGCCATGATCAATAGCTCAGCCGAAAGCCATTGTCAAGGATCATGTGTTTGAATTTTGTGATTCCAATTTTTGCGAGAATTATTACTAAGCCATAAAAATTGCAATGGTAGCACTGTGGGCAGCGACAATACTGCTAAGCAGAATATGCACAGCGGTACATAAGTCAGCGGGAATTCTTCTTGGAGTGTGGAGATTATGGTAAGTTACTTTGCAGTAGTAGGAACGGGAGTTCGGCGGGAATTGAATTCTGTTAGTAGAGGTTAAACAGCGACACATGCGAGCAGCACAGCGCACGTCATTTTAAATCGAACAACTTTATTTGGCTCCTACAGCCGTTCTTGTGGTTGGTCGGTGGTAGGCAGGTCGATGGTCAGTGGTCAGATTCGGTAAGAAAATGTTCGTTCGTTCATTCTTTGTCGCCCACTCTATCTTGCTCGCTCGCTCATTCATTCGTTCGTTCACTCGTTCGTTAATTCGGTCTTGGGTTAGTTCTGGACTCCTTAGTTCGTTCATTTGTTCGTTCTGGCTGTTGGCTTACATTGACAACCACAGTCGATGGCTTCTTTGAATTTTTTATGTGGTACGCTCTCTGTCGCGCTGTTCTTTAATTATCTTGATAATTTAGTACGTTGTTTTTCAAAAGTCACCTTTCCTATTTAATTGTTTATTTTGCCTTTTCTTTCATCTTCTGGTATGAATGTTGTTCGGAGCAGCCCCAATCATATTGGTGGCATAATGATGATTACGGTGGGGCTACTTTTTTTGGCGCCTTCAGTGTTAAAAAAAAAGTACGCTGCACCACTGCTTTCCAAGTGCTCGAGGAACGCCGTCCGAAATTGACAGGATTATGGGACATTGCAGTTGGCGAACTCTTGCAACTTATTAAACAGTGTGTGCTCTCTCGCGCTGGTGTTGGTATCGGCGGAATATAGGATCACGCTCGCGAGAACTTCGGTTTCATTTAAAGTGCTCGTGTTCGAAAAACCGGAAAGCACCTTCCACTTTGTTGTAGCGCAGGCCCTACACAGGCACGGAAGGACACAACACACAGCGCTAGCTAGCACGTTTCATTATCGACGAGTACAGATTAGATGATGACCTACCAAGAAGCACATAAGCTACCCTCGTGGAAAAGACCATACTCTGCAGCAGTTGACCGGTGAAAATGCCTAGTACCGTCTTTAATTGCGACTCAAATTAAAGACGGTCATCATGATGATGATGATGACCGTCTTTAATTTGAGTCGCGGTCGCTCCAACCCCATTGACGCGCAATTACGCGTCGCTGATATCAGCGCTGGTCTCTTGCCAGCTTCCTGGTCCGCGCGATGTATGGCGCGTCCACTTGAGACGGCAGTATATTATGGTTGACTTGCGCTACCCACAGCCAATTATACTTTTCCGGCCACTAAGTTTGTTGCGCATTCGTACGGGAAATTGAAGGAAAGTTGCTCGAGGGTATGTTATGCCTCGGTGCGGTGGACGCATCACCATACGAAGACCATGCAAACGTGATGTCATCCTTATTGGCAGTCGGCTCTTTCCTTCACGCGTTGGGGTGAGAATCATCGTAGCATGAAAGGTGCTTCTTGTTTCAGGAGTTCTTCTTTCGCTATGCGCTAGAATGATTTCTTTAGCGAGCGAGAATAACGCGAGAGTGATGCAGTGATGGGGAAAACGTCGCTAGTGGCACCATATAGTGATGTCGTCAGGCGTTGCCTTCTCGGAAATGGCCCGCAGAATTACTTGGAGTTACGGTTACCCCACGTGCCCATGGAAATCCGACAGCACGAGCATTGTATGACCTTCTGCGGACCCGCCCGAGTAATAGAAAGGGAGAAATTAGCTGTGCGCTTTTCTTCTTCTCTCCCCTCTCTCTCTCTCTCCCTGCTATTTTTTAGGGGGGGGGGGGGGGGGGCTTGCCTAGTGCATGCACCGGTATGATGCTGTCGGTGGGCGGACGGACGGACGGATGCACGAATGGACGGATGGCTGAATCGATGGATGGAAATAACTTCCGGCACACCTCTCTCCGAGATTCAGCTCAAAGCCGAATCAGTCAAAGGTCAAAGCCTGGTCATAACCACTCTAAGATATTTTCTCGCCCCTGCGCAGGTCATCGGTGGGCGGTCCTTGCGTGCCGGTTTCCAAGTGTCAGCCGGACTGCGGCCCCAACCGCAAGTTCGAGGTGTGCGCCTCACTGTGCCCCGCCTACTGCGACGCGCGGCCGCGGCGATGTCTGAGGCTCTGCCGCATGAACGCCTGCGTCTGCGCCGACGGGTATCTGCTCGCCAGGAACGGCACCTCGTGCATACACCGGGACCAGTGCAAGCGCTTTTGACGATGTCACGCCGCGCGCCACGTTTCCGCGGTGCGGAGCACGTCCCTGTTGCCTTAGCAGGCGGTACCGCACAAACTGACAACGTCTCAGCTGCTTTCTCTGTGGCGCACGCTTAGGACGCGTTTACTGCTGCCGAAACCGACTCGTGCCAGCTGTACTTGCAGCATCGCTATAAGATAAGGTCCTGCCAGGTCAACACCACCAGGTTGACAAAGAAAGCTCGCGCTTGATTTGCAGATTGCGCCTTCGAATAGGCCAACGCGTTACTTTTAGCAGGCGTGCTCGCCGAGGAAGCGATTTTGAATTACCGAAGTAGATCTCTGTCGCATTAAAAAAAAAAAAAAAAAAAACGTGACAACTGTCTCTCGTCATAGTAGATTGAACGGTGCTCGAAAGAAAGAAATGCATCTCGCTTCAATCATTTAAAAAAAATTGTTAGCAAATTTTGCAACGGACAGCTGTCCATTGGCCAGAATCGGTGCCAGTCGTGCGTTTTTTCTGTCCATGCCTTGAAACCTCTCGCACCTTCGCCTTCTTTACCGAAGGCAGATAACTGCGTCACAGCTATAGACCGCTGGATTTAGACTCTCGCAGCGCCATGGTGCAAGGGCCAGCCGCGCACCTGCATCGAGGTGGTATTTTATAATTAAGTGGTAATTGCAGCTCTTCGCTGCCTGCGATTTCCAGATGCCGACGGCATGCGCAGATTTCCCCGAACGTTTGCATGCTTCTCGAACCACAAAAAGAGGACTCCAATTCCTGAAATTACCCCTATACCTCTTATGTATTTAATTAAATAGGTATTTAATCGGCAGCTTTTATTTACTTGTCTTTTTTTCAAATCACTTGCCAAAATAAGGCAAGATGGGAACTGGGTGACGGTTTGAAATGAGCGTGTAATTGAATAGAAATCATCTTTCGTTTCTTCCAAGTAATATCACCTTAACGATAAGTTCGGTTATCATGGGCCCAAGAGGTAAGAGAGGGGCCTTGTACTCCTTGAGAAAATACGTCACTCTAGCCTTCACATTACATGTATTTGCGTACGTGAACAACGCGTAAATGTTTGATCAAGAAGCGGGCTCGGCGCATAATGTATTCAACAAAAAGGCACGTGTTGGAAGCTAGAGCGAAACAAATGTTTATTGCAGCATAATAAAAGCACATCAACATTTGGCAACATCTTCGGTGAATACGCGCAACAACGTCACCGCACGTTTCGAGAGAGCATTTGCACCCTACCGGCGTTAACCTGCTTTTCTTTAGGACAGCGCTGGACTAACGTAGGCCAAGAGAGCATGGACATAGACAGGGTGCCTTCTTTCCCACTGTACGGTTTGAATCAGGGCGTAGTGTTCTTAAAGGAGTACTGACATGATTGATGCTCTTCCGACTCTTCATTTCTTGCGTGAAATGAATGCCCGGGAGCTCGAAACCCCAGAAGTGGTACAGTCTCTTCCGTAACACGAAGCTGTGTTACGAAAGTTTCGGAGCGCGTACATACGTAATTAAATTGCAAAGACCGTAATTACTCCTCCACAGACTTTTAATTTTGCGTGCGCATTGTTCAATACTTACCGCTTAGTTCCCTCGAATGTGAAGTAGATGGCTTGCACAGTTCATCGATTACGCCGGAGAAACAAAGTGCAGTGCTTAACGATTCAAATGCAATTATCGATGATGCACATGGCTCCCTGCACTTTTCTCGCCACCAGTGGACACTGGGGGATCCGAGCTTATTCATTGTAGTACACGTCGAAAGCGAGAGCCTTTGTCACGCATTGTGGCTGCATTTGATCCCCCAGCGATCACCTGAGCAGCAAAACGTACCGATGGTCATGCGGACCGATTATCACGTTTGCATGGCTGAACACTGTGGATTTCTCGTATCGCTCATAAAAGAAAGACACAAAATAAACGAGGGTTTAATAATTGTTCGTAACGTATCTGCTTAATTTAAATCAGGAATGCAAAAATCTCACGACACAGTGGAGTTAACAGAACGCATGCTCCTAGAAAACATAACTTTTTTTTGTCTGACACAGAGTTCTCTCGGGACATTGGTAAACGTAGTTGAAAACGGCAGCCTGACACTTTCAAGCACTTGCTAAAGGAATATTGTTTTACTAGGACAGTAAGTGATAAACAGGTGTTTAAGTTGGCACACAAATTTGCGATATCAATTCCTCCCAAGTTAGCTGAGCTCAGTCTTGCTGGCATTTGCAGTTGCATCAAAGGAGCTGGCAAAATTTTGCGCTGTTCGTAAAGCATGTCAATACAGCTCCGGAGCACTTGCGTACGTAATTTATTTTAAAGGCTGTAATTAACCCACCCACTTTGAATTTTACGCACACATTGCCCGAAATTTTCTCCTTAGTTTAGTCGATTTTAGACAAGGTAGCTTGTATAGTTCATTGAGGTCACCGTATAAACCAAGTAAATTTCTCATATCAAGCATAGGACAAACGAGAGGAACGAGGGTTCAAAAATTATTTGAAATTATTGTATTCAAGCCAGCAACATGCAATTTTCACCACAGAGAGAGAGAGAGACGAAAAGGAAAAGGTAGGGAGGTTAACCAAGGACGTGTCCGGTTGGCTACCCTACACTTCGGAAGAGGGAAAGGGAAAGAATAGACAAGGAGAGAGGATAAATATAATAAAGAGTCAGTCATTCGCACAGTCAGTCGCAGAGGAATGTCCACTGTCACAAGCGCTCGTACAGTCCAGTAGCCTTCAAGAAGTGCAGAAGGGATATTGTGGCCTTTCTCATGCAAGAATGCATAGGCCATCGTCCCAGGATGTTTTTCTCCGAGAGCGCTCCATTACCTAATATGCCGAGTTTAGCTTCTAGAGTACGTCGTTGAGCGTCAAAGGATGGACAATGACACAGACGATGTTCTAGTCTCACCGCACCTGCACAGACTGCACGCCGCACTGTTGGTCATTTATATTAGGAACGATTAGGAATTTGTAAAGCACTTGACATTTCCCTTATATTCATTGAATATGAGGTTGCTGTTATTTGGCTTTGTTTCTATGACCCTGGGAAACATCGCGGATAATGGCAGCGTGACACTGCCGAACGCTTGAATAGGTAACTTCCTGCAAAGGCTGTAAATCACCTACACAGATTAAACATTTATCGTTCGTCACTCACAACATTCATTCTACTTTAACGAAATGTAAGCTCTGTGCATCAAATGCCTTGGACAACTATTGAAATATGGGCGAAGACGAGTATTGAGTAATTATTTTCCAAGCATGTAATTAACCTACATAATTCAAACGTTCCGTAGGCGTTACCCATACAGTGGTACCCATAGGAAAGCACTGCTGTTTTCAGTCCTCTCAGGCTAGCGGATAAACTTTTTAGGGGCTTCATAAAACCACTATAAACGGGCAGAAATTGAGGGGTTAGCAATTTTAATCTAACGTCCGGGTGAAACACAAAATTCGCAATTTGCCTACGCATTGCCAGCATCGTTCACCACATTTTCTCAAGATATAAGCTTTGTGAGCTACGTAGTTCTCTCAGAAAATACTGAAAACTGACATAAAACGTTTTCGAGCCCTCTTAAAGCCGCATCAACAGCTTTGTTGCAAAAAATGATCCCAATGCCCCTTAAACATCGTCATCAGTGATAATTATGCATGAAACATATGATGGATGTAATTCTCTGGATGTAATTTCTAGAGTTCTGGAGACCTGATTTTCGACATCTCTTCGCTCTTCCTCAGCGGCAGGGCTACAAAGAAGATTTCGAAGAGCATTCTTTTCCAAAGCTGTCCTCCACACTTCGTTGTATCATGTTTACCAGCTGTAGTTTCAAGCGGCTAGGGACTTTCTACAACGATGCTCGTAAACTGAGTTAGCCACGAGAATTTTTGTTCGGCTACGTCTTGTTGCAGGTGGAGCTACTCGTGGCAAAACGAAGAACAAGTTATAATAAGCCCCAATAGGTTGGAACTGCAAAGATGTGATTTGAAGGCAGCAATGATCGCCCTTCACAATTGTCCTTTCAGCATTGAAGAGTTTCTTGGGCCATTGGATAATTAACGCCTCTATATAGTGGTCAGCTCTAAAAGCTTTAGTAAACGTTTTTAGCGAAACTGACACTGTATCTGTATGAACACTATGTGTGTCCTTGTGTGTTATTGTCATGTCGCTACGTTCCGTGTCAGTTATAGATTATTTTGTGTTTAATTCTAGAAAGTGCAGAATATGTTTTTTTTTTGTTTCTGTACTGTCTGTAGTTGTTTAAGCATGTTTACAAAACATGCTTTATTGCCGGACCGTTTATTTTTCATATCATCTCGTGTTATCACCTTTGCCCATTATCGAATCTATTGGTTGTGGAGAAGCCGGCGACAAGAAAGATGCCCACATTTCCTGTTTCATCGGAGTAAACAGCTTACATTCACACGAATCTGCTTTAAATTCTACTTGACATCCCTCCTAACGTTTTATTAAATCCTGCTAATTATTTTATAGTGCAGGGATCGCTTCTGTGTGAAGAATCGCGAAGGTTATCCCACTACTCAAAGACGAAAACAGAGGGTACGTACTAGACAGTATTCTGCCTATTTGTTTAGCGACAAATCTCGGAAATTAACAGAAATATTATTACGTGCACGTATGAGAAAGTCTGTGATAAGCAGACAATTAATGAGCCCCTGCCAAACTATAGTTAAGCCAGAAGTGCCGACCTGGTGCGCACACGTCGGTCTGAAGAGCAGAATTCATTTGGCACTTCCCCACAAACAGAATGCCGGCTCTAGTTACACTACACATTTCGAAAGCGTAGGATAGTTAACAATAACCTATTTTACTTAATAGAGAGGATGCATGATATTGGCTTGCCAGAATACATTGTGGCGTGGACGACTTGGTTTTTGCGCGGCAGGGAGGTTTACTGCACACTGCAAAGCAGTGATTTGGACTTGTTGGTAAGACATCGTGAGGCTTATAGCGCGTCAAAAAGACAAGGATGAAAGTGAGACGTGACACACACAGCGGGTTTTAATTGGGAAAACTCAAACAAACATGCGGTGTTTCCCAAGGTGCAGTTTTATCTCCGCTTTTCTTTAATATCTTGCTCGGCTACATTTCCTGTCATCAGAATATAAGCACGCACGTTTCCGCTGATGATATAGGGTTCTTTGCTTCGGCAGGTTATATTTAGTCACTGTATGAGTGCTTACAGGAATACTTATGCGCTTTAGAAGGATGACTAGAGGATATCCACTTGTCCCGTAACGTAAACAATACCGCTCTTCTTGTCTTTTCTCTACAAGAGCCAGTGAATATGTCCTTTCCATACCATCATACTGCTATTCCGCACATAATAAAGAGTAAAATATCTTGAAATTATTTATAGTGAAAACCTTAACTCGTGTTTGAAAAGCCAAACTATTTTTTGCATACTGAACATGTAACATCTATTCAATGAAATGGGTATATTGAGAATAGTCAGCAATAATCCACAATAAGAGACACACTGATAATGATTTACTGCACGTACATCCGTCCTATGCTAGAATTTGGATGTGTCTTGTTCTCCGGAGGCGCTGCTTATAAACGGTGTCGTCTAGCTCTGCTTGAACGGGAAGCGCTCCCTTTATGCTTCGGGCTACCGAAGTTTGTATATAGCAAACGCTGTGATTCAAACGAATCTTGACTTTTTTTCCCTAGAAATGATGTCTGAAATATTCACTGTTCCAACATTTAAAGGCTCTATGGCTATGCGCTAAGACGATTGCACTCGATCTTTATTATTCACCCAGCTCTATATCTTGGAGTTCCAAGAGCTTGTTTTTGCGCTCCACAGGCGATTGTCACCGTATCATTATTTGATCCGTTAAATGTATGCCCGTTAGCATTTCAAATTAATAGGTAATTACTCATGATGACATATTCCCCAACAATGAGAGACAGAAGAACTTCAGTTTGGCCCGGTTGGTATTTCCTGCCCTCCCCCTTCATATCATAATGACCGCAAATAAAGTTCCGGTGTCCCCGTCTTTATTTGCGGTCAATATGATATACAATGCGAAACAGTTTCCCTGGCATATCCTTAACGACCTACTTCAATATCACCTGAAGCCGCTTCACTAAAAAATAATTATAACGATTAATGCTTCACAGTGTGAGCAAAAGGCCGGAGTTGGCTTCTTTTTTTTTCATCGTCCAGTCCTAGCTGTCACACTAGACTTGCGTGTACGTCACCCTCTCCTATGACAACCGTGGTAATTGCATGTTGTTTATCGCTGTGCTCCTCTCTTACGGCTCGTGCTGAGTCGCGTATACTAAGGAGGTTATTGACCCTTTTCGCGGAGCAGTTTGTTCTAGGGAAACGAGATGGCGCTTTCGGCGGCACGCCACTCGTCGCCTCAGCGACAGCGCACGAATACCAAACCATCACCGCTCCCAGCTTGCTTCTGCGCGATCAGCTCTCGAAAATGCAATTGAGTTTTCGCTAACGCACTTTGCTCCAATCATGCTGGATTGAATCGTGTGGATTGAAGACGTGTGCAGTGCTGAAAAAATAGTGACTGGCATATTAAGGAGTGAAATGAATCTGCGTGGCCGAGTTAACGGACCGCTGCTGCAACTGTCCGCACGTGTTACCGGCGCTTCGAGACCTACGGCTTTCCTCGAGAATGCAGAAATTTGCTCATCCGACGGCGTTGTATCGCTAACTCTCAAAGAAAGTGCTTCAGCCCAGGAACGTCAGCAAGAGTGAGTACCGCTCGTTAAACAAGGACAAAGGGAGTAGCGCCGCTTCCAGTTGTAGTAAGTTTCGCACACGGTATCCAAGCACATACACCCAAACTGGCACGGAGACCTACGTCCACTCTATCGCTAACGTGTCAAAAAGTAAATGGGCGCACACTCGAATATGTGCACACCATATACGCACAATAAATGACGGACTACACCGATAGCGCACGAATGGTCGAAGCTGAATGTTTCATGACCGTCCACGAGAGTAAGCGAGTTACTAGCGATAATACATATTTGCTACGAGGTGTAGCAAGGTACAAAACAGCTACGTTTCAAGCCGTGAACCCAGCAAGAATAAATCTATCGGCAGTGAGCACACCCACGACCGAGTAGGCAGAAAATAACCAGATAGTGACCGCACCAAGAAAATTTACTGGGTCAGAAATGTGACAAGCCGCTGCTTCTAAATATTTGCCAAATATAGAACTAATTAGCAAAACACACTAATCATGATTCAATTCATGTGCGGAAAGTTTGGATAGCTTGGAATAAATATTTGGCCCCGTTTTCAGAACAAGCACGATATACGCTGCTCGCGCCGTTTAAACATTGCCTAATCAGCTCCGAAAGCTCCTTTGCATGTTCTCGAAAGCTGTGGCCAAAACTTCGTTTAGTCCACCCAGTCGCCGTCTACGATATCTCCCGAAACAGTGCTTTGCTAAGCCGTACCGGCGTCATACAAACGCATTATAAACACGGAGGCAACAGAGGCAGTTGTGGCAAGCAATAGAGGCGTCACCACGTGATCAAACATGGAAGCGTCCCCGAGATCACCGCCAAAAAGGTCAATACTTGTTCCTAGTCATAAGCAGAGTTTACGTTTAGCGTTAGTACCCAGACAAGGAGGTCGATTGAACGAAGTGGCAGACAGTTTGGCTTCGCTTGCAGGCTCTGTGTTTCCTCTCCTTCCAACGACGGGTTTCATCGCGATCGCGCTTTCCAGGGTCAGTACTCCCCACAGCTCTAGCATCGGTAGAGTGGCTAAGGCGTAGAGTCCGGGATTGTCAGTCTGTTGGTTTTAAGTTCCACACCTCGCGGCACGATGAGAATTTTTTTCTTTGTAATGTTTTCGCAAGGAATCTTAGGATTCAAGCGGCGACAACGGCGGGAATCAAAAGAAACAAGGGAGTTGGCCCATGACAGCTGACGCTGTAAATAAAAAAAAATATTAAGTCAGGAACAATACTTGATGATTACCTGCGCCATGCGAAGCGTCACTGAAATGTATAGACTACGCAAATATGTGCAAATGTGCAAATAGTGGGCACGAAAGCGGCGTGACGACCATGGAATGACACCGATTTTGTGACGACGCTGACGTGACGACGATGGTGTGACGACGACGCCGTGACGACAACGTGATGCCGATGCTGGAGCAATGCTTATAGGATGACGCTGTTGAATTGATTGCGAGGATGTGGTGACAAAGGCATGACAAAAAATGTATGATGAAGGTCGAATTACAACGGCGGTCTGACGACAAAAGTACAACGACCTTGATTTGGCGACATTGCGATTGCTAAGACAAAGTGACGACGACCACGACGGGATGATAGCGACTTGCAGATGACAACGCAATGTCGACAATGGCGTGACAACAATGGAATAATGACGACGAAGTGACAATGTAGTGACAGCAACAGAGGAAAAACGGCGGAAAGATGACAATGACGTGGCAATGAAAGGCGGGTCACAGTGTCATGAAGTCAACGTAATGATGACGACTTAATCAGTACTATTAAGTTAATGATGACGTAATGATGACGACTTAATTGGTACTTATTAAGCCGCCTTAATTGGCACTATACGCGTTGCTTGTTCGCAGCATGCCCAATACTGACCAATCGGGACGGCTCAATTCGCACTATATATATACCTGGCGTTTGTTTGCACTGTGTCCGGTGACTTTTCGAGCTGCACAAATTCTGGGATCGGCCCGCACTCACCGGATAAAAAATTGGAGCGTCCTTGCGCGTGACCTTTCTATGAAATTGATTCCTAGTAAGCAAAGAAATGCGTTGCGTTTAAAGGTACCTTTGCATTCTCGAAACACTTTACACGTAGCTGGAAAAACAGGCACGAGTTTCACATTGCATGCACGGGAGCAGTTTCTCAACGGCCACTTGTCCCTCTTGATTAGCATGCACCAATCCCATACGCTAATACATTTTAAACAGCGAAAAAAAAAAAACATGAACAAGGAAGAGCACAGGACCAGCGCTGTCCTGTGCTCTTCCTTGTCCGTGTGTTTCTTTTCTTTTTGGTGCTGTTTAAAATGTATGACCCGTGCCAACTAGCTCGCACCCACACCCTTCTATCCCATGAGCCTTCTTTTCGTATCTTTTCAAAGCAGAAACAATCTACAGCTATTTTGCTAGAGTTGTCCGTGCATCCGGTGCAAGCAGTAGCCAGGCATCTTTACCGAAGAGCCAAGGGCACCTGAATGTGAGATCCTATTGTGCTACGTTCCAGTACGGCCGTGATAAGCCGTGGGGCTGAGGGCAGCTCGATAGAGGACGCGCGAACAATTGACGGTGGACGCTAGCACCGACCCATGCAAAGCCACCTCCCGCGTAGCGGCAGGCGAGCAGGACATCGAGGCATTCTATAGCCGGAGCGAGCGTCAAATCGTCGCAGTGTCCTGTTCCAACGAGACTAACGTCTGCGTCATCACGCCAAGAGACGTAAACCTATTAGGAAACGAAACTCCAATTTTCTGAGCTAATAAATTAAATTACTTAAGGCGCCCTAAGCGCTGCCAGTATGTTTTCTAAGATTTCGAGATCAGGGGCTTTCGCTTTAGATGTGACGGCAGAGGTGCTCGGCCTGTCTGTACCCACGTGGGATCGGCCCGCATCAGTCCCAGACTGATCCCTCAGTACCTAAATTAAGTTCTTCGTACCACACGGGCCTTCATCTAACGCAATTAAACGAAATCAGAAATATCACGCCAGCACTGCTTTAGAGTCACAATACCATTAACTAGCCCTTAAGTCTACCTTTTTTCCTGCTTGGTTCTGGCATAACCCTCTTTGTCCTTCGAACGCGCACTCCTCGCGAAACGAGTTGACGCCACATTTGCGGTCCCTGCGTCATTTTTACGGAGGCATCTCCGACAGCAACCCCGCCTACTATTTCCAATGCGTGCAGTGGGCGCCTGCTCGTCGCAACGCAGCCTCGCAGGCCTCGTATTTCAAGTGCGTCATGGCACTGCAACGGGCTTGCAAGTAAATCGTCTGCTATGGAGAAACCGTCGTCGACCGCGCTGCGAATTCGTAATGTCGTCTGCTACGGAAGATGCCGTATTCACCCGTGTATAAGCCGATCCGAGCGAATATTGATCGCGCAACGTACGTTGGCAACGCGAGGACAAAAGAAGGTGAAGAAAGAAAAAAAATCAAGAACTGCAGCTTCTGTATCGTAATTTTCTTTTTTCGGGGACTATTTGCGAACTCAAGGAAAGTATTAGGCTCAGCTGAATCTTTAGGTTATGCTGGTGTTCCACCGGCGAGATATGAACTAATACAGAGTGAGCGTAATGCATTAGAAAGCGATATGCGAAATACTATAGCGCACGTCATTTTTCAATGTTTTTTTTTTTTTTGTACGCGCTTTCATCTGCTTCGCAAAATTTTAGCAACGCTCGGTCGTGGGGTTCTATATTTTTAAAAATCCTGCATTGGAAGGTCAATGGGAGCCCAACGTATATAACCCATTTTTATTTATTTCTGGCACAAAGAGCGCGAAATTCCGCTATGATACTGCAAACTCGTGACGTTTCGCTGACGTCAGCAGTGTGTTCAATGGAGCTCGTTGGTTCATCTTTAGAATAAAATGGCACGATTCGGCCTCTGGGGCCCCAACCCACGGGCCGCCCTGCTTCCAGCTTTGATCCCCCCGCTACCGCTTGGCTGCCCCGGAGATCCTGCGCCGCCTGCTTTAATATAACCTCAGGTGCTCTCCTGAGGCCTCCGTTTGCCGGTTACATGTGCCCTCCTGGAGCAGTGCTTGTAAAAAACCGATCTATCGTCGCGAGGAAAAAAGCGACCCGCGACTTATACAACACCAGTCAGAACAGTGTCCCTTCAGACACAGCTATCACCAAGCGGCGTCCGCGCCCACTGCCTCACCGCCCGGGCAGCCAGCGGCGGAGCGTATAAACCAACTCGACTGCACTCCGCAATGCCGGCATGTCTAGGGGACAAACGAATACAACGCGCTCTAAGAAACCTCCTCCCCAGTGCCTAGGCAGAGTAATATATTCAAGGAGCAAAAGCCCCCAGATTTTCTCTCTCGCGCCCGCTCTTACTCGCGCCTGCGCAGAAACGTCGAGCTCCGTCAAAAGTGCCACGCCCCGCTCTACCTACTAGCAATTCTAAAAACGCGGCCCGGGCGGCCGCACGCGCCCGCCTGGGCCGCTGTGTCTTGAAACCCCTCTACGACGAGGACAGAGTCCGCCGCGCGCTGGGTTTTCATGGCTTAGTTCGCGTTGATGCGAGACGCAGCACGAAGGTCAATTCGCTCGCAAGCTGTTGCCACGCTTCCTCACTCCAGCGTTTTGACAGCGAGTTTCCGCGGTCATCGAGAGAGATGTGTTCATGTTTGCTTGGGCGTGCGTGACACTATGCTTGTTAACTTAGTATGCCTATGTATACAAGTTTATACAACCGATAACACTACCATCCTTACTTCGTATAGCTAGCTGTCCACTAATGGCATGTCTCTTCAGGGGGCACAGCCACCGCCGCTAGATAGTACAGCATGGCCAGCGGCCACGTGCTGTTTCGCAAACCGTGACAGTGTCGTGCGGGGCAGCACTTGCAAGGGAAGAACATAACATTTCTTGTCAGAGCAAGGAGTCAAACGAGCCTGCGGTAGCCTGCAGAGGTAGGAAGAAGCGTGGCCCCACGAAGCCAGGAGGTGCTCGGGTGGCTAGTCCCCCTGTGATCTCTGCCGTCCAAATTCCGAAACTCGAAGCCCGATCGAGGCACGATGAGCAAAGATTGGTTGTTGTAGGTGCTGTCTAGGGCGACTAGGGCGCAGCAATGCGCACTTCCTCTCCGTTGTGCTCAGGGTGGCGACAACCACTTCGAAACCGGCTTTTTTTTTCGGCGTGCTCCGCCATTTTCTGTCTCGCTTCAGACTGCCGCTGTACACATGCGTGGTCAGCAGTCGTCGCACTCCTCGCCGGCCTTGCTGTGACAACTGAAAGTTGACTGCTTCCTGCGTCCCGCAGTTCCTGCGTCCTGCGTCCTTGCTGTGACAACTGAAAACTGACTGCTTCCTGCGTCCCGCAGTTCCTGCGTCCTACGTCCTTCCTGCGTCCCGCCATTGGCAAAACCGCTAGCGAGTGGTGTCATTTCCGAGCGATGAAAAAAGTTCAGGAGCCATTGCACTCTGTGAAGGTGGATGACCAGTGAAGCTGTCGCACATCACACAGGGTACACGTATTCATATTCATACTTTGGTAACGGTACTGACAACAGCTCTTTCATTGCTGTGATATACACTGATTGGTTCAATTATAACTTTAGATACTATCTTGGCAAAGTTAAATCTATACACAACCGTTGTTGAGTAGCAAGTGACTTGGATTGGCGTGGCACTTCAAACCAAGCTCTTCTAGCAGAAACTGAGTGAACCATTTCTTGTCTGATTTTCAAATGTCCACGTTGAAATCTCCAACGATCATCACAGGGGCAGCCATCACGGCTAACCCATGCAAAGTGCGTGCTCATGAACTTCTCGCTATCACACTTGGACGTGCCTGGAGATATACACACGGCGGATATCATAATTACGACTTTCGTTTGTACGGCACAGACATCCATCTCCACAGTCGCTGGTATTGTCCTCTTGCGAGTCGAGGGTGTATGGTTGTACGTACAATATATATATATATATATATATATATATATATATATATATATATATATATATATATATATATATATATATATATATATATATATATATATATATATATATATATACGCAGTATGTTTCAGCGAACACTCAAAATTTTTTAAAGGTTGCCTGTGGCAGATAGCTCAATTCTAGTTTATGAGCCGGTCTATTCGACGCGGCGGACACTACTTGCACAAAAAAGTTGAAATTCAAAATCAACTAATTGACAAGAATTCATTAATTAACTTCTTAACTAATTATCTCATTACCCTTGTGGCAATTTACACATTCTAGCAGTGGAATTCGCAAGGCGGATCCCCTTGGAGCGAATTCTCATGGACGACACCAGTTTCGAGATATGAATTCCCGAACTTTGCGGAGAAATTAATGCATTGGCGTTCCAGTTACTTGTGTGCTTCAATGCATGAAAGACGTTTTGTTAACAAATTAAGCGGAACGCCAATGCATTTCTCCGCAATGTTCGGGAATTTATATCTTGAAACTGGTGTCATCTTGAAAATTCGTTCCCAGTGGATCCGCCTTGCGAACTCCACCGATAGAATTTTTAAATTGCAATATGGGCTACAATGTACTTAGCTAAAAACTTAATTAGGGAATGTTAATTCATTAGTTGATTTTGTATCTCATTTTTTGTGCAAGTTTTGTCCTCCGCTTCGAGTAGACCAGCTCATGAACTAGAATTGCGACATCTGCCACAGGCAACCTGTAAAGATTTTTGAAAGTGTTCGCCGAAACACCCTGTATATATATATATATATATATATATATATATATATATATATATATATATGTATATATATTCTATAAGCACGTGCAGACAAGCTAGAAAAATTCACTTTGCCTCAAGTTTATCGCCCCCACATTGCGTACAATTTCCAGCCCGATGCGACATTTGTTTCTTGATATAAGTTCCAGTTCGAGCTTATGCGTCGGTGTACACGCACTTGTTTTACTTGTATGTTTTTTTAAAATCTGGTGCATGTGAGCTTACTTTTTCGAGAGCTTCTAAGCGCAATAACAGACAGATCCGCGGCGAAATGTGAACGCTAGGGTAATCGTGGCTACCTCCACCGCACTCACAGCCAGTCTTACTCTAGAACTCGAGATTTACACTATAGTCAGGTAGGTTTGTCGACGCTCGAGAGCGCGTTACTACAAATAAAGCACGAGAAGCGCACGCTCGTAATCCGAGACCTTCGAGCCCTGTTCCGAATGCACTGCAGATATTTCGCTTAGCTTTTCCTTGCGTGCATCCTTTGCGAAATTAGTCGTACGCGATGGCATCTGTTGCCTCGGCCGTGTTTATCGCCTTTAAGTTTCGAAATGTGTGAAGCGATTCAAGGTGCTTTGATGCCTCTTGCTACATCTTTGGTGCATGTGCTTTGCGGCGTGCCCACCGAATTTATTTAAATAATAAAAAGGTTCAAAGTGCCCTATATTCACTTTCGACCAATGATTACTTTTTAATGAAAATATGCGCAGAAATCCAGGGCGGTTGTGGTGTTGTAAACTGAATCTGTGCACTCAGTGCACAAATGTAAAAAAAAAATGTGGGGGCAAGAAAAAAAAGAAGTTTCGAGGCCCGACGATGTTCGATGCATCGAGAAAACGAATGCTTCAGGGACGAAATTGTTTGAGCTGCTTTTGAGTTACAGAAAAAAAAAAAAGGATAGAAAGATAACTTGAAACGTAGCACGTCACGCAATGTATCTTCTGGGAGCGCTTTGACGCAGTTATTCTTTGCACGGAGTTCTGTGTTCACAGAAAGACCGCTTCACGGCATCGCGCTAGGCGCACGCTACCACGAAGTGAGATTTAACATGGCGCCCACCATAGCAGACGACGCGGTTGTCGCCACCCTACATGTGACGTGTGGCAGGCGAGGACGACATCGAGGCACCCTAGACGAGACGTATACAGTGTACGAAAAAGTGCATCCTTGGCAGCTCTTGAAAACACATCAATTTGTTTCTCTCGAGGAGTAGCCGGTGCAACCTATACCTGAGGCAATCTGTCAGGTAAAACTGTTTATTTAAAAAAAAAGTTACACGTGTGATGCGCTGTGCTTTCATCTGTATCCTTTGTCCCGGTTTTGTGGAGCTACACCAGAGTTTGAGCTTATGAGTACGTAAACGTTGTTACCGTTGGCGGGATACCGGGCTACCGGGCAGGGGAAACGACAGCAGCAATTGCGGTAGCGACACCTTGTGACCCAGAGCTTAACCAGAGAGCACACAAAGATAGTACCGCAGTGACCTACCACATTATACTTAACTATTTAACTACCTATCTACTAAACTACCGAAATACTTACCATTCATTTACTGCTGGCGTATTTAGCACTGGCAATTCAGCATAATCGTTAACGCGCAGTCCCTTCATTTACGATTTTCCTTCGATGAGAACACTCGCGCAGCGCAATATTTTTTTTTTGTCAAACTTATTTTACTTGGGCACATGCATTGTCACTAGATGTTACTACCGGCTTTGCTAATGAAATCCACGGGCCCGGTAACCCGGTAATTCTTAAACGACAAGAAGCTTTCCGTGTTTGCTTGTGGGACGTACAGCTGAGTTATCAGCGGTGATTCTCAGTATGTATCTGGCACGCGCTTCCGTCGCCGCGTTGTCCGCTTTATGATCCCGCACTTCTGCGGGGCACTCTGGCACAACCGCTTCACAGCCGGCCTTGACTCCTGGCCCTGCGCTGGTGCGCTAAGGAGTACACACGTCAAGCCACACGTGGGTTTCCGTGTAAACGGAATGGCCATAAAGGCGTTGGACTAATGAATCGCGGATTAAAAAAAAGAAAAGAAGAAAACGTTTTTCCTTATTGTCTCGGACACGGCACGACGCAACGTGTCATGTCGCCGTCTCGGATTCCACGAACGAAAAACCGTTTGCAAACAATCGATCGGTTACGCAGCAGCGATGAACGCCACGGGGACAAAGGAACAGCCACCGAACGCGCTTTTGTTTTTATGCCAGATGCAATCGGTTGGCGTGTACATGTGCTCCTTTGGCGGAAGCGGAAGCGCTTGAAGACCGGCGGTGGTGAGAATTATCACGACTAATTGCGTCGCTACGTGTCAGATTTGAGGCTGCCGTAACAGCGTCATTCGTTATCGATATCGCTAAGTGATGCGGGACGATGACCTCGCTGCGGAAGGCACACACGCATAGTGCTTAAGCGCATCCCACTGGGCTGCGTAATCACGAATAATGAGTAAAAAGCCCTTCCCATGACCAGACCGCTGTTATTGTTGCGCAAGAACTTGCATTTACAAACGTTTACGAGATGGGTGAGCGGCACTGGCATAACGGCGGACAAGACGGAAGAACTTTTTCATCATCTCTGTCGGCAGTGGCTGACGAAACGCTTCGAGCTTCTTTAGTCTAGCGGCAAATGTCCAAGGACACTGAAACGGGGCTGGTCAGCGTGCGGCACCGCCTAGGTCGAGTTATACACCTTAACCGGAGGACGTGAGCGGTATCACTCTACGGTGACGCAGACGGTGACTTAAACGTAACCGGGACAGTCCCACGAGTCCAGAGGCGTAAGAGGTGAAACCGCGCACTTCCCCCACCCTGTTATTTCTGTGTACCAGGATGTCTTTAATAAACGACATGCAACAACACCCGCCTTCCCTGCTCTCCTCTCTCCCCCTCTCCTCGACTAAGAGCATGACTATTTCCCTCCCCCTCCCCCAAGGTCTGACCATATCTACAGAAAAATGTGCACTAGTGGCATTTACACGAAAACCGCTGTGCATCGGGGGCCTGTCAGTTACGCTCAAGAAAACTCACAGGTTCCTAGGCGTTATTATGGATCGTGACCTCACCTGTACCCATGTCTCCTACATGAAGAAAAAACTCATTTGTATGGAGAATATGTTAAAATTCGTAGCTGGAAAATCGTGAGGACCATTCGTGCTCTCAGTGTTACAGCTGTTCATGACATTTTTTCTAGGATTTTTTCGATACAGTCTTCCAGTCATGTCCAACACATGCAAGACTAATCTCCTTGCACTACAAAGCATACAAGCACAAGCACTTCGGACATCTCTTGGCTTCCCCATATGTTCTTCGGCAGCTGCAACGATTGTCATTGCACAGGAGCATCCGATCACCACTCATTTCGTCGTTGAGACGCTAAGAGCGCACGTTCGACATCTTTCACGGCTACCATGCAACCATTAAGCCGGTTCCCCAGCGCGAAGGCCACAGGCTACATTCTGTGGTATTGTGACGCGACATCATGATTCGATACCATCTGGCTGCAAGCCTGCAAAACGCCAAACATCGGCATTGTGGTGTCTCCGGCAAATTCACGTGTGCCTCTCAGTTCCTGGGATTGCTAAGAAGGTACACTTGTCACTGCTTGCCCTAAAGCAGTCGTCTCTGCTTCTCCCACACGAGTCTTATTTTGACCAGATACACATTTACACGGACGGCTCCTCCAATTCCAACAGCTCTATACCGGAACAGTGGTTGTTCCATCGGATGCCGTCTCTTTGCAGTTTAAATACTATTACAATACCACGTCGACAGCAGCAGTATTTGCGGCTCTTCGAGGAGCACTCAATTACGTGCTCCAGCAGCCGCGAAATCGTTGGGTCATTTTAAAGGAGCGCTAGAAACTCTGCCGTTTGCCCTACGTCATGGGCTGCACGAGCAGCTAGTGTACGAAATAAGGCACGCTCATCGCCACGCGCTCGAGAAAGAACATGGCATTGTATTTCAGTGGTTGCCGAGCCACTGCGGAATTATCGGCAACGACAGCACATACTAACTTGCTCTCTCAGCTCATCAAAAACATCAGCGGGTTCATATACCACTTTCAAGAACTGATGCTGCGCGGCAACTTCAATCCTTTGCTCGCCCCATCACACTTCGATGGAATTCACAGGGTTTCACCAACTCACGCTTGCACTCTCTCGACCCCAACTTGCGACTTCGCCTGCCACCTGTACTTGCCCGCCGCGAAACAACTTTAAAGGGTCACGTGTGGTTGGGAGTCGCATTTACAAATTCCTGTTCACTCCTAATAGGAATGACGAACACTGACGCGTGCAATTTGTGCGGGTGCGATAAGACTCCAGAGCACTTTCTGTGTCATTGCCCATCCTTTGACGCTCACCGACATACTGTACAAGCTAAAAGCCTATTAGATATTACAGTGTTCTCGGAGGAATAGATCCTGTGACGATGGTCTCTGCATTCTTGCATGAGAAAGGCCACAAAAGCCCCGCTGCACTTCTTGAAGGTTACTGTGACTGGACTGTACGAGTGCTTGTGACAGTGGACATTCCTCTGCGACTTACTCTGTGAATGACTGTCTCTTCGTTATTTTTCTTCTCTCTCCTTCTTGTCCATTCTTCTCCTTTCCCCTACCCAGTGTAGGGTAGCCAACCGGGAACGTCCTTGGTTAACTTCCCTACATTTCTCTTTTTGTTTCTCTCTCTCTCTCTCTCCCTAAGAAAGGAAAACCATCCTACAATATATCCAATTTCAAGCCCATATTATTAACCTCCTGTGTAAGAAAATTAAAGGAGAAGAGAGTTTTAGAATATCTTCAGTGGCACCTTAAAGGCCTTCAACTTTAAAACGAGACTTTGATGAGCTTCAGAAAACATGTTAGTACCCAGGACGCTATGCTGGGCATCGAAAACCAGGTGTTCGATTTACTAAGTACAGCTCAGCTAAGGACAATCGTAGGGCTCAATATGCTTTTGGTAGTGTCACCCACCACGCAATTCTAGAGAATCTAATGGCAACTGTACCGGGGCGTATGGTATAGTACTGTGTTAAAGACTTCCTGAGGGAAAGGACGGTCAAAGTGGAACTTGATGAATATGTGTCACCTAGTCATCCAATCACGCGCGGAGCACCTGAAGGTTACTTTCTCTCATCGACTTTATTTAACATTGCTGTGATGAAGCTACCCACATTACTAGAAGAAATACCAGACCTAGAACATAATCTGTACGCCGATAACGTTACTATTTGGTGCCGTCGAGGATTGCCCAGATGGCAAGAACACCCCGCAGGGGCGTCTGCGTCAGCAGGCGTTTGGTGTGCTGCGACACCACGTACCCGAGCACGTGAGGATTGGACCCTCCCACGCGTAGCCGTGCGAGTCTTAGCCGTGTCTGGGGAAAGGGATATCTTGGGGGTTGAGCCGATGCTGGGAGTTCGGACCTTTGAGGCCCCCTGGTGGAGGCAACACACCTCTTTGGTCTCTGATTCACGTAGACGCCACCTCCACACTGATCCACCTGGAGGAAACCGGCAGTCTCTTTTTCCTGTCTCTGTCTCACTTTTTGGCCTTTCCTGTCTTCTTCACTCTTCCATTTACTTTATTTCTCCTTGGCGGCAAGGGTTAACCATGTGTGGCTATCCTACCTTGGGTACACTATATTTGGTTATAGTGACGGCGTACGACTGGCGTCGTGCAGACTTGTATGCAAGCTCTGCCGCGTCCCCCTGTTGGGCTCCATGGTGGGTGGTCGGCGCTATTGCCGAAGTTTTTATGTTTATTCATGAAACTTTCTCCCCCCCCCCTAACTTCCTGATTGCACTCAGGAACGAGGGCGCACCGAAGATGTCCAAGTTTTTTGGCAATTGAACACAGAACTTTCCCCGCTTTCATGTAACCCATTCTGATAAACCTGAAAAGACGGTGAGAATGGTCTCACCCTTCGTCGTCTCGAAATCTCTGACGGAAGTTTTCGGTCCCGGTTACAAAGTATCGAAAAGGGCAAGCGGTAATCTACTTCTAGAGCTCCGGGATCAGAAACAACATAAGAACTGCCCAATCTTGTAGCTTTTGGGGGTGTTCCAATAAGAGTGACCCCTCACAGTACCGTGAATACTACCCGCGGCGTTGTCTCCGATGCTCATCTGTTAGAAGTGCCTGAAGCCGAAGTTCTAAAGGGTTGGAGCGATCAGAACCTGATCAATGTCAAAAGAATTGAAATGAGGCTTGAGGGAAAAGAAATCGGTACCAAGTAGCTAATACTTACATTTGGCTCAAGCAACCTGCCCGACACTATCGAGACAAGGTATATGAAAATCTGAGTCAGACCGCACATCCCAAATCCACTATGATGCTTTGTGTGCCAGCGATTTGGCCACAGTTCACAGAATTGCCGAGGCCGTCAGACTTGTGAGAAATGTAGTGTTAACGAACACCTACCTCTCTGAATCATGTCGAAACTATCTCTACTATGTGAACCGTGATGGGGAGCACGCCGTGTACTCGCCGTCCTGTCCTTCATGGAAGAAAGAAAAAGAAATAGTAACACTGAAAGTAAAAGAGAATAGTTCATTCGAGGAGGCACGCAGGCGGGTTTAATACCTGCCCAAGAACAGCTTTGCCGATGTGGCGCGTCAGGGGACAGCGCCACAACGGTCCCCGGCGGCTTTCCGGCTGAGGCGGCAGTGGGGCGGCTGCAGCTTGCGCTGCTCCACCGCCCCAGCTGAATGGACCATCGACCTCCGGGCCGGTGGCCTCACTGGTCTCGTCTACCGAGACGAGGCCTTCACGTCAAACACAGCACTCGTAAGAGCGCGTGTCCAGCGCCTCGCAAAATTAAGGCGATGGACACAACCACCAGCCAGAGGCGCCACCAGCGCCTAAGGGGCGGCGAGATTCTCGCAATCGCTCCAAGAAAGCCAAAGCTCGCGTCACGGCGCCTAGAAAAGGCCCGTGAGCTAATCTTCGTCTCTTAAACACACAGCGCAAAACACTTTTATCATAATGGAGACACAAATATGGTAATGGAATGTTGAAGGACGTACTCGTTCATACCCTCGACGACATTAAAGAGCTACTACACAAACAATCAAAAGTTGCTGTGTGTTCGAGACACACCTGAAACCTACGAACACAAATTTTCTTCGTAATTACAGCATTTTCCGAAAAGATCAGGACAAGGCTAACGCCTCCGGCGGTGTAGCCATAGTAGCCGACAAGTCTGTAGCTTGCCGTGACGTCACCTTTCAGGCGCCCCTTGAGGCAGTGTGAGTTAAGGCTATTCTTTTTAATAACTTGGTCACGGTATGTTCCATTTATATACCTCCGGACCATCATTTCAAAAAAGAACAGACTTTTCTAACTTCATTTATGAGCTTCCCGAGCCTTGTGGGAGATTTTAGCACTCATAACACGCTGTGGGGAGACTCACAATGCCACGCCAGAGGTCGACTCATTGGAAATTTTCTTTTAACCTGAGGTGCGTGCCTCTTCAATAATAAAGAACTGACGTATTATATTCCACATAATAATTCATACTCTTCAATACACATATCGATCGGCTCTGCTTCTATCATCCCTGATTTAGAATGGTGTGTAAATAAAAATCCATCCGGAAGTGGTCACTTTCCAGTAACTCTAAACCTAGTAACACAACATGACTCCCCTCCGCATTTCCCTCGCTGGAAACTAGCCGAGGCTAATTGGAAATGCTTTAAGGAAACCACCTACATATCACCAATCTTTATAAATAATTTTAGTATAGATCATGCCCTATCATATTTTACCGCTTTTATCATTGACGGAACAGAAAAGTGCATCCCTAAAACAAGTGGCACTTCATAGAAAAGACGGTTCCCCTGGCGGAATGACGATTGTAGAGAGGCACGGAGGAGACAAAATAAAGCTTGGTGCAATCTAGGTGAATGTCCTACGGCCGAAAATTTATTAGAATTTAAGCAGGTTAAATCACAGGGAAGAAGAACGCGAGGACAGGCAAAGAAGGCAAGCTGGCAGAGGTTTCTTTCAGCTATCAATTCATATACTCAAGAGGCTAAAGTATGGAACGGGCTGAGAAGGCTAAAATGACAAGAAATTCATCCATTGCCTATGAACGGAACAGCTTGGAAGATCAGGCTGACGCTCTTGAGGAACATTTCGAGCGCGTCTCCAGTTCTACTCATTATTCCGAGGCATTCCTAAAGCACAAACAAATAAAAGAAGGCAAGGCTATCGACCGCAAATGCAGACAGAACGAATCTTATAACCTGCCCTTTAACACAGCCAAATTGACAGCTTCCTTGGCTGCATGTCAGAACTCTGTACCTGGACCTGACAGGATCATGTACAACACGCTTAAAGATCTCCACAGTGATACTTAAATAACGCTACTCGCACTTCTCAATGCTGTATGGGCTGCCGGGTACCTTCCTACTGCATGGAAAGAATCCCTTCTCGTTCCCATTCTGAAACAAGGCAAAGACCCCACAAGTTACCGCCCAATCGTCCTCACAAGTTGCATACGTAAACTTTTTGGAAAAACGATAAACCGTCGCCTTTTGCACTTTTTTGAGTCAAACAAACTTCTTGATCCATATCAGTGCGGTTTTGTGAACCACACTGTAAAAATGTGAAACAATATACATGGGCGTTGCAGTTACTTTTGTACTTCAATGCACAAAAGAGCGTTTTGTTAAACAAGTAAGCGGAACAAGAGTGCATTTTTACGGCAAGTCTGATGGCACATATCTCCAAACTGGCGGCATTCTGGAAATTCATTCCAAGCGGACACGCCTTTCAAACTCACCTGTACAATTCTTAAATTGCAATATGTGTCGTAAAGTAAATAATTCAAAGGAGATTTAGTGGATTTTTGTAAATTATTTGGGCATATGTTTCGATTTCTCGTGCAAATAATGTCCACCTTTATGAATAATCTAGATCAAGGACTATAATTATGCATGTGTAACAGGCTATCTCTTTAAATATTCTCTAAGATATAAAACTGATCACCATGCATAAGGACCACCACATCAACGGCGACAACAATGACGAAAACTACCAGGAATGTCCATGTAGTTGCTATCGCAATAAAATAAGTATTGAAGTGCCTTGTGGTATAGGGGTTCAAACTACGACACGGTAGTTCAGTTCTATAATTATTCTCGCGGCAGTCATCATGAGAAGGGTTCTGCCGTAATTCTTTACAGCGAAGCTGCTAGCCTCTCGGTGGTCGGCATTTGAACGCGATAACGTTAATCGCCTCGTGCCGCAGGAAATCCGGTGTCGGCGGAGTTTTCCGTGAGCGAGAATTTCCGTATGTATTCAGGTATGTGTATATGCCGCGCCTTGCTATGTGACATGAGGTATATGCGGGGGATATTTGCCACATGATTTTATCACTAATGTTGCTCAAACCTTAATTGTCCTACAATATTGACAAAGTTGTTCCTTGGAATTTCGAGAATGACAGCCGACAAACAAATGTCGTGAAACAAGACACCTGCAGCGGACGCCTCTTATGTTAGATTTTCTCAGACTTAAACATTAGAAGTGCGAAACAATAAAGAAACTTGAAAATGATGTAACTTTTTTGGCACGGCTGGACACTACCTCCGGGATCGGCCGACGCAAGAGGCCGCGTTTCATTGCGTTCGCCGCCAGCGTTTCCCGGTATACATTATAATTACACAAGCTGCAGTTGCCGGGAAGCGTGAGAAGCAGTCAGGGATCTTTGAATGCCATCGCGTACAATTCTTAAAGGTGAAGCTTGAACGTCCTCCAAGTTTTTTCTTGTCCGTCAATGAACAAAAATTATCATCATCACGCAGCAATGGTTCATAACCCCCTAACTCAGAGAAAACGCAATGGTATCCACCTCGTAACGCACAAGCTACAAGCACTCAGCAAAGTGAAGCGAACAGTGCAAGCAAATATTGGGATCACGCATACAGCGTACAGAACAGCGTACGTTTCAATGAAGAACAAACCCACCGTGGTTGCTCAGTGGCTATGGTGTTGGGCTACTGAGCACGAGGTCGCGGGATCGAATCCCGGCCACGGCGGCCGCATGTCGATGGGGGCGAAATGCGAAAACACCCGTGTACTTAGATTTAGGTGCACGTTAAAGAACCCCAGGTGGTCTAAATTTCCGGAGCCCTCCACTACGGCGTGCCTCATAATCAGAAAGTGGTTTTGGCACGTAAAACCCCATAATTTAATTTTAAGGAAGAACAAGCTCGAAACGAGCATCCGAACTACCAATGAAGCATTTTATACCCCCTTCAGCAGTTCCAGTGGTGCTTTTGCAACAGCTTCGTTGGACATTCACTTTCGCTGAAGACGGGATGGCGAGTCAGTTTTTTTATTGAAGAGGTGATACAGAAATCTGCCTACTTACCACCAAGGGTCTGGAATGAGGCCAGGAGTGCTTCGCCGTAATGGAGCAGCATATTTGGATCAAAAACCTTGGGTCCAGTCCTGTCTCCTGCGGAAATCGCATCACGTCCCAAACTGTCAGTGTAACGCATCTCGGGTGAGGTCAAGTACCCAGAATAAAGTCCTTTGAGGGTCACCTTACGTTGATGGCTGCCAGTAAAGCAGCTAAAACCTGTCACTCAGCCGTGTATGCTGGGCAGACGCAGAATATGTACGTTAGTGTCTCTGCTACGTGGTTGAAGGACCAAGCTCTGCGCGACGCTACCTCCCAAACACTCAATCTCCCTGCACGAGAAAGCAAAAAAAAGCAAGAAAAAAAGCCGCAGCAGCGCTAATCGCTTCTGCATTATCCTTGACGGACATTGCGAACGTGTTCCTATTACAAGGCTAGAGGTGCTAACGCTAGTATGACGAGTAACAACGTGATTATTTTTTAAAGTTATTCATTCGCGCATTGATTACATGTGAATAATCAAGAAAGAAAAAAGCTGCATAGGTTGTTTGACGAGCACAGTGGCCTCCTGGTAAAAAATTATGGCGAGAAATCGCTTTTTGACATTCTGCATCACGAACAAAGAATAACTGCAACACGAAACCAATCTGCACCGTCGGCGTTAGTTATGTATGCAGGATTAACTCACACGGGCAAAAGGGCATGTCGTGAGCAATTGGAGAGAGGACACCGAATTCGTTTTCGACGAACTATTACTCGTGATATCTGCATTTGAATCTGACGCTTGAATGTGTAGCGGGTAGCTGTACGTCTAACGTTAACTGGCATTGGGAATATTTATGCGTGGCATCAGTGCTTTGTGTTCCGGGCCATTTGAAAGCGATTTCACAGTTCCTTTTCGTATTGCTCAAGGAGGTACATGTGTAATGGTGAGTTGAGGAAACAAAATTTCACCCACTTTCCGAGGCATTGCTTATAATACAAAAGTGAAACGTGTAGCAACTAGCGGCACCTTCGTCACATAATCACAGCTCCGTAAATGTCAACAGTCTTTCATTTAGGTTTCAGCCGAAGGGCGAAGCAGTGACAGTGATATCAAGCACGTGGATCCTGCGCTGGTGCACATCGTAAGCCCCCCCCCCCCCCCTGCCCCCCCTCCCCCTTCCCCCCGAGGCTATCAAACGAAGGCACGAGTTAACTGCGTGAGTCTGATTGGGAGCTGTTCGCAGTGATAATTTATTGCCTCCTATGGTCTTCAACGTGGAGCGGGTAAAGCACGACTTGTGAAACAAAAATTACAAATTGCTGGCTAATAAAACCGCGCTAGGAAGGTCTTGTCTACCAGCGTGACGGGTACGCAAGGGAACTTTTGTGTTATGATCATCGACAAATAGGTTTCAAAGCAAAAGGGTATAGGATTCTTTGCGTGTTGGTAATGACCTGGTGGCATGCGTAGATGAGACAGATTTTTCGCTGGAGCTCAGCACAGAACCCGTTTGTGTTAAAGAAACTGACAACTGATTTTTGAGGACCTGTTTTTTTATGGCGTAACGCAAAGCTCACAGCTCGGTAGTGTTTACATCTGCAGCGGTTACTTCCCAAGGCGTGTGGATATTTAGTAGGCGGAATTGCTCTAAAAAAGTAAGACTCCTTCCTCCAGCAGCGCTTAAAAGTGAGAGCGATGTCGATAGCCCGCCTGGCAAATTGTGAAAGTCGCCCATGGTTCTGCTTTCACAGGAGTGAGGTAACTGTGGTTAACCGCCTTCATTTCGACCTTTTCAGCAACTTTTGAAAATAAAAAGCTGGTGCAATAAGTTCGCGTTGTTGTACAGACATTTCTTATATTTGTACCACGTTCCCCCCCCCCCCCCCCCCCCCCCCAAGTACAAGCCTACGTCATGGCTGGGTGGCTCCCGTCGTCGTTGTTCTGTCGATAGACGAGCCAAGCCAACTTATCGAAAACGAAGGCGAAGGCAGCGCAACTTTTCTGCTCACTGCAAACGAAGGCTTATCTGCACATTCTAAGTCACGAAAAACTTATAATAATAAAAAGTATTTTGCATTTCAATACTGATAAAGAGACCAGGAACCGCGTACACTTGTAGAAGGTCACGTGGTGGACCTCTTATGCAGCTTCATGTTTTTGCCGCATGAGGCGCCAGGGGTCGTGTTTCGCCACGTTTAGTGATGAATCAAAAATATAAGTCGACGTTTAATGAGAAAAACGTGGCTCGTTTTAGCCACTAAGATAGGGAATCATTCTCTCAGCGGGGTTATTTCGATTCATGTTCTAAGCGGTTGTCTGTCCCTTTAAAGAAAGGGCAGGAAGAGCTAAGTAAATTAGCCAGACCACGTTTAACACACACAATTAACAATTTATAATCACGCGTGGGCAAAGTGCGGAAGAGCGTATCGATTTCGAACAATACCCCCGTATTCAGAAATGCGTCTTAACTGGAATCCCACGCTTGACTCGATCTAAATGACGCCTGGCGTGAACATGCCCAAGACGCTCATTGCGTTTCCTTTGGCGCGTTCACGACAGGCGTCGTTTAAATCAAGTCAAGCGTGGGCTTCAAGTTACGATGCATTTCTGAACAAGGGGGTTAGTGACTCATTATAAAACATGCAACTTCTGTCATTTAGACAGGGATATATCTTACACAGCTAAGTGTATAGCCAGGTATCGCCCTGTCTAATGAGCCTGGCATCACCAGATGGCGACAACTGGCAGCTCATTCAGGTGGTGCCAGTAGTAAAGAAAAAAATAGGTCGTCACCTTTTTGCGTTACCTAATCTCCTAGCCACTCCGTCGGTTGCATTCTCTGATCTCTGTTGCAACGTGGGAAGACACCGCTTGCACCTCCGTGTCACGCTTAGCAACGCTGTCACGCGTATCCGGGAGTTGCGGTGCCACGCCTCAGCAACTTTTAAGCGGCATTTCGCAACGCGTGTAAGCAGATGTTGGGCACCTTGGACATCGCGAACCTGTTCCGTGTTCAGACCAGCGTCACCCATAAGCACGAAATGCTCGCGTGTGGGCGGCCTTTAACAGGGCCCGCTTTGGAGGAGCCTTGGCAATCCATCACTGCCTCAACAAAAGAAAAACCTCCGTCGTATTATTTTGTTTATTAACCTTGGAGACCCCACGATGAGGCATTAACAAAGTGCGGGTGCGGAGAAGAAAAATTTAAAAAAGAATCGAAACAATAAGTGCCTTGCGAGATTACGTCAACAGGTGCTCGGTGAGGCTTCCAGAAAATGTCTATGGGCAGGTGACGGCAAGGATATTGCGAGGAAGGCCGTTCCAGTGTTTGTCAGTGCTGGGAAACAATAATGCTTTAAGATTAACCCTTCTCCAATCGGTATGTAAGGTGCCCCACTTAACTTTATCCAAGCTGTTCAAGGACCAAAAAAAATATTTAAGGTGCGCGGTGGCAGATACGATTTTAAGACCACGGTGTTCGGTCGTCACACCTCCGGCGATCGAACACCGTAGATCTTACAATTGTATCTCGCAACGTGTTTTAACACGAACGTGTTTTACGCCGGGCTCCACCATCAGCTTCCTGTAACGGATGTGACGTCGGCGCGGACGCGTGAAATATGGCCTCTCTTTACATAAAACCCCATGATAACTTGAGAGTAGTGACACTCTCCTCCCCGCGGCACTTTCCTCCTCGATTCTCCTCGCTCGCAGGCTGCGCTCGCGCTGCGCACGGCCCGCTCTTTCTCCTTGGCTCCCGCGGACGGGCCGCAGTACACGATGAAGGCGCATGATTTTGGACCAGTTGCGCGCCCCAGTGGTATAGAGGATCGGTAATGCCGAAGGTGACGTTTGTTAGGAGGTTGGTTTCTCCTTTAAGCGTATGAATGGGGCATACGGATGTAAAAGGAGCTTTTTTCTTTGAGGCGAGTTCTATACTAAAGACATTTGTCTCTGCCGCGTGATAATACGATGCTTTACTTTGTGCATCCGATGTTGTATTGCTTGTGGCACATCCCTCCGTGCTTGGATTTTTTTCCTTGCCTGTATGCGCATGGGAACCGCAGGTATTGTATACAGCGTGTCTTCTTATAATGAGTTAGTCGCGAATGCATCGTCCGTCTATGTGTTTGTCTTGTCAATGTGTAAGTAGCCTTTGCGCTTTGGTCTATCAACTGAATAGGATGGTTACGCGATTTCAGCGCAAGGAAGCGTGCGCGATCTTGTGGACCCCGCCTGTAAGTTGCCTGTATCCGTGAAAAAAAACTAAATAATAATCGTTACCCCCCTCATGCGTGCGTGACAGCACAGTTCAAAAGGAATTCAAGGCCTGAAAAATAATGCAGAAAGTAAACTGAAGTTGTCTGTGTAAGCATACCCCCAAAGTTCAGTTGGCTCAGCCCCAAATTTCAAGTTGGTCCACCCCCAAACTTCAGTTACCCCAAACACAAATTTCAGTTGGCCCACCCTTAGATTTCAACTTGGCATATCCCCAAGTTTAAGTTGGCCAACCTCCAAATTTAAGTTGGCCCACCTTCACATTTGAGTTGATCCGACCCCGAATTTCATGTTGACCCAGCCCTACTATAAACTTGCCCATGCGTTTTCTGAGGAATCCTATGTATCTCTATCGGTATTCTCCTTTCATAAATATTTTGGGGTGGTTTATGTTACTTATCGCTTATAATTAAAGCTACCAATCATCTACTTTGACATCATTATAACGAATAAATGACTTAAGTGTACAAATCACACATTTTTGTGCAGATACAGGGCATTACACCTTTCGCATGACGGGGCTGGTGTACTCACCAAAGAATGCTTACGCATTAAAAACGCAGCGATAATAGCTAGAGTTCATCACCCGCAATGCCACGAGTATACTTGCCGTGAATTTTTTTCAGGGCTTGCATTCATTATATCTAAGTGAATGACGCACACATCAAAGTAAGCTGGAAATAACGCTCCTCTACAAGCCATTATTTCGATTTTCAGTGAAACAGGCAATGTATGCAAACAATCACAAAAAGTGCGATCGAGAGGCTGCATCTTCTTACATAATTGTTCACAGCGGAAAGAACCTATAGTGCTGCATTTCCGACTGAATAACAGTTGACGACATGTGAGGTGATGGAACCCCAGCACAATATGCAGCATACCGAGGACAACCCCATTTTTATGCCTACAGTTGCGAGTGAGAATTCAGAGAGCTGCCACCCAAACTGCTATCTACCTCTGTAACCGAGGCCTGGAAATTTCCTCCGAGAAATGCGCACTAGTGCCATTTACGCGCAAACCCACGACGAACTACAGCGTAATGATAAATGGCCAAAGAATACCACACCTTCGATCTTACCAGTTTCCAGGTTTCATAATCGACAGGGACTTGTCACGGAGCCCTCACGTGTCATACGTGAAAAAACGGTTGACAGGCGTCTGCCACCTGTTAGTTTTTCACTTTCTCACTTTCATATATATATGAAAGGTGAGCCTGTTAGGAAAGCCCGCGCTGTCATCTTTACGTGTGCCGTAGTACGAACCATCCGTCTGGAGCTCGTTACACGTGGCAACACTGGATGCTTTCGAGAAGCTTTTCGCCGATTCACTTCTCGCTGCGGCTACCGTCGTGTTGTTTACTATGACGATGCTTTATGTTTTAGGCGTGCTTCGCGTGAGCTTCGCGCCTTACGACTGTTACGACTCTTCGGCTCTTGCGAGGCAGTTCGAGACTATTTTTGTTTGCATGACCTATTGCGGAATTTTGCGCCAGAACGCACTCCTTGGTGTGTTGGGTTCTTAGAGCGCATGGTTCAAGCTGTCAAGGACAGTGTCAGAAAGGCTCTTGGCCCATCGTTTATCAATTACGAGCAGGTAGTGAATGTTTTAGCGCAAGTCCAAGCCACCATCAACCGTCGCCCGTTAACTTGTCAGTAAACTACACCGGATGAACCAGAAGTGTTAACTCCCGCTCATTTCTTGCATGGTCGGAGGCTCACTGTCCTTCCCAATTTGAGAATACTCGAGGTTGAACTCACGACGCATACTACTGAGCTGCTTGAAACGTGGATTCAACGGCAACAAATTAAAGAAAACTTCAGGAAGCGTTGGTATAAAAAGCATCTGGTTTTGCTCAGAAACGCCCATAATGTGCCCGTCCCGACTCCAACACAAATAAGAACAAGTGACGTGGTTATTATAGAGGATCAAAGTGTGCCAAGAGTTCGCCGAAGCGGGGGAAAGTACTGGAGACCTTTACTCGTGCCGACGGGGCGTTTCGTGACCGTCGCTCGATGTTCTCGTACGGCCATGGGTGTTCTCGCCGCCAGTGCAGCGTTTGTACCCTCTGGAAATACGCCCCTAGCACGTATGGCCCCGGCCGGACTGTTGAAACGCCTGCTTCTCAAGTATTGTAGTAGCGCCGTCTGCTAGGCTGGGCGGCGCATGGACCGGAGGAAAAAAAAGGAAAAGAGATCCTGAAGACTTGCCATCGTTAAAGCAAAACCAAACCAAACGCGCTGGCGGATTGTGTCTGTCTCAAGGTTTGTCCGTCCCCGACGACGAAGCCTGCTCTTTCCTCTGAAGTAGCTCTCGCCTTTACGCGTACATCCTACTGGCCAACTAAACAAAAACTATTCAATGAAAGATTTAGCGCGGCCTCAGTTTTTTATTGATCTAACGCAGGAATTTGGTAGCATAAATCATAATATCATGTTCGCTAAGCTCGAGGCAATTGGGATTTGTGGTTCTGCCCTTTCACTCCTAAAAAAGAAGTGTATTAACACTGTTAAAGTTCTTTCTATTTCCAATGTTTGTTTTCGACAGCGAACTACTAACATTGGTGTGCCCCCCAGGGTTCTATCAATTCTGTTTTCAGTTTATATTAATGATTTACTGAATTCTCTTTCTTCCACAAAATGCGTTCTGTACGCTAATAATACCGCTGTATTCGCCTTTCACAAGGATATATCATCTCTCGTAAATACACTAAACGCTGATTTAGAAAATATCCTAAGGTGGTGTACTATCAATATTGTTATCAATTAATGCAACTAAGACTAAATTTGTTATATCCTCTGTACACCGGCGAAATATAGCATTCATTCCACCTATCTCTTTTGGTCCCTCCTTGGCATTCTACTTGATTGTAATTTGAAATATCAAAATCATATTGCTCACATAAAAAAGAAAATGCCTTATGGTATACGCATCTTAATTAAGACACACCCTTACTTCACAGGTACCACATTACTCTCACTTTATCACTCTTTTGTCCACTCTCGTGTTACGTTTGGTATACTTTGGTGGGGAAACACCTATAGCACTCAGAAGAAAACGTATCATCAGTACAATTACTTGCGGTTCACGCTTTTCTAATGCCTAGTCCCTACTACACGATAATAACGTTCTTAGCATTTGTGTACTCACTAAATATAACCTGAGTATCTTTTTTTCTGCAGATTTGTGAATGATGAACTGCCACCGATCGCATTTTCACCTGATAATTTCTAGTACCACCAGTCTCGCGTTAAATAACAATTTTCTTTTGCTAAGGGCCCACACCAACTATGGTAAACAGACTGTAGAATTAACTTCCATACCAATATGGAACACTTTTCCACTCATAATGAAAAACGCAAGGTCTTTACACCAAGTTAAAAGAGAACTAAACATGCATTCATTAGGGACAGACTGACAAGGTTTATTGTATCCGTTTGTTTTTGTTCGTTTTCTTCTGCTCTTATAACAAGGCCAATAAACTTTCTTTTTTCATACAATTTTTGTTGCTATCATGGGATATGCTAAGCCTTGTTACTCTTCGTAATCAGTCCTGTATTTCGTTCTCTCAACGTTCTTTTCTTATTTACTTGTGTACTACTTTATTGTGTACCACTGTAGCTTTGAGTTGTTCGTTCTTGTACAGGAGGTCCCGATACATTCTTTGACCTGTAACGTGACCGAACATTTAGTAATAAATTCTCATTCTGATTCCGCTTTTTAAGCATTTCGTTTCCCCCCCTTCGCTCGTCGAGGGAATTCAGTGTCCTTCGTAACTGTCGCACAGTCTGCAAACTCCCACCGACAGTGTCGCACCCCTCAGCCGTACTCCGCTCCTCTGGTGTCTAACCTTCGACCTGCACTCGAAGCAGTGAAGGCGCAGCAATTTCACGTGAAGCCGTGGTCGACGTTGCTCCCCACGAAGTCGTCACCGTAGGCTCCTTGCGGTAATTAGTGTAGGCTCTCCGTAACGACCCGCTTGTAGCGATTCTTTTCGTCTCGACTGTCACCACCGCTTCCAAAGAATGCGGCGGTTGTGGTCACCTCGAATGGGAGTTCTGTGCTGGCCGTCAACACTCGGCGCCGGACGCTGGAGCTTCGCGGGAAACGCACAAAAGAACGACGCATGCCGTTTAGAGACGCACAGGGCCGGCGACCCACAGCAGTTCGGGACCCCAGAGCTCGTCTCGTTTGTCAGCCCTGGGTCGTCGAACAGACGAAGATACGACACGTGATCGCTTGTCAGTTAGCGTCAGGCGACGCTTTCGTCGCCAGCTCTTTGGCGTCGAAAGGACGACGAAGCGATGGTGGCATGCCGTAGCTGCAGGCTCGCCGGTGAAGCACCTTTTGTCCAGAAGGACCGTCAGGCACAACAGCCCCCATGTAAATGCAGCCGCCCCGGTCGGAATCGAATCCGCGACCTCGAGCTCAACAGCACAAACGCCATTGTCACTGAGCTATGCCGTGGAGAGCACCATTTTGGGCACGTGACACTGAGCAAGTTTACTTAGTAAACGAATGTATGCTGTAATTGATACTGCCCATATAAGTACAAGCTTTACTTCGTGTAATATTAACACTTATCTATCTGTGTAAATATTTCGCCCTACGGGAAGAAACTGAGACAACTTTTCTTCCCCTCAACGTTTTTTTTTTTTTTTTTGAGAAACTCAGCTAGCTCTCCAAACATGTACAAAAATGCGATGCACGATGTGTGCTTTTTATTGCAGAGTGCGTATACAGACACTTCCCACCCAGGAGGTGCATCAGCACCTTTGAAAAGTGGGCGTCGCTGACTGGACGACAACGCAGCAGGCGGGGAAACCATATCAGACCCCCACTCAGACTTTCTACGCGGGATGCAGACTTTGTGACTCATTTCTGAGTGGGCACTCTGCCTCTTACTACCATTACACCTGCTGCCCCGTTCTGCCACACGTGACAGTAGTTAACGCTGGTGGTCGAAACGTGAATAAAAGCATTGCAGTTGATCCAAATCAGCCGGGCTTTCCAAGCCGGTTCTTCTGGACGAAAGATTTTGCTGCTTCTAGGCTGGTTTTGTATATATTCCAAGCCTCTGAACAACTAATATAGCCCATACACACTCCTTATCCGTAATGCGGACTTATCATATTGGGCCTCGTATAAAAACAATATGTGCCAATACAAACGCATTACTGGGCTATTCAATTCATTATGGCAAGAGGGCACGGAGGCACCGACAGGATGGCAGGCTCACTCTTGTGTTTTTTTTTTTTTCTCGCGCTGCCGTTACACGCTACCTTGATCCCTGGTTTCCGGTGCGCTGTTCCACTGGATTCCCGTGGCGAGCCTATCCTCCATGCTCCCGTGGCCGGCAAATTCGGTGGATCTGTTCTCGCCACACTTTGCCCGGATCGAAGCAGGCACCAAATCTACATCTGGAACGACACCTCATCGCTATCTTCGGTTCACCACTGCGCAACCGCGACAGCATCGACAGCGCCAGCAGCAGGAAGCCTAAAGCCAAGCAATACGCTCTGGGCCGTCAGAGGGCACGGAGGTACCGACAGGACGACAGGCTCACACTTCTCTTTTATCACGCGGCAGGTTAGTGGCATTTCCAAACTGCCACTTCTTTGCTTTAAATCTAGTAATCGCTTCATTGTCGTGCTTCCGTGCCCAAAAGCCTTGAGTGACCCGTTAACTTCTTTGTTTCTTTTACTGTGTAGTGATGTGGAACGCAATGCTGTCCCATCCAAGGACGAAGTACTTGCTGAAGAACTCAAAACCATAGGGGATTTAAGTGAAAGATCTATTAGAATGGAATCTGTACAAAATTCTATGTCGGAGACAATCCATGAGGTGAAACAACAGCAAGAAACCGTTTCAGATGCTATATCCGACATCGATCAGAGACTGCAGCACGTAGGAAGCCAGACGACCGTCCTTAATGAGTGAAAGCAGGATGTCAACTTATTGCGCAAGAAGTTTGAAGGTGTAGTAAATGATACGAGCACGCTTCGTGCGCCATTCGATGACGTGGAAGATCGCTTACGTCGCGACAATCTGTTCTTTTTTTCGGTGTACCGGATACTCCAACAAAAAAATTAAATGCAGACAGAATAGAAAGCCCTATATTTGATAAATAACACTTTAAAAATCAGTTTAACATGCGACCACTTAGCAAGCGCACATAGGGTTGGTCACTTCACTCAACAAAAATCGCAGCCGATAATAGTAAAGTTTTCATCTTGCGAAACCAAAGAACAAGTTCTCTCTGAGCGTTCTCTTCTAAATGGGAGGGCCCTGACTGAGCGAAGGCTTCCATGAGGCAACGCGAAATATAAAAAAATAAATTAACGGAATATGGCAAAGGACTAAATACACCCTACAGGCTTCGTTACAAAAGACTATTTGTGGGAGAAAAGTGTTACGGCTACAACCTAGGTAACGATGTCGTCTACGAAATAACGCCCCACAACAGAAATTCCGACTCTCGAATTCTTCGCTCTGGTCGTGTCTTACAGGTCTCGCGACAGCGAAAGGCGAGGGGAGATGCTGCCTCGAAACATGCTATCTCCGTTGCATTCACTAATATTCGCAGTATATTTAATAAAAGGGACGCATTGTGTTCTCTGATTGATGACACTGATGCTGACATAATTGCGATAGCTGAAACTTGGCTAGCTAGCAAAATAACAAAAGAGGAATAGTTTCATTGCCATAAAAAATACCTTGTGTATCGGGATGACCGTACTGACAGAACTGGGGGCGGTGTATTGCTGGCTGTTAGTAAATACGTTGAGTGCTTTACTACACTGATTATCCCTGAAATTGAATCCGTCTGGTGCTCTTCAACCATTATATTTCAAAAAAAAATATTATCTTAGACGTCTGCTACCGGCCACCCTCGAATAGTTCATTTTGTGATCACTACATGACTGCCTAAATCAATTAACGGTAAGATTCCCTGGAAGAAAGAAAATTATTATGGGCGACTTTAACTTTGCTACCATAAACTGGTCGAGCACGTCTTTTCTCTAGCGCATCATGTAGTGACGCCAATCAATTTATCGCTATTTGTTCTGACTTTACCCTAATACAAACGGTCGCTCTTCCAAGACGTGTACTACGTCATCATTACTTCATCTTGTGCTGACATCATCAGTTGATCTTAAATCCCGGATAACGCACTTACCTGACCTTATAGCGACGATGATACATTACATTATACAACCACGATATACTTACCCCTGAAACGTAAACGATTTAAACAATTAAAATATTATAGAAAGGCTAACTTCTCTGTAATAAACGACGAACTTGCTTCATTTCTTGACACGTTTCTACTCGGCCATTCCGACGTATATCTTCAAGTAGTAACGCATTTTGATATAACAGACACCTGAACAGACTAAGTAACATAAAGAAACGCCTATATCGCTAAACGGTCACTTAATCCTGAACACTGGTTCTCATAGAAATCCGCTGCCGCCACGTACTTTTCTAACTTAAGGTCCGCGAAGTTTTCTTACTACAACGTTACCCTTCCCAAGCTACTAAAAAGCAGCAGTAAGGCATTCTGGAGTTCTATGAAAGGAGATGGCACTAGAAAGATCACTCTAATTTCACCAACTGGGAACGCAATCGCCGACCACGCATGCGCTGATGTGCTAAATGACATGCTCGCACAGGCCTTTTCGCCGTCTTCGCATGTTACTCGTCCTCCCGAAATACAATCTAAAGAATACCCGCAGATGGATCCCATAGCATTTAATAGTAACGGTATTAAATGAATCATAACTGAGTTAGGAATAATATCGTCATGTGGTGTTGGTGGAATTAATATTGAATTCTTACACAGTACTAGTGAGTGTTGCTGTATAATTTTAGAACTTTTTTTTTAGTCGCTTCACAACGGCACATTGCCTCTAGATTGGAAAACGGCTAAGATCATTCAATTCGTAAATCTGGTAATACACATAACCCATCTAATTATAGGCTACTAATTTAGCTTCAGTACCCTGTAAGATAATGGAGCATGTAATTTATTCTCAGGTAATCCTGCAATCATCGTGAATCTAACAATTTTTTTAGATCTAGCCAACATGGTTTTCGTAAAACGTTATCCTGTGATACCGAGTTCCTTTGCTTTACTAACGACTTGCATTCCAACTTGGACGCGGGATTTCTTACGGACTGTATTTTCCTTGATTTCGCTAAAGCATTTGACAAAGTACACCACACATTACTGCTGTCTAAATTCGGCGCACTAAACATTGATACTAGTGTCGTTAATTGGATAAAAGCATTTATAACACGCCGCATGCAATTTTTAAAAGCTAACGAAGTTAATTGAACTCTAACACCCGTTAAATCTGGCGTTCCACAAGTGCCTGCACTTGGGCCGCTGTTATTTTTTATCGACGTTAAAGATTTACCTGATAACATTTCGTCTAAAATTTGTCTTTTTGCAGCTATGACTTCGTAATATATCTCAAAATTACTAATGACGCTAATATTTCGTCTCTTCAGCATCATCATCATCATTATCAACAACAACCTATTCTAAGTCCACTGCAGGACGGAGGCGTCTCCCTCCGATCTCCAATTACACCTGTGTTGCGCTAACCACTTCCAAGTTACGCCTGCGAATTTCTTAATTTCATCACCCCACCTAGCTTTTGCCGTCCACGACTGCGTTTTTCTTCTCTTGGCACCCATTATCTAACGCTAATGGTCCACCGGTTATCTAACTTACGCATTACATGCACATCCCAGCTCCATTTCTTTCTCTTATTGTCAATTAGAATATCGGCTACGCCCGTTTGCTCTCTGATCCACACCGCTATCTTCCTGTCTCTTAACGTTACGCCTATCATTCTTCGCTCCATCGCTCTGTGTGCGGTCCTTGACTTGTTGTCGAACTTCTTTGTCAGTCTTCAAGTTTCTGCCCCATATGTCAGCACAGGTATATAGACTCTACTGATTGTACATCTTTGTTTTTTAGTGATAATGGTAAGCTTCCAGTAAGGATCTGAGTATGTCGGCCGTATGCGCTCCAACCCAATTTTATTCTTCTGCAAATTCCCTTCTCATGATCAGAATCCCCTGTGAGTAGTTGACCTAGGTAAACATATTCCTTCGCAGACTCTAGAGGCAGACTGGCGATCCTGACATCTCATTCCCTTGCCAGGCTATTGATCATTATCTTTGTTTTCTGCATATTAATCTTCAACCCCACTCTTGCAGTTTCTCTGTTAAGTTCCTCAATCATTTGTTGTTACCAGTGTTGCTGACCCACTGTTGCTGACGAGGACAATGTCATCTGCAAACCGAAGGTTCCTGAGATATTCGTTGTTGATCCTTACTTCTAAACCGTCCCAATTTAATAACTTTAATACTTCTTCCAAGCATGCAGTGAATAGCATCGGAGAGATTGTGTCTCCTTGTCTGACCCCTTTCTTTACAGGTATCTTCCTACTTTTCTTGTGCAGAATTAGGGTAGCTGTGGAATCTTTGTAGATATTTTCCAAGATATTTACATAAGCCTCCTGTATTCCTTTATTACGTAATACCTCTACGACTGCTGGTATCTCTACTGAATCAAATGCCTTTTTTCGTAATCTATGAAACCCGTGTAGGAAGAGGAGGAGAGACAAAGAGGAGGAAAGACAGGGAGGTTAGCCAGTGTAAGTACCGGCTGGCTACCCTGTGCTGGGGAAAGGGGTAAAGAGACGCTGATTGTAGTCTGCAGATTTGTAGATTTTTGGATTGATTACATCGATGTGATTCATTGTACAGTATCCCTTTCTGAAGCCAGCTTGTTACCTTGGTTGACTGAAGTCAAGTGTTGCCCTTATTCTATTCGAAATTATCTTGATAAATATATTTTACAATACTGGAAGTAAGCTAATGGGTTTATAATTTTTCAATTCTTTAACGCCTCCCTTTTTGTGGATTAGTATAGAGCTGGCATTCCTCCAGTTCTGTGAGACCCTTGAAGTCGAGAGACATGTCGTATAAACGGCCGCAATCTTTTCGAGCATGATGTCTCCACCATCTTTGATTAAATCGACTGTTATTCTATCTTCTCCTACCGCCTTTCCTCGTTTCATGTCTTCTAAGGCCCTTCTAACTTCCTCGCAAGTTATAGAAGGAGCCTCTGTAACCTGTTCATTACTACTTTAAAGGAGATGTCCTGGCTGCTCTGCGTATTGTATAGGTCAGTATAGAATTCCACTGCTGCTTTTACTATATCTTCGAAATTCCTGATGTTATTACCCTGCTTATCCTTCAGTGCATACATCTTGGCTTGTCCTATGCCGAGTTTTCTTCTCACTGATTTGAAGCTGTGTCCATTTATTACTGCTTCCTCGGTCTTTCTTACGTTAGAATTTCGAATATGCTTTATTTTCTCCTTGTTGATCAGATTTGACAGTTCCGCGAATTCTATCTGATATTTTGAGTTGGACTGTTTCAATCTTTGCCGTTTCTTTATTAGGTCCTTTGTTGCTTGGGAAAGCTTAGCTACTGACTGCCTTGGTGCGTTGCCTCCCACTTCAACTGCTGCCTCTGAAGCCAGCCTAGTTACGGTCTCATTCATTACCTCTATGTCATATAGATCTCGCTGTTCTAAGGCTGCATATTTGTTTACAAGTACCAACCGGAATTGGCTTGCTTTTATCCTTACGGCGTCTAGGTTGACCTGTTTATTCTTGACCAAATTTTACTCTTTCTCTCTTCAACTTGAGGGTAATCCTAGCCCCCACTAACATATGATCACTGCACTTTACCCTACCTAACACTTCTACATCCTGCACTATGCTGGGGTCGGCAGAAAGTATGAAATCGATTTCATTCCCTGTTTCATTTCCTTGTTCCTCTCTTCAGGACGATTTCAACAGACTGCATAACTGGACTAAAATATGACACATGCTACTTAACGTCAATAAATATAAATCGACGCGAATGCCCCCTACTAATGAAACATGTCCTGCGTATTTACTTAATAACGTGCCTTTAGAGAGCGTAAGAAACTACAAATTTCTCGGCGTCTATATAACCAATAACTTATCCTGGAAGTACCATATCTGCTTTATAACGAGCAAAGCTGATCGCACACTTGGCTACCTTCGCAGAAACTTCTCGCTCGCACCATTATCAACTCAAACAATTGCTATACACTACGTATGTTCGTCCACAGTTGAAATATCCATCATCAGTATGGGACCCACATCATGCCATCTCAATTAACTGCCTTGAAAGCGTCCAGAATCGCTCCGCTCGGTTTATACCAATTACCATCGTACGGCAAGCGTAACACAAATGAAGTCCACACTTAACCTGCCTTCACTGTTAACCCGCTGGAAAAAATCCCGCCTATGCTTATTTCATAAGATTTACTACCAGAACGCAGCGCTTCTGTAGGCATGGATTATTCCAGCACCATTCATCTCCTCACGTAGTGATCACACACGTAAGGTACATGTGCCTCGCTCTAACACACTAACAAATTCGTAATCATCTTTACCAAAAACATGCAACGAATGGAACGGTCTGCCAGCATCTATTGTTAGTATAAGTAATCCTGTTCAATTTAGATATGCTTTAGTTAACTGCATATAAATCATGAAACTTGTGCTTAATATGTCATGTGACCTTTTTATTGTATAAACACATTATTTGCAACTTAACTTTGTATGTATTGATGTATCATTCCTAGCTTGTGTATTAAAAAGTGTATCACCAGATTTCTATGGTGAACTACCACTATAATTGTTTTGTTTATTATCATGTGTAATTAGTGAGCTAGCATAATTTTTCATTGTTACTTATATATACTGTGCCTTTTCTGTATAATCTGCTTTGACCTCCTTTGTAGTGAGCTAGCATAATTTTTCATGGTTACTTATACTTTGCCTTTTATGTGTGATCTCATTTGTAACCTCCTTTATAGTGAGCTGGCTTAATTTTTTATCGTTACTTATACTGTGCCTTTTCTGTATGATCTCATTTTTACCCTCCTTTATAGTGAGTTGGCATAATTTCTGATTGTTACATATACTGTGCTTTTTCTGTATGATTTCATGTTTAACCTCCTTTATACTGAGCTAGCCTAATTCTTCATTCTTACTTCTACTGTGCCTTTTCTGTATAATTTCTATTCTATTCTATTCTTTTCTAAGTTTCGGGAGATTGACTCGCCAAACTTAGAACCGGCAGACAGCCATCAGCTACAACTCGGGTACGCAGCGAGCACAGAGGCCAGGAAGAGTTCTGCTACGCTACCGGGACTGCGATATTCGGTGGGTAGCAGAAAACGCGCACTGAGACGCTCGCCCGCGCCCACTGCCCGGCTAATGTGATGACGGTTTGGTCTATGAACTTGTTGATGCTAGACACTGGCAAGTTCACTGGAACGGAAAGGGAGCGGTAAGAAGCACGTTAAAGAAAGGCATGGCATATGGTCTTGTTTGCGTTATGAATTAATACACTGGATTACGAAAAAAAAGCAGCGGGAAATCGCGCGCTGAGAAGACCGATAAACATACAGCGCGACGCAACTTGAGAAATAGTATTGAAACGTCCAAGAATTTATCACTAAAAAAATATTGAATCGTCGCGACGGCACATCACAGACGCCGTAGGCGTCGAAGCCTCTATAACGAAATTATTCTTGAACGATTCTGATAGCGTACACGCAACAACGGGTGCTTGCGTACTTTCAAATGTTCATATGCTGCGGCCTAAAGCTCACGGCACGGCATAATTTTTGATTGTTGCTTATATTGTGCCTTTTCTGTATAATCTCATTTTTAACCTCCTTTATGTAGCCTCGCCACTCCATAATGTATGCTTACTCTGAGGCTATTGTAAATAAATAAATAAATAAATAAATAAATAAATAAATAAATAAATAAATAAATAAATAAAGCGGTACCAGAGAGCACGAGGGACAAGAAATCGTCTTGACCTCCTTCTTTGTCTATCTTGCTATCTGGCGCCGTTAGTTGTTCCAGTACAAAACGCATGCGCTCATTTGTCATACGGCTATATTTAGTGTACAGCGATTTCGGTCCTGTCGTGAGACAGCTATTCGATCGTTCAGCCGTTTCATACGTTGACCAAGCGTGTGAAATAGAAAACTTGATCAAAAGTCATAGACGGAATAGTACTGTAAACCAAGGCATACGAAAATATGTGGGTACGTTACGAGCTGAACAATAGCTTCCCCTCGATGCAATCTTGATGATTTATTGTGTACATTTCCTCATGACTACAATCAGAGATTAACTATGGGCTTCCGGTCGTGCCCCTAGGTTAAGCGTCAATATTTCCGTGCATATTCTTTTTTTTTTTTTTTTTGCTCAGTAACAATTGCAACCCTATATTAAAAACCGAAAAACAGAGGCTGTGAATATTTATTGTCTGCGCGATTAAAGTTACTCTGTTTCGGAATTTTGCGAGAGCTTGACTTTTCTGTAAATTCCACTTTTTCATATTGGGCAGTCCCTCCAATGCCCTCAAATAATGGAGAGCGAACGCCGACTTTATCATTTGAAAGCGGTACAAAGAAGCCTCCCACATCAATTACTTTCGACTACACGGAAAATACATTGGTACGTATCCTTTCAGTCGTTCGCCGTCTATGAACGTAGAAACAATATTATTATCCTTTTTAATGTCCGCACCGCAAATCTTGGCCAGCGAAATAAACGTTGAAAGTACCCGCACCGTATCTATACGCGTGTTCTTTCTGTACCTACGTGAAGCGTGACGTCATCTAAGTATTTCGAGGCTTCTATATTTCGACGTCCCTAATCTCGATGCTCGAAGAACTTTCCTCTGCGTCCTAACATCCTCAAAGTGGCGTGAAACTCAAGACCGGCAACAATGATCGTAGTGATGGGCAATATCAACAACAACAATACCAGACACCGGTGAAAGATGAAGGACCTGCGCGTACACAACTTCGGCTCGTAGTAATAGGGCTTCCTTGTAACACGGCGCGCCAAGCGAGCCTCTACGTCCCTGCGAAGAAACCGGAGGCGAAGGATACCGAGATGCCAATTAAGCACCGCACAATTTCCCAAGGCGTCACCTCGCGCTCGCTGCAATCTTACTCCGCCACGGCCGCTCATCGACGAGGAACCAAAGAGGATCGCTGGCGCGTGCCATCCATAAAACGCGTACTCGCGCCCAGCTGACAGCTGTGCCGGAAGAACTCGCATTTACATCCTCGTTGATTATGCAGCGTGCCCACGTCCCGTCTTGCTTTAAAGGCCGCCTTACCGGGAACGTTCCTGCAGCGCGAGCCTCGCAGCACGCGATTGTGCATCGGACCCACACGTGTCGCGACCCCAATTGACTCTCCGGTCACGCCGCGGCCGAAACGGTCGGGCGCACCATTCTTTGAACGCCCGCCAGCGATCGCCTGCCTCCCAAACGTCTTTCGCGCGTCGTCTGCTGCGTCGTCTGCTGGCGGGGTTCGCGCGCAGAAGGCATATGCACGCCTGCACGTACAGGTTTGCGAGGGAGTTGTGGAACGAGGGCCCGAAGTCGTGTGCAGAACAAAGAACAAAGCGAAGAACAATGTTGAGGAGTGTGGCTCAAAGATAAGGAACGGAAGAGAGAAAGAATGGGAGAAAGGGTGCGAAGCGGCCATCGCTGGACGAGTCGTGCAACGTTCGTCCGAAACGACGCCACCTTCTCGCGTGTTTGCACGCGCACGCGTGTGTGTGCGTGCGTTCCGGACTGCCGGATCAGGGCAGCGAGGAATTGCCCCGGGAGAGACGTGAAAGAGACGCGGTCCACGGCGCGTGCGAGCAAAAATTAAAAGGAAAGAGATAGAGAGAGAGAGGGTGTGAGAAAAGGAAACCGACGGGTGGCGGTGTTTTCCGTCGCCGGATAACCTTGGATCCACGCGCATACGCCGGTCGACGTCGTCTTCGTCATTCAGCCGGCTCGACGTCTCACGCGCGTCTCGTTCCAGGTAAGGTGGCTGAGCCGCGAATGTTTTACACTCCGCTGTTTTCGGTTTCTCCCGACTCGTCGAGAGCGCAATCCGCGACAAATGTTGCATGCACGCGTGCCCCCTGAAAGATCCGGGAGCATAGTTTTAGGCGTAAATATAGTTATCTAACGTTTTGTTTAAAAATCGCACTGCAGACGATCTTCCAGCACGACTGATGCGTAACTATGCGTGTTAACGTGGCAATCTTGGACCCGCATTCTCAAAAGTGTTTTTACGCTAGAACTCTTAGTAAGGACATATAACAGTCAATCGGGACACCTGACATATTATTTCAAAAGGCCACCGGTTAACTGTAAGCAGCCTTTAAAAACAAAAACAAAAAAAATCGATAATTGGGTCTCTGAAGCCCGTGGCACTGATATAGTCGCGCGCGTCCGCGACAACGACATCTGAGAAACGCCTTTAACGTGTGGCATTGCAAACTAAGTTCCTCCCTCTTCGATATGCAAGTTGACTGATACATGTATGTGAAAAAGCAATAAACGAGCGAATTTCAGAAATGATTGCTGAGTATTACAAAGGCAACGCGCTTCTTGTATAAGATATGCACTATCGGGCAGAAATTTGCATAAGCATTGCAAAAGACTGGCGGTGTGGTAGGCTGTCGTCTGCGCACTTATTCGAAAGCACAAGAAAGAGCGGTGGCTGCTACTTTTACAGCCCGACTGAATACAGGATTGCGTTGCGCTAAGATTCGTCCCCGAACCACTCTGAGCGAGGTGCCATAGTTAGAAGACTTCGATAGCACTTATTCACCAGATTTAGCGCATTTCTGTTCTCCAGAATAGGTGCGCGTCTTAAACCGTGCCCCATCTATAAAGTTGCGATGCCTGGAAGAGTGGGAAGTGTTCCTCTGGAGACCTACGTATAGCCGCTCACCTGACTACTCCGAGTTCGTGTGCATATGACCCTCACTTCACATCCCTGCCTGGCAATATTGACGAAAAAAATGCTGCATGGTTACAGTACATGGCCAACTTACAAACAGAACATATATTGTGTATTTGTCGACCGATTACGCCTTAATAATGATACAAAGCCAAGCAGACTATTCCTTTAGTGCCAGGATTTCAGCCTAATTTGTCGTCTCAACCTCTTTTTGACTTCTTTTTTTCTACCGACAAAGTTTTTCAGTTATATTGCCTTTATTACCAGCAATAGATGTTCGCTTTAAGAGGGATCGATACTGTTCATAAGGTACGCAACACCTCTTTTATGCAATAGCGCGTGCTAGCGATCGATTTTTGAAAGGAAAGGAACTAATTAACTGCTTTTCGTTCTAGGGAACAGCTGTAAGCAAATGTTTAATAAATTGCATCGATAGAAGGGAAGGAATGAATCCCAGTCGTTTCTATTTTTTTTTTCTTTAAAGATTCTGAGAAAGTGTCGACGACCGTGGTTCACGTAATACGTGACTCACGCAATGCGCAAGGTCTGCTGTTGACGACACTCGGGTGACTTAATGTCCCTCTGGAGGTGATTCACCGTTCAAGACGAAACGTCGCCCGCCCTGCGCTAAAGCACACGTCCCGTTTGGGGCGTGGTCAGAGATGATTGGCAGTGCCCAGCGTCCATTTATTTCTCGTTGCATAGGCAAACGCGCCAGGTTCTTACCGCTGAATCGCGCCTTTTGGGAAATACTAACCACTGGACACTTCTGCACTCGCTGACGGTATACGAGCTCCTACCACAAAGCCGCGCTACGTCTTCTCGCTGTGTTTTGGCGTCACAAAAAGGGTTCAAGCGACACAGTGCATTGCCTCAAGAAGTTCGTCTAGGCCTTGACGTCATGGAAACCTGCAAGCGTAATTGGCTGGCGCATCTAAGCAAGTTGTCTTCGCGTTGGACTGTGGTGTACTTGCCACTGCATTGTTACTGTGTCACCGACTCCAGAAAATTTTATCAGTTGAAAGGGTATCGTGAGTTCTGTTGCTGATCGAAGCGTTTTAAAGTTGATCATGTATGCCTATTGAGAGCAGAGTACTTCTTTCTTTCTTTCTTTCTTTCTTTCTTTCTTTCTTTCTTTCTTTCTTTCTTTCTTTCTTTCTTTTCTTCTGCTCCGTCTTCTTCTCTTCCTTCCTATGAGCCAAGAGAAGCACCCACATGATAACCCTTCCGCAAGGTTATGAGCCTCCATGTATGGAGCGATGCATTAAAACATGGCATAGGTGACGTTAAGAGTGAGGAAGATGGAGGTGTAGGTTAAATGGCAAATGGGTCTATCCAACAAAAGGTAGAAATGTAGCCGGGCAGGTCATGGATGCAATTCGCAGGGCGCGTAACCTGTGTTCCGGTTAAGTTACAGAATGGGTGCCAGGAGAAGGGGAAGCGCAACCGAGGACGGCAGGGAATGAAATGGCGTGACGAAATCGGGTTATTCGCAGGCATAAGATGCGATCATCTTGCGCAAAAAGGGTTGAAGCGACACCATCCCTACTCCCCACCCTCCCCAGCCCCAACCCCCCCGAGCGATGGGAAACCTTGTTGTCCAGCCCCGACCTACCGACCCAGCTCGCGCTGATGGCTAGGGACCAGGAACTGCTGGACACATATGGGACCTGAGAAGAAGGTTCCACCCCATCTGGTGCCAGCGCGCCCCAACCGTCACTAAGGGCTCAGTACAAAGTTGTTTCTCTCTCTCTCTCTTGCGCTAGACAGGAGTAATTGGAGATTGCTGGCAAAGGCCTTCGTCCTGCGGTTTAAATTAATTACGATAACGATGGCCGCGACATTGGCGATTAAAAAAAAGGGACCGATAGAACTACGGAATGCTGGGAGCGCATTGCTGTTAAGCTCCTGGTGACAATTTTTTTTTTACTTTTTTTTTGCCTACTCATCACATAGGGTCTCGCGCTTGAGAGCAGGCACGCATGATGCGGTGCCTGGGGGAGGGATGTTTCGCAGGAAGGCTTGGACGCTGTGATAACAACACTGCCTGCGAAGGATCGATTGCTGCGCTGTGCTGGCCACCGCGGTGTCGGTGTGTGCGCGGACGCGAAGTGTTCAGAGGGGGCTGACGGCCGTCGGTTGCGCTTAGCAGACCGGAAGCCTGCGAGCGCGAGGCACTTCCTGCAAGATAACTTCCTTCCGTCCGTCTTGTGAGGCCTCCGGAAGGCCCTGCGAGATATGCTGGAGCGTTTACGGTATACACGGGATCAGCAAGGAGCGAGCGATCTTTTTTTTTACGCGTACCATACGGTCGAAACGATTGCAAATCCTATCTCAAGATAACGTTCGAGTGGAATCCGCATTACGCTCTGCCGCCGATTGAAGCGGAAGTATCGTGTGTAAGCCGGCAGGCGATATCTTTAGTGCCCATCTGCTTTTACCCTTCGTATCGGCTATCCCGTTTGCGAATTATAAATTTGTGATGCAATTATGTGGGTATAATTATAAATTATGCCGAATTGCGAGCAATAAGATGGAAAATCACTGGCTCTGCAAAAGAGAAAGAAGAAGGAAAACTTTTATTTAGAAGCCGAGGCCTGTATCTAAATTTACAGCGCACATGTAAGCGCTCGGGTAGCGCGTTAAACGCCCTTATTCCCAGGAGAACATTGATATTCTTTTTTTTTTTTTCTATTGCGGCTGCTGTGATTGTCAAACATTTGATTGCGAAGTTGCGTCGCGAACAAACATGAGCGCGGTTTAATTTACAGTAAAGCAAGCGTTCTTTGTTGTCCGTGGAGCTTCCGAAACGGTATACTTTCTGTGGCACGCGAACAACTCACAGGTGACAATGCGACAACGAGCGCGAGACTTAAAGGCGCTCCCGAAAGGAGTCCCTCGTTCTCATCCGCTTTAACTTCAGCCTGGGAAGAGAAGTCACAAACATCCGATATATACACACAACAGCAAAATACGACAAAATGGACCACCGAGTCTCGCATGCGGCGTGTTTTCCTGCTCTTCTCTTCCGTGTTTGGATAAATGCGACACCGTCACAAGTGGCAGTTACGCAGAATCTCTTCCCCCCCCTCCCCCCCCCCCCCCTCGCCATGTACCATGAAGAAACCAAAGCGCTGTCAAAGTCGGCCGGACTACTTCGCGCAGTAACACAATAACACTTTCTGAAGCAGCGCCGCCCCAGTAGCTTTCCCCACCATTGCCACAGAAAGTTGTCCGCGAATGCCGGCTACCGCTTATTTAACGCACCAATTCGTATAGGAAACTTCTTTGTCGTCGTCGTCGTTATCATCATGATCAACATCATCTGTGTTGTGTCGTCGTCGTCGCAATTATCCCCGCCTTACACTTTACGTCGCTTTAGGACAATGGCCTCTCGCAGCGATCACCAATTACACCTGCCTCGCGTCGGTCGCCATAATGCTATTATCCATGCAAATTTCGTATTCTCGTCACGCCATCCTAACCTCCTCCTACCCTCAAGTCTTGTAGCATTCATTCTGTTAGTCCAATCGTACGGCTATTTATCCGTTTTACTGTTTAGTTATCCGTGCAAATTTCGTGTTTTCGTCAAGCCATCTTAACCTCCTTCTATACCCTCAAGTGTTGTGGCATTCATTCTGTTACTCCGATAGTACGGCGATTTATCTGTTTTACGGTTTAGATGACCCGCCGAGATGTGTTCTTGCGCTCTTCGATTCTGTCGCTCCCTTGCGCAACGTTGCACTAGCCCAACCAACCTGCCCAACTCCACATCTTGATATTCGACTAAGAAATCGAGTATAGACCTAGATGACATCAGTTATACGCCGAAACTTGCATGATTTAGTGCGTGGCATGCATATACGAAAAGGTTGGAGGGTGTCAGTGGGCGATAAGTGGGTTTCGAAAGAAGAAAAAAAAGTTTTACTCACATATGCCAACCTGCGAACTTCTTTAGAATTCGTAAAATCCTGTGAAAGGGGAGAGAGGAGGTAGAGAAAGAAGAAAAATTGCGCGCATCTTTTTTTTTTTTTTAACTTCACTGAATACACGTTTTTTCAGGGATGCATACGCGCTTCAGTAACAAGGATTTAACTTCAGACGCTACACTACAATAAGCAGCAAACTTAAAACAAGAAATAATGATGGAAGCCACAAACTGTTTCTAGATCGCGTTGACTTCTTTCAGCGACTTGGCTGTTTTCAATTCCACCTGCTACAAAAACTTCTTTGTATACCCGCCGTGGTTGCTCAGTGGCTTTGGTGTTGCGCTGCTGAGCGCCAGGTCGCGGGATCGAATCCCGGCCACGGCGGCCGCATTTCGATGGGGGCGAAATGCGAAAGCACCGGTGTACTTGGATTTAGTTGCGCGTTAAAAAAAAATCCAGGTGGCCAGAATTAATCTGGAGTCCCCCACTGTGGCGTGCCTTCACGATCAGGTCATGGTTTTTGGCATGTAAACCCCCCTAATTTAATCGTTTTTAAACTTGTTTGTATAAACTTGTGCCAAGCAAGTGTCCTCATCGCATCCTTTCACCATCGTAAGGCTTCAAAAGGAGATTACGGAGATTGACGTGCGAACACTTTCGCAAAGTAAATTTCTTTCTCGTTAACCTTGACTTGCAACATTTGCAAAGTTGCAAAACCGGACCAAATTCGTAAAATTTACGAAAAATTCGGAAGAGTTGGCAGGTATGCTTTGCTATAAGAGGAAGGGTTATATATCTCTCTGCTGAGATTTTCTCATGTGTTCTTTTAACTAGTCCTTTTTTTAAGTTGGTTATATTTTCTCATAAAATAAGTTTCTTTTATTGCTTTCTCGGAAATATATTTACTCATTAAATTTCTCATTTGTCTGGCGAATCCTCCTCGTATGTGTGTGCCATGTTGGAAAGGGCCGCAACATCAACAATGTCGAATGTTGATACTGATTATGTGATATGATCATGATAAGATTATGAGGGATACCCTAGTGGGGGACTCTGGACTGATTTTGACCACCTGAGGTTCTTTAAAGTGCGCCCAGTACACAATACACGAGCGTTCTTTTTTTGTTTTTCGGTTCCATCTATATGCGGCTGACGCGGTCGGGACTCCAACCCGCAACCGCGCGCTTAGCTAGACACGTAACCATTCGCTGAGCCGGCGCGGCGGGCATGTCTTTCATAACCACTGCAGCAATTCGGCTACTCTGCTTCACTTTACGGTGCTTTGTGTCGATGAAACCAGGCCAACCAGACGATTTGTTCGTTCGCCTTACGATCTGCTCATTTTCGCTATTTCCGTAAGGTGTAATAAATGGGCTTTAGGCCCCCCATCTAGAAGGGGGGGGGATGCGCTTAAGCACTGCTGTGCAAACGCCTATGTGCAATTTCAACATTTAGGCACGTTTAGCATACTTGGTTTATGGTGATACAGCAATAATGTGGACACTCCAGGTGAATATCCGCCATCTTGGCCGCCGTCGCCGTGAGGTTCTGTACAAAGTTCAAGTGAAATACAATCGCGCATACAATCGTATGCAGGAGGTTTGAGGGGAAGCAAGCGTTCGAGGACCTCGTATCGATCTCATATCCACTTCAATGTCTCAATCTTACATGAATACATGGAATCCTTTATAAAACCCGTTTGTTTGCTAAATCGTATGTGAGTCATGAGCTTACTTTTTTTTTCTTTACTTAATAGGTAATTATCGCTAGGAGCCCCACCACAAACGTTTATATACAGAACCGCAATCAATTGTGTCTGCAAAGTTTGCAGAAGTTTTTCGTCTGCAAGAAGAAGTACCTTTATACCGCGAAAAGAAGTACATACGCCTGTTTCAAAAACAATGAACGCCTACGGAACAAACACTCCACGATTCCCGTGGCGGGGCACACATCGTGTAATGCAGGTACACACGCCAGCAGCCGTCCAAGCGTGGGAGAATAAATGCCGAGATCCGTGTAGGCGCCGCTAGACGTGTAACTGTGTCAGTAGACAGAACTACGCTCTACGCGCCACGCCTGACATGATTCGCATGCATTTTTTCTGCCGCTGTACCACGGCACGCGGCGTCTTTGCATCGCAATGCCGTCGTCTGCTGCCGGCAAGTTCAGGCGCCGTCTGCTTCATTGCCACGTCGGTGAGGTGAAACCTGAAAATGTCTGCTGCGGTACTTCGGCCGCCATCCGTTTTGCTGCATCGAGGTGGGAAACCTAAAGAAATGTCGATGAAAGCTTAATTTATTGTAGCGCAGACACAACGAAACGGACACAGAAGGCACACAAAGACACATTAGATGAAATACAATTTATATATATGTGTGCGCGCGCGCGTCGTCTGCTCGTGGCAACTTCAGGAGCCGTCTGTTTTGCTAGCTGTTCGAGGTGGGGAAACCTGAAAACGTTGTCTGCTACTGGCGAGTGTTTTTCTTCCTAGTATTCAAGCGCCAGCTTGGGCAAAGAGTTAACGATGCCTTGCGTGCCCCCATACTCGTTTTTCAGCCCGTCTATTTGCGGGAGTGTCGTCATGGCGTCTACTTCGCTGACCCAGCTCTTGGCCCTTACCCTGGTGGCCTTCGCCTGCAACTTGGCCGCTGGACAGCAGCTCGAAGGTAAACGCGCCTGGCATACCGAATGCATCAATCTGCACCTGTATAATGCGCACAGAGCGAGATGCGTGCATGACCGACCCTTCTCCCCCCCTCCACCCACCCACTGAATGCCATTAGCAGCCAAGCGTTTTATCGCTGTGGACTGCTGACCTTACTTGCCAGTCTTAACCCGTGCATTTGAGTATAGCAGCGTTTGTTTATCTGTTTGTTTCTCAACTGATAAAACTGGTTGAAGCGGTGAGGGACGTGTAAGGCACGGGGAACGAGATCCCGCATTCTTGACCCCAGAGACAGCCAGACGCACGCACACTGTCGTTGTTGATTGCGGTTGTCCTCGAGTGCCAGTCGTGAACCCAGAATCGTGTAGAAGCATCCGCCCGTAAACGCAGTCGTGTCAGTAGTAGCAGTTTGGCCAGTGCAAAAAAACAAAAAACAAAAACATGAAGTATAACTGGATCTACCGTTGGCAACGCCACTGATGGCGAAGGTTGTTGATAGTTGAAGCGAGGTCGTAAGCAGTAATAGTGGAGTGTTTTCGAAACAAGTTGCGCGGTGGCCCTCGCCAAACGGCGTAGCAGTGCGCCGAAGAGATCTCCGCATCCTTTGCAGTGCTGTCTGTTCACTGGTCGTTTCTGCGCCAATAGCAGTACGCGCCACAGGACAATTATGCAAATGAAATAGACGCAATGTCCACTTATAACGATAATCGAGCAAACACGAAGATGCGATAGTTGTAGCCAGCTGTGGTTATACCTCGAAGGGCTGAAATAACGTACTGGTATACCTGTGCGCTTGAATAGTGACAGAATTTGAACATTTGAGCACTGGGATGCCGAAAGATGCTTGAAAATGCTGATAATCTCTGGCACAAGAAAGGATGGTTACTAGCAAGCAAAATACATCCACCGAAATCAACACAGGAAAAATACACTCACCGAAATTAAGTCTTGGCTTGGGGGGTTTAAAAGAAGAGAAGAAGCGGTAGCCATTTTAAATTTTTTATTTGTGCCGTCCATGTGTTGCCCAGGAATTGAAATTAGGGGAGTGTCTAAATTTCTTGTGTGTGTGTGGAGGGGGGGGGGGGGGGGAGGGGAGGATTGAGAGTAGAGAAGGAGGGGTAGTAATTTTTAATGTTTTATTTGTGTCACTCATGTGTCGCGCAGGACTTGCAACTTTTATGACTGCAACACTCATGACAAAGATTACAAACAGTTACTCCACTTGACACAAGGATTAAAGTCATGTTTATGAACAGAGAGAAGAAGAAGAATTGTGTCTGTTGGATGGATGGAAACAACTTTATTCTGAATCCGGCAAATTTGACGACCCGGGCTCAGGTCTCCCATGAGGGGACTTCGAGGTCTGTTTGGTCGCTGTCTTAGTGAGGTGCTCTGATTTTTCTGCTTTTTTGGACATATACGGCCAGCATTGACGACGATTGACTAACGAGATGTCGAGTGAAGAATAAGCGGGTCGGGCGCCTTATAGGTACGGCGTTTCTTTTTTGAGGACCTGGCTATTACCCTGCCACTATGGTGGTCGGAAGCCGAGAACGTCAGCACGAACCTTATGCTCTCGAGTGTAGCAAGCCATATGAATGATATTACAGACCACATTCAAAAGCCTGGGGGCTTGCAGGCGTCACAAAGCTTCATAAAACCGGCACGTTTGGATCTCCACAACTCGGAACCAACTTCAGCGACTTCAGGAATAGTGGTTGACGGTGACTCCGAGAGCAAGACACCTCGTCTAGGGGACAACAAGTACGACGATACAACATCGAATTATGAGCTAAGGGATGCAGAAGAGATGGCTAAGGATACACGCAAGAGAAAAAAACGAGCAGAAATCATCCCAGTTGTCTTTCGGCCAACAAGCGAAGGTGCTACTTTCTGGCGAGCGAATCGAAACCGAGTATCTCCCGAAATAGTTTCCGCTGCCAAAGAAAAAGTGCAGTCTTTCACGACGACCAGAGATGGAAGTTTCAGTGTCAGCGTTGCTTCCTTAGTATCCGCAAAACGCTTTTTGATGCTCTCAAGTGGTGGTGGCCTAGAAGTCAAGCCCTTCATCCCAGAGTCATACTCGCGAAACACTGGAAAAGTAAGACTTCTGCCTCTGCAGTATACAGACAAGCAACTCCTTGACTCCTTGAAAGATGCAGGGGTTATATCAGCATGCAGACAGATAAAGTATCATCGCCAGGAAGATGTAGCAGTAATATCGCATCCACTTAACACAGCAATTCTGACTTTCAGAGAAGATCACCCTATACCAGGAAGAATTTACTTAGGTTTCATAAGACATCCTGTCGAGTAATATGCAGGACCAGCACTTCGCTGCTATAATTGCCAGCGATTTGGGCACATGGGGATAAGCTGCCGCAGCACACGTCGATGCAAAATCCGCTCAGAAGTGCAAGCCACAAGAAGTGCAAGTCACTCCTTCAGACTAAATGTGCAAACTGTGCGGGGAACCACGCTGCCTCCTACTTAGGCTGCCCTCAGAACGAGGCAGCTGCACAAACGCGTCAACATGAACCTATCCATGGAAGACAACCGCGACGCAGTGAACCCTTCCCAAACCTTGAGATTGTTCATCCAGTGCAAGGTCATCCTCCTCAGCGGGCAACGGAACCACCACAGCCAAGAGAACCACCAACAGTGCAATCAAGAGACCAATCAAGAGGTTCACAGTCAAGCGCCCCGTCTTATGCGTCAACGCTACGGAAACCCACACAACAGGCAGGAAGTAATACACCATAAAGCTCCAATGTTCACACATTATTCTCAGCGACCTTGCGCGCCTACTGCAGAAGTAACGCCAGTTAATAGCGACCATACCGCCCCATCGCTGACGCAACTGATTTTGCCAGTGCCTTTCGCAGCTCTTAAGGCAATCCTATGTACTCTGCCGGAAGCCAACAACCTACCAGAAGTGAAAGCCTTGATGCCTCTGGAAGCACTATTGTGTCAACAATCCGGGCCAAAACTGCGGCAAGCAGTACATGAATAACCGCTACAAAAATGTTTCCATATTTCAGTGGAATGCCAACAGTCTTCGAAGGAAGTGTGCTGACTTTCGTAAACTGCTTGCACAATGCAGCTTTCCAACACTTTGCATTCAAGAGGCGGGAATCAGCGACTATTTTCACCTCTCAATATACAAGACGTCTCGTCAAGCTGTTGTTAGCAGAGTGCTGCTGTGTGTCAGAAAGGACTTGCCATCTTAACAAATTTAGTACAGTGATGCAGACTTTCCGGAATACATCACATGTAAAGTATCCTTTCGTAAGCTTTGCGTAACCGTGATTAATCTATATCTATAACCTCGGAAGTGGAAGCGCTAGTGGAGATCTTCAATATAGCTCATTATAATGTATTTATATGTGGAGACTTCAATGCACACAACATTATCTGGGGCAGAGATCGGTGTGATGCACGTGGTAATGCTATTGAGTGCGCCATAGACAAATGCAACGTGATTGTTTTACACAATGGATCGCCAACATTTCTTAGTGGATATAATTATTCAAGGTACATAGATATTACCATGTGTTCACAAGGTCTAGTGAATGGTGTGGTATAGACAACGGACGTGGAAACGGGCACAAGTGATCATTTTTCCATGCTTGTAAATCACCCTAGCATGCACAACGATATCAGGCGTTACAGCAGACTAACCAACTGGAACGTTGTTCGTTACCGCCTAACGGATCAAATTAATCAAAATACAATGGTTGAAAGATTTACTGAATTTTTGCAAGATAATGTGAATATATGCACAAAGAAGGTCTCAATTCCAAAAGATTATGCTGCTGTTAACGGAGAGTGTGAACACCTAAGAGCCATCAGACGCCGATGCGAAAGAGCGTACCGACGGAGGGGAAGTTTAGGAGCACACAAAAACGCTCAGAAAATTCACAATGCAATGCGCAGACGCATGGAAAATTTAAGCCAACGGCGCTGACGCGATTTCTGCGGCACGCTGTCTCCTCACACGTCTGTCTCAAGCATATTTCTAGTAATTTGTTCTTTAAGGATACCTGTAACACAGAGCTTCCCATTTCGTGCTCTCCCTGTATCCCGGGAAACGTGTGGGATAATAGTTGCAGATGAATCCCGCGAGCTTATTTCCAGACGTGATTTTTCATAACGATGTGCAGAATTTGATAATTTAGTAGTGTTAGCTCAGCAGAAAATTAATGCTTGCTCTTGAGCACAGCATTCACAATTATATCCTGCTTTTACATTAAGCGAGCTTCGATGTGCAATTGCATCATGTCGCCAAAGGTCTGCTGCTGGGCCGGACGTAATTACGTACAATATGCTAAGAAACCTCGGGCCAACAGGTACAAATGCTCTCTTAGACATCTGTAACAATCTATTGATAGAAGAAACTCTACCTAATTCTGGGACAGTCGCTTGAATAATCCCAATTTTGAAACCGGGTAACACGCCCTTGTGCCTTGAATCCTTCCGCCCAGTTAGTTTGACAAGTAGTTTATGCAAAGTAATGGAGAAAATCATTGACGCGCGACTTCAATGGTGGGGTAATGAAACGGATGTGTTGTCGAACTACGTTGCAGGTTTTAGAAAACAGAGATGCACAATGGATGCAATATTGGATATAGTAACCCTTTGGAACACGAACGTGCACGTGGAAACTGGGCGATGGCAGTATTCCGAGACATCAAGAGGGCATTTGACTGTGTTAGTTACGTTCATGTTCTGCTAAGTACGCTAGAATTCGGAATGTATGGCAAGTCCTTACGATGGATTCCTGAATTTTTATCAGGTCGCAAAATATTTGTTCTGATGGGATAGGGAAAAAGAGCTGAAGGTGTTGTCAAACAGGGAGTACCACAGGGAGTACTCAGCCCTTTTCTTTTTAACTGTGTCATGGACGATTTAGCAAGAAGACTATCAGCACAGTTAAGATTATCACTGTATGCAGATGATGTGTGCATCTGGACATCTGGGTCAAATGTTCAATTACTTCAGATGGCATTGCAAGACCGCATAAATACCATTAACCAATTTTTTAGAGAGTGGAGTTGTTCTACCACACGCAAAGACAGCTGTATTAGCCTTCACTCGGAGGCACTAAAACATTTCTCACTCTTAGTCTCGAAGGACAACGTTTAATAATTGTCACACATCATCGATTTCTTGGTATAGTGCTGGATAGGCAGCTATCCCGGGCACCCCACATAAAGGAAAGCTCAAAAACGAGGTCAACGCGATAGTGACTGTACTTCGCAGACTTTCGGGCACATCATGGGGCGGATCAGTATCGTACATACTGACTGTTTACAATGCATTAATACGACAAAAAATTGCGTATTGCGCGCCTGTATTACACGGACTTTCCCACACGTCAGAAGAGCGACTTCAAATACCTTTAGCTGGAGGACTACGCATATGTCTAGGAGTTCCACGAACGGCTTCTAGCTGTCTTGTAATAGCTGAGGCTTGCCAATCACTGTTTCCGGTTATGTGAGTTACAGAAACATGCCGACGTTATTTTAGTCTTCAGACACAGCATAAAAGCTATCCATTGGCTCTAGACATAATGAAGCCAGATAGCAGTTATGTTCACAAAGAAATTCAAGAAAATCTCCATATACTATCAACAAATTAATTTTGGATCTCGGACGTCGAATATCTTCGGTCGCTGCTTATACTTGCAAAAATCGAATTGACAGTAGACGGGATATTGAGGAAAAGGTATGTTCGTTGAAGCTGCTCAACAACTAGCACTTTACCAGATATATATGCGGTATTCAGGACGCAGACACGTCTATACAGATGACCTCAGTGCAGCAACCTCGTCAACTTCGGCATTCGTCATACCACACCTCAATGAACAAGAATCATTAAACTTATCTCGTGCAACTTCGTCCACAACGGCTGAGCTATTCGGAATCCTATTAGCGATAAAATTTTTAACTTTAGCAAGAGATGCGCAAAAATGGGTAATTTTCAGCGATTCGCAGGCGGCACTAACATCACTCTGCAGCCCAAGAGTAAAAACAGTCAGTGATAGTATAATATACAAAACACTCAAAGACCTCAGAAAATCAAGCCAACCGAAACACGAAATAGCATTCCAGAGGATGCCAAGACATTGCAACATTCCTGGCAACACAGCAGCCGATTAAGCAGCATGACAAGTACACCTCAAAGAGGATGGTGTTCCGCTCCCAATGTCAAAGAATGAATTACTCTGCAATAAAAGGACATCTTACAATATGTGTAGAAATAATTGGTTAGACCAGAATTCTAAGAGCTCTGATTTTTATCATATCGATATGTGCATTGAATTCCAATTTCCATTGTCATTAGACGGAAATATGGAAACCCTTATTTATTCATCGATTAAGGCTAGGCTGCCTACACTAAACATTTCTAACATAGAATTGGCCATGCGGAAACCCCCGAATGTGATTGTGGATTTGAGGATGGAGATATATACCACCTCTTTCTATATTATCCACATCACGACACACCAAGACGCCAACTTAAATCAACTCTAATGACATTAGGCCGCAGACCTTTCAGTTTAAAGAAACTTTTGGGCCCTTGGCCAACAACGGTCTTGCAGAAGAGCGCTTTAAAGCATTCAAAACTTTTCTTGAAGGCAGCGGCATTACTGGCCGTTATTAACACTTTTAATCTTCCTTTTATTTCAATGTCCCTGCATATATGTATGTTTGTGCATCGTGTTATGTTGATTGTTGTCTTCTGACTATATGTGATAATGTATTTACCCGATGTATGCATCCCGCGCTGACCAGAGACTATTATTAGGTGACAGTATCATTTGTATTTTTGAGACTTTCTCCTATAGTGCTGTGGAGTTATTTAACTTGTATATTATTGTATGTACCATTTATTTTTTACGTCGTAGTGTTTCTGTAAAAACGTTGCTTGACAAGTTCTAGGGCTGGTATGAGAAGGTTGTTTGGCATGTAATCTTGAACCCTGTATGTTGTAGGTTAGACGCCTTCAAGAGCTAGGGGGTAGCCGGTGCCTTGATTGTGCGTGAACATCTCCTTATATCAAAGCCCAACTAAAGAACAAGCACTACATAAAATGTGTTCTCAGCATAAACATGCATTTTACACCACAAGCCAGCTATAGACGATGTGTCCCTTCGCGTGCGTGTCCTCCTTTCAGCGCTGTTAAACAAAATTATCTGTCACCTGTAAAAAAAAAATTATTTTTGCAAGTAAGTGGGCGCCTTCAAAGAAACAGGGCGGTGTGCACGTCGTGCGCGTCAGTTCGAGAGGAGGTTTGAGAGCACGGGGGACAGGGCCCGAGAGAGGACGAGGATAGCGATCTATGGAAGGAAATGACGCTTAATTCTGCCACCCTTGAGGGAGCACGGAGAAACGGCGAAACCGCGAGAGGTGAGGCCAGCGCTTTCCTACACTTCGCCTCTAAAAGAGAACCGCGCCAGCTGCAGAGTCCACTCACAATTTTTAGTGCTATGGCCCTGCTAATGCAAACAATATAGGCTTATTCGAAAGTGAAAGCTCGTTCTATTTAGCTATAATATGTTTCCGTTGGCTGAGTGCCGGCATCATAATCTCTCATAATACTTGTCCCAGAACGTTCGCGTTTCATCATAAAACCGGGGACACAAAGATACATCTGTGCGCTGAAATTGGCCGCCCTCAACCTCACGGAAGGACAGCTACTGCATTCTCGGGTTGTCGCTGATTACAGTATGGGCACCGTGAGGACTACATGGCTGTCCAGCCGACTGTTACCATTAACGCACCTCTTCAAAAATATACAAAAAACTGTACAGCGAAGCTACTGCGGACGTTGGACAGGTACCACCACCTCAACTGACGTTAGACGACGTCACACAAGCACCACCACCACCACAAGCGACGTACGTCACACGCGCACGCGTGCGGTAGTGCAGCATACATCCTCATTCTGCTAGGCCGTCCGCCAAGCGCGTTATTGAACTGATGTTTGAAGTTAAACTGCGTCGTAAAATGCGTAAAGCACGACTTACACACGAGCTGCAGACATGATAGCTTGGGATTGTAATACGATTATACGAGAAAACATAATTCTGTTCCGCGGAAACTGCAAGACAAAGCTGCCGTTCGAGGTCCATCCTCATCCTTGTAGGCTCTCCACCTGGTGCAAGTCCGTTATTGAAATAATTGAATTTCCCTAAGTAAACTCTGTCACAAAATTCGCAAAGTACGACTTACACACAACCTACAGACAGGATAGCATCGGATTGTAATTCGAATATACGAGAAAACATAATTTTGCTGCTCGGAAATTCAAACACAAGCTCCTTTTTCCAGGTGCCGTTTTTGCATTGAGCACGCAAACTCCCGACTAACTAGAGGCTAGTAGTTTCGCTGTAGTAAAGCTAGCTTTAATGAAGCCTTTATTTGCCCATTGCAGGCTCGTACACGATATCCAGCTTGCCTATCATTCAAAACGCAGTGGTGGCCCAATGACTATATGACGTTCTGCTGCCCCTGAGCCCGAAGTCGTGGGTTTGAATTCGATGGGGGCGTAATGCTAGGACGCCTATGTACTCAGATATAGTTTTCTTCCTAAACCTGTGTACGTACGCCCGCAACACCGATTACTGGATGCGATGGTAGGACATATGCCGGTAAATGTGAGAAACTGCAATCGTATGTGGTTTCCGCAAGAATGGTGACCTCGTGTTAAGCACTAAAAATATCGAGCACTTTTCGTCGGGTTCCTACGCTATAGCTCTCCCGTGCTTGCTAAAACATGCAAGTCAAATCTTCGAGAACTTCAGGTTGTGCAGGCGCAGGCCCTAGGTGTTTGCCTAGGCCTTCCGCGGAGCGCCTCAACAGCAGGAACCATTATAATAGCTCAAGACCATCCGATCACGACTTACATTAGCACCGAAACGCTTAAGGCCCATGTTCGTCATATTTCACGGATGCATGCAAGCTCTCTTGCCTGCCTGCCAGAACGACGACCGCAGGCGTCCTTCTCCAACAAGGTCAGCATCCATCGTGCCTCCTTACCATCGGGCTTCACAACCTCAGCACGTTCAACCTCAGCTTTGTGGTGTTTAAAACAACCTCAAGTGCTTCTTATGGTTCCAGGGATAAGAAAGAAGACCGACCTGCCTACTTTGGCCTTGAAGCAAGCAGCTCTGAATTGTTTGCACACTTTCTACGTTGACCGAGTCCAACTATATGCGGATGGCTCTTCCACTAAGACCAGCTCCACCGGCGCAGTGGTTATACCTTCACGATCACTAAGCATCCGATACAAGATTTCTCACTTGACAACATCGACCGGTTCGGAGCTTGTTGCTCTCCGAGGTGCCGTTGATTATATTAATAACCAACCGGCTAATCGGTGGGCAATATTCTGCGATTCGGAGGCGGCCTTACAATGTCTTCTGTCATCTCTTCGTCGCGGGTCCTATGAACAACTCGTGTCGGAGATACGAGAAATGCACCATCGTATGATAGCGAAAGGACACGACGGCGTGTTTCAGTGGCTGCCTAGCCACTGCGGTATCTCCGGCAACGACCTCGCTGACGAAGCTGCTAGGAAAGCACACGAAGGAGCAACCCTTGTTTCTATACCTTCATCGCGGACTGACGCAGCCCAACACTTAGGCAAGCTAGCTCATCGCATGACATTGGAGAAGCGGCACACACCTGAATTCACTCAACATCGATTGCATTCCCTCGATCCATCTATGCAACTGTGGCTATTACCAGCACTTCCGTGTAATGAGGAAACAGTGCTGTGCCGCTTACGCTTGGGCGTCGCGTTCACCAATGCATATACATTTTTTATTGGGACGGCTGATAGCGCCGAGTGCAATGCCTGCGGTGTCGAGGAAACCACAGAACATCTACTGTACTACTGCCCATCTTTTGAAAATGAAAGGCATGACCTCTGCACAGCTCTCGATCAGCTAGATAGAAAGCCGTTGACCTTGAACAAGATCTTGGGACCATGGCCTCGCATATCGCAGCTACAAAAGGCCACAAAAGCGCTGCTGCGATACTTGAAAGCTACCGGATTGAGTAAGCGTCTGTGATCCGGACTGAGTGACCGAATGATATCCCCAGTGGACTTTCTCTTCTTTTAATCTTTCCGTCCCCCTTTTCCTTTCCCTACTGCAGGGTAGCCAACCGGGCTCAGTCCTGGTTAACCTCCCTACCTTTCATTTATCATTTGCTCTCTCTAATCGGTTTCACTAATCATTATACCTTTTTTTCCTTCCTATAGTTCTCTATTATCACGTGTTTCGTGCAGCGTGATCTGCGTCTTTCAGCTGGGCGCCGCTGCCGAAAAAATCCAAGCCTGTTCTGCAACGGTATAGGATACAGGCACATTGTAGTAAGATACACTTACACTGGTGTTGAGGCGCATCTTTCGACATCCTGAAAAGAAAATCGACACTCGCACGAACCTCGCAATGCCACAGAGACCAAATGAATCGGTATTTTCGTTGGTGCAGGAAACCTAAAGGAAAAGTATTCAGCCAGCTGCGTACAGCCGTCAAAACCCACAACGCATACGCACCGCTAGTTAACGAATGACGCGGAAATTATTCCTTATCGACCATCATCTTCCAAACTTGGCACAAAGCGACTTCTCTTTTTTTTACCTCTTCCTTTAACGCTTCTCTGGACGGTCGCTTTGACATGAGTGCCCTTTTCTGGACCTGGGCCATGAACTGTCAGGTCAGCAATAACAACGACCAGCGATGAGTTTCCCAAGTTTGGCTTCAGCCAGGATCGCCTGGCGTGGCGAGTCTAGCTTTCGCGGTTGTTTATGTTCTTTTTTTCAACGCGAGATCCTGTGTCATAGGTTGTAATATTGCGTAATCGTAGCGTAATTTGCACTTTAAGAAGAAGCTTTAGCTCGGAGCCGACTCCGGTTTTCATATTCAAGTACATGCAAAACAGAGAAATGCTTTTGTGAGAAAACCACCACTGCACCGAATTGAATAAAATGTACACGTGTTGCATTTGAGAGGGAAAGTTAAGTTCTGGTGGCTCTATAGGGAGGAGAATTCAAATTTACCACCTTTTTTTTCACAGAAACCGTAAAAGCTGAAAGGTTAGATCGCTTGCCCGAGAGCACGGTACGTGCTCTCGGCAAACAGAGTTTCGGGGACTGGCGGGAAGGAGTGGGGGGGGGGGGGGGGGTTGAGGGACTGTTACGTGCTCCTTCGTTCGTTCATCCACTCATTCGGGCTATTCGCTCACACTGACAATCATCGTCGATGGTTTCCGCATAACTTTTTTGTCCTCCTTCTCCTACAATGATGCATCACAACGCTTTCCTTTTCCTGGCCGCGAACGCGTTGGCCCCCCAGGAGACGTCCGGCCTCCTTTTCACAGCTCAAGCTGTTATGGGCTCACTACTCTGGTTCCTTTTGCTAACCGCCGGGGTCCGCCGTTCGCCGTCGCCGCAATTTTTCAGTGTACAACACAATACAATACTTCGTTTTCTGTATGATGCGCTCCGCTCTAGAACTACGGAAGAGTGATGACTGCTTTGCGCTAAGGCAGTACTTTGTAAAAGGTGTCTAACGAAAAACTAAGAAGGAAAGACCCGGAGTTATCCGCGAGGCTTCATACTCTAAATGTACAGGATATTAGCCAGAAGCTTTATCTCTCAGACACTCTGCTATTTAGAAATTGTCTAATGACACATGTGAAACACCAAAGAGAAAACATTCAAATCATGCTTGAAAAACCCTCTGACCCGATACAAATCCTAACAAGAGTGTCTCCGTATCAGCGCCGCTGTCACTTGGTATCACGCACGTGCTGTCATGACACCCTAGCCAGAACTAAACGCCGTCAGAACGGATCAGAACTTCCCAAGCGCAAGATCCCCGAGTCCCATCCGCCGATGCTACGGCAGAGAAGAACAGTGCGCTTGGGATTTGCGATGATTGGCTGACGTTGGCGTCGGTGCCTCATTCGCCGTGTAGCCCTGCAGCGCGTCGTCTCCCCAAGATTTCTTCCTTCCGGAAAAAAAATATGGCTCGCGCGCATCTGCGAATTTTTACACCGAACTACCGACACCGCACGGAAGGAAGGAGAACAAGAGGTGAAAGGCAGAGAGGTTAACCAGATTAAGTGTCCGCTTAGCTATTCTGCACAGGGGCAGAATAGCCAAGGCTAAGGGGCAGAAAAGATCTGAAAGCAAGAGAAGATTAAAAAAGAAAAGGGAAAGCATCAGTTCGCACATTCGATAGTTTTTCAATGAGTTCTGTTTCAAATGCACACTAGGCATTTAAAGCAGTTCGTGCCAGGAATTCTGCCTTCCGTAAGCACAAAACAGCGTGAGACTTACTGCGCATAATTTTACGCCAGCTGCGGCGTCACTGCTTCGCTTATGGACGAAGCTGCACATTTTTGTCGCTTAGTTAACTTTCATGACAACGACTACTTTCATAATTTCTTCTCGTTTCGAGATTTCTTCTTTTCTTTTCGAAGTCACCATGTACACGCGGGAATAGCGAAGCGTCCGAGAGCACCTTGAGACACTCACGTCACCCCTGCTTCGGTGCTGCGCTTCGCAGGTCCCCGGTCGTGTGACCCGAGCACCGAGGTGTGGAACCCCAAGTGCAATGCCCACTGCGAACCCACCTGCACCGAGGGCGACCTGGTTCCGTGCAGCCGCTCCGGAGGACCAGCAGCCGCACCGCAGGGTCGCTTTAGCGAACGCATCTGCCGGCCGAAGTGCAACTGCAAACCAGGTATTACGGCGCAAGCCTGTAGTGGCTCATGAGTGTCCGTGCACAGTCCGTGGTGGACGCAGGAAAGCGGTGATCGATCACAGCCAGTGACAGCTATCACAGCGCTTGACGGATAACCCTAGGTGAACAATGGGTGATCAGTCAAAGTTGGCAGGTCGCCTTAGGTGAACAATGTGTGACCCATCAAAGTTGACAGATGGTTTAAAATATATAGCAGAGTCAGTCCGATGTCTCGGAAGAGAGCGCGCTCTGCTCATCCTATGCTCGCAGCCACGGCGGCGTCCGTTCGCAGAACAGTTCAAACAGCTACAAAGGCATTCATAGATAGGCTTTCGCCTATCGCAGTTCAGCTCAGCAAGGTGCCCATAGATTTTTCTTTTTTTTTTGCGCTGTTCGCACGGTGAAATTCGTCCACCCGTTAGAGACCGGCATATTTAGTGATTCCGTAGGGAGCAGCCATCTTTCGCTGCGGGCTGCCGAAAATGACAGAACCAACCGAAAAAACAACAGCCATAACGCTCGGCCTATTCTTATCGCATGTTTGCCTCATAGTGCTCACTAGCCGTGGCTTCGTAAAATGTGTCAACTTATGGGGTTCTACCTGCCGAAACCACGATCTGATTTCATATGAGGCACGCCGTAGTGGGCGACTCCGGGATAACATGGACAACCCGGGGTTCGTCAACGTGCACCTGAATCTAAGTACACGGTTGTTTTCGCCCCCATCGAAATGCGGCCGCCATGGCCGGGATTCGATCCCGCGACCTCGTGCTTAGCAGCCCAACACCAGAGTCGCTAAGCAACCACGGCGCGTCACGGCTTTGTCGTGAGCCGCCGCTTTATCAAACTGTCCGACGAAATGCATTGGCGTTCCAGTTACTTTTTTAAAGAAACAGCTGTGTTATGCATCGAAGCACAATAGTAACTGCAACACCAATGCATTTCGACGGCACTTTGAAAATTAATATCTCGGAACTGGTTCTGTCCAGAGAATTCGTTCCAAGTGGATACGTCGTGCGAACTCAGCAGCTATAACTCCTAGATTGAAATATGGGGCGTAAAGTAATTAATTAAAGAGTCAGTTACCGTAATTACGTTCATTAATAAAATAACCATTTTGATTTATCATAGAAGTAATGGCTGCCTCATCGAGTAATTTAAATCAAGGGTTACTCGCCGTGGTAACTCAGTGGCTATGGCATTGGGCTGCTGAGCACGAGGTCGCGGGATCGAATCCCGGCCACGGCGGCCGCATTTCGATGGGGGCGAAAACACCAGTGTACTTAGATTTAGGTGCGCGTTAAAGAACCCCAGGTGGTCGAAATTTCCGGAGTCCTTCACTACGGCGTGCCTCATAATTATAAAGTGGTTTTGGCACGTAAAACCTCATAATTTAATTTAATAGATCAAGGGTTATAATTGTATTATCTGCCACAGGCGACATTTTAAAATTTTGGTGCACGCAAAAAAAAAGAACACCCTGTATATCCCGCCGCCACTTACTTACCGATGGGTTCTTTAAGGTTTAATAAAAGGAGAATTGGTGCGCCGAAATATGGAACCTGTGTGTCCTTGTATACAGGCCCTTTGACACTAAGGCGCCATATTAAGTCCCTGACCTCCTGCACCAATGCAACGTCAAGCACTCGATTTCTTGCTTGATCACCTTCAATCAAATGGCTTCCTCTAGAGTGAGTAAAGACTTTATTGAAAAACAAGGTATTGACGGATGACCTTGTTAGGCAGTCACGAGCCCCTGGGCCCGGGCGGCTTCTTCAGCTCTCTCGATGACCTTGGCCTGCAGGTCAGGGTCGGAGCTGAGCAACACGGCCTCCCACTGCTCAGTATTACTTATTCCGTGATTTGTGTGATTTTCGGCTGGCCACGACCACATAATATGGAAAAAAACTCTGGCTCTCATTCGGACTGCGTGCAGTGTAGTCAGCGATGCGAACGCGACGTTCACACCGCACGGTGACTGGCGCTTTTTTGCCCCACCGGTGAGCGTTGGGTGATTCCAGGGACATCGAATTCACCCGCAATGCGCCACAAGCGCCCTCGCTTTAATCCTGTACCATAATGAATTCTGATGATTACGATGTTTTCTAATTATTTTTATTGACTTCCCTTTTGAGAGGGGGCGGAGACGAACAGCCCCCTGAGCCTGCTCGATTTAATTCAGTTTCACCGCATCCATCGCAGCCTAGCGTCTAGCCTCTCTCCTTAATCTTTTCTTTCTTCTTTAAAACCTATGATGTTAACGACGCCGGTTCTATCAATCTGTTCCCTGTTTTCTCCTTTCCTTTTTTTTTTTTCGCCAATGCTCTAAACTTCTCTCGCTTAACTCGGCTGCGGGCAGTCAATACTACCGTCGGCTTTGAATCTGAGCGCTTATTCTGGAAGGTGGATGTTTCCTCCGAGTCTTGCTCGGTCGGTATCTTGGCATTCCATTGCGATTTGGCCAGTCGCTTCCGGACGTTTGCTGCCGCAGACGCATGCCCCATCCTGTGACGCTTGTCTGCTCCGGTATGTTTTTCTCCTCAGGCAGCCGAGCTCGGGCTTCAAACAGCAAAGCACCACCCTTGGTGTATACTGTACAGATTTGCGCTCCTAATTTCTTTCTTGCCGCTGTTGCAAATCTTCTCTATGGTCTTTTTTTTAATCCTCTGCTCTCAGTGTACTGGCTCTGTGTATATATATATATATATATATATATATATATATATATATATATATATATATATATATATATATATATATATATATATATATATATATATATATATATATATATATATTGTTCAGCTTGTAATGCGCTGAAATAAATTTAATTGTTGATAAATGGGAAAAAGAACAACTTTCACGCCTTCAAGTTTAGTGCGCAATGAAGAAGAAAGAAAGAAAAACAAAAGTTTGTCTCGTACGTCCTGTTGCGTTTGACGAATTCCGCCATGTCTCATATTTGTGCCAGACTTCGAAAGAGCCACTTTTCAATATGACGCGTGTGGATTGATGTTGGATTGGGCTAAGAGGCGCCGAGAACTCTGGCACTACTGCAACATTTGTGTCCGGTTTGCATTTTTAGGCCACCAATTATTACCCTTCGGCGTTATTGCAGGGTTTCGATCATCACCGAACGGTGCTATAACGCGGCAGGGAAGTTGCGACCAAGTGCCGTAATTACGCGGTGTTATTAGAAGGGAGTAATCTCTCGACGTTGTTAAATAAAGTTGTTGAAATTTGGTCGATCCTTTGAGATATTGCTTTTTTTTTAATTCTGCTCACGCCCAAAGCGTCAATGACCAAAATTCATGGGTGTGACAGCCGCATTCCTGTGGACAGGGCATGCAAAAAAAGTGTTCGTGTACTTAGATTTCAGTGCGCCTTAAACAATCTCAGGTGGTCCAAAGTAATCGCAGCCATCCACTACGGCGCCCCTAATAACCTAAATGCAATTTATAAGCTTCAATGTCGAGCCGTTATGCTCCATAATTTGATTGAACAGCGGTGTCTCATTTCTAGTTGGCTGCAATGATCATGGTCGGTTGCTGACCAATAAACAACACAGTCGACGAATAAAAAATTCTGAAATATATGCGAATATAGTTTACGTAGATTAGCAACACAACTGGCTCGAGTAGTCAACCCTGAGGCACGCCAGACTTGACGAGTTCAAAGCTAGAAGGGACGCTTTGAATAAATGCCACTTGACGCCTGTCGCGTAAGTATTCCCGAAACCACTCAATGACTGTATTTTTATCTTAATAACGTAGTTGTATTCTAATAGCATTTTATAAATGAAGCACTTATGACCAACGTGGTCGAAAGCCTTTTCCAAGTCGATAAAGATCGCATCCGTTTGTTTAAGTTCATGGAGGTTGATATCAGTTCCTAACTCGAAAAGCTATGTCTCGCAAGAGTCTCCATGGTGAAATCCGCGCATGTTAATAAATCAAATTTAGTTCTTAGCCACGCATTGCACAATTTGGCGATACAATATACGTTCGAACAGCATACGAGTGACAGTCGCATTTACATTTGGCCTCGTTGCGGCAGATACGCGTCAGCAGGCTGCATACTGCGCGGACGCTCTGCTCCCTCGCGTCCCCTCATATGTGTTCCCCGCATGGCTCCACGCATTTCCCGGTATTCCGGCTTCCACGCACAGCGCATACCGCGTAGAGAGTCGCTGCCGTTGTTTGTCGTTAGCTGCGCGGTACGACGAAAGATGGCGAGAGTGTTTCGATGCCAGCGCCACCTGGCGGCGTAGACACTCGAGCACAAGAGGGTCATGCTTCGGGTATGGTACCATACTTCGGGTATGGGCATCTAGCCATGCTTAGGGTATGGTACCATACTTCGGGTATGGGCCTCTAGCCATGCTTAGGGTATGGTACCATACTTAGGGTATGGGCCTCTAGCCATGCTTAGGGTTTGGTACCATACTTCGGGTGTGGGCCTCTAGCCATGCTTAGGGTATGGTACCATACTTCGGGTATGGGCCTCTATCCATGTTTAGGGTATGGGCCTCTAGCCATGCTTAGGGTATGGTACCATACTTCGGGTATGGGCCTCTAGCCATGCTTAGGGTTTGATACCATACTTCGGGTGTGGGCCTCTAGCCATACTTAGGGTATGGTACCATACCACGGGTATGGGCCTCTCTCCATGTTTAGGGTATGGGCCTCTATCCATGTTTAGGGTATGGTACCATACTTCGGGTATGGGCCTCTAGCCATGCTTAGGGTATGGTGCCATACTTCGGGTATGGGCCTCTAGCCAGGCTGATGGTTTGGTACCATACTTCGGGTGTGGGCCTCTAGCCATGCTTAGGGTATGGTACCATACTTCGGGTATGGGCCTCTATCCATGTTTAGGGTATGGTACCATACTTCGGGTATGGGCCTCTAGCCATGCTTAGGGTATGGTGCCATACTTCGGGTATGGGCCTCTAGCCAGGCTTAGGGTTTGGTACCATACTTCGGGTGTGGGCCTCTAGCCATGCTTAGGGTATGGTACCATACTTCAGGTATGGGCCTCTATCCATGTTTAGGGTATGGTACCATACTTCGGGTGTGGGCCTCTAGCCATGCTTAGGGTATGGTGCCATACTTCGTGTATGGGCCTCTAGCCATGCTTAAGGTTTGGTACCATACTTCGGGTGTGGGCCTCTAGCCATGCTTAGGGTATGGTACCATACTTCGGGTATGGGCCTCTAGCCATGCTTAGGGTATGGTACCATACTTCGGGTATGGGCCTCTAGCCATGCTTAGGGTATGGTACCATACTTCGGATATGGGCCTCTAGCCATGCTTATGGTATGGTACTATACTACGGGTATGGGCATCTACCCATGCATAGGGTATGGTACCATACTTCGGGTATGGGTCTCTAGCCATGCTTAGGGTTTGGTACCATACTTCGGGTGTAGGCCTCTAGCCATGCTTAGGGTATGGTACCATACTTCGGGTATGGGCCTCTAGCCATGATTAGGTTTTGGTACCATACTTCGGGTATGGGCCTCTAGCCATGTTTAGGGTATGGTACTATACTTCGGGTGTGGGCCTCTAGCCATGTTTCGGATATGGGCCTCTAGCCATGCTTAGGGTATGGTACCATATTACGGGTATGGACCTCTAGCCATGCTTAGGGTTTGGTATCATACTTCGGGTATGGGCCTCTAGCCATGCTTAGGGTATGGTACCATACTTCGGGTATGGGCCTCCAGCCATGCTTAGGGTATGGTACCATACTTCGGGTATGGGCCTCTAGCCATGCTTATGGTATGGTACCGTACTTCGGGTATACCACCGTACTTCGGCTGAGAGCCGTCGTCGCACGCGTTATGACCGAGCGCTCAACGGTGAGACCGACCCACGAACGACTCGGGAGTGGGTGTCCGGAGTGGAGGCGAACACACTTGCTCGGTATCCTCGCGCGGTGGGTCGAAACCCTCTCCATTTCTTTGCGTCTTCCATTAGTTACATATAATTCGGCTAGCTGACACCGTTTGTTATAAAATGCGCAATAAATGTCTCTCTGTTTGTTCTCACTACTACGTACTGTGTCCTTTGTTCCACAGAACGCTTGAGGCGCCACACTGCTTAAATCTATTCACTTCGTTACGCCTTCCCGCAGGCCTGATCCGGGCCACACGGGGCGGTCCGTGCGTGCCCCGGGACCAGTGCGGCGCCGCGGGCGGTCAGTGCAAGCGCAACGAGGAGTTCCGCGACTGCGGCTCGGCCTGTCCCGCCGTGTGCGGTCAGAAGGCGCCAGAGGCGTGCACCGCCCAGTGCGTGCCCGGATGCTTCTGCGCGAGGGGATACATCCGCGACAAGAGCGGCCTCTGCATCCCCACGGCCGCCTGCAGGGGTGGTCGAGGCAGTGGCAGGCCTGGCAGGCAGCGTAACATCATTAGCAACCAGCACCCGCCCACGCACTTCTTCTGAGCACGTGCTTCTGCACCGAAGCTCTTCTCTTTTTTTCTTCTTTTTTTTTTTCTCAGAACGAGAGGGACGACGGAAGCGCCCTGTCGCACGCGCACTGTCCATCGAACTTGGCCGGGATTCTCGACTGGCATAATGTAGTGATTCTATTCCAATTCTTATCCGTTTCTGCGCTTCGTCAGTGGGCCGCGCACCGCCTGTGCGTTACCAACAGGGTCGACCTGTCGTGAGCAGCGGATGATAAGAAAGGATTAGAGTCTAGTGAAAGGAATCCTTACATTACACCTGCTCAGCAGATGTCGACTGCTCGCGATGAACTTTTGACTGAATCACCGACTGCGAATGTCCACAGTAACGCCATCAGAAGGGGGAGGGGGGCCTTGCGCCGCCCTGTAGCCGCCTAGACAAGAGAGGGAGGTAAAGAGACAGAGAGAAATAGAGGAAAGGCAGGGAGGTTAGCCGGAACGAATTTAGATGGGTTATCCTGCGCAGCATCCAGGTATACCACCCTGGACGCCTCTGAACACTGCCATGCACAAAATAATTTCAGGCGCCAAAGCTGGTCTCGCTCGGCCCGGCTTAGTGATATTGGCATCTAGCGTGTGACGCAATCAGCGCCACTGTTTTGGAGAAAGGGAGCGCGTGCGAAACGTTTAGCTATATCTGGAGAGATTAGTCTAGCAACTGGCCCTGACGTGCTACTCCATGGGAAAATGCGAGGAGCAGCTCCCAGCATTGATTACTGTAGAAACAGGCCTTGAAGACGAGCATTAATGGACAAGCTCGATGGACAGTGCGTGCAAGCCCTTTGTCGTTTCGGCTGGCTGCACCTGCCGTGCAACCGCCACCCTCACTTCTGATAACTGTATTCGTAATAAAAGTCGAGGACTAGGCACTCTCTTCAATGCGTACGTGCGTTTTTTTCTTTTCTCGATTTGAAAGTCAAACTGTAGTCATCAACCTTTTGTTCTTCAGGAGTCCGCACCATCGGCGACGGCTATGCTGGAAGTGATATCAAAAGAAAGGAATTCACTGAACGCATGACTGCTCACCTTACTCCAGGACGTGTCGTCAATCTCCGTGCTGCCCTCCGCACTGCTCAAAAGCTCTGGAAATGGAAGCGGGCCTTCGCCCCAAATTCGGAATTTCTCACCGAGTGCCAAATGTTGATCTTCGTAAGCGACGCCATTGAGTTGTAAAATCTTCAGTCTTTGCAAACATGCGCAAGTTCTTGTGAGAAAGAAGAGACCATGTTTTATTGGACCCAGCTTCGTCGAAGACTTCCTCAATGAATTTAGTCAAGATGAGCAGTCGTTCGGCACATCGTCGGGGAGTGATTCGATACATATAGTTCCTCCACAAAGTTGGTCGGAGGTTGAAGGGTGTTTTGTTGATGCGTCATAAAGCAAAATTTTATTTGCTAACACTCCCAGACTTTGCTGACCCTGGCTGCTGTCGCATTGCCGGTGCGCTTACACAGAGGACGTCACTCGTACAACGAATTGGCTTGCACATATCGTTTCCGGTAGCGTTAACACGTACACCCGTCCACCAAATATTGCGGACCATGGAATCACAGAAAGAGCTGAATATCTCCACAACCTCACAATGAAGGCTGGTATTTGTATTTCGGGCCTCGGCTAGAATTTGCTAACAACATTGTCGCTTACAGTTTTACTGGCTACTGCTACAGTCTGCTCGGGGATTGAACGTCTTCTGAGATCCCGTGGTCTGTAAACTTTTGTGGCCGGGTGTACGTCAAGCGCTAAGCATCCCGCCGCCGACACGTTCGGAAGATGACGGCAGCCTCAGACAATTATTAGGTGCTGTTTGAAACTTTTTGTTTTTGCTCGTGATGAAGATTCAGTGTAAAATGGGCAGGTCCATAGTAACGAAGCGTACAGTTAAATCATAAAAGTTTCGCGGACCACGAGATCTCAGAAAACGTTCAATTTACGAGCAGCCTGTAACAGTAGTCGGTAAAACCGAACATCACAATGTTGTTCACATGTACTGGTAGAGGCTGTAAGTGCGAATTCTAAGCTTCGAGGCTGAATTCGAGGCTGCGCAGATTTTTCTTCTGAATATCGCAAGTGACTTATGGCCACTGTACTTCGTTGTGTATAACCTCGACAATACTATTACCTAAACTAGCGATACATTTTTGCTGTAAATTTAAACACCATGTACAATTCTTTGTTAAATTATCAAAATTGTTTGTAGGAAATATGATTTTTCATGTACGCTGTACTGCTGCTACGGGGCGGGACCAGGGACCTCTGTCAGACACTAATTGCTTTTTGTCCTGCATCATCTTGAGATTTGATGTAGTTGCAAGAATTTAATGCAGGTTAAAACACTTTTTCGAGCCCTCCCGGTTCACCATGTTTGATTGATAAATATGTATGTATGTATGTATGTATGTATGTATGTATGTATGTATGTATGTATGTATGTATGTATGTATGTATGTATGTATGTATGTATGTATGTATGTATGTATGTAAATTGATGCGCCGCTGTCTGCATCGAGCCATTGTGCTGACGACAAAGACGATCTGCTCGAGAGGTTCAATGGAAGACTGCGTTCCGTATTCTCGGGTGCGCCGATAGAGTGCGACAGGATGACATCTCGCAATTAAAGCACCCATTCTCAGTGAACCGCGACACTGGTGCCAGTGAGACACACCGCATCCTACACCCAGGCCCTACACCTACACCCAGGCCAGTGAGACATCCCCGCATCGAGACGCCTCCACAGCGCGCAGGCCGCCTCCTGCAAGGTCTGAGCCAAGAATTCGGTATCCTACAAGGACCAGCCCTGTCAACGACCACTTCAGCTCAAGGGACGGCGTTGACAAGCCCGACACAAATGATGGTTCAAAACCTTCGAATCCCTGCGAGCTTTCACGGCGGCGGTCATGAAGATGCTGAAGACTGGCTGCACCAATGTGAACGCGTAGCCAACTACGATCACTGGCGTCCCGACCAGAGGCTCTCGAACGTGTACTTCGCCCTCGAAGGGAGCGCAAGAACATGGTTCGCGAACCGCGAGGGAAACCTGCCAAACTGGGACGACTTTTGCCATCGGTTGCTTGAGCACTTCAGATATATGAATCGACGGGATAACGCTCGGCGCCTTCTTCAGTTGCGTATCCAAATGCCGAATGAGGGTGTCGCTGTGTTTGCCGAACAGATCGCACGTTTGTTTCGCCGCGCAGATCCCAGCAGACCTCAGTTAAAGAAGCTGAGTAATCTCATGCGTGGCATCAAGGAACAGCTCTTTGTGGGCCTTGTACGCCACCCACCGACAACAGTGGACGAATTTATCGGGGAGGCCACAGCAGTCGAACGGGAGCTACAGCAACGTCACGAGCGATGTGACCGGCACGCTGGTGAAGCGTCTGCAAGAGCCACGGTACTGGCGGCCGCCGCCGAAGCTTCTCTGCGCCAAATGATAAGGCAGGTTGCGCTCGAGGAGATTGCAATTGCAAGGCAAACAGCGACGCCGAAGCAGATCACAGTCGCCTCCGTTGCTGACCTTGTGCGCCACCCTGACAAGCCTTTGCTCCTCCCGAACCAGGCCCCCAACCATGCTTCGAGGCAAGCGCATACAGTTATGCCGATGCTGTCGGTCGTCCACTGTCTGCAGTGCCGACGCAATAGTACCGCCAGCGCCCACCTGTCGCAGCCTGGCCCCGACGAGAGCCTTTTCGGCGACCCCATGCAGCAGGTTCGCAGGACCGATATATGGCGCACCGCCGATGACCGACCATTGTGCTACATGATGGCTACCAGGGAAATTGAGCTGCCGCTACGCGCCGTGACCTTGATGAAAGCCGTGGCCCCTTTGCCGACAGCTTTACAGGACGACAAGTATGTTCCTCTAATGTACGGTGTAATGGTTGGGTTCGGGCATGAAATAGATCGTAGCTGTCCCATGCCGCCGTCCAACTCATCCACGCTGAGGACGTTGTTGAAGGGAGAGACTTGTTCTCATCGAGAACGAGGAATAGGGGATTTATTTACAGTATCTACATGAGAACGTTACAGTTCATAAGTCTAGCATGTCTGAAAGAGAAATGCGCACTCAGCAGCCGCGCCACGGCTGCTTATAAACACTCTGTCCTCCCTATATCCCTAGGTGAGGGAAAACGGCCGTTCAACCGTCCACCGATTCGGAGCGTCCAAAGTCATCGTAACCGTCCCGCCTTTGAGGGGGAGGGTTTACACACTCACTTCCGCACAGGTTTCACTAACCACACCGAGGTGAGAGGGTACTCGCAGACACGGGTCTTGCCCTGAGCAGGCGCCTCTTGGTTCCAGAGTTGACCCCGCAGACAGTCGCCGCCGCGTCTGTCCATTGACTGACCGCTTCTAAGACCCGCGAGACGACACCGCAAAACACCTTCTGCCAGGAGTTCCACCGCTTCAAACAAACCGTGACGGTGACGGCGAATCCACTAACAATACCTGGTCCGCCGACTGCGTGTAGGCATCCCGGCGCCGTCCGGTTGGGGACTGTCATATTGCCGTCCTTACAAAGCGAGTCGCCGCAGTAGACATGGTGGCGCCGATGGGCTGCTGACTCGGCGCATTGTTGTTTTCCCAAAGCGAGTCATCGCAGCGGGCCGGGCAGGTTTCGTCGGTCGCTTCTCCTCTAGTTCGCCAGCCCCCGCAGGCTGTTCGTAACAACGGTCATGGTCGCCGTCTCCAACACGTTTTACGTCGCGTTACCGCCGTTCTGCTGACGTGGTGAGAGGGAGGTTTTCCCAGCCCACGGCGAGGAAACTGAAAGCAGCGACCTCCGGGGTGAAGGTTGAACGTAATGGAATGGCCGAAAAGACACCCAGTATTGTCAAGAACGCAGCAGACCGACGACCTATCAGAGCAGAACGCGGACAAAATTGTGAGTGCCGACCTCTCTGTAATCGTTGACGGACACGAAGTAATGGCCTTAGTTTACACTGGCGCCGACTTTTCTATAATGAGCGAGCTCTTGGCAGACAGACCTAAGAAAGACTTTTTTTAATCAATCAATCAATCATTCAATCAATCAATCAATCAATCAATCAATCAATCAATCTTTATTAGTGGTACAGGTAAATATGCGTAAAGAAGTCCCAAGGTTATAAACCGCAGGCGGGACCTCCCGGTCGCCTGCGGTAAAACGCAGTGGATGGGCCCTTCCATTCGAAATGCCGGAGGTCAGCTGATGACGCCTATATACGCGCAAATGTATACGGCAAGACTCGATCGCGATCGGGAATATGGCTTTCGTCGCCACCTTCGTCATTTTAGAACAGTGTTGCAAACAGCTCATACTAAGCATAGACTTCTTGCGGGAATATGGCGCTGTAGTTAACACACGTGACCGCGTGGTCACTTTTTTTTCCATTAGTAAAGACACAACGACCCATGGCGCGGAACCACAACGCAGATCTTTACGTGTTGCCGACGACGATGTCCTAACCTAACATGCAGTCTTGTTCCGGTTATTTGCGATGCACAGTACAACGAAGACGGAGTAGCCGAACAAATAAGGCACTTCTGCTGCGTCAAGATATTGCCATCGCTCGTGGCACGGTGAGCTTAACAGGGGGACGCACTGACGTGCTGCTGACAGATTTCATCAGCGAACGCCGGCACATAAGCAAAGGCACCGCGGTATATGGCATACCTTGACGAAATCGACAATGCTCAACACTGTTCTGCTGCTCAGAGAGGAAGCAATGGCTGATACGGCACGACGTGTAGCCGTCGTCGACGTTGGTCTAAGCTTAACGCCGAAAGACAGACAAAAGCCTCTCAAAGTGCTTGACCAATTTAAGGATTGTTTCTCCTCAACGTCTCGAGTTGGTCAAACGTCGCTGGCTACAAAGCATCTGTAACGAAGAAGAGTAGCCTGCCTGCGCCACAGCACCATCGCTACCGGCACGAGCTCGTGGTTGCTGTCCTATAACCACGGAGGAGATCGCGGGACCTATTTGACAAAATCCGTGCCGTGTGGCTCAGAAAGAACGCGAGGCAATACGACAGCAGGTCCCGAAAAAACTAGACGATGATGTAACCCATGCCGTCAAAAAGCCCTTGGTGCAGCGCCAGTGGTGCTCGTAAAAAAGGAGGACAGTAGCTTGCGGTTTTGTATTGATTATCGCGAGCTAAACCGTGTTACAAAGAACGACGTTTATCCGCTGCCACGCATGGATCATCCTCTCGACGGGGTACGACATGCGCGTTTCTTCTCATCGATGGATCTAAAAAGTGGGCACTGGCAAATCGAAGGCGATGTGCGTGATCGAGAGAATGCTTTCGTGACGCCAGATGGGCTGTACGAATTCAAGGTTCTCCCCTTCGGTTTGTACTCAACCCCGGCCCCGTTTCAGAGACTAACGGATACCATCCTGTCCGGCCTTAAGTGGAAGACTTGCTTGGTATACTTGGACGATGTAATTGTTTTTTCGGCCACATTCCAGGAACATCTTGAACGGCCCCTCTCCGTTCTTCAAGCCATACGATCCGCTGGACTCACTTTGAAAGCAGAGAAATGCCACTTCGTCTTTGAAGAACTTCCGTTCTTGAGTAATGTGGTCAGTTATGACGGTGCTAGAGCGGACTCCGAAAAAAATAAATGTTGCCGTCGCTAAGTTTGCAAGGCCAAAGAAGACCGCGGGACGCTTCCTGGTCCTCTGCGCCTATTACCGGCGTTTTATCGAGAGTTTTGAGCGCATTGCCTCTTCGCTCAGCAGTCAAACTAGAGAAGACATCGCATTTATGTGGGCCGCCGATTTTTACCCAGCGCGTCGAGGAAGCCCGGCAGCTCGCGCGTGTTCGAATAACCAACCAGCAAGACAGCAACGCCCGTCGGTATAACCTCAGACACTTATCTCTCGTTTATCAACCCGGCGACATAGTTTAGGTACGGACACCTATTAGAGGACGTGGCCTCTCTGGGAAGCTTCTACGGTGGTGCTTCGAACCGTTATGAAGTTCTGCGCCGCCTTACCGACGTCACCTATACGAAGTCGCATCGAAGCGTCGGCATCATTTGCCTGAAACGGTCCACGTGGTGCGCGTGAAGCCTCATTTCTCCGAGTGACGTGTACAGCCTGCATTTATGCACTGACTGTTATACGCCGCGCATCGGCAAGATGTTCGCTCTGCAGGGATGCTAATGCCGCGCCCCTGTCTGCATCGAGCCACGATGCTGACCACAGAGACGATCTGATCAAGAGTGAGTGCAGACTCAATAGAAGAAATCTAGCTGCGTTCCCTGTTCTCGGGTGCGCCTATAGAGCGCGACAACGCGACCTCTCGCAATGACAGCTTCCATTCTCAGTAAACCGTGAAAATCTATATACGTGTGTGTGTGTGTGTGTCCAAACTGTCCTGCACCAAGATTTAAAAATATGGATATGCCACGTAGCTGGGCACAACCAAGGTAATGTTGTTTGCCGTCGCTTGGAGATACTCAGATTATTTTTTTTTTTACATTCCGCCTAATTACACAATTAGACTTAATTATTAATGAACTTCAACAATATTATAATTAGATGAAAAGTGTCAACGAAAAAATTGTAGAGCAACATGAAAAACTTCCGATGCAGCTTTCTTTTGCTCAATACGTGCTGCATAAATGGGTTGTTAACGAGCGTGAACGAAGCCCGCGAATGCACGGAAAGTGCCTCAAGCGGCCAGTCGCGCGGCAGAGAGAGAGAGAGAGAGAGAGAGAGAGAAGACGTCAGATCGCTTGTGGTTTGCCGGTCTCCGGATCGACAAAGTTGACATTGAAACGATCACATATGGACGCACATTGGGTAAAACATTTTCACCGAAAGGGATCTTCTTTCGCCTTCCTTTATTCTTGTTTGTCTACTGTCACGGAAAGAGAGAGATCAAGAAGAAAAAGGGCAGGGAGATCAACCAGGCGATTGTCCTGTTTGCTACGCTACACTGGAAGTAAAATAAAGAGGGAATAGAAAAACAAAGAAAAGTTAGATAGATAGATAGATAGATAGATAGATAGATAGATAGATAGATAGATAGATAGATAGATAGATAGATAGATAGATAGATAGATAGATAGATAGATAGATAGATAGATAGATTACTACGGGCACTGGAAATGAGCACTATGAACGGTCGCACATGCTAGAGTTTCGCGTACTTCCAAACAGCCCGCCAACTTACGCCGCCGACGCTGATGACGATGACCTTCGGCACGCGAAGTGCGCTCACGTGCATTTCGTGCTCCTGTGGAAAACAGGGGCGCCGCCTGGCATCAGGAACTCGCAAACGCGCTGCAATCCGCAACAATGGCGGCGCCTGCGCTGGTCTCCTGCGATCGGAGGTGCTACCTCGGGTTTTAATACGCGCTATCTTCGGGGCCCCGTTGCCCCTGAGCTCACGGAGCTACCATGACTTCCCCTTCGCCGATCTGCGAGCTCGAGGAAGGCGAAATAAGCGACGACGCCGAGGAGTTGGGCGACTACGATGCGAGGACCGCCTTGGTGCCTAGGCCTCCGGCCAAACCGTTCGGTATTGTCGAGCCGTCGTCGCGTGGGCTGCTGCCCCATCCGCACAAGTGTCGGCGCCGAGTCAACAATTCTTCCTCCGCGCCCCGCTACTACAAGAAGCCCCTGTCCGTCTTCAACCCGCCCAGCGGGAGCGGTCACCACGACCGCGGCAGTGGGGGCCACTCGCGACCTCCTCCTAGCAGCAGCGGCGTTACCTTGCGCTCGGCCGTTCAGTGCCGACCGCCCGCGAGTCGCGGCTGTGTTTCTCTTCCGTCTTTCGTGTCCCCGCACGACTCGAGGACTAGCGGTGCCAGCAACGACGATCGGGGCGGGGCGCGCAGGTCGTCGACGACGTCGCACCTCGACCACTACTCGTGGTTCCGCAGGTCTTCCTCGGGTCACTCGAGTCGGGAGATCGAGAACTCGTCTTCCCACGGCCGCTTCCCGCCACCGCCGCCGACTTCGCAGCGGTCGCGACCCGACCGGAGCCCGCCCCCGCCCTCGTCGCACTCGGGGAGTGCGAGGAAAAGCCGTATCCTGCGTTTGTTGGCGACTGTTCAGTCTTGTACTACTTGTCTCGCTTACGCAAGGGTCTCTTCATGGGGAAGCGCCACACTGCTAAATTCAAAGGCTTCAGGTGTAGTGGTTTAGTACTGCTTCGATACGTCACGGAAACACCGACGGTGTTTCACTTTATTCGCAGCAAGCCCAAAACGACCTCTCTTTCTTTCTTTTTTCTTTTCTTTTTAATCCCAAGTACGACATTGTGTCTCATTGGCGCTCATAGTCGCTGACGTCCGCTGCCGTGTGACCTTGTTTTTTCCCTTGCGCGTAATGGTGCGCTTCACACGCCGACGGCGTATTGCCACGTCGTGCAAGACTGTGTCTGTGCCACGCTTATGCCACGTGCAGTTGTTTTGCTTGCGTTAAATTTCCTTATATCGTCGCCGTCCGCCGCTATTTTCATAACTCTCAGCTTTCGGGAATGCGCGTCACTCTACACTACCCGTCCACTTTCGATAGCACCCAAGTTAAAAACACATCTGCGCACTGTGACTCGCAACATACCCTTGCCATTTAGTTTATGGGCACTGTCCAACCGAAAACCTGGTGCATTGGCTATTTCTTGCTGCAGGTTGCAGACACAGGTTTTTTTTGTTTTCTTTTTCCTGAAAATAATCATTCCAGTGATTCTAGTCAACATTCATTTCCTAGACCTATTCAGCTATTGGTATACACACCTAGGAGTATACGGTTTCAGGAAAAGTGGAGTGATGCTTGAGGCGGGTACCAACACAGCATATTATGTGAAGAAGTAATGGTGATTTGTGATCCCATCTCTGGTGGGGCCAGCATATCCACAAATAGTCTTTGCTGCAGTTATTAGTTTGCTGTTTCACGACTAGACGTAGTAGCTTCAGGGGTGTGCATTCTGTACACTGTCACTTGGGTTAGTGTTTTCTTTTTATTTGCATTTACATTATTCAGCACATTTTCCCTCCAACCGCGTTGCTTGATAAAGGTTTTGAATCAACTTTGGACAAGCACACTAAACCAGCTGGGCCTTTAAACAGTACCATGTACGTGCATTGAATTTTAATTGAAGATTACTGCAGTCTTGAGCTCAAAGTGCTTGCACATATTGTAATTGGTGCAAAGATGGCCCAATTTGCTTTTGCACAGGAAAACCCAGCATAACTATGCAGCTCACTACAGTACTCTATACACTTATCCCATCACTAGGTGCCAAAATGGCCACGGTAAGCTCAATCATGCAGATAGCTTCGCAGCGGATAGGCCCACATGAAGCTTGCTTACATACCCACATCACAACCGAATTTTTTCTTGAGGCTACATAAAAAAAAAAAAGCTACGTAAAGTGTCTGGCTGCAGATGCAGGAGTTGGCCTGTGATTGCCGCTACAGTCTGTACGGTCTAATACGTTGCATTGCCGGCACCAATTTCACTCCGCTGACTGTGCGCACGGTGGAAGGTGAGGACCCTGCGGTAGTGCACCACTCCAGCTTTTGTTCACAAACGCACACCGTGGCACCTCTACTCCGTGGTGGAGTAGAGGGCCCTCAGTAGTGATGGCATCACAACCCGTGATGCTTTGCACAGAAACAGGCTACGCATGCGCAGGAGGTGTGCCGGGATAAGGTTCATCCAGCATGTATGTCATGCTGCTGTACTCCATGTTATACATACTAGACAATGATACAAAGGCTACACAGACCTCTCTGCTCATTTCGTCACCAAAAAGTAGTGTGTCGCATACGAAAGAACGGTGTATACGTATGCATAATGTAATTCGATGTAACATTTTCATACTTTTATGTCGCAGAATAAGGCATAATTATTTTGTAGACTGCGTCGCAGATCTGAACCTATTTTTCCACCAGATATGCATAGGGACACGTCTCCGTACCAGCGGCTACAGCACACTCTTTCCCTTGCGACCCAAACATAGTATGTCACACACTAGAAGCCCAAAAAGGCACAAATAGTGTGTGATCCGACGTAATCTTGTGTCCACAAGTCGTAGTATGGGAACTTGTTATACCGTAGGAAGCACACTACCCTGTCAAATTAATGATGTGAGACTTCTGTGACCACACCATTTGCGTAGCTTCCATGGTGTTGCCTGTTGAGTATGAAACAGAGTGTAGTGGAAGCTTTTCATGCTGTCTCTTCTGAATATTTTTTTGTCTTTCGAAAACAGCAAGAGGATCAAATTTTGCTGTAGAGGATGAAGCATTTAGTAAACATTCAGTGGATATCTTTTGCATCGAATATTTTTCATTTGCATTGAATTCTTTCTGCATCGAATTCTTTTGCATCGAATTCTTTCTGCACTAGAAAAGTGGTACCTAGAGGGTAATACAGCCAGTGCTTGTACCTCCTTTTTCGTTTTCTGTTTATTTAATGTGAAAACATTATATGCCCCATTACGCAAAGATCTGTCATAATCGGTGGCTCAGATTGCTCGAAGAAAATGCTCAGATTGATATCAAATTTATTCCGGGAGGTTCCTATAAACAAAGTAAATTAATGGCTTTGAAAATTCTGTAGATTTGGGTGGAAATCGAACCTGGGCTCTCCAGGGTGAGACAAGCACGCTTCCTCCGACGCCACAGTGGCTTCATAGTTCTGTTTGACTAAATGTGTGCTTAGCGTATGTATAATTGCACACATCACGTCACAGCCTTCTGGCTGACTAAAGGCTTAGCCTAGTGCGTGCATCATTGGGCTTGTGGTGATGCAGCTAATTGGTAGGAAGTGGCTCCACATCATGAGTGTATAACATGAGCGCATTCATAGCATTGTGAGTTCTATAAATGGTATAACGCTTTCACATTCCCACACGTAAGCAGTCTTAGGTGTCTCTGCCAAATTTAATTCTTTTAATTTGCACAGGTTTATAAGGAATTGCCAGGAACAGGTAGCACTATCCTGCCTTTTCAGGTAGATATCTGGGTAAGGCAGAACTTCCCTGCATACAACATTGTCATGTCCGTGTTGCTGATTAAATATTCACTGATTTACTACTTAGCTGTTCACTTTAGGGCACGTGTTGCATTTGCCCAATCAAAGCTGAGCAGTAGTGAAGTCATATCTGCTTAACATGAATGCTGACATTAGCACCCACTTTCGAGATGTCCATTCCTAAAATATGCCACTTCCGGTCAAGTTATCCCAAGGCATCTCTCTTGCAGTTTGGAACAGTCTTAATTGGAACTCATTCCGTGGTAGAAAAAGATTGTTTATTAGCCAAGAAAAATGAAGGCCAGGCAACATCTTATAAGGCTGGGTACTCTTGAACCACTTGTGCACTTTAAAAGAGCTACTGTTGATTTATATCAGGTACAACTCCCTAGTTTTTCAGGATGGCAAGCTTGGAATATTTGTACAAGTTTGTAATTGGGAAGCACTGTAAACATTTGCACTGCGTAATCTGTGATCACGATCTTGATGATCACCCACCACTGTAACTTAGTCACTATGGTGTTGGCACTGCTCGGCATGAGGTCATGGGTTCGATCCCGGCTGCGGCGGCTGCATTTTCATCAGGGATAAAATGTAGCCAGTGTGTCTCGCGATCACAGCATGGTTTTGGCATGTAAGGCCCTGGAATTTAAAATTTTTTTTCCTTAACGAGCACGAACGTCCAGAATCTCAACCCAAGTTCCTGCAGAATGCGAATAGCAATGAACCGTCGTACGAAGATTTGCTCGCCCAGTACAGGAACATACAGCACCAGCTTGAAGATCTCAACAAGCATGTAAGCCTGACTTTGCTAATACTCATTTAAGTGTTGGTTGTCATTTTTGGCTGCACATAATTATTAGTGCTTGTGCCATTCATGATGGATTGCAGTGAATTCTTTATAGCAGTCTTTTCAGTTGCCCAGCTTCCCATCTTGTTGGGGCAGCGACTGTTCATGGTAAAACAGTTTTGACTTATGTTTCAGTGTGACCCTCCTGGTGGGTTTCTTTTATCTTTCTGTAGCAGTAATTTTTGTTAAAGATTTACTCCAGATACTCACCGGCACTTGCAGACACTGCAGGGGAAGAAAAGGCTATCCTCTGAGAATGTAATTGTCATGCGAATGGGCCATGATCAGTGCTTGAAAATGTGGCTTCAGCTACCACGTGCCGTGTTTTATAAATTGTACCTCGTATTGTATTGTGAACATATACCAGTTCACCCAGGTCTCTATTCTTGTGCCACATATGCCTAGTGCACAACTGAGCGATAGACGAAAATAGGGTTTAGATGGTTAACAAAACCATGCTTTAACTGCCAGTAGAATTGTTCCTTGACTTGCACTCATTGTGCGATGTCTGGTGTAGCTTTAAAAGACTGGTGGTGGCATCTTACGGGGTCACGCCCTAACTAAAGTGGGTTGATGAATAGTATTTCTGGCTAGGCTAGCTGGCGGAACGTTGCTGCGTTGACGATAGGGGTGAACAAGCACAGTCATCCAGACAAAAGATGAGCGCATCTAAAAGACAACTGGAGTAGCAAAACTCCACTGTGTGGTATGCCGTTACTTGATAAGTGCTCAGATAGTGGGAACGTTGCACCTTTCCCTTTATGCACCATAGGGGAGGCTGTTCCTAAGGGGTGAACCTAAAATGTTGCCACAAGACGCTGGCGTGCTGTGTGTCAGTGTGCAAATGAGCTTTCTGGGTCAGTGTGATTACCCTGGCTGTGTCTCCTGCCTTTATGGACTGAAGAGTAAATAGTCCAGAAGTTTCAATGTTCATGCGTTCGTGAACAGAAGCGTGATTTCAGCAGAATTTTTCTGCTCCTGGCATTAATTTCTCCTGCTAATCTTTTTTTTCTTTTTTTTGGAATGGCTGTACTGACACATGCAAAACTAGCAGACCCTTGTTCCTTTTATTGCGAGGGCAATTATGCAGTTGCTCAAGGTGCATTCTCATCATTGTCATTGTTGTGCTGTCCAGCCACCGATGGTGCATGCACCGAGCACGTGGGGAGGGTTAGGGGGCTTGAAGAAATGCGATGTGCATTTAGCTGTAAGAACGACTTGAGTGAAGTGGTCATAACTTGTGTAACATCACTTCAATGAGGGCAGCATTTCGGGCAAATTGGCCTTTTACACCAGTGATTAAGCACTGGCATTTGCTGTACCAAGTCGTTAGTCAAGTGATATGCGATGCGAATCTCTTGCCAACTTTTTCTGTCAGCTCGCTTATCACCGAGTTTTTGGTGCTCTCAGCATGAGGATGTGAGCATTGTAGTGCCTCCTTGGTTGTGCTTATTTGGAGGTGGTCGTAATGAGATGGTCTCAAGTTGTCAGGTGATTATAGTCAGAGTTCTGGTAAATGTGCTGATTGCTGCCGTTTTTCAAGCAGCTACCATCATAGCCTCATTCTTGCCTTATCGCCATTTACTTGTGACTGAACTTGAGTCACTCTGGGTCAATCCAATTAAAATCTTCGTGCAGAAACAGTCAAGCATGTCCTGTTCGCAGAAGTACATTTTCTCTTTCTTTTATTTTCTGTGTGACTTCAGAGTATAGAAGAGCACCACCCAACGAGTACGACGACCCATGAAAAGTCTTCCAAGACGAGCGAACGCAGAAAAAAGACCCATAAGCCGAAGTGCAGGAAAGCTCGAAAGGTAATTCGAGTCACTGAGTCTAGTTATGTGTCTTAGCTGAACATAAAAGAAGTTAATTGGCCATGGTATAAGGATGCCATGGTAATCTTTTCAGCGCCTTTTACTCCATTCTCCCCGACCATACACCTTTGAGAGAGATGCTGGGGCTGTGTAAACGATGCTCTTGTCTCAAGGAAGCAGTGATGGTTACCGATGTGTAATTTTGTCCTAAACCATTCTTGACATTTCACAACATTTATTAACCGTTTGAGGGTCACATTTTTCATGGATAGGTCTAAATTCTTTAGAACAACTTATTCTGAGAAAAAGAAACAAGCCAATAGTTTTACAGGTGACAATAAAGCGCCAAATTTTTTAAATGTGTGCAGTTTTTCACTTGGCTTATTGTTGAACGCATGGATACACTCCCATAATGAATTTTTTACAAATGTAGTAATATCTATACAACTTATTTTTACGTTTCAAATAGGTTTGACGCCTTAGGACTAGCATTTTGAAACATTCCATTTCATTTTCCATGTTTATCATTCGTCGCGCCAAGGGTGCCATCCCAGCAAAGATAACAATGCGGTGGCCTGTGATGCACGTCCGAACCAATGACGAAAGGCTAGAAGATTGGAAAAGGATGGATTGTTAGAGAATACTGCCCCAGGGACGCGCGGCCATAGCGTGAGGCATGCCATGTGACTGTCTGCAAGCAAGCTCAGTTGTGCGCTTCTTTCCTAAAAACAAAAGTGAAAAACTTGCAATAATCAAATGTTATTGGGCTAAACTAGGTTCTATAATCCCTAGAAGTCACGGAAGGTTATAGCACATCCAGAGCAATGTTATACATGGTGCTTTGTTCCATAAACACGCATATCTTCAAATGGTCAGTCATCATTGTACATGTATGGTCGTGACAATGTGGAATTTGTTTTCACTGCAGTACATGTATGGCCATAACAATTTTGAATTTGTTTTCACCGCCATACAGCACCAATCCTCAAATATTTTACTTGCCCAGAATAAGCAGCTGCACTGGTTACAGCAGGGACTGTTAAAAATGGTGGACTGAAAGGTATCATGCCTTATTTGCCATGGGTCGAGTTTCTGGCTAAACATACCACAGCTTTTATGTCAGTTATGTACGTGGAAATATCTGTGGTATTTCCCTGGCTGCTGCTAAATATCTGGTCCCTCAATAGAAATGATAAAGCTCTCTATCAATTTTAAAGAAAAGTGGTCAATATGTCATTATTTTATATAGAAACTCGTCTTGTACATCCTATAGATTGTGGTACCCTCTAAGAGGCAGTATTACCTAAGATGAATGGCCTTCTCAGTGTTGCAGGTAACTACAGTCGAACCTGGATATATTGAATCTGAAGGGGGTCATAAAAGAGTTTGTTATATAGGTAACTTGATATATACAATAAAAATTTAATTCGAAAATTTTCAAGGGGATATTACTGATGTTCATTATACACAATAATTCATTATATGTGGGTTCAGTATATCCGGATTGAACTGTAATGCTTTTTTCAGTTCCACCAGAATATTTTCACAAGATCTATGAAGGAAGCGTTAGAAACGGTGAATGGTTTGCGAGATCGCATAGAAAACCGAGCAAAAGGACACCACAGTATCATTCATTTGTGAAGGAGCACAAAATAGGTTACTGTTTCCCAGAACAATTGTAGGTGCTGCAGCTGCACATTATGATCTGTTCCTTTGATTGGTTGATAATGTGGTGGGTGGTTAACCTGCTTTGAATTTTTTTGTTCTTGCTCTCGGGCAGAGCCTGTCTGAAGACAAGCCAAAAGAAGCGCTCAACGAAGACGGAAAAGAGCAAGTTCCACCGCTGTCTGCCATTCCAGTCATCTGTGATGGAAACATCGAATGCCGCTCTTTGCCGGTCTCTCCGCTTCCTCCGACGCCCCCTCCGCTTCTTCCTCAGGCCAGCGATGTTAGCGATGGGGAGGCAAGTGTCCGCTGCTCAAATGACCAGTCTCGGCCATCTGGCTTGGCTGGTCAGCTGACTTCCTATGACGATTGAACGATCGCCACAGTATCATTGGCAGCTGCCGCAGTGTTTGTGGCGTCGTGCACCCCCTTGCTCTGAATTGAAATGAAATTACTGTTCGCTGTAACCGCTGCAGATGAATCTGTAGTCACCGTAGATGCAGTCAGTGGACAGTGACGCAATTCTGAAGGTGCACGGCCAACATGGTACCGGGTTAAATGCAACAGTGAACGTAACGGTACAAAAGCAGGAGGCACTCATTTTGTTCCTGTATGCCTTACGGTTCTCACTGATGACTATTATGATTAGATCTTACAAATTAATCAGGGTCGAGTTGACTAGATTTTACTGTATTTGTTTTAAGGCATGAGTTGTGTTGGAAAAGTTGTAGGGCACACTCAGAAACACGTAATGAAGCTGTCTTCATAATATTTTCTTTCATGAATCTTTTTTTTCTCTCTTGTCTCTCTCTCTTTTTTTTCGGTTGCTGGTGTGTCTGGATTGCAGAAGTTTTCAGTTCTTGTGTATTCACTGAACGAAGGCTGCATGCACAAAGTGACCGTTTGCAACCGTCAGCAACCAGCTTGGTCACGTGGCCTTGTTGTTTCACTGGTAGTGTGAATGCGCCTTTAGCCTTATGTTTACATGTTTGCCAAGTTCTGCTGAACAATGTCTTAACATTCTATGCAGAGTTGTTCCGTCGTACATAAACTTGCTATCATATATTTTTAACTGTCTTAACTCCGTTGCCTTGGCACTGCGCTACTGAGCATAATGTTAGGGGTTCCATCCTGGCCAGCCGTAGTGGCCGCATTTGGATGGAATAATAAAAAAAAACGCTCATCTGCCGTGCATTGTGTGCACATTAAAGAACTCCGTGTGGTCAAAACTAATACGGCGGGCCTCATAATCAGATCTTGCTTTCGGCAAGCAACACTCCAAAATTGGAATTTTACTTTTACTCCTATAGTTTTGGCAAGGTCTTCGATGTGTCTTCTTCTTAACTGCGCATGTATTCACTGTGGCTAGCCGCTCGTGCACTTTCAGGCTCTGTGTTGTTGACTGGAGGAGGAAACGGACTCTTTTCTTTTGATTGCTGCAGGATGCTGATCTCATTGAACTACGGCGCAAGGCTCTGGAATCAATCAGAAGTACAAAAACCCCCGAAGTACAAGAGGAAAAGAATGCAGGTAATGACCAGCGTGAAAGAAATGTATTTGATTGGTTTCCTTTATTAGGTAAAGTGATGGCACCGTATTCATTGGGAGATTGATGAAATTTCGCTGATGGAAATGGTACTTTCAACTTGCTTTGCAAGTTGCTTACTACTGGTGATATTGAAGATCAACTGCCATCATGTTTTTGATCGTGCATGAAGCCTAGTTTCAGATGGAATAGATATAGAGCAGCCTTTGTACAACATTTCACGTTTGAGATATGAGCATATGCATTACAAAAAGGCTCATTTATTGGCCATATTGTATGCGAAAACTGAAAAAAAAAAAAAGAAGAATTTTTAATTCCGCCATTACTACTCACTAAAACGGCCACAGAATCCAGAATATTGAAAAACAGGTGCGCTTCCCAGCATGACCTCAGAGGTGACAATCATGGCAAACACAATCTCGAAGACCATGTCCTCGAATCTGTGTCGTATCAGGTGTCGTATCATTGTCTGTCAAGGTGCCATTGAAAGGCTGTTAATAAAAATTCAGATCCCAGTTACCAGCCCGGAGGCTTTGCCAAGATTGCTTCGGTAGTATGAACTACTTATTTATAAGCAATTTAGCCCTAGTGAAATTTTGCCACCATTGGCTTTTAATGACTTTATGAAGTACTTTCTTTGTGATCCGAGACAGCACAAAAATGTCTGCTTCTTGCGTTTAAGATTAAAGGATGCCTTTGATGAACTGGTACTAGTGATGCAATTGCCGAGCAAATTGCGCCAAACTGTGCCGAGTGGTTAGAGGGATACTGAAAAGAAAAATTATTTGGTCTGTACTAATGGCAAGTCTTCATTCTATAGCACAGTTCACAGGTTGACAGGTATCAAATCATTATGCACAGTGGACACTCGTTAATTCAACCCTTGCGGGACCACAAGATTTGGTCAAATTATTCGTAAGGTCGAATGAACGAAAGCGGCAAAACGAATGAATTTATACATATTTTTTATTGTCTGATGCAGTTTGTAACATCCTTCTGCATCTGGCTCTTGAAGCATGATTCCACTGGCATGCTGAAACAAGCTTCGACATGTTCAAACATTGCCTCAGCATTGAACCAGAAGAAATGTTCTTAAAATAAAATTAAAGTAAAAGTAAAATAGCTTCATGCCTAGGGAATTTCTTGTTCTTGATGCCGTAGTAGCTACCGCATGCACAAGGAGATGCCAGTGAGGTTGAGTTAAACGAAGCAGCATGCTTTTGCATTCCGACTAAACCAGGTTTTCTTCCATAACAATGTATGGTTTCTCTCCTGGACTTTCCAGTGCTTTTGAATTACGCGAAAAGTCAAATTTACCAAGGTTAAATAAAAGAGAATCGCCAACGTGTTTGTATGTGCTCGTGAATGTGTGTTTTTGACCACAGCATATGACCACAGGGGAATAACTTAATTGTTTTGCATAGCACATGCCTCCAGGCCCTTGTGTTTCAAGGGCTCTAAGGAGGCAGTAGTGCTCTGGCATTTCTCATAATCTGATATATTTTACCTATCGTATCATTCTTCTTATATGTATCTAAATGTTCATAGTACAAGTCATACGTCATTGCCATAATTTTATCATACAGATTTTACGCACTTTAGAGCGTATATTTTTAAGGCCTCTTTACAGCCACCTCACATGAACTTCATAGTAATCATAATTACACTGCAAACTCATTAGCACAGACATGGCGCTCTTTGGCCATACCTGGCCCTTGCGCCACAAAACCCCATACATCATCGTCATCATCAGGGGAATAACTTTCTAGTTTTTTCACGCGTTGTGGTAACACTGCTGTTGATTGCTTTCAGCAGTTCCTCCGGATGAGGCCGAAAATGCATCAGTGCTTCCGCTGGAAGTGTTGCCATCCGACTTGCTCGAGGCAGACCGTCCCATACAGGAAGTCCAGGAAAGGCAGCAGGTATAGCCATCGTCTTAGGGCACTTTTCTCTAAAAAAGCGAACAGCTTTCTTTGGCTGTTTCACCTGTTTCATTGGTTGGTTGTCGGAGGTTGGACTTTTACTGCCAATGCAAAGGCTGGAATGCAAGGAGCAGAACTAAGGGTGCGATCTTGTACGCATTCCAAAATAGAATGGAGGCGGTCCATTCCACCAAGCCGTGATGAACGCCATGACGTCAATTGTGACGTGATATCTGCTGCCAATCATTCCGTGTTGTCTGCTATCGGATGAACGCAATGGAAGGACCACCTATTTCGTGACATAATGAACGGACCGCCTCCATTCGATTTTGGAACGCGTACAAGACCGCACCCCAAGTTGCAGGGTGTGTTGGTCACCGGACGCGAACTGGTATAGCTCTTTGAGGTATATGTGCTGTTCACCTTTACTACCACGGCACCTGTGTGCTGGTTAACAGCTTTATTCTCTATGGTATTACGGAATGAACCAACAAATACTACCTAAATATCCTCACTACAACAGATTTCAAGGGCATCATTCCTTTAAAAAAAAGTGAACACCTTTCTAGAAGCATCCAGCTGTCGAGGGTTCCCACACAATCTCTTCTGGTACCGTTTGTGAAGTCTGTCATTTCAGGGACCGTTGCATTGGAGTGTCATTATGGTCTGCTCGGCCACATAAATTTATACACTGCGGAGTTTGAGGAAAAGGTTAACACCTCCACAACCTCAGAACATCGTCTGGTATTCGGATTTTAAGCTTTTACAGTAAAACCTCGTTAACTTGACCCTCGTTAATTGGGAAAATCGGATAATTCAGACAATTCGGGCTCTTCCTTTGGCCCCGGCAGCCGTACGCATTATTTAATGCAATTAAACTGTCATCACTTCGGATGTATTTGGCCGCACATTGCTCAATTCGGACAACTCTTGGAGCTCGGTGAGCGTGCGATGCAAAAGAGCAAAAACGGCATTGGCATCCGACTAAGCGGTGGAGTCTGCATTGCTATAGTAAACAGTGAAAATTGTGCATGAATGACAGCGACACCAGAATGCGTAGTTCCTGTTTGTGCCTTTAAAGCCATTTAGCACCGCATTGGACGCGTACCTTCATGATTGCGTAGTCACCATCCATTATCGCGTCGATAACGGCCGTGGTTTATTCCACAGCGGTTGCAGCAAACGGTAGTTTCGTTACGACTCGGTGCACACGCCAACCGTGTGCCTTCATAACTGCGTAGTCGCCATCCACGATCGCGTCCATAGTGACCGTGGTTTCGTCTGCAGTTGTAGCAAACAGTAGTTTTCGTCTTTACTCGGTGCAAAGCTGTCAGGATGAGCACCGGCTACACTGGCGAAAAAATAATCGGGATGTGAGAGCGGTAGTGAGAAGTATGTCTCAGATGATGACGTGCGCCGCGATTGCATTGTGAAGGAAGTCATGAGGTATTTGCCGCTGTGAACCCCTAATCAACGAAATGACGAGAATTTCAGCTTTCGCACTGCTTTTGTGTAAAAAATAGGAGCAGGATTTGCTGATTCATTCAGTAAATAAAAGCATGTTGACGCAGTAAGCTTCTGTTTATTTTTTTTCTTGATACCTTCAATAATTTGACGTTCGGTTAGTTTGTGGCATTTTTTGGGGGTCCCATGAAATCTGAATTAATGAGGTTTTGTTCATTTATGTCACGCATTTGTGGCGCTTCGCCCTCCCCACGCTCAGGTTTGTCCAAATCAACTGGTGTGCAACCAAATATGTCCGAATTAACAGGAGTTCGACGCCATTAAATTTGTCCAAGAGGCCTGCCAAGACCAGAAGACGAATCTGATTTTCCCAGCTAACAGGGGTCGAATTAACGAGGTTTTACTGTACCAGCTTTTCATGGTAAGTTTCATGTACCAGCTTTAATGGCAGTTTGATTTTGCATTGAAGAACATATAAATGACTGTATCCGACCTACAATAGACCGGGCATCGTTCATCGTCGCTGTCAGAAACCTTGTCGCTGTGAACCGCCCAGAGAATTTCATCTTTGGCACCGACCATAACATTTGAGATATCATGTTTCTTAAAAGACTTGCAAACCATGAGAGCCCAACTATAGTGTCTACTGTATACTGTAGCCTAATGAACTTCTAAAGCGAACGGGCCTACTGTACCTTTTACAGTTGCAGGATTGGATTACAGAAATGTTAAATGCCAAACATGATAGAATGTCACTACTGTAGTTTTTTGTTTCATACTCAAGTCTAACATGTGTTATACTTCAGTAAACATTTCTGGAAAAATGTGCGCATTACAGTTGAGCAACTGCAGCAATAAAAAAGGAGGATATCTCATTTTTATCTTAGTCTGCTGCAGGATTTCACGATAGATTGGAGCTGCTATGAGCTTTTGAATATTTATTAGGCGTTTCCCCTAACTTGCACGCACCTACGAAGATGCTCTTTGTTTTACCATGCTCGTCTCGGTTCTTGGTTGTGCGCGTCATCCGACTCTTGGCCCGCCGTGCCTCTCGCTTGCTCCCGGCAGCTGAAGAGAGGCCACCGGCACCCCTGGTACGACCGGGAGCTGACGCAGCAGATGCGGCGAAAGGACCGTGCCTACCACAAGTGGAAGCGCCACCCGTGCTACGACAACTGGGAGGCCTTCAAGGCCATCAAGCGCGAGTACCTGCGCATGCTCAAGCGGAAGCGGGCGGCCTACGCGCAGGCCAATGGGGGCGAAGAAGACTCGGCCGCGAAGGGTGCAACCACAGGAGGTGGCCTCTCTGGTGCGGCTTCTCTGGTGACCGTCGGCGACGGTGTCATGACACACACGCTGCCTCTGGACGTGAGTGGTTCATTTGCTTATCTGGGGACCTGTCGTAATAGTGTAGTTGCTAAAGTGAGGGGCCCCATTTCTATTTTTTAACTTTTTTTACATGTTGTGTGCGCAGAGCTGTGCTAATCGGTGGTTGTCCATTGCCACTGGGGTGTAAGTAGCGTAAGGTTTCCCGTTTTGCTTTGTGCCTACTGCGCTCTCACTGTTTTGCCAGGTTCACTACTGCCATTGCCGGGGTCGCCGACACCGGCGCGTTTGTTTGAAATCGAAATTGCGACGTCCTCGGCCTAAAATGTGCACACAGAGAGAGACTAAATTTTAATAATGCAGCAATGTTAAAAAAAAAAGAAGAATGTATCCAACACATGAGACGAGCCTACGGCCGTACATTCATGAGCGCAATGATTCTGTGCAGTACCACGAAACAAGCACGGGAAGAGGCACTATTACATAATGGCTGTGTGGGCTGCTGTAGCCCCGTCACTGTATTGTTGAGTCAATTCCTATTTGTTTATTTACTTATTTATTTTTTGTTTGTTTGATGGTGCGTGAGTACACGATGGGCAAGGTGCTGAGATGAAAGGTTATGACATGAGTCACCTGACTAGGGCTATAGCGCCGTGTGCCACTTGAACAAAGGCACGCGAAAACGGTGCACTAAGTCGAAATTTAGCTATCCTGTAGTTAAAAGGGCACACTAGAAAATGCAGAACGAAACTTTCCACCATCTTTGCTTTCTTTCAAGAGATTCTACAGCACCTTCGAATCAAATTAGGATTTTCACGCTTCGATTGTCAGTGCTAGCCTAATTCATGACTCGGGAAGTTAGTGTCTTTAGTTAGTTAGTTAGCTAGTTGGTGTCTTTAACCATTTCTGGTTTTGTGTTGGGCCCCTTCCGCCACATGAATATGTTGGTTGCGGTCAGATGTTGCAAAGCGCCTGACGCGCACACGTGCTTGCGTTTGCCAATTATTTGCGTTGGTAGTGCCAGCTTTCTGGCGCTTTTTCAACTAATAAGTGCACTTAACAATGTCTCTATACAAAGGAAGCACTTTTTATGTGGCACTAAATGCGGTTTTCATGCAACTTGTGACGATAAGCGGTGGGATGGTGGCTGCATTTTCTGCACGTGCGTCTTATGGATGGAATCCGCGTGAGTTCAGTCAATCAAAAGAATATTTCAGTGCTGTTGATGAATACACTTCACCTTCAGAAAATCAGCAAACGTCCTCGGAAGAGAGTACTTTATGTGAAAGTGACCATGAGGACACTACGTATCTGCAGTACAAATACTGGCCTCCACCCAGGAGTGTGGTTTAAGCACTACCACACAGTGCACAAGGACCGATGAGGGCCTCGGGAATTAAGAAACTTTTGTGAAATTAGTCAATTTACATGCATTTCTTTGCCGGATCGCTTTGTATGCGTGACGTCCATAATGCGCGAAATAACTCTGACTGGAATGCCCACAAATCGGGTGAATGTTCACGACCGCAAGGAGTCTGTCCTTTTAGTCTCTTATTCAGCCTGGCCAAGGGGGTCCTTGCCGTGACATGTGCACATTTGTGGTATGATTGCTTCACAAATCCTCTGGGGAGGGGCCTTCTCTACGCAGAGCATTCCACTTCCAAATGGACAGCACAGTGTCGACAACTACGAATCGGTCGAGATGGAAGTGGACAGTGACGATGGGACACAGACGCCGACTCTAGGTACTATGGCCATCCTGTTACTATCCCTGTTTATCTGCAGGAGTTGGCAGTACACAGCTGTGGAATTCTTAAAAGCAAGTCTCATTAAGCTCTGGTACCCCGTGACTGCTGAAAAAGTCTTCTTAAAGAAAAAGAAGAAATAAAATAAAAGGAGAGTGCATTGTGCCACGAGTGCAATGTGGATAGCATTACATGCTAGCAATGCAATTAATGGTTTATGTTAATTTCTTCATATGCACTGAGGCACAGAGCAGGCAACGGCACTTGTTAATCCAGAACCACTCTGTTTCTGCTCAAAGGAGACAAATTTTTTTTTCATTTGTTCATGGGGCTAGAGAAGCTAAATGTTCAGAAGCTAAATTTGAATCAACCAGTAGAACGTGAAACCTAGCATCTAATTTACGAAACAAGCATGCTTTCACGGCTGCAGAGCAAAAGGATGTTCCAAATTAACGGATGCAAATTATCATAAGTTGCTTCTTCTTCCGGGGTGGTGGAGGCCTTGCAATGAGAATGCTGTGTACATGCCTTGCGAATGCGTGTCCTGCCGTATCCGTCCGTCTTCTTGCAGAAGTGGCAGCTGGGAGCGACGAGGAGGACGAGGAAGCTCTGCGCGCCCAGCTGCTGCAGGCAGTGCTGCAGAAAAGGCGGCGCAAACCGAAGACGCCTGAAGCCCAGCACCAGCAGGTTCAACAGATTCAACAACAGCATCTGCAGCAGTTGCCTCAACAGCAGCAGCAGCAGCGCAGTAACCATCGGACTCCCTTGTCCCCGCTGGACAATGCCACTGCTCTTGCCACGGTTAGGCACCTGCCTCTCTTTTTTTTTTCCTCACTTTCTTGTCCTTTAGTTGCTGCTGTACTGAGTGTTGCTCAACCCCAAAAAGTACAAACACCATTCCGCATGAAGGAATAATTAGAACAACTTGTTCACCTTCATTTCTTGCCGCGGAGAGTTAATGTGTGCAAAAGACAATGTTTTTTTAGTAATACAGTAGAGCCTCGTTGATACGATCATTATGTACAATTTCCCGACGCCAACATTTGCAATCGAGAACACAAAAAAGTCACTCAATGCAGCTACTTCTCTTTTTTTTTTACCGGTTCGTAAGTTCACAGAAAACGTAATATTCAGGCAGCAACGTTCAGTGCATCGCCAAACTGCACTCGTGCAATACGTTTCCTGGCTGCTGGATCCCATGTTAGAAAACTAGGCGCAGGGCACGCGCAGTTGCAAACGGTAGCCGTGCACCACATCAGCTTCCCTGTAATACTTGCACACGCGTCTTGCTTGGAAATGCTGCCATGGACTCAGTTTCCTGTTCCAGTGCCTGCAAATGTCCTTGCGAGCTGTTGCACGCCGTGTTGACAGCTCTCGCTGCCATCCCTATTGCAGTGAGCATCTTCAGCTATTTGTTTCACAGTGCAGGGGGCATTGTGCTGTTGGAAGCCTAGTGCACGCTTTTAACAGGCGATAACCTAAACAAGCCCCCGTTGTGTTCCCTTGACTGCACAGCATGCAGGCGATCCAGTGAATGCAAACCTGGGAGATGCAGGAGGCAGATCGTTAAGGTCAAGTGGCCTCTGTTGTGGCCACCGGCCAAATTATCGGACACGTCATCTGGCTTGATGATTCTTGATGGCTTGATGAGTCAAAAACTTCATCACTTTGCTTGTCCAGCAACAAATCGTTGTCACTGGAATGATTGTCACCGACAGAAAACTTGCGTGGTGCTTTGTGGCCACGCATGAAGCCTGCGACATGGACGCTATTTCTAAAACCCAATGTTTGCAAGCACGAATTCAGAATGTAAGGCTGTTTTTGCCTGCCTAGCAACAAAATATAAGATAAATGCTGTTGAAAGACTTTTTGAGCACATGTTTTCAGTGGCAAAGGGTTTTTTGCTCTTGTCTTGAACAGTTCCAAACGTGTGGAAAGTCCATAACGAGTCAACTCGTCATCAGCACCAGAGGGTGCACATTGTCAGATGAGAGAGAGAAAAAGATCAAGGGGAAATAGGCAAAATGCCAGAGTACAAGCTCAAGCTGGCTAATTGACAATTTGTTGCTGTCCCGTTTCAAAGGGGATGCAGTTAGAAATCCTTATCATCATTAAATTGACTTGTCATTGGCAGTTAAGAAGTTAATCATGCTGTAAAGGGTTATAATCCACAGTTTGCATGCACTTTATCATGGAGCATGATGAAATTGTGGTCAGTCTTGTTTCGTTATCATTACATTTTAGTTTTCATTTTATGCTTTGGCACTGCTGCTTCTGGTTGTGACCAGAAGGTGCATCGGTGCTTTAAATAACTGTGTCAACCAAAGTAATGCAAAAGTAGATCCTTTGACTTAGTACTTTCACTTGATGAGAGGCTGTTGCTATCAGGGCGCTAAACCACTACATCACCAAATGTTATTTAAAGTAGCTCATTTACTTATTGGTTTCACTTGGTGGAAGGCTACGGCTGGGGCAAAGACTGAACATGCCTGCATTGCACCTCCCTGTTCCTTGGTGCAGCAGCCACTGGTTGAGGCCAGAGAGACCAACGGAACCGCTTCTCCGAATGGTGTACCGCCAAAGACCACCTCACCTGCCGTCTTTGTCACGCCCAAGGGGAGACAAGTGCCAAAGGGTGCAGATGCCACATTTGTTGAAACAAAAATGGTAGGTGACTGCATGCACTGCGAACTGGGATCTGCGGTGCTTTATGCTGAGACAAGTGTACTTTACAGCCATTTCGATGTGTTAAAACTAAAAGCAAAGATAAATAGGCATCACACGCGACTCTTTCCTGTCCTCCCCCATTGAAGATGGAATAGAGTGAGCTACGCATACTTAGAAGTGCCGCTAAGAAAAGCAGTTGCTGCCCGGATGAAAACAAGTCCTGTTGTCAAAACACTGGCTTCCGTGGCATTCCTTGTTCCACCTGGGACATGGTGTGATGTCCGTGACATCTCGTGTGACATCGCTTGGTCATCGTCACGTCACACTATGTTCTACACGGGTTTAAATATCATCTTCATTGCCAGTTGTGATAATTCAGGCTGAACCATAAACAAGCTTAATTTTAGATAAAGCCCGGCTGGCAACTGTCAGTTGAGGTTGTGAAGTCCCACTTGTTGTCATCCGGCCTTGTTATATTGGCCATGCCTTTTCACCACTGCCACCAACATCGCTTGGTCGCTTTCACATGTAAAGTCACGGACTCTCACCACATCACACTACCACTGTTCATCACTTCAAGCCGCCATACTTCCTGTGAACTTCTGTCTTGTGTGGATGCCCACCCAAGAGTAGCACAAAGCTACAAAGGAAAACTGATACAGGTTTCGCAGAAAGGGAGCTTCGCAGTTGATGAACAATTTTGTCGTGGTCTGGGGATTGAACCCGGAACCAATGACCATTTTGGCCAGTCGCTCTATCACCTCAGGTAACCAGGATGCTAGCATACTGCAAAGCAGAGCTGAGTTATAAAATGTGCGAGATCATTTCTTTGGTTACCCTGCCCCACTTAGGTCCGTCCATCTGGTCTCAATGCGACAACCACGTAAATGTGTTTAGAAAGTCGGCCCCTATGAGGAACTGAAACAGGGCATGCAGTGTCGTACGCGAGTACCTATCCTCAGTGCCATGTCAGCACTTGAGAAGAGGTGCACAATACATGAGACAGGACAGCAAAAGAGCACTGCCATCGTTAGCTCTCATGACATCAATGCTCCAGAGACGTGCAGTGCATTTTGCTGCAAAAGCGATGTAGCCAAGTGGATGCACCATTACACTTATCTCTTTCGGGTGCAATTGAATGTCATGCAATTATATTGCATTTGGTGTACTCCGGCTGAGTGCTGCAAAGTTGCATTGTGCTTGGTAGCAGCTGAATGACCTCTTGACGTGTTGTACTACCAAGAGCACGCCAAGCCACAGCTTGTGGCCACACCTACGTTGTCTTCCATTGTTTAATTTGAATAGAAATTATTTATTTCCAGATTGCAGAATGAGTAATCAAAGACTCGTTGGACTTGTAGCCAAAGGCTACTTGGAGGTCTTCGAAAGTACAAAGCCTATTATTCCAACAAACCTATAAAAGCAATACAGTGGAATCTCAATGATACGAATCTCACGGGGTCACTAAAAATATTCGTATTAGCCAAAATTCCTATCATCGAAACAATTAAAACTAGCTAAATTGAAGAGTAAGAGCTGAACTCACTCAGGCACATGTACGTAAAAAGCATTTCTTTATTGAAGAAAAAGTCTAATGTCCTTCTGCTTCTTTTTCTTTGTCAGGTCACTTAGCAGACTTTGTTCAAATCCATAAAAAATGCGTGCACATGTCGCTGATTTCATCCGCGGCCGTAGCACGCCTCAGAACTTCGAGTGCATGCAGCGTTTCAGCCGCCGGTGGTGGACCTTCGCCGTCGCCCACGTCTAGGAACGCGGCCCGAAGCACAGCAGCTACTCCGTCTGATGGCACACGGAAAAGCACAAAAGCAACAAAAGCACCACCGCTTCAAACTCCTCGCGCCCAGTCACGGCCTCCGCGCTGTCTGGCGCCGCGTCGGCGCCTCCGCACCAAAAGAGAAAGGGAGAAATCGTGTGATTGCACGCTGTTCTCTTTCGATGCCGTCAGCGGGGCGGCGTTTATTAAGACGAAAGCCTTTAATGGCTCATGCTCGCGGTCGCGTCCGTCCGTGCGCTGGAATTGTGCCAACTGTGGCCTCTCCTCCACGCAGCACCGTAACCTCCTCCCCTCCTTAGCAACCGGCGCGTCGGTGGGGGGCGCAGCCGCGCATAGCAACTGTGACGTCACACAGTAGCGGTAGAATGAGTGCGCGCGCGTTGTCGGTGACAGCTGCACCGCCGCTCCTTCGCCACACATCTCGTTGCAGTCGAGTGAGTGAGACGCATGGCTCCGAAGCGGCCCAGTCATTCCGCGCCAAGTGGTTCAAGGAAGCGGCAGCGGATGCCGGATTTCCCCAACACCAAACACCAGAAGAACAAGGAGCGAAAGCAAGGGAGGCCGAACGGAAACGCCAACAGCGACTGATTAGATTGCCGGGTATCAAAGCCAGGGAAGCAGAACGAAAGCGGCAGCAGCGACAGGCAATATCGCCAAACAGTAAAGCCAGGGAAGCGAAGCGCAGACGGCAGCAGCCTCTGGCTTTCGCCAAGCACACTTTAGAACTTCCAAAGTGTCTTCGGTAATTTTTGTGTCAACCAACGCGGGTCGAAAATTGATTCGTAACGACCGTGCTCTAGCACGTTGCAAAGTAATGGGACAGAAAAATTCGCATCATTCGGAAATTCGTATTAGCCGTAATCGTATCATCGAGATTCCACTGTACACGAAGAGGAGCTAATTCTATAAATAATACTCGGAAAATGGTAGCATACTCAGGGTAGGGAACACGTAAACAATTAAGCTATAGTAAATGCAATTAATATACCATTCTACATGCCTTAGGCTTGCATTGTGCAAGGAAGCCAGTAACTCCTTGTAGTTAATTTCACTATTCATACGAAAAGCAGCATACTTGAGTTGAATAGCCAGATGCTCACCTGCTAACTTTTTTGAATTTTTCGTAAAGTTTGTCCTAAAATTTTTGAATTTACACTTGTTCTACAATTTCACAAATGCTGTGTTAAATTTGACGAAAAATTATCTTCGCACAAAAGGTTCACTCGGCAGTCTACGACTGAACCCATGAAAGTTAATGAAAGGTCACTACTTGGCCACCTTTGGGTACTTCTTTTGAGTGAATTTATTCAGACAAATTCTCACAGCAGGCAAAATCGACAATATCAAGTTCACCGCAAAAGTCACTGTTCATTTCAAAACAATATGCTGCTTGTCAATCTGCTTTTCCAAGTTTGTTGCTGTGCTGCACCCCATTTAAAGGTACATGTAAACCATTGCTAATAAAATGCATATGTATCCTGCAACAGATGTGTGCTCAGGGCGAATAAAAAAGAAATGTAAATCCTCTCCCTACCATGTCTCCGGGGGTTGTGTCTGCGGGGTTCTTACGAATTTTAAAGTTCACAGGTTGGCATTTATATAGATGCAACATCTTGTCAACGGGAGTGCATATCAGCCTCACTGATAATTGGCTAGGCATAGCTTTACAGTGCCGATATGTTACGGTGTAGAATGTTGCATTATGACATGTCACTTGTGTTTGCAAAGCTTGACGTGTAGCGCACATGCTGTGGTATGACTTCTGGCGTTGCGTCGTGCTACCTGTCTTGGTCTCGATCTCGTATATCTGTGTGTGATCAGTGTGTAGTCTATTTGCGGGCTTCGGAATCACTGTGGGGCCAGGGTCGCACAAAACTATGCATGCTTGTTCTTTCAGACGGAACCTGTGGTCATCAACCTCGGCGTGGATGACACGACGTCGGAGGAAGAAGACGAAGAGAGCGAAGTTGAAGAAGAGCCTTTGCCAGCCATTGAGAACAGCTTCTCTCTTGGCCTCGACAAGCTCCTCAAAGAGGCTCGTCAGAAGGCTCAGGTAAGGGTCATTTGAAAGTGTGCTTTGTGCCTTGCCTTGTGCACCATAGTCTGCCAGGGCATAAGCTTCCAAGGAGGTACCAACCTCGTTTTCTTTTTAAGCATGGAACTGGCACTGAACTGATCTAAATGTTTGGAAAGTGCAAGGTAAATAGAACATATTCTTACGGGAAGAAAAGAGTATGGCAGAAACGTAAACGTGCAAACTATTTACAGACGATGATGCACTGGCAGACACACAAGGTGGTACACTTGAAGCTCGCATTACCGGCCCGCCACAAGTTCATGTTTGTCAGGTTTCCATGCACAGGAACAATCGCTCCGTAACGATATTGAGCCTGAATACTGAAAACATCACCAAGGCGCACTCATCTTTATTTCTTTCATAAGTAGTGCTCATGCCTACATAACTATACAGAACGAAGTCCCAGAGCATGTAGCTGAAAGGGTCAGAAAATATACGTGCAAGCAAATATGTAGCAATATGTATATATCAACTCAACCAGTCTCAAGTATTGTTGTACATCATCTTCATTAAGTGGTCTCCAGATCCACACCCAAGCAGTGGCTTCTTCTGGTTGTCAGAAGCTAATCTCAAAGACCATACTTTTGCTATCTGCATCTGCTAGAAGCGATTGCAGAGCCAGAAATGCGTCATAGACGCCACATTTTCAACACCAACTACTTGTTTATGTTCACAAGCTTTTGCTTTTCTGGTAAACCGAAATTGCCACCAGCAGCAGGAAGTGCCCTTTGCATGTCCAGGTTAGTCAGAGTCCCAGATGTAGCAGACGCAACCTTCATTCGGCTACCATCTATCCGTCATGCCTAATCAAGCCTGAAAAAAAAAAAAGTGTCTGCACCACAACGCCGCTGCTGTGGCTGCAGCAGCTAACCCTCTTGCATGCAGGATGTTCGCATAGCCACATTCTCTGTTTGGTTTCTGTCGGTCGCAGGCCTTCGAGCCTGCGGCCATGCATGTGACCATGCCTAAGCAGTGCAGACGTCTGTGCCACTCACACTCCTACATCACATGCCATGTTCACTCGATTCTAATGGAGACTTTTCTTGCGAGAAGATTTACTAAAGTATGACAAGCGCGTTAGAATTGAGTAAGAAAGCAACACTGCATTAGGTGGAGTCCAAAACAGCAGCCCAATAATCATACGAGGGGCACGATGACATACTCTGGGCAGTCGTTCTAAATTAACGAGCTTTACTGTATGATTGTGACTGATAAATATTGAGCCCCTCGGTTTCCTTTCTCGAAATTCACTTGCACATTAAGCAGCTAATGAAGACTTGTTCTTTGCTTCCTTTTTCTGGGCTAGATGTGATCCCCCGTATTTCCCGTTTCAGGTTCCACCCCCACCGAGTGCGCCAGAGGCCCCGGCGCTAGCCGCCACGCCTGTCTCGGTGATGAAGCTGTCTCAGGCTCAGCAGTTGGAGTACCGTCGCCTCAAGGCCGAAATTGCTCGCCGGGAGTTGCGCTCGGTCATAGGTGAAGGCAAGGCGGACAGTGTGACGCAGCAGCAACTCAACCGGGCTCGACGTCTGAAACAGCAAGCTTCGGCCAAGCGGTCACTCGAGGCTCTGGAGAATACGCTACACACGGAACGGTGGGTTCCCCGCTGTTCAACAGTAAACCTAATACAGTCTACGCTCGTTACAACGGACCCGCGTAAAACAGACTTACGGATATAACGGATCATATTTCAACCTTAGTTTGCTGTACGTATTTTGTTAATGCAACGGAGTTCACTTTTAACGGATCGTGTTACAACGGACTGTCGGCTACAGCGGACCAAATTAGCGTCAATTTTTCTCAATAGGGTGTATAAAACAAACTTTGGCCGCGGCTCAATATCATGCACACGAGGGAGCAAGGAAAGCGGGGTGGAAGCGGTGTACTGGCGAGGCACGGGGCGGGGGAGGCGAGGAAGAGGGTTCTACTCCGGTGGCTGCTGTTAATGGCACACCTGCGCGGGCACCACATCTTGAAAGCAATCTGTGATTTGGACAAAGTGCGCCCAGTGCCGGTAGCTGCGTATGCTCTGTGCTTTCGACATTTAGTTCATGTTGAAGCGAGAGACAGCATGAGGGTCAATTCGCTCGCTGTTGCTGCCGTGCTTCCTCACTCCAACGTTATGACAGCGAATTTACGCAATCATCAAGCGAGATGTGTTCTTGTTTACCTGTGCACGCGACACGGTGCTTGTTAATTTAGTTAGTTAGCTAATGTTTAGAACTTTGTAATGCCGATAAATCTACTTGCATTACGATACGATAAAACTGCTACATTTGGAACAGTGAAGATTGAATTGCTATAGAATTAGTAATATTTGTTATATCAAGAAAGCATTCCTACCATTGTCTTCCTTGTGTTTTCTAGTACCTAGGCATGTAGTACAATTCTTTGTAGTGGGGTTATTTTTCTGTTTCTGCAAATGATGAACAATGAATTTCGCATATCTTCAGAACTAAATGGCCTATTGGAAAACGAATTACATATTTGAAATCGCCACAGAAATCTTAATAATACTGGAAAGTTTCATTAAATTGGTGGAAAAGAATTACGAACTTTATTTCAATAGCAGTGTCCCCTCTTAAAATGTTCAGGACCTCCAAACACCAGAAGAGTGTACTGGCAAGCACGAGAGCACGCTGAATAACTTATTACAATAGCTTTCCTACAGTCAGTTTTGGTCTCGTATCCCAGGAGTTTAGTGTGTCGAAACATCACGATGCAGAAGGTGGCTCTCTCGCTGTGTTTGCAGGAAAGCCCTGCGCCTCGAGGGCAAGCGCATGGACGCCCTCAAGGCTGAGGTGCTGACCAAGAAGTCTGCCGTGCGCGGCACCCATGTCCGAATTCAGCGGCTGCGAGAGCAGCTGGCTACCCTGGAGCGCCTGATGGCTGGGCACGGCTTGGATATACGCAAGGCCAACATCCAGGTATGTGGGAGGGTTGTTTTCTGGCCACTGAATGTGTCGTTCAGAGTCGCCTTGCGACGATTAAAGCTCGGATATTTCTATATTTCAGTGAGTTAAAAAAAATATCAACGTGTGGCTTATCGCCATCTAGGTGTCATGTGGCAGTTTTGAAGCCCAGTTAACCTCGAGATAACAAACTTCAGTGTAATGAAATTCTCTATGTAATCAAGTGTTTCACTTTTTGTAACTTGTTCATAGAACACCATGTATTTTGAACCTCGATATAACAAAGTGTGGTTCCACGATTTAGATATAACGAAATTTCACTGCTGCCGCGAAGGAAAGTACCAAGACAATAAATGTAAACTTCAGCGAACACAGATGGTCAAATGGATTAATTACCGTATTTACTCGCATAATGATCGCACTTTTTTGTCAGAAAAATTGACGCAAATTCAGGGGTGCGATCATTACGCGGGTTAAATTTCCCGCGAGATTTTTTTTTCGTCCTGCCTTTGCTGTGGGATGCGGGTGCGGGACACCAAAACAAAAATGGCGGCCGGCGGAGCAAGCCAAGCGCGCCAAACGCGATATTTTTTTTTTCTTCTCGTGAGTACATTACGTGCATTGAAACAGTTTCTTCCGTATCAGTGATGAATAATATCGTTGATATCGGCAAGTTTGCGGCAATAACGTAGCCATGTCCGCTTTGAGGGGACAGAAACAGAGATGGGCATGCTTAGCTGCCAGTGACATAGAAACACATGGCTGGCGTGCTGCGGAAACTGCGGCATCTGTCTTCACTACTATCCTAACACGGCACGTTTCCGCTAAGGGTAGGCGAATATCTTAGCTGCGTTACAAGCGTCGGCGTATGAATAGGGTACACTTTTAACGTATCAGTGTAAACGTGGCTACTATCATTGCCGCGCGCGATTTGTTGCGTGCTCGCGAGTGCAGACGAAAAGAATCGAGAGGCGCCTTTTTTGTTTTTGTTGACCACAACCATTATAAAGCCTACCCATAATAAAGGCAAGTTTGGTTGTACGTCTTTTTGCCATGGAAGTGCGGAAAGTGATGAAAGTAATGAAATGAGGCATCTACCTAAGAATGTTTGGTTCGTGCAGACGAGTCGTTCGCGTAGCATTCGCCAGATGGTAAGTGCTATCATTATTAGCTAGACTTGGCACACGACATATCGCTGCGGCAAGTTCAGGGTGCGATCATTACACGGGAAATAAAAAAAATCTAATTTTGACGACAAAATTCAGGGGTGCGATCATTACGCGATTGCGATCATTATGCGAGTAAATACGGTACATGTGGCGGTTTGCAAACACAGCTCTCAAATCACACAACGCATGACTGAAGCAGCGTCATGTTTCATATAAAGTCCAAGTGCGATAAAATCCTATTGTGCCTCGTGCGCTATGCTTTAGGTGCGAATGAAGGTGTGCGAGGTTGAGCTGAAAAGGAGGGTAACGAGCAAGAAAGGGGGGAGGGGAGTGAGCTTGTGGTAAAGTGATCAAGCGCATGCAAGGGCGGGGGAGAGAGAGAGAGAGAGAAGAGGGTGATCGGGTGTCTTGTTGCTGCTGGAAATGGCAGCCAGGTGTGCAAATTAACCGATTGAAATTATGGGAAAATTTCGGGATATGGAAATTCTACAAGTTATCCGGGAGTTCTAATTAACTGAGCTTGCATTCATTACCGAGGTCCTATATAGGTGCATGTTGACGTCCCAAAGGCCCAGAAGCAGGAAGCAAATTTTTATTTACTCAAGCTATTCATGCTGTCAGTGACCTTAGCCTCTGGAACACTGGCATGTGCATCCGGTGTGTGTCATCCGAGGAAGCAAAGAGTCTGTAGAAACAAAAACTGTCTGGGCAAGACTAATGTCTGTATCCTGCCCCTTTTGGAAGCACATTTTGGTGAAACTCGTGCAGTGGTAGGAGAGAGATGTTAAGATGATCTGAAACACACTTCCTTTGCCGTCGACGCTTTCAGTGAAACAAGTTTAATGGCCCAAGGTCGACCTATGGGACAGCCTTTGTGTGTTGAGCTGGTGCTCCTGTTCTTGCAGCTTCAGGCACTGCAGATGGCCATCGACAAACGGAAAGGCCACATTGAGAAGCTGGAGAACCAGTGTAACGTGCACGGGAAGATCGTGTATGGCGACAAGTACCAGCTCCCCGCGACACCCGAGGGCGCCCCTGGGGCCGCACCTACGGCAAAGCGGAAAATCTCGATCTCCTCTCTGCAGCAGGTACGCTTCGTCATTTGGTTTGACTTGCTGCGTTGTAGAATTGTGTAGAGCCTTCCTGTGAATTGGGCACTTCACCTCAAATGAGGCGTGCTGCATTTTTCAATGCTTTAGTCTTGCTGTAAGCCTGTCGAAAGGCTTTTGGAATGTGGAAACCGGTGAAAATAGTATTTCGAAGGTTGTGCAGTGGCAAACTAAGCTCTGAAGTTGACGCAGTATTCTTAAGAGGCATTAAGCCTCTTGGATGCTGCAAGTTAGGTTTTAGGTTATGTGCAAATTTCACCTTCTATATCCATTCATTTCACCTGCATTTCTTGTAGCACTTCAGGAGGTGCTGCACTCTCTGATATGTTGCTTCAGTAGTTCTACAGCACACCTCATGCAGTCAGTATTCTTCCATCGATTATTGCTGACATAACGCATAAAGACTCACAGACAATTCTTTTATATGTAAATGTACATCCAGTTGATTATATAGGCAACATAAAAACTAAACTAAAACTGCCTTACTAGGCAGTTTTAGCTCAGTGTCATTACAGTCCGCTCTTCACCCGTTCGGGCACTGCAGAGAACTGCATTGATGCTGCATTCTTGATAGGTCTGCGTCTCCCGGAGTCTCGAGCTTGGCTGCAATGCGACAGAAAAGTCAACTCTCTCATTACGCTCTGCTGAACCTGTTTGGCAGCCGAGTGAGGCCGGCATTCTGCGTTTTGCTGCTGATGTGTGCATTGTGCACGCATGTATTACTGAGATTCTTCAATTATCGATCCCCGACAGTCTTGGACCGTCCGAGACGCTGCATAAGCCTCTCATTGGCTGAAAGCACCGCATTGGGCAGTTTGGGTCTGTCGGGGATGAATAATCGAAGAGGCCCACCACGTTCACTATATGGTCGTTTGCCAATAGGACTGCGTGATGAGTGTCATTACGTTACCTTTGCCACAAAGCTTGCCGGTATTTGTGGTCCATAGCGGGCTCAGGGGTTCTGTATTAAGAAGCCTTGTTTGAACCTTGGCAAACACCCACTTAGCTGTCAAGATCAAAAGGCAGGGAGTTAGAAATAAGAGGATTCTAGAGCAGGGCTAGCATTGACAGGGCTTCCCCCTAAAATTCACTGTAAAAGTTACCCAGTGGCATTGCCCTGGGCATTCCGCACAATATTGTTTTGAACCCAAGGAAAATGGCAAGGACTGTCGTCGTCACGGCGCCGTTAGGGTTGCCGAACATGCACTGATAACATGGTGAAATACGTCTAGTACTGCCAGGATATGCTGGTCTGGGTGGAGCAGATCGTAAACACTCGGCTAAAACTCTCTCTGACTGTTTTGGTGCTTCCTTCGGGAGTCGGTGGAAAAGTACAATGTTGATGCAGAAGCAAATGGCCATTCCTTACACTAGCTATCCTCCCCTTTCTGGCAATTTCAGACTCCAAAACGAGCTCGGATCACGGGCCCGGACTCTGCAGACAAAGCAGCAGCGCCCGCTTTGACGAAGCGGACCAGTGCGGCTCTTCTCGCCGAGAAGATCCGTCTGCAGAAGCTTGAGGCAGAAATGCGGCTGCGCCTGCAGGAGCTGAAACAGAGCTCGCTCGCCAAGTCTTCCACGACCACCCCGGCGACGGCAGTCACCACGACGACCACACCGGTCGCAACTTCCGAAGCACCATCAAAGGCTGCGTCAGCACCTGCGACGTCGTCGTCAAGGCCAGAGTCGCCGGTGCTGTCGCCTGCGAGAGCAGCAGCGTCGAGGAAAGTAGTGGTGACGAAGGCCGCAGGGAAGGTTGCACCAGTGGCCTTGGCAAGGACTGCTGGCCAAGGCCAGGCTGTGGTTGGTGCAGAAACAACTGTCCCGACGGTGACAGTCACCATCACCGTTGGCAGCAATGTAAGTCTGGTGTACACATAGCTAATGCCACAAGATTTTCTGTTTGATATGCTTCGTTGCTAGTTGTCTTCGTTGAAGTTTGAGTGATGCCGGTCAAGATAATTTTGTTAGAAGGGACCCTAAAACCAAATGTTAGGGGCTAGAGGGCCTCAGAAATAAAAGAAAGTTATGTGGGCTACAATAATGAAAACGTGAAATTATTATGTAGCTTTATGTGTTTATCTTTAAAATTATGTTTAATGTTTCATACCACTTTCTTATTACTGTATTTAGTCGCATAATGATCGCACTCGCGTAATGATCGCACCCCTGACTTTTGTCGTCAGAATTCTATTTTTTCTAGCTCCCATGTAATGATCGCACCATGATCTTGCCGCAGTGATATGTTGTGTGCCAAGTCTAGCCAATAATGATCGCGCTTACCATCTGTCTAATGCTACGTGAACGACTCTTCAGGACCAACCAAGCGGTCTGCACGCACCAAACATTCTTAAGCAGATGCCTCATTTCATTACTTTCATCACTTACCGCACTTCCATGACAAAAGGAGGTATACAACCAAACTTGCCTTTATTATGTGTAGGCTTTATAATGGTTGTGATCAACAACAGCAAAAAAGGCGTTTTCGATTCTTCTCATCTGCACTCGTGGGCACGCAACAAATCGCGAGCGGCAACGATAGTAGCCACGTTTACACTGATACGTTAGTGTACCCTATTCATACCCCGACGCTTGTAACACAGCTAAGATATTCGCCCACCCTTAGCTGAAACGTGCCGTATTAGGATAGTAGTGAAGACCAATGCCGCAGTTTCCACAGCATGCCGGCTATGTGTTTCTATGTCACTGGCAGCTAAGCGCGCCCATCTGTTTCTGTCCCCTCAAAGCGGACATGGCTACGTTATTGCCGCAAACTTGCCGACAGTAACGATATTATTCATTACTGATACGGAAGAAACTGTTTCAATGCACGTAATGTACTCACGAGAAGAAAAAAAAGTCGTGTTCGGCGCGTTCGGCTTGCTCCGCCGGCCGCCATACTTGTTTTGGTGTCCCGCACCCGCATCCCGCAGCAAACGCGGGACAAAAAAATTTTTTTCTTTTTGCAGGAAATTTAACCCACGTAATGATCGCACCCCTGAATTTGCATCAATTTTTGTGGTAACAAAGTGCGATCACTATGTGAGTAAATATGGTATACTTCTTGAAAACAAATTTCTTGCACCCTTTTTTAAGAAAAATTAGAATATACATTTCACAGTCCTTATTAAACTGTACATCATTGTAATTTTCACATATCATGGAATGCAGGAATAGCAGTTTTGCCATTCTAGCTTTCTTAGAAAATAGTTGACCATTTGATGTTGATGCTGGTAAAGCAGGCATAAATACTTTTACTGAGCTCATTGTGAGAAAAAAGAAATTTATAGCTGTATCATGCAATATCTGTTAGGTTCATTGCAATCATCAAACATTCAGCTTTTATATAAAAGAATTATCAAAATTGCACTAGCAGGAGCTGAGAAGACCTCGACAGTTGGTTGCACACTGATCGGGAAAAAGAAAAAGAAAGCAGAAAATGCAAAGCAGCCTGTCTAAGCTTGTGCAACAAGCAAGATTGCTTTATTTAACGCACCAACACACTAATATCATCCAATCTTACATTCATGGGAAGCTTAGTCAATATTTTAGATGAGGTTCTCTCATTTCCTGTATGAAATTTTACGATATCTCGGCCACAGCCTCAGACTGCCTTGCCAGGTGTCGGAAGCCACTGGAAGTGCCAATTTGGTCTCGATGACCACTTTGCCACTGTTGTTATGAAGGCCGCATTGCAAAACGTTCACTGTGACAAAAACATTATCTGTCTCGGTCTAATATCCACTCACTACAGTTGAACCCGGTTATATCAAACACGCAAAACAAATGCCTATCAGTTCGATATAAGCCTGCTCAAGAATTGGATGTCATAAAAGCACAGGCCCTCCCGTGGTCACAACACCGTCATCCGCACTCGCAAACACATCGGCCGTTGATCCGTCAGTGGCTTCCAGAAATTCTGACAACTCGCTACAAACCTCGGCAACACCAGCAGTAGCTTCGGCGCACTCATAAGAATTTCATCACAGGGCATGCGACAGCCACCTTGTCTGAAGCAGCTTCAAACACAGTGAGTGAGAGAAGCAACGAGACAACTTGCACGGGAGCACAAGAGCCTCTGATTGGCTGTCTGAGCAAGCACTGCAGGTTGGCCAGGACCATTTTTTGCAGGGGGTAGTTGACGGCTTGCCCGAGACGGTGCAGTCACGGTAGGGAGAGCGGATGGATAGAGCTGCCCATGCGCTGCCGGGCTACAGCTTTTTTGGAGGGTGTTGGCAGGCTTCTCAGCTGCCGCGAGGGAAAGCCAACTTCTGGGGAGGCTTTTTCACCACTTGACGTTCAATACAGGGTGTTTCAGCAAACAGTTTCAAAATTTTTAAGAAATTGCCTGTGGCAGATAGCGCAATTCTAGTCTATGAGCTGGTCTAATTTACTTACATAAACATTACGTAGATAAAATTCACTTATTACACTTACATAATTCACTTATTTAATTTTCGACTAGTTAACTTATGGCACATATTGCAATTGACAAATCCTAGCGGGTGAGACTGCAAGGCAGATTCATTTGAAAATAATTGTGTGGATTTACGAGACGTGCGCTGTCAGACTTGCTATAAAGATGCACTGTTGTTCCACTTACTTTCTTAACAAAACGTTGTTTTATTCATTGAAGCATAAAAGTAACAGGTACACCAATGCATTTCACCGCAAAGTTCGAGAATTAATATCTCGAAACTGGTGTCATGCTGAGAATTGATTCCAATTGGATCTGCCTTGCAAGCTCCCTGTCTAGAATTTGTCAATTGCAATATGTGCTATAAGGTAATTAGTTAGAAACTTAATCAGTGAGTTCTTATTAATTAGTCAAATATGCATTTAAATTTTATGTGCAAGTAATGTCAGCCTCTTCGAGTAGACCAGCTCACGAACTATAATTGCGCTATATGCCACAGGCAACATAAAAAAAAAAAAATTTTGAAAGTGTTATCTTAAACACCCGGTATATCTGGAGTCACTTCTATTTTTGTTCGATGTAACCATAATTTTTGCTATACGTTCTTATTGTAACTATACCGTGTTCAGAAACTGTTCGATATACAGGATTGATATACAAGTTTGATATAGTCGGGTTTGACTGTACTTTGCATCGCACTTGGAGAAAGGACGCTTAAAAGGAAGTGAACCTTTTGGTCGGTGTTGACACGCAGATAGTTCCTCGCCAAAGCCATATTGCCACACACTCGGTCTTCTTTGTAATGAGTGGTATTGCCAAATCACGCATTTCATTTGAAGCACAACAAAGCATTTACTGAATGCAAATTCATGACCATGTCTTCACCGGCCCCGTGGCATAGTTGCCACGTGTTAACAAGTTTTTCTGCCATTTACGTCGCCTTTTGAACTAATTCTGCAGGCTGCAGCATAGTTCAGTGGAACCCAATCGATACGTTCCTCGATGTAGCATTTTCTCGGCTGCCTTTTTTCACAATCGCTGCCTAAATCCCATTCGCTCACACATACTATGTTACCATTTGATATGTCGCTGTTCCGTAACATTCCCACATCTTACGGTGTATTTGAACAAAGCGTTCACATAAATTTAACGGTGCAGAGGAAAATTTGCTCGTGCATGTTGCAGCAAGTGACCGATTTATTGCAATAAGCGACTGAAGTCGCACAAGCCAGGCACTGCACAAGCATTGGGAGAAATCATACACAGAGCAGTTCGCAAAGCACCTCAAAAAATGTGCATTGGTTAAAACCTACTGGGAACCACGCACATCAAGCCAAGTCCGTGTAGCACAGGACTGTGTTAATTTTGGGGCCTGCAAGGGCTTTACTTGTGTTGCATATTTGCCTGTTCTGTGTAGTCAGCGTCGCCGCAATAGAGCTGTGTTATGCGGGGAAGCAAATGCAACATATTGTGGTCAAGCATATCAAGAGGGGAAAGGGGCCACTGTCACAAGATCCTGCTCTCATGTGATGTACATACTGTGTCATGACATCACGATGCAGTATCCTTCTGAGAAACGAAACCGAAATTGGCTCTAGAAAAGCTGTTAAATTATTTATGGTGCTCTGAGGCTTGTCACTTTTATTTTAAGACATTGAATTCTACCAGCTTATATTTACAGCAAAAAAAAAAAAAAAACGTGAATAGTTGAAAATGTCATGTCAGTATCCCTTTAGTGTAAGCATCTTTGAGGCATGGAAGCACAGAGCAGTTGTACTGGTGCAGTTTTGTGAGCGGTACTTGTACGAGGCTCTCAGGTTCTCACCGACTATGGATCGTATTTTCTGGAATGACAAATTGACTGAACTTATTTGATACATGTGCATTGTGCTTGTGCAAGATGGGCATTGCCTGCCACAATGATTCTTGCATGTCTCACGGTGGCGACACCTTGCTATTTGCAGAGTGAGGCCAGCAGTGAGGCCAGTAGTGAGCCAGCGCTATGCAAACACCGAACTGCCATGGAAGCCATGTTCCTGGAACACTGTCAGAAGCAGCTGCAGACAAGGCATCCCACCATTGGACTCTCTTCATCAGAGTTCTCGTTACCGCAGAAGGACGCATTAAAGGTCAGATCTCTACAGTGCACCATGTACACACTACCACACACACATGCACACACACAAAAAAAGCCAGCTGCCCATTGCTGACATTGCTGACATGACATGAGCCACGAGAATCCAAAACCTCGCAACACAATGCATGCATCTCATTGTACATTCAGCTGTTCAATTCCAAGTTCTCCAGAGTGCTTTCCAGTGTGCTTTACATTCATCTGGTCAAAATGGAGCGCTCGGAACATATTCGCCTGGTTCCTTCGGAGTGCTGCATTCCGAGGTGCTTTCCTCTTTAGAAACCTCGCGTGTAGGCAGAAATCTACCAACTGAATTCGCACATCGGAACCTAATCTGACAGCGTACAGAGTCAAAGGTCATGCACACGCACAGTCAATGACCGATTTTCCAGATGTCCAATTTTTCAGGCATGCCCAATAATTCGGATGCCTTTGTGGCACCGCCACGTACCCCGTAGAGTCAGTGTGTAAGAATGCCTGAAATTTTGGACGCAAAGCCCTCCACCATCCGATTTTCTGGACTTTCTGCCCTGATCAAAGGTCCAAAACGGTGTTATCAAAGCAACCACATTTTGATTATCTTGCACGCCAATCCGCTGGCAGCTGCCACCGCGGCAACGCTAGGCCTACCTGATTTGACGTTCGCTACCGAGCTTCCTGCTATTCGGTGCCCTGTCATGGAAAGAATTCGCCAAAGAATTCGCCGCTGTCTGCAATGGCACTGACTCCGCCTTTGTAATCCTCACCAGTGGCTTTGAATAACGGAAAGCACAATGCGTTGCATAATGCCAGTTTGCAAAAGTCAGCTTTGCCTCAATAGAGCAGTGTTACGCAATGAAGAATACGCAAAGTATTGCGGTGAAGCATACCAAGAGTGGGAAGGGGTAATTGTCACGATGCTCAGTATGTATTCCTTAATTGTACATGCGTGCACCCGCCATCTCCTGTCACAGTTTGAGAACCGATACGCCTAAAGTGTATTGGCAGGCCTTCATAGCTATTTCGGACTGTGGCGACTTGAGCCCTTGGAGGCGATAAAAGGCATGCATTCATTTTTTTTGGACTGCTGAAAAATCAGACGTTGACTGTATCTGCACTTCGCGACGGCACACGACGCACATCAAGCGGGCGTTGAGTGAAAGGGAAAAGCCTCTGTGGTCTCGACCATCGCGGCATTTTAAATAGATGGTATACGGTAGCACCTCATGGATACGATCACGTTACATACCATTTCCCAACACCAACGGTCACGATCGAGAACATAAAGAAATTACTTGATACAGTTACACTTATTTTTTACCAGTTCATACGTTTCTGGAAAATGCAATCTTTTGACACCAACATTCAGTAGATTGCCAGACTGCGATCGTGTGATACGTTTTCTGGCTGTTACATCCCGTGTAAACAAAAAGGCGTGAGGTGCGTGCAATCGAGAGCAGTAGCTGACCCTAGAGCATCTTCCCGGCAATACTCGCCAGCCCGTGTCACGTGAAAACACTGGTTTCTCATTCTGGTACAGTTCACAACAAAATGTTGTCTTGGAATTGATCACTGAAGTTCTGAATTAAAATGTGTGCACCATGATTCGTCAAATAAAAAAAAATATTTTTGTTTGCCAGGTCTACTTTTTAGCAAAAACTGTCTGCCAAAGCACCTAATTACCTATGGAAGCAAATATTTGTGTAGCTGGAATATGATTTTTCAAGATTACTGGTACCTGAACTTTAGAGGACCTTACAATATGGGGAGTTTGAAATCACTTCAATTACTCCTACTCCGAAATTTCAATTCACTTCTCTAAAACATGTTTTTGGCTGCTCCAAAAGCTGCTCCGGATGGCATGGCCCAGTAGCACCACTGTGGTGGGTCGCAATTCTCTTTTGAGCCATATTTTATTCAAGTTCTGCTAATCTAGTTCTGACAGCCATGGTTGCTGGTCATTCGAGTAAAGGTACTGTATTCCCACAATTTTAATGCGCAACCAAATTTAACATACACCTGGTCCTCATCGGTTCAGACAAAATATTGTTGCCCTAGTCTAACGTGCACCCAAATATTACAAGAAAAGAAGTAGCACGCATTCAATTTTTGCAATTTACTGTGCATTGCATTAAGGTTAATATTCTGCTTTTCTTGTGAAGATGCATTCTTTTAAAAATTTTTTTTTATTTGATTGTAATGCACAGGTAATTTTTAGGTAACTACAGTGTCACCTGTTCTGTATGCGATTTCTTTTTTTTTCCGCTTTTCCCATGGTCTCGTGCAGAAATTGGAACTGTGCCTGCTTCGGCAACCAAAAGACACCGCCATGACGTCCACGTCGGTGCAGCACCCCGTGAATGTTTCGGTGCCGTACACAAGCCCACTCCTGTGCTTCCGGGGCTACCGGCTCAACCCAAACTACATGAAGCAGCCGGGCCAATCGCTCGATAGCACCTCCTATGCGCACAAAATGCACTGTCGCACCCACCTCTGCCGTTACGAGCTCAACGGAACATGCTACGATGAGCGATGCGGGGGGTACGAGTGGTCACTTATTGCCTCTTTGCCGTTCCGACAATCACCAGTCAAACCTCGGTATAGTGAACACAGATATAACAAATTATCAGATGTGAGGAAATAAATATAAGTTTGGCTCAGCGCTTTTATAGTGGTCAGATGTATGTTTGTAACGAATGTCGGATATACCGTATTTACTCGCATAAGGATCGCACCCGTGAATTTTGTCGTCAAAATTCGGTTTCTTTTAATTTCCCGTATAATGATCGCACCTCGAACCTGCCGCAGCGATATGTCGTGTGCCAAGTCTAGCTAATATTGATCGCACTTACCATCTGTCGAATGCTACGCGAACGACTTTTCAAGACAAACCAAGTGGTCTGCACACACCAAACATTCTTAAGTAGATGCCTCATTTCATTACTTTCATCACTTTCCGCACTTCCATGACTAAAGAAAAGCTGCAACCAAACTTGCCTTTATTATGTGTAGGCTTTATAATGGCTGTGGTCAACAACAAAAAAGGCGCCTTTCGATTCTTCTCATCTGCACTCGTGGGCACGCAACAAATCGCGAGCGGCAATGATAGTAGCCACGTTTACACTGATATGTTAAAAGTATACCTTATTCATACGCCGACACTTGTAACACAGCTAAGATATTCACCCACCCTTAGCGAAAACGTGCGGTATTAGGGTAGTAGTAAAGACAGATGCCGCAGTTTCCGCAGCATGCCGGCCATGTGTTTGTATGTCACTGGCAGCTAAGTGTGCCCATCTGTTTCTGCCCCCTCAAAGTGGACATGGCTCCGTTATTGCCGCAAACTTGCCGATATTAACGATATTATTCATTACTGATACGGAAGAAACTGTTTCAATGCACGTAATGTACTCACGAGAAGAAAAAAAATTGCGTTCGGCTTGCTCCGCCGGCCGCCATTATTGTTTTGGTGTCCCGCAGTGAACGTGGAACGAAAAATATTTTCTTTTTCTTCTCGCAGGAAATTATCGCACCCCTAATTTTGCGTCAATATTTCTGACGAAAAAGTGTGATCATTATGCGAGTAAATACGGTAATGAAGCTGTTTTAGTGTCGTATGCAGCGGTTTAATGTTGTCAGTACTGGTTGTGTTGCTGTTGTGAATGCCACCTTGCAGAGACCTGGTTGTCGCACCAGTTTGGCTTTAATGAATGAAGTAGACAACCACTTCTGTGTAAACTGAGATTGAGGGTAAACTGAGACTTGCAGCTTTGCCTCAGTTGCAGTGTTTTCCATTTACAGGCAGCATAAGAAAGACTACATGTGCACCCCTGATGAAATCCTCATGGACTTGGCGCTGTACTCACCGGTGCTTCTGAACACCTCGCCATCTGATTCTCCCCAGCAGTGGAAGCAGAAGGCCGGTAGGTATCCCCACGATCGTGCCGTATCATGCTTTGCAATTGCAATTTCTGCTTAATGCAACCGTGGTGTGCCTGGCTGGAGAGCAGGGATTAGCGAGCTGTGGTCAGCCTATAATAGAAGCTGCCCCAGAATACACACGGTAATCCCTCGTTGTAGCAATATTGCTTTGCTCAAAATATCGCTTTATTCGAAATTTCTTCCGGTCTCGACCCAAACGCATGCATTTTTTAAGCCACATTACTCAAAGCGCATGAGGAGCTTTGACCCGCTTAGAGCGAAGTGGTGAGCGGGTCAAGCGGCGGCGACCTTTTACGCATGCAGTGTCAAATTAATACCGCCGACGAATTAGCCTCGTGCAGGTACACAACGGGCCACCTAGTAACGAGTACCACGCGAGTGCCGAGTGCTCCCAGCTGTTTACTGCATAGTGAACGGAAGCTGTCAAATTCCTTGGTGCAGAGCGCCCAAACCGTTAATCTCGGTCGCATTCTCATTGCTGGTGTCCCCTGGGATAGAATCCACACAAAAATATAGTTTTCCTGACGCTTTGCGATGCCGGAAAACCGTGGTCGCTTGGATGCCGAAAAGTGGCCAAAAGACCGCGGGCAGACTTGCGCCGTAGCATTCCGTGGGGTGCGCTCGATGACCAAAGTTTGACCTCTAAAGAGCACTTCTGGCGATGAAACGTGCCGAAAAGCACAAAAGAAGTGTCTCTCCGATTATAAGTACCATGTTCGACACAAGGAGCTCCATTAACAAACGGGAAGACGACTTTAGGGAAGCCAGTCTCGAAATTTGCTTGTTGATCGCCATAATCGGCCTGCATCACAATAAAACACCACCCCTGGCTTCGTTGCACTTTTGACGGTGCAAATCGACCAATAACTTGATGAAAACACAAAAAGTCAGAGCGTCACCAGCGGCGAGTCAGGCTGTCAACATGGCGGGTCAACGCAAGCTGGTGTTTCCCTGGCAATTTTTTCGAGCCGGTCGTGCTCGATTCGCGCCATCCAACTTTATTCAAACGGACTAAATGCATAGGAGGGTCATTGAATTTTGTTCGTAGACATTTGTCAATGACGTAAACGCAACGGTGCGCAAACATCGACACTCAAACTGTAGAATTAGCACAGTGTCATCAAAAATGGTGCGCCGGAAAGCTGTCGTTTTGCAAACTTCACGGTTGCACACCTCGGGAAAAGTTGCCCAGGAATCATGCAAAGCCCCCTACTGCAAGACTGTTCAGTTTTCACGATCGCACTGCGTATCCTCAATTGGTGGCTAATCGTCTTTTGAGCACAACAAACACAGCCTCAGACTCTAGCCATGGCATTTGCGGTGCTTTCCAGTGTGATAGTCTCATAGTCTTCTGTGACCTCCGCACCCCCCCATAAAAGTGGCCACTGCCTTCCCCTCCTCATTAGCTCTCTAGTCTGCAAGCCGTTTGAACGCCAGTCACTCCTCTCACTTGCCTTCATGTCAATTCCTCGCCTCCTTGCTGCCAGTTTCGATGTCGCTGCTCCTCCAAAGCTGCCCTCTTCTTGCCTGCTTTCCCGAGCACAATCTTCCACCAACGGGCACCCTTCTGCGGTTCCTGCTTCTTGGTCTCCGCAACTTACCGTATTTACTCGAATCTAGGCCGACCTCCTAAAGTCCGAAGCCAAAAAAAGATATTACCTCGAATGTAGGCCGAACAAAAAAGCGAGGACAGTGTTCACAAAATGCAAACAGCATGTATTGTATCTGAACGTGCAGAGCTCATTCAACGTTGTCGTCGCTGTGTTTCTTGTCACTGTCACCTTCAAACAGTGCACTATCTTCGGTACCGTCAAGCGCATTAGATATGCTGCACTTCTTAAAGGCGCGCTTGATCAAAGTACCTGGGATGTCGTCCCACGCTGCAGCTACCCAGCCCACCAGCTGCGATAGTGATGCAGGTTTGATGCGGCCCATTGCCGTTAGCATGTGGTCTTCGTCAGTCAACCGGTCCATGTAATATTTCCGCAGACGATCCTTGAAAGGTTTGTTGATGCAGACATCAAGTGGCTGCAACTGGCCCGTCATGCTGCCCGGTATGACAGCGACGTCCGTGTTTGGTTGGGCGAGCGCAGCCTTCACGTTGTCGGTCAAGTGCCCACGGTACGAGTCGATGACAAGGAGCGAGTTCTTTGTCAGAAGGGCTCCTGGACGCCGTTGCCACACAATCTTAACCCACTCTTCCACCATCGCTCCCGTCAGCCACCCGTTCTCATTTGCCCGCACAGTGATATTTTTTGGGAAAGTTTTTCGAGCAGGCAGTGTCTTTCTTTTAAATGTCATATAAGGAGGGAGTTTATGTCCATCAGCTGTGCAGCACAGCATCACAGTTGCGCGCTGCTTCTCGTAGCCTGCAGAGCGCACGTTCACTTCCTTGGCACCCTTTTCATTCATGGTGTACGCCACTGGCATATCAAAATACACAGCCATCTAATTGGCATTGCCGATTTGCCCAAGGTTGTAGCCTGCCGCTTCTCTCTTTTGCAGCACGTAGCACTGAAAAGCTATCAGCTTTTCTTCGAAATCGCTTGGCAGCTTCTGGGTGATTAAAGTGCGATGTCGGAGGCTGAAGCCGAAGCGCTTCTTATGCAGCCAGCCCCGGCTGGCTTCGAAATCCTTTGGCGTTAGGCCTCGCTCCCTCGAAAGTTCCCTAGCTTTCGCTTGGAGCACTTTTGTTGTCACTCGAAGGGCAGCTTCTCTCTGCATTCGAACAAAGTCGGCCAAAACTGTCTGCACTTCAGGGTGGCGGCCTTTCTTTGGTCCGCTAAATGCCATCCTCATTGCGGTGCACGCAAAAAGCTGCTGTCATTGTCCCCTCCAATGATGAATGTTTTTCTTGTCGACGCGGAAGTCCCGCCTGGCTTGAAGGTTCTACGATGTCTCTACGGCTATCACAACTTTTCACTTGAAAGCGTCACTGTAGTGGCATCTCCTGCTTGGTGCCATCGCGATAACACCACACCGCACACCGATACGGCTGACACGATACAGGTTAAAATGGTGACCTCGCTTGTGTACGGTTGGCTACTGGCACGGCTAGTAGCGGCTGCGATGCTGACTTTTCTAGATGGCGCTAGCTATGCACCATATTTAGCAGTTTCAAAGGAAAACTGGCTCGTTTTTTAAAATCCTCGAGTCTAAGCTGACCCTAGAGTTTGGAATATGTTTATTTGAAAAAAACTATCGGCTTAGGTTCGAATAAATACGGTAGATCGCCTTTCTCCTGCTACACGTGAAGCCAATGCAAAGCCCGCCATTGGAACCGTCGCCATCACCAGCCCGCACTGACAAGGAAAGCAAGATGCCCTGACGACATTTTGAAGCTTCTGCCATCTGCGTCGCCCGCTGCGTTCAGTCACTTTGGCGCTAATGGCGCTGTGTTTGGATCCATGCTGCAAGCCATGTGATTGTGTGTTATTCGGAGTGCTTCGTTAGGCGTGCTTCGCCTGTACTTTCTTGGTCTACAGTGATAAATGGCTCCATCAGTCTCCGGGCGAGAGTGACTTTGGAGCAGGAAGTTCTGCTTATAAAAGAAGTGGAAAAAGGCGGTGACGATGACCGGACTTGCAGCGATCTGTACGAGGCTGTTCAAAAAATTTCTTGCCAAGAGGTACAAGGCGACTTCGAGACATTGGCTGGCGGTGCTGCTCCCATGGTTGCCCCAGCGACAATGATAATGCAGAGATAATTGACGCTGTTGGTGGCCCCAACGACGATGAAGAGCAGGCGAACGAAGATCCACGTGAATTGCCAACTGTGGTGCTGACACGGGAGTACCTATGCCTACTGCAAAATAAGGTTGAATGCATGTGTGGCGACCATGGCCTCGTGCAATGGTTGGTCAAATTAGAGCGGGTTGGCTCGTGCATGGTAAGAACTTGAAACAGCCAAAGCTCAGTGCCTTTTCTGCACCTGAATAAAGTTTAGCTTCACTGAATACGTTGTATTTTGACTTCTCGCAGTTATGGCGTAATTAAAGCTCGACTGCTTTAGCTATTCTCGAGTAGCCGCCTATATCGAATTACCGCTTATAGCACACTTTTTTTGCCATCCAGCTGACTTCGTTATAATGAGGGATTACTGTTTCTCTAGGCCATTCAGTTACATGGCACCCGCATCATGAGCTTCCAGAAGAATGAAAGCGTCTTGGAGAACATGTGGTGGCCACCATGTGGCGGGCACCATGTGGCGGGCACCATGTGGCGGGCACATGTAGCGGGCAAATCATCACTGGCGTCTTAGTGTTATTCTAGAAAAGAAAAATATCATTGCATTCTACCAGTATTAACGTATGGTGCAGGAACTTGGAGTTTAATAAGAGAAGCTTGGAAGAAGCTAAATGCAGTGCAGCGATCAATGGAAAGGAAAATGATAGGCACAATATAAAGAGCGAAAAAGAGCACTGTTGATCACAGAGTAAATGGAAGTAGGCAATGCTCTAGTTAAGAGGAATAAATGAAGTTGAGAAGGCTGTGCAGCTTCTGGTAGTGAAATATAGTAGAACCTCGTTGATAAATTTTGAACAAGAAAAGCATACCAGGAAAATGTACTACCTGAAGTCACGAAAATATTTGGCGGGCTCGACTGTAGTTGACACCTACGTAATGCAAAGCATCGCGTGAACCGTCGCAGCATAAAACGCCAATGTCGCGTGCTGAGCTTAGTGAAGGCCCTTGTGGCCCAAGATTCTCGTCACTTTTTCGCATTCGGCAAGCTTACATTTGCGCTCCTTGATTTGGCAGCCTTTTTGAGCAGCGCATTTTGACAAGAAGTTTTGACGTGCCCACTCGGCTAGAATCGTGGCAGGCAAAGCTGACGTGTTCATGCTAGTGAGGCCGAGCAACTCAAGATGTGCCTTCTCGTTTCCTGTTACATAGTGTTTGAAGCAGGCAACGGAAAACAAGCAGAATTGAGCTGGTGGCAATGCCACTAGAGTGATATGTGATGCTTGCTTTGCACTATCTGCAGTGCAGTAAAACGCTTTGAAACGGATAGGTGCCATGAAACATGCGCTGTGAAACAGATAGGCGGAGATGCTTATCGCAGTAAGGTTGGCTGTGATAGCTGTGAATTTGACAACACGCGATAGTAATTGCTGGCGCTGGAAGAGCAAACTGAGCGCGTGCCAGCATTTTGACGTGACACGGGCGGACGAGTACTGCGGGAAAGCTGCTGTGGCAGGGGCCTACTGCTATTGATTGCACGTGCCTCACGCTTTTTCTTGCTTGCGTGGGATCTAGTGGCTGGAAAGCATATGATACGATCGTAGTTTGGTGATGTACTGAACATTGGCACAGAAAGATAGTGTTTTCCGGAAACCTATTAAACCTAGTATAAAAGAAGCGTAATTGTATTGGGTCATTTTTTTCTATTCGAGATTGTGAACGTTGCCGTCGAGAAATGGTACGAAACGAGATCATATTACCGAGGTCCTACTGTGCAACCTTTCATATTAATTCGTCTTTCCTGTTACATAATTTTTTTCCTGATAAAATCGATGGATAATCTCACATTTTTGGCTTCAGCACTATCACACGTTTTCCCTTTGTGAAAGCAAGCAGCAGAGACTGATGCTTGCAATCTGTTGCTTGCAGAAATCTATGTGGCCAACATGAAACGGAAACACAAGGGCCTGGACACCCATGCCCTGTGCCAGCTGATCATCACTGACGTGAACCGAAGTCTCAAAAAAGGTGCGCCCCTGAAACATCACAAGATCACCTAAACGACTTCTTTGTCTATGAGTGGTGGTTCCCCTCCTGTGTGCAGTGTAATAGACACTCTTAGGGGCAGAATTCTTCGAACGTACCCGTTCTGAAACTGTTTTATAACTCCACGCACTCTTGGGTGCGTTTCCTTTGGGGCTTGCTTGACTGACGTACCGCAAGATAATAGTCATCACACAATGCCTGCTAAAAGTCCTTGAAATGGCTAATATGACTGAGGAATATGTGCAGACTGAATATATACAGTTTATTTGGCTTCGCTTACCATTGCTCTCTAAGTGTGGGGCTTTGTAGTGCCGTTAGGCCGATAGTTTTTTTATCAAATAATCATACCAAACTCCAGAGTCGGCTTAGATTTGAGCATTTTAAAAAAAAAATGCCAGTTTTTAATTGAAATTGATAAATATAGTGCATGGCTAGCGCCATCTAAACAAGTCAATATCACAGCCGCTACTAGCCATGCCGGCAGCCAGCTGAAGTATGTGAGCGACGTCGCCATTTTGACCTGTGTGCCTGTGTGGTATCGGTGCGCGGCGTGGTGTTATTGTAATGACACCAAATGGGCATTGCCACTATTGTGCCGCTTTCAAACGAAAATTGTGCTAGCCGCAGAGCCATCGTCAAATGTTCAAGCCGAGCGGGACTTCAGCATCAATGAAAAAAGCGTCAATCGTTGGAGGGGGCAACGGGAGATGCTTTTCACCTGTGCAGCAACGAGGATGGCATTTATTAGACCACAGCATCGATGATGACATAGGATGGGCTCAGCAGGCTCATATTCAATAAATGCAGTTTTCATTTTGTGAACGCCGTCCTCCTTGCTCCGAAAGTGATTGTCCAAGAATACTGCATCAGATCATAGTCAAGCAGAAAATGAACTGACAGAAGCCCTCACAAAAAACATGCTCTATCGCCATCTTGCAATGGTGAAGACGCTGCATACGAGGGCTCTGGCAGGCTGTTGTGAATGCCAAGAATGCAGTTTTGCTTTAATATTTTATTGTAATGCCAAGGCTATTTTCGCACCCATTTCTTCTGCAGGGTGTCTACCAACTAGGAAAAAAGGGAATTCTCAGGGATCTTGAGTAGTCTGGAAAAACCCGGGGAAAACTGGGAATTTGTGCCTCTATCAGGGAAACTTAGCTGTAATTTTATTGAAAGGGTCAAAAGTTGCGGTAATGCTGGCTCGAGCAAGACAGGAATCGTAATGAATCGTCTTTGACGTCCTGTCGTCGGCTGGAGGAGTTGCCAGTACAGTCAACGAGCGACTTTCCGGATTCCCGATAATTGGGACGCCTTTGCGGCACCACCACATACACCATAGTCAATGTATCAGAACGTCTGAAATTTCGGATGCAAGAACTCTTCGCCGTCTGATTTTCCGGACGTTTTGCCATGACCGCAGGTCCGAAACAGCATTAATCAAAGCCGCCACTGCTGCCATTTTGATTACCTCGCCGCTTGAAACCGGCGTTCTCGCATGCAGATCCGCTGGCAGCCGTAACCACCGCTGCGGCAGCGCTAGGCCTAGCTGCTTCGACATTCGCTATGGAGCTTCTTGCCGTTGGGTGCTGTGTTTTTTTATTGAAAGAATTCGCTGCTGTCAGCAATAACACAGACTCCGCCTTTGTGGTCCTCGCGATTGGCCTAGAAGATTGGAAAGCATGGTGCGTTGCATAATGCTGGTTCCTGAAAGTCAGCTTCGCCTCCGTACGGAAATGTTACTTGGTGAAGCATACACAAACGTATTGCAGTGAAGCGTAACAAGCGTGGGAAGGGGCTATTGTCACGGGACACAGTATGTATTCCTTAATTATACACGCGTGCACCCCGTATTTCCTGTCACAGTATGAGCACCGATATGCCTAATACGTGTACCGACAGGCCTTCAGAGTGTTTTCGAATGTGCCTGTGGCGGCTTGAGCCCTTAAGGGGGTACCTGGGTCTTGAGCAATACCATTATTGATATTGCTGCTATAGGAATGAAATTTGTAGGTAATATGTAATTTAATGTGCTTGATGCAAATATGTAATTAGTTTTTCTCTATATAACGAGACAAATATTTTATACAATTTTTCCTGTTCCAATGTTTCGGGATGACTGGCAGAAATTTTTTTCCAGTAAGAAATGTAAAAGTTATGTGAAAGTATTCCTGAATGTTCAAGGAGTGCAGTAAGCATTGTCTCATGTTTCTACCTCTGTTCTATCCAAAGTTACAAAAGCTAGAAGTTGTAACTTCACATGAGATATATATATTTTTTTACTTTCCTCAAAATTTCAATATGTTTCAAGGTGCAGAAATGTGGTATTATAGACTTACTGCACTCCCCGGGAGCCTAGCTATCAGATAAAGCAAAAATTATTAAAATCGGATGATTAGGCAAGTAACTATGCCTCCCGCAAAATTGCTAATTACCAAAAAAAGCGTATTGAGAAAAGTGGAAAAAACTAGCCACCATGTGAAAAAAGCATTTCATTACCCTGGATGCATGAAATTGTCATAGCCAATGGCTCAGAAGGCTCTAGGGGAATAATCTGGATGGGGATTTCCTCGCTGCCTCCGCTTTGCAGCTGCTTGAAAAGCTGCCGAGGACATTCGCTTTCTCTCCACACTAACAACGTGACAACAGTCCTTTTCAGGGGGGACACTGCTATTGATATAATATTCATTTTTTCATCAATATTAATGAAACTTTGGAACCTTATTAAGATTCTTGTGATGATCTCAAATGTGTAATTATTTTTACCATAGGCCAATTACTTCTAAAGATAAATGAGATTCATTGTTCATCATTTGCAGAAACAAGAGAATACTACCCACACTACAAAAATTCATATTGCCACATGCCTAGTACTAGAAAACATAGGAAACACAATGGTAGGAGTACCTTTTTGATATAACTAATATTAGTAACTCTATAGCAATTCAATATCCACTGTTCCAAATGTGAGTTCCCTACTGTCTGATCTAAAGCAGAACTGAAAAAGTTTAAAGCATAAATTCCAATATCTGTTCCTACCATTGTGTACTTTGCACACTCAGCTACAAATAAGCCACAACAAGAACTATGGCTCTATCTGCCTTGAAGGCACAGATATCGCTGCTGCAAATCAGTACAAATCAGCAAGTAAAAAATTGGTGTTTTGGGAAAACGAGAAAAGAAAGAAATACATGCACTTTTAACCAAAAGTGCAGAAATAATTTTGCACTATTTTGCAGTGAAAGTGGCTAAAAGCCACCAGGAATGTAGTCGCTCTGACCACGGCCACCCAAATGTGCCAAAAACATCGTTTAGCGCCGTTCGCCGATTCCCGGTGGCTTGCATCGCGCGCGCAGCAAGGTTGCCGTTCACGCGGGTCGAGCTCCACGCCGACGCGATATCGCCGCAGCACGCGCACGTGATAACGATCTTTATGGCGAGGCCATATTCCCGTTCGCTTTTGCCTACTGCGACGTTACCGCCGCACACCTTGTGCTCAAGAAACGATTAGTGCGTTCACGGGGTCCTACTGATGATAGCGTCGACTGGTGGGGCTGCAGTGCCGTCGGCGCGAGTGAGCAAATCCAACTTCCGCTTTGACGCTGGCGTTGACGCAAGAACTTGAATTTTTTTGAACATTCATCTCCCTCTGCAGCAAATCCGCACGCTGCAACATTGCAGTGTCACGCCGAACGCGGCCGCTGTCCGGTCACTCGTAGGCAAGCTAGCTAGGCCTACTTCGGCATCGTTCGCGGCTACGACATCACTTGCGGATAGCGGCGGATGATTATCGATGGTTCTCTGAAGAAATGGAACGCATTTGAAAGTTATAAGCTGATCGCTGCTTTTTTGCCGTAGTTGTGCCTCCTGGCGAACTTTTCCGGTGGATCGGTCATCATTCCGCATTCGTCACAAACCTACGAGACGCGCCGTCGCGTCGCCTGCGGAATGGAGCAGACGACAGGAACCTCGCGCAGCCAACCACAGCACGCGTTTCTGATCACGCGCGCTAGTCGACGAATGGGATCGCACGGTCGGACTTTTTTTCTTCGCGGATTTTAACGTCACCGGCGAGCCGACGGAGTCACTTTTGGCGGGAAATTGAAGAAGAAAGGCTCCTCTTTCCAACGAGACCAAGATGGCTGCGATCGCGCGCGTAGGAAAAGGGCTACGCGTCGCGACAAAAAGGGTCGTTTTTGCGCGGAATTCAGTTCACAGGGATGTTTTATATTGATATTGCGGGCAAAATACTCTTCCGCGAGATGTGAAACTTGGTGAAATAAAGGAACAGTAGTTGTAGGTACTGAAAATGTTATTTTCAAAAAATCGATTTTTTTCGCGATTTTTTCGCCTCAAGACCCGTGTCCCCCCTTAAGGGCAGTAAATGACATGCATTTATTATTTTCCAACTGGCCGATTTTTCGGACGTTTTCAAGGCGCCTAAGGAGTTCAAAAACTAGGACGTGGAGTGTGCAACTGACCAAGAAGATGCTTCAAATGGTCTGTGGGGCGAACGAGTGACGGAAGGAGTACAAGAACAGAAAGGACCTACGCATTGAGGAATGAATGGGAAAGGAAGCGTGCTGCCGCCGTTTTGAAGGAGCTTGAGCTCAAAAAACAAAGTGTTGGCTGATGCCGAGATGCAAGTGTCCCTCATCCAAACCAAAATAAACTCTTTAAAGCAGTGAAACACAACAATGAGGCGTTGTGCGCAGGCTGAGAGTATGTCAGGACAGTTGAGGTTGACTTATGAGCTGTTGAAAGAGAATCTCAATTGTGACAAAGTTCGGGCCTCATACCACTGAGGTTGCTATCAGTTGATAGAAATAGCTCATGTTTGAAAATATTTGCTTTTCTATGCATCTCCTTTTCCATTTGTATTTGAGAATGTCCGACTCGATTTGCAATTTTTTTCGAAGACATTTAGTATTCAAATTGGATTAAGTCGTTTTTTTTTTATATACTTACTAGAGAGTACCGCATCAGGCGATATGGTTTCAGCTCGTCTTGACATAAAACAGTTCTGCATCACTCAGGGAATTTTGCAAAGGCACTCTGGGAAAACGTGGAAAACTCAGTAAATTTGGAAATGTCAACTTGGTAGACAACCTGTTCTGTAAATAAGTGTGTCAGATTTAGGCAAATACGATATGTGCTATCTCAATATTCCACATTGGTATTACAGGCAAATCGTGTTGAACCACTCCCGCTTTTATAATTGTTCTCTTCTGCAATGCCCTCGCCATATCTTTGGTTAGTGCCACGAAGAAGGTGGTTTCAAATTGGGCCATTGAGTGGTGCAGTCGATTCGCGATAAAAGACCATTGAAACGGTGAGATTGTTGAGCGGACTGTGGCAAGATGAAAGAATGTCACTGCCTTCATAGTATATAGGGACCTCTTCATTATCTTGCTTATGACGCAACATAGTGGTTAAAGCTCGGACTACAAAAATATCTACAAAATATTTAGCTACAATCAGTGTAGAATAAAATGTTCTTTAATTTTTGTGATCCTTTTGTTTCTGAATTATTATTTAGCATAGATGTATTGCAACGTTAAGCTATAGGCTGCATAGTAGCCAAGGCAAGGCATGTATGTGGTTGCCTGCCCATTGTGCTTGCCGCTCCACTCGGCAAGATTGTCAGTGAAATGGAGATGCTGAAGCACTTACAGCTGAGCAATTTGGTGCATGTTTAGTTGCACCCGTGCTTGTCAGATCAGCGGAGCAGGGCATTGCGCCAGAATACCCTGCCATATCTTCTACTTTGTCTTCCTTGACATCCTAAGCTTAGGCCTAGCATGTTTGGCTTAGCGCTAACAGTGCACCTAGTTTTAACATTTAGCTGAAATAATAATTTCAGGGTGTTCTGAAAATGCTTCCAATTGATGTTGTACAATGTGTAAATAATTGCTTTCGAGTGTGAAAGGGCAGTTGTTTCATTGTCATAAATGACATGGCAGAAACATAGTTTGCTCCCGTCTTTCAGTGGCGCCGCATTACACGGCCTTCCAGAGACGAGGTTGGGTCTTCCAGCAGTCACAAGAACCATCGCGAGAGTTAAAGTCACTTGATGCAGCTGATAAGCCAACTCAACTGGCCACCGAGAAAGGTAAGGCTCTTTTTTTCTGCCCATCATGGTGGCCAAATGCAAATGTACTTGCCATTGTGCATGAGGAGTTTGAAAAGTTGAACAGCATGTTTCAAGATGTCCAAAATTTCAGTTGTCATCTTTCAAATAACTGAGCCCATCCAAAAAATTCATCGTCTTAGTTGATTGTACTCACCTTCATTGAGTGTATGTATCTCCGCATGCTTGCTTCCATATTACAAAACGTAAGAAGGGCTTAGTTTGTTTTGCTAAAAGTGGGTAGTCTGTGACGTTTACGTCTTGTTTGTGCTGCTTGTTTTGTTCTAACGAGACAAGTTTAGAGGGGCGTGGATGCCCTGACGATGACGGGTCATTTGTCATTCGGCTACAGTTGGTCATTGCTCTGTCCTTGTCTTTTCACGCAGTGATGTCTTTGAAATAACGGTCCAGCCAGCATGAAATGAAATCCTTCCCCAGTTCTAGGCCTTCTGTCTACATGAATGCGATAAAGCGGATCGTATTTCTTAGGGCATCACGCCAACACTTATGCAGTGGTGATTACGTGTGCCACTGTGCCTCTTCGGAACAAGACCTGCTGCAGTAGCTTAGTGGCTATGGGGTTGCACTGTTTGTGGGCTCGATTCTGGCCATGGCGGCCACAGTTCAATAGGTGCAAAATGTGAAAATACTCGTGTACTCAACTTTAGGTTCTCCTTACACAAGTCCAGGTCCCTAAAGTTAATCCATAGCCCCTGCAGCGATATGCTTCATGATCAAATTGTGGTTTTAGCACGTAAAGCATGAGAATGTAGTTTTCGCAAAACAAGCTGAAAGATGCTGCCAGTGATTTGAGCTCTGCCGGTGACTGCGGGAGAGCACACGGTAGCAGTCGTCTTGCTTTTGTTATTTTTGTCACTGTGATATGGCTGCATTTATACACATTGAGATGACATTAGTCTAAAGCTACCCCTCCTGGCACATCAATGGGATCCACCTTCCTAGCATACTAGTGCCGCTTACATGGATGCAATGCGCTAGATATGCCATGCGATGTGCCACTTGTTGCATTCGTGCAAACACCACTCTAGACTTACCGAGCATGCTGTGCTGGTGACGCAGATTGGAGGTGCCTGCTGCAACAGCAGATGACCGAGGTCGACGACCCCGAGCTCCTGGACCTGGAGCAGGACTTCCGGTACTTCGACTCGTCGCATCTTGGCACGGCCGCCCTGGAGCAGCTTGTCATCGAGCAACCCCACAACGTTGAGCTCTGGTTGCGGCTTGCCTATCGGCACCTGTACGCCAAGCACAACAGGTATGCATGGTGCGTCGTACACAGTTGAACCTTGTTATGCTGTCGGTTTCCTTCATCTGGTTCAGTACATTTGCTGATAATTTGTGAAAATAACTTGCGATCAGATCTGTACAAAAGAAACAAAAGGGGGGCATGCTAGCAAAGGGTTTCCTGTCGAAGAGGAGGAGAGAATCCAGTGAAGGGGGTGTGGTGGAGAGAGGAGGGAGGTACGTGTGGAGCACGGTGCCAGTTGATTGGCTGTGCCAGTGATGGCATCATCCCCACTGTGAAGGATGCATGAAGGATGCATGCAAGAGTGACATGCTTTAGTAACATATGATACTGGCGCTCTGTGCTGGCGTGTTGTGTGACACATCGGAGATAGCTCGGAAATGAGAGGCTCACCAATCAGTGAACGGCTGCACAGCACATAAGGCTGCTTTAGCAAAAGTTTGAGAAGCTCGACGGTGGCAAGAGACAGCCAGGACAGTCAGACAAGAAGCTTCACTTGCTTTGATGGTCACTTTTGATGGCTTTAAGGGGGCACACGGCTCTTTGCGGCAAAAAAATCGCGAAAAAAATCGATTTTTTGAAAACAAAATTTTCGATATCTACAGCTAATATTCCTTTAATTCACCAAGTTTCGAATCTCGGGGAAGAGTATTTCGTCCGCAATATCAATTTATAACATCACTGTGAGCTGAATTCCGCGCAAAAACAGCCCTTTTTATCCCGGCGCGTAGCTCTTTTTCTACGCGCGCGATCGCAGCCATCTTGGTCTCGTTGGAAAGAGGAGCCTTCCTTCTTTAATTTCCCGCCAAAAGTGACTCCGTCGGTACGCCAGTGACGCTGAAATCCGGGGAGAAAAAAAAGCCCGAACGCGCGATCCGATTCGTTGACTAGCGCACGTGACCAAAAACGCGTGCTGTGGTTGGCTGCGCGAGGTTCCCATCGTCTGCTCCACTCCGCAGGCGACGCGACTGCGCGTCTCGTAGGTTTGTTGGCACATGCCCAACGATGTCCGATCCACCGGGAAAGTTCGCCACGAGGCACAAGTTCGGCAAAAAGAAGAAGCGATCAGCTTATAACTTTCAAAAGCGCTCCATTCCTTCTGAAAGCATCGAGAGTAGCTCGCCGCCAACCGCAAATGATGCCGAAGTAGGCCTAGCCAGCTCACAATTGAGTGAAATCGTTACGGACAGCGGCTGCGTTCGGCGTGACACTGCAATGTTGCAGCGTGCGGATTTGTTGCAGAGGGAGATGAATGCTCAAAAAAACTTCGAGTTCTTACGTCAACGCCAGCAACAAAGCGGGTGTTGGATTTGCTCACTCGCGCCGACGGCGTTGCAGCCGCGCCAGTCGACGCCGAGGCAGGCTTCGCTTTCCTCAGGGGACTCCGTGAACGGACTGATGTCAAGTGCAAGGTGTGCGGCGGCAGCGTCACAGTAGGCAAAAGCGAACGGTAATCTGGCCTCGCCATAAAGATCGTTATCACGTGCGCGTGTTGCGGCGATATCGCGTCGGCATGGAGCTCGACCCGCGTGAACAACCTTGCCGCGCGCGCGATGCAAGCCACCGGAAATCAGCGAACGGCGCTAACCGATGTTTTTGCCGCATTTGGGTGGCCGTGGTCAGAGCGACTACATTCCTGGTGGCTTTTAGCCACTTTCACTGCAAAATAATGCAAAATTATTTCTGTACTTTTGATTAAAAGTGAATGTATTCCTTTTTTCTCGTTTTCTCAAAACACCGACTTTTCACTTGTACACAATGTAGGGTCAGATTTTGGAATTTATGCTTTAAACATTTTCAGTTCTGCTTTAGATCAGGCAGTATGGTAGCCACAATTCTAACAGTAAAGATTGAATTGCTATAAAATTACTAATATTTGATATATCAAAATAGTATTCCTACCATTATGTTCCTTATGTTTTCTAGTACCGTATTTACACGATTGTAAGTCGACTCGAATGTAAGTCGACCCCCCCATATCGCTTGACCGGAAAAAAAAAAATCAGAGAGCATACCCGAGGGCGCATTCGACAACGAAAATTTATTAGTAGCTGACATGGTCACTGGACTACTCGCTTTCACTAGTGCTGCCATCGTCATCGTTGCTGCGGTCCCACAGCGCGTCGTGGTCCAGCGAAAGTTCAAATTTGGCAAACGACCGCACCAGGACATCTTACAGAACAGCAGCCCACGCCAAATGCACCCAGCCACACGCAGCCGTCAGGGAGGCTCTTTTGACAGGTCCGGTTTGCGTAATTTCGCAGTCTTCTGCCACCAGCCACTCGTTGTACTCACGGCGGAGCAGAACCTTAAAATTAAGGCGAAGGTCCGGGCTTGTTTCATGACCACGTCGCACTTCACTGGCAGGGACCGATCACGGATTTCAGCGACGTACGCCGCAAGCTTAGGCTACAGCTCCGGAAAGTGTCCAGACTTCGGCACGTGGGAAATTTCTCACTTGCCGTCACACATTTCGCTTCGCTCGCACATCTCGCACCACCCGTTTAGAAACATCGAAGTTGCGGCCCGCTGCGCAGTGATTTTTTTCTTCGGCGTAAAGGATGGCAGCCCTCTTAACGCTGCTGTGAACGAGTGCCAAACGATTAGTGGGCCTGGAGCACTCATGACGACTAGGGAAGCATAGAAGTAGCACGTAGCCGGCAGTCAAGTGGAACGCGTCAAACCAATACCAATGCCTTTAAACCACGACCGACTAGTAATAAAGCCGGTCGTGATTTAACCAGAGAAAGAGAAACCCGCGCGCCGCCGTTCTGAGGGTGCCGCCGCAAATGGGAACAGCGGCGCTTCCATCAACTATCGACACCCCCCCATGAGTGTTGCATGCACTGTAAGACTCTCAAAAATTTTGAAAAACCCTTCCGAAAAGCGAACAAACACGTGGGATAGCGAAAAGATACGGGTAGGGCCATAGAGCAAACATAAAATTGTAACTACGTTGTAGCTCCCGTTGGTATCGCTTTTTTTTGGCGGGGCCATGTTTCGGTTTCGATTATAAGTCGACCCCCCAACTTCAGACTTTCAAATTTAAAAAAAGGGGTCGACTTACAATCGTGTAAATACGGTACCCAGGCATGTGCCAATACGAATTTCGTAGCGCATTTTTTCCCCCTATTGTTTCTGCAAATTATGAACAATGAATTTCATTTATCTTCAGAACTAAATGGCCTATTAATAATTACATATTTGAAATCAGCACAAAAGTCTTAACAAGAATGGAAAGTTTCATGAATATTGATGGAAAACATCATGAACATTATATGAATTACAGTGTCCCCCCTTAAAGAAGCGAAAGTTTCATTCTTGCCTGGTTGGACCCCTGTATCATCCTTGATCAATTTAGTATTCAAGCATTTGCCGTAATCACCATGAACATGTCCTGAAATGTTTTTTCTCGTTTTCTCAAAACGACATTTTTGATGGTAGTGTAGTTTTGGAGTGACGATATCTCTGGTTCTACTCATCTTATTGCAATAATTCTTTTTTCGTCAGAAAGGTGGACAAAGTGGGAGTGCAGTAGGCCTAAAATGTGAACAAATATCATTACAGAAATTTTGAAAAAGTAATAATTTCTCCAGGGTTTCACTAATGCCTTCTGCTTACAAAAGTTTGACATGCTGTAACTTCGGCATAAATCAGTTTAGAACATTCATTCTTGTAGCACTGCAACCTCTGATCATTCAACATCATTTTGATGTGCCAGTCTCCTTCATTAACAGCCAGCATTGTAGAGAGAACTTGCCTCCAAATTAGTCCATACAAAAAAACATGAATTGCTTATATTTTGAAAAGTACCTGTTGCGTGGGAAAACCAATTGAATATTTGAAATCAGCATGTCAAAATACATAAGTGATGCAAGTTTTATCAAATTGTGGCCACAAATAAAAAATGCAAATTTAAGTGGGGTGTCCCCCCTTAACTGTGTCATGTGGTATGCTCTGTGTTTGCATTCACCGTCTCCTTTGGTGCAGCTACCAGAATAAAGTAAGATGTTCTCAAAGAATTTTCCGCATTCACAGTGCGTGCACAGGGGCCCTGTCAGCACCATGACGACAGTAGTCCCTCCAGCTTTCCTGCTGTACTTAGGTTCAAGACACATTGACACTGAGTCATTTGGCATCCAATTTGGCGACAGTAAGTTCTGCCAAAAATGCTCTCTCCGTTCCAATCGGTGCCAGATTAATTTCTGCCACCACTGTCGCCGGAATCGCTCACCGAACACCAGTCAGGACGCGAGCCAGCTGCTGCACATCGAAAACGGCCCCTCGATGCGATGTGAGAAAGCTAAAAAAAAAAAAAAAAAAGATATGTATGGAGAGCCCATTGACTGTGGCAATCAGGCAGCAAAGCTTTCGTGAGCCAGTAAAGGCAAAATGACGCATGACAAAAGCTCGACACGGGCAAGTTGATGCATACTCGGCTCGGTAGATCGCACTGGTAGTAAGGCACTGCACGCTTTCTCCTTGTTTCTGCGCCATTTTGGGGAGCTGGCAGCAGCTCCGGCGGATGTAGTGGCGAGCAACAGGAACGATGCAGCATTTCGGCTGCAGGGTATTCCGTGCCGCTCCAGATGTGGAATATCCCAGTGTTAACGAACCCTAAGGGCAATATGCCAAGGAGAACGCCATTGTGGATTTTACAGTGAACTTTAGGGATAAGTTATAGGGATGAGCCTTCTGGGCCTCACTCCATATTGTAGTCTTTTTTTTCCTCTTGCTTCCTCTCCCTTTAGTAGGGAGGTGGGGATAAGCGATTTTGTCGTGGTGCAAGCACAACACGCTACTTACCACAGCTTCCCTTCTGTCCATTAAGCGCTGCCACTATTGGCATGCTTTGCAGCACAGTGGCATGAGGAGTCGTCGTGAAATTGGTCTTTGCCATGGCACACATCTTTCCTTTTATTGTTTCTGCTGTATGCATGGAGTGTGTGTATGTGTCAATGCAGCGATGAAGGTGACCCTGAAGCCAGGCTGGACCAAGCGCTAAACGTGTTCTCACAAGCTCTGGAGAACAATCGGGCGAGCCCCGAGGTGTGGCGTCACTACCTCGGGTGGTACGCGGCGCACCCGCAGTGCTCCGACCTGGACTACCTGTGCCACAAGGCGCTGGACTACTGCAACCACAACTCCGTCTGGTGGAAGGTGAGCATTCTGCGTACCGGCAGATGGTCGCACCTAAAAATTGTGCACTCGAACCTCTTCAGGACGAATTCGCTTTGTCATGATCCACCCGGGTTCGTGAACGAGGGGAGTCTCGAGGCACCCTCCGTTAGGGTGACGCTCCGAAGCGGGGTGGTGATGAACGATGACTGACCGCCGAGCACCTGTGCTCGTCGGTGTTTATTTGGTGCGGTGACCAATGTTCCTCACCGAGCCTGGCGGGCCAACGAAGATTATGCCCCAGGGGGCGTCACATGCTTGTCACACGCTTCTGGCACGAAAATTTCTGCGTTACGATATTTACTCGATTCTAATGTGCGCATTTCTTCTGAAGAAATGTTTTTGCATTGGCTATATCATGAGAACCACTCTCCCTATCTGAGAACCTCTCTCCCTATCTCAAATGAAGGATCAGGAGTGGCATTCTCAGGCTATCACTTTTGGATATACTATTCCGTTCATAGGATTTTTTAATAAGTGATAAAATTTAAGAGTGTTTGTTGTGAGCACAATGTAAAGGATGTTTCCCTCAGCACAATTAACCCCAGTGTATGGCCTCTGCTAGTTCCGACTACCTTTGCTTCATCATGGTAACAGAGCCGACATGCTGTACAGCAAATTTGGGCTGCATGTATATCTTTTAAATGTAATAGAGCGTGTAATAGAGCAACTTTCCTAAAATTGAGGTTGCCGAAAAGTCTCCAATTGTTCAGTCACATCGCTAAAGAAAAGAAAAATTTCCAGTCACCGAATAGAAAAATTTGTTGCTAAACAGGCCAGAAAGTCTCTGAATAGAACAACAAAATCGCTGAAGTGGTAACATTGCATCAGGCATGATTTAATCGTGATGTAATGAGTGATAATAGCTTATGAATATTTAATAACGCAGTGTGGTCACTAAAACAAAAATTGCTTGACATTTAATATTTTTAATGTCAAAGGGCTCTTTTAAATTTGTTGACGAGTGTTTATGAAGCTGTTGGCTGCTGAACAAAAGCTGCTATGAGCTGCACTGGCCTGTTGTCAGACAGTGCCCACAGGAGTCACAATCGGAATGCTGTCGGCACGGAAACTGACCACTTGACAACATGGTCCCGGTGCAATGCCCCCCGTGCTGTAGCTCCTCCCAGTGATCGGCTTGTGTGGTCTCTCACATTCTGGTGTCGTTTCTGGCAACCCCCCTCCCGGGACGCAGTGCGTGACGCTGGTGGACGCCCTGCCCTCCAAGTGCCAGCTGTGTCAGCAGCAGCTGTACAACCTGAGCCAGGGAGTGTCGGACGGCAAGCAGCCGGACTCGCTGTGCGTCCTCGAGGTGGTGCTCTACTGGGCGCAGCTGTGCGCCATCGCCGGCAACATGCCGCTTGCTTTCCTCATCCTCAAGGTGAGGACCACGAGGCTACACACTTGTTCCAGATGGTCTTGTCCCACAGTGTGCGGGACAGGGAAGGTTTTAGCAGGAAAAATGGAAAATTCCAGGAAAAATTCCAACGCAGTTAAGGAACGTCCACCTTGGTGGCTCTAGGACAGGACGAAGGCTGTTTTATTGTACAGAGAAAGGAACACGGAGGAGTGTGAAAGTTATAAAAACTATTACCATGCTTCCGGGGAAAGTTGGAAAATCAAGGATGAAATGAGCTTTCAGCGTTGCTCAGAGAAAAGAAGAAACTGTGAAGTTGAATAAATAAAAAATTCCCCTGCCCCCCCCCCCCCCCCTTTTTTGTAGATGTTCAACTTCTTTTGGGTACGTGACATCATTTTCCCATGCAAATTTTCATTAAACCGGTTTACTTATCCAGTGTTCGTATTTTGAGTTTTCGATTTATTCGGCCATGCTTTGCCACCTGCTGGACTCTTGGTTAACTCAGAAAGTAGATCGGTCGCCCTAAGAAGGCTGGTTCAGTCCTCATACCAGGACCTTTTTCTGCAACCGTGAAGCTTTCTTTCCGAGAAACACTCCTGCATTTCTTTTCCTGCTTTCGGGTGGGCGACTCCCAACTGTGGCTCCAGTTCAGACGATAATAAAAAAATATTGACTGTGCTTTGCAGACGTCCGTAAAGTCTGTCATCAAGTTCGAGCACTTCGTGGACCTGTCGGACGCTGGCGAGCTCCTGGACATGACGACGCGAGACATCCTCCAGTGTGCCAACATGCTCCTCTCGCCAAGCCACCTGTGCTTCCTGTGGCTGTGCTATCTGCACTTTGCCGAGTTCCGCTCCCTGCCGGCCGGACTGTTCTGCATCGAACGCGGATCTGTCGGTCGGCTGTGCTCCACGGTAACGCGATGAGTTTCTACTTTACAGTGTTGTAGGACTAGCATACATTCCGACAAGTTGGTGCAGTAAAAAACCATTACTTTGCATTTCACGAGGTCGAAAGAAGTGTCTGAATTAAACTGCTTGTTGCACAGCCAGACGTACCAGCATAGCAGACGACAGAGTGAGCCAGAGCAGGTGCCGAAATCCAGTCGCGGTGTTCTGCGCCCACGTGACCACCTGCTGCGTCACGACACGTACGCCACCTCGGAGACGAAACCGAAATTAGTTCATAGGAAAGCTATTGCCTTGTAAATTATTTACAGTGCTCCGAGACTTGCCTGTACTTTTCTTTAAGACTTTCATTTAAAGTAAGAAAACCTGGAAAGGTCATGTCAGCAGTCCTTTATACTTGCTTCTCTTCATTCTTCTAGTTCACCAGTCTGTGCTGCTGTGAACTTGTAATGCTAGATTTCTGTTCAGTTTCTTCCATTATCCGTTCTGGGCAGCCGAGCGATTTTCACCCTGACCCGCCAAGGGTCTGTGGCCTCTGGCTTAGGTCACGGGTTCGATCCCCTGCCGCAGCCGCCGCATTACCATTGAGCTGAACAGTAAAAAATGCTTTCATGCCAAGCTTTGTGTGCATGCTAGATGAGCTCAGGGGTACTTCTGGACATTGTCGAATTCAGCATCTTGTCAGCTCTGATTGGCTGAGAAAGCTGCCATTACAGAACTTGACCACGTCCAGAGTGGCACCCTAGGTCAGGAGTTGATCTGGAACCTTCTGCTGCAAAGTCTCTCATATGCCCCATATTCGCTGCCAGTGTCGGGTAATATACAAGGTGTATTCAGAAGGCCTTTTGTGCGATAAGATTTGCGAGACGTGCCCTTTTATACCAGATAAGGCAATGCAGTAAGAGCTCGTTAATTCGAATTCTGTGGGGATGCTATGAAAATTCAAATTACTGTGAAACCTCGTTAAACCGTAGTTGGCCGGAGCTCGGAAAAAGTACGTACTAAACGTTAGTACTGCTTAACCGAAATAGCATGAGATCGCCCACTTACCTGTCAAAAACGGCACTCGGAGAGAGTGCGATGAAAGTGAAAAAAACATGCAGTATTTATTTACTTCGCGCGACAAACTTGTTATTTTCGTTTGATGCCGCGGCGGCCTAGCAGCGACGACAGCGGCCTCAAACTTGCTGAAGCTGTGAGCCAGCCTTTCAGCCAGCCCCGTCTTCTCTGCAAACACTCGCATGGCAGATTCCTCTTTGGCGTTGCATATTCTCCGTGCACAAGCGGGGTAGCGTTGCAGAAGTCGCGAGGCACCATTTCATTGCGAGGTGCTGTTCTCGTCGTGACGATTGCATTCGTGAGGCTGACGTAACGCGCAGCTTCTGTCACTGTCGGGCCTGAATCGACCGTGCTGTCGCTTTCCATGTCGTCCTTATCACTGTCGCTAGGCAACACTTCGGCAACAACAGAGGCAACGATGGCAAAAAGTCGAACCTCGTAGCCGACATCTCTTTGCGGTCACAGTAGCACTACCGAGCAACTTCTTCGCATTCCAAATGCCACACACCGTAGTCAGCAGTAGACCCATGTCGCGTGCCAGCGCCAACTTTTCGTGTCACGCTTGATAGCACGAACAATGTCTAATTTTTCTTCTATGCTGAGCACCCGGCGTCTTTTTTTATCCGAGCTTCGGCATGACGCGAGTTCTCGCTTGCACGACGCCATGACGCTCTCTGGCATGGCGCCGAAATGATGTTGACGTTGATGTGGCTTCATGCGCAAACGCACAGGGCGCTTGGAGGCCGTTGTTCTGATCTGTGAGGCTTGTTGTTCTGCCGGGCCACCCGATGGAGATGACGCATCGCCGTGTTTGCGCGACAAATAGTAGAAACACTACGTGTTAACCGATACGTACGCAATAAGTTGGTACGGTTTATGCAGATACAAAACACATTATGTTCAATGGTCGCTGAGTCAGGGATTTGACTTTACTACTTTTAAAACGAAACTACTGTTTAAGCGGGTAGGGTTTAACGAGGTTTTACTGTATATGAAATTCGAACTAATGAAAATCGGAGAAAAAAGTGCTTGGTTAAGGCGCCTATATAGTCCAGCGTAGCTTGAGAGTGCACGCCCACACGCTACGTCGCGTTGGCAAACACAATGTGTAGTTCAATGCACTGGCACACCCACTGGCACAACGCACTGGCACAATGTGTTAAGTAGTTCAACGCACTGGCACACCCAACGCGACCAGATGTGGCCAACGCGGTCCGACGTGCCCGACGTCGAAATGGCCCTTGCTCTATGCGTTTGTCGCGCTGGCCCACAATGCATTTTGCGGAGAAAAAAAAAAGGTTCCAACACCACTTCGCCGAAGGTTGCAGACAGCCATGCAAAGCGGCGCGATGATTGGGGATCGTTCTGCGAGTGCTCTGAAAAGAGCAGCCAGCAGCGCATGCATCGAAGTCTAGAGGGGATGGCATTTTGGCTGGCACAGCACAAGCAGCATAATGTGACTAGCCGCAAGCGACGAGCGCCAGAAACGTCGGACTACAAATGCACCTTTGCGCCGTTGACGCTCGCCACAGGGACAAGAGCTGCGCTCTAAAATGCACTTGCGAAACGTACCACAGCTGGCTGCACGCTGTCGTGTTCCACTATACGTATAGGTGGCGTCCAAACGTGTATCGTAGCCATGCTTTCCTTTGAATAACAGCCACGAATCTCAAAGGTTATGCTTTAAACTTAAACTTAAATTATGCTTTAAACATTAAACTGCTTATAGCACTCTGATGCTGGCCACTGTTTTTGCTGTGGTTTAGAATTGGAATTTCATGTAATGCAGAAAAAAAAAAACAAGTTGAAAGCTTCGTGTCGGGCCATTGTTAAAGGTGGGAAGGCCTAATGTGCCTATGCCTGACAACTTTGCACTTTCAGGACCCTTTCGAGATCCCCTGGGACCAGCGCGGGGCCCTGACCCAGTCACTGGACACTCTGTTGAGTGCCTTCCACGAGGCGGTAGACGAACTTGGCGGGCCCGACAAGTGTGTTCCCCTGTTCGTCAATCACTTGAAGCTTCTTGCTAGCCAGTCAATGTAAGTATTTCACTGTACACCAGCAGTTATATGCGTCAGCAGATATAATGGAGCCATTTCCCGATTTGCTAGTGTGTTCCACTGCGCTGCACATTTTCCCAACTAGTGGTGGCAATGGCGATTGTTCTAATGGAGCCAAAGTGCTAGCTGCATACACCTGGGGTTGTCGGAGGAGCCGTGTCTGCATTTTCCGTGGCGTAATACAGGCAAACTGCGGATATACAAGCTGTTTGCAAAAGTAACCACGCCTTCGCTAAAATGCTTTCCAAGTACATTTGCCAACGCCTGACAGACAGTTGTAGTTGTGTTTGATTGTAACGTAAAAAAAATGTGTGCAAAGCCATCGACTGTTGCGTCTTTGAAAGAAAGAAAAGGCAAATTCACTCTTGCATGTCCTGTGAAGATAAGTTATCTAAATAAACTCGTGGTTAAGCCTGTCAAGCCCCACCCTGAAATGGCAGAAGTATGCGATCCTCAGTCCCTAGTAAGCACGTCTAGGCATGGTTGTGGTCTTCGCTAGTTCCCTTAAGCCACTGTCACTGCAATACAGCTAGGTTATGCGGTGAAGCATACACAAAACATTGTGGTGAAGCTTGTTAAGAGTGGAAAGGGGCCACTGCCACAAAACATAGCATGTGTCCCTTAATTATATCTGCATGCACACTCCACCTCTGGTCACGGTATGAGCGTCGAGATGTCTATTAACTGTACTGGCAGAGTTTGAGCTGTTTCTGACGTTGCTGTGGCAATTTGGGGGCCTTTCTCACTGTGACTTTTTTCCGTTATACAGTCAACGACCGATTTTTTCGGACCCTCTAGGGAACATAAAAACGTCCGAAAATTCAGGCAGTCCGAAAAAATGAATGCATGCAAAAAAACGCACCCTTTTTATTTTTTTTCTCAGATCTAGAGGTAAAGGGCGAAGTAACAGGCTTCCGGAACCCTGCCACAGCATCAGTGAAGTGGCTATAAAAAGAGGCGTTCAAAAACTCTGTATGCAGCCGACTGCCGGTTTATTATGTACATGTGCATCGCCGGGCAGCCGGTGTTATTGCTGCAGTGGCTTGAAGAACTTGCTGATTGTTGTTTTGACGGCGTTCCGGTTGCATGCGATCATATTCGCTTCGATCTGAGCAAGGGTCATGTCAGCACTGTACACCGATGAAAGAGTCAACAGTGCTCGCGTCAACTCGCCGCCTGTAGGTGGCGCAGGCATTGGCTCCTCATTTTCAACATCGGAGTCTTCTGAATCCCCCACAACCCGACGGACTATTTCCTCGTCAGTCAGTTCTGCGCGGAATTCGAGCTCGTTGTCAGCGCCAACAAACTGTTCAAAAGTTATTTCCGTGGGTATGGAAACCCCAGCAGAGCGGAGGTCGTTGATCACGTCGTCCGACGGTACTGCTTTCCGCGCTTCGATGCCATCGGCGAGGACGACGAAGACGGAGTGGGCGCCATTGAAGGCAAGCGAAATCCTCAAGTTGCGAACAGTGGAGTTCGCTGACGAGCGTCGAAGCACCTAGGCCTAGCGTCGCAGAGCACACTTCACACAACCGACAACCACACACCACGCTAGCCAAAACGTGGCCTGCGCAAACAAACAAAATGGCGCCGCTCCGGAAACTCCGCCGGAGGCGGAAGTGCGGCGATGAACATAGCCAGCGTGGCCAGACCAAATAGGTGTGTGACGACTAGATTCGGCTAGTTGTGGTTCAAAGCGGTGATATGCTTTGGCTGCAAGTGGATTTCCTTCTCAAGGGCGCTGCGCGAGGAGCCCAAAATTCCTTCCGTCCATCAGAAAGTCCGGAAAATTGGACGGCGGGGGGTTCGAGCGTCCGAAACTTCATATGTCCTTATACATTGATTCTATGGGGCTCGTGGCGGTGCCGCGAAGACGTCCAAAATTTCAGGCATGTCCGAAAATTTGGGCGTCCGAAAATTCAGTCGTTGACTGTATATTGTTAGGTATTTTTATCAGAATCTCTGAAACAACATGAATAGAGCTTTACTGCGTAAATATTTTTTGTGCTTGTTAACAATATGAGGTCCACTTTTGTATATCTCATTTGGTTCAAATTGATGTAGGCTTCCCTAAGTTATCTGAAAAATAATGTGAAAAAGCAAAGGCTAGAAGAGCTGAGTGTGTCATTTATAGTGAAAGAGCAAAGTGTAAGAAAAAGCTTAAGTTGCCAAGGAAGTTGTCAGTGGCTAAGGTATTTGTTTCCTGGGGCCATATTCTGTAACGGCTCATTTTTGGAATCTGTTCGCTTTCACGAATACCATTAACCGGCACTTGGCTGTCGTCATCCCTGTGCGACGTGATTGCAAATTTTGTTGCCATCACACAGGTTGTCAATCATCTCCAAAGCGAACCTGTCATCTCCTACTAGCAGAAGCGCAAAGAATTTGTTTGCTCGAGGGTCGCTCGCGGTCGCGAGCATGATCTCAAGGGTTGCTAAGGCAACCGTGGCTGTCAACTAGCCTCACGATGGCTGGCGTAACGAGACAGAGACGCTAATGACGACTCCTTTGGTTGTGTTGCTGTCAAGCGTTGGCCAAAGACAACAGCAACACGCCAAAAGGCAACATTCGACATGAGCAAGGGAGAGTTCCGAAGGCATTTGAGGCTTTCCAGAAACACAGTGCATTGGCTTTGCGATGAGCTAGAAGAATACCTTGGACGAGAAAGATTTAATGGCATTGACACTGTGACGAAAGTGCTCTGTGTGCTGTGCTTTTGTGCCACGGAGAGTTTTAAGCAGTATGTCTGGAATGAAGCGATTGACTTATCGCAACCACCAGTCATTCACATCGTTACAGCTGCTGAAAGGGCAATAACAGCTGAGTGAAAGGAAAATTGACCTTGACTGCACGAAGATTCTCGAGGTAGCGGGATGTGTGGACGGAAATCCCATTACAATTGTGGGCCCTTAACAAGCTCAGGCCCAATAATACGGTATCCTATTAAAGCCACCGCCTACTCTCAAAGAGAACCGCCTCATTTGCTTATGTATGGTGCACTATCTACTAGTTACCAAAAAATAAAACAGCGCAAAATAAAATTAAACCATCAGCGGCTGTTCACTGTGCGAGCTCCCAGCTATTGTTGGTGGAAATTAAATGTACAGTTATTTTACACAAACCGTCATTTTTTTTAATCGATAGCAATAGCCTTCAATTGCTATATCATCCACAATGTAGTACAAACAAAAATAATGACATCAACTCCCGGCAGATCGCCATTCGTTCGTTGGTCTCCATTGTGGCACAATGTTGCACTCTTTCTCCGAGTGACGTAACAGCCAGAGTGAACCAGTTCCTAAGTGAACTGTTACAGAATACAACCCCTGATGGCAGTTTTCAAAGGCTTGCATAGAATTTCTTATTTTTGTTCTTGCTTTAGCACTTTTCATCGAATGGCCGAGTAAATCAATTGATCGATCAGAAGGCCTCGTTGCTCTTGGCAATGCAGGGGACCAGCTGCTGTACAGCTCTGCAGTGCGGCCCTGGAAGACAATCCAGGTTGGTCCGACGGCTGGCTGCAGCTTGTGGAGCTCCACCTCAAGGCTGGGGATGTGGAGGAAGCCACTAATGTAAGAAAAACCTCGGGAAAGGCCCTTGTTTTCACGTTGTGCTCGTTAGAGTGAAGAGCCAAACACTGCCAAGAACAGAACTCTTGATTGGGCGGACTTGTTCCCCAGAAAGACGAGCAACACTCGTCCTTCACCAAGTCTTGTAAAATTGGAGTGCTTTTTTGGACCAAACAAATGAGAAGCAGAGGGGGGCGGGGGAGGTATTTTAGTTGCAACTAGATGAAGCTAACAAATAATGAATCCAAGGAAATCTTAAAGGAAATCGTTTGTTGTTTTAATTGAAACGCAGAAGCGATGTAAAGGGAAATGAGAGCAACAACTTGTCGCTAGTGAGAGCACAACCACAACCTCTGCATTATGCCTGCGTTGCATTACTGATCCTGTTACGGCGATAGCTCTTTCCACCTCCACTCTCTTGGGTATTTATGTGCGTGTGCATGATCTAACCTGGGGGAACGTTGGCAGATGTGAAGCATCCTTTTCACCAATGGCGTCGCGTAGTATGTGAACTTTAGGAGCACGCAGCTCTGGCAAGTGAACTCTCGTATGGGACATGAAGGCACGAAACCTATTGCAGTTGAAATCCTCACTGCTGCTTTTTAATGTTTCCATGTGGGCATGTTCGACGGTGCAGGCATGACAGGTTTCCGTGGATCGCTCTTTGCAGGTATTGCAGAGAGGCCTGTCGCGGCTACCAACAGATCCACGACTCTTGTTCAGAGCGGCGACGGGAAACTTCGTCCTGCCAGGCGACGTAGTTGAAGAGCTGCTGGAGAACTTTGTGGCCCACTACTTCCAGGTCGATGACAACCTAGTTGGTCTCCAGCGAAGCACTGCAGAGTGAGTTTAACCTGGATGTTACAGCCGATAGCCCTGTCGCAAGGGAGGACATGTCATTTGTGGGTAATCATATTCAATGCAGAAAGCGATGTTAGGTTCCAGTAGTGCTATGCGGTCGAAAATAATGCAATTCATGCGAGATGGCGATGACGGATGTGTGGGAGAATAAAAGGCAGCGAAATACGCAACAGTTTACATTAGGGGAGTGCGAGTACTCGTATATCACCGAACCGAACTGTACAGGGCGCGTTCAAATAATTCAGTTTGTAAATCGAATATCTACTATTGAATTTTTCTGACTATTTGATATGGAGAGATGCGCAGTGCAACATGTTGTGTGTGCCACAGAGGCCCTCCATGCTTGATGCCACCCAAGCACTTCATTTTCTGCACAAATGGAGCGCCGAACACGCTGTAGACGGGCCGCCCAGGCGGTGGACTTTGTCACTGCGTGTGCTCCCCGACGTCGGCCCGACGCAGGATCGCACACGCAGCACCGAACGCTGCAATTCGCACGACGACGCCACGTCGGCCGGGGCTGCCTCTGTCGGTACAAGGTTCTTTGTCCGGATCAATAGGACCGTTCGGAATGACAACGCGACAGGGACAGAGGGAACGGCAACAATAGCAGCACATATTTCGTGAAGTGCAAAAGCATGTTCGAAGATTAGGTTGATTATCCGCCGATGGGCATACGGATCATGTTGAATACGTGGCGGCAAACTTCATCCTGCTTCGACAGCCGTCAATCTCACCTGCACACATGATCTCGGTATCGAACGCAGCTCATGAGACATGCGCACAGGGTTGGCAAACTGACCCTAGAGGACAAACTTAGTGGAAAAAGTGGCAACTGCAAAGGTGCTGCCACGTTGCTACGACTCATTTTTGTAACAGCCAGAATGTTCAAAATATTATGCACAAACAAGCGTTAACATGTAGCACGTACATATGGGTAACGTGTAAAGTTCATTTAGTATATTTTTCAGAGATTGGACGGCTATTCAGAAAATTCTTAGGTAAAATTTACGATGCGTGAAAGGATGCATTTGTAGGCACCCAAACTAGATGGCGCCACTATACTAAAGGAGACTCAAGATTGTGTTGAGCATCTCATCTTGTCGTCTACACCTGCTCCCCTGCGCAGAGTAGCAACATACTTTTTGCTGTGGTCTACTCTTATTACTGTACAGTGTACTCTGCTACAGTACGGTCTACACTTAGGAACTCCAAGTAAGTATTCCAGCACCGATTACAGCCTAGCTCTAGTATATGAGCGGGTGCAAAATATCTTTCTATCAATAGAATGTCTGTTGAATAGAATCAAGTGCTTTCCTTTTCTGAAGCTAAAGAACTAGTGATTTTATGTTGTACTGAATGTCAATGAGGTTCTCAAATTTAGGGTGGACCTGTTTTATGGCAATATTGTATTGCATAGAATGTTTATGCTTTCCAGTTTTGCCCCAGAATACAGAAGGGCTTTCCCGTCTTTATGGCAGGTGGGTTGTCATGATGCCAATCTGTGCAACAGGCACAAATGTAGACCGTGCATCACATGACCCGATGACTTTTAAGCACGTAGTCATCATTCACACTGTGTGGGTGGGCCAGGCACCGACTGCAAAGAGCAGGTGCCGTTTCATAGTTGGGTTCAGCGTGATTTGCCACCTGTCAGTTTCTGAAATCAGGCAAGTCGTGGCAAGTCATGCTCTTTGATGGGCCAACACCAAGGAGCACACGCAGTAGGGCAGAAAGCAAGTCCACAACTTTGTGAACTCAGGCAGCCCGATTGGCGCGTACTCGGTGCCCCTTTTGCATGTCATTGAGAACGAGGGGCTCTGCAACACGTGCAGCAGTTCGGGTCTCTGCACCGAATATACTGAATCCAATATAACTTCTTTACACGTTTTGGAAAAAACGGCAAGAAAAAGCGTACTAACTGGGAAAGTGTATGATCCAAACTAAAAAAATATTGACAGACTCAACTGTCGTTGACATCTATGTAATGCGAAGCGTTGCGTGGGTTGTTGCGGCATGAGACGCCGAAGTGCCGTCGAGCTGGTGGTGCTCCGGTGGCTCGAGACGCGTTTTGTTGTTTTCCTGCTGTGTGGTGTTTTGAGAGGGCCACCGGAAACTGAAACGAAATCGAGCTGGTAGGCGACGTCGGATGCCACCGAAGCGAAACGGGATGCCCACATCGCGCTGCCTGCAGCAAGGGACGGCAGCGCATTTGGATTATCGTCTACTAAAAGCTTGCAGTACGCTACCAATGGCACTACACACCACGCGCTGCAAAACAGATAGGTGAAGATGCTTATCGCAATGGGTTTGGTGGCGATGGCTGTGAATGAGGCGTGCGATGACCCAGCCAGAGATTTTCTGGTACCAAAATAAGAAACTGTATGCTGCATGTTTTCACATGAGACGGGTGGCTATATACTGTTCTCGATTGCGCGCAGCTCGCGACTTGTTCATACGGGCAGCCGGAAAACGCATAGGATTGCAGTCTGCAGCAGCAAACAGCGGCACATTTCAGTTATCGCCCATTAACCCTTTCGCTGTCACGGACGTACCGGTACGTCTTCGCGCTTCCCCCCCACAGTGTCACCGACGTACCGGTACGTTCTCTATCGTGCGTTCAAAATTTTGCGCCTGAGCGCAAAGGTGGCGCTCCTGAACTGGCCCCTCCATCTGTTGACTCTTTCTACAAGTTCGTATTTTCGCCTCGACCTGTGTTAGTCACGTATTGAAGAGTACCGTGCGACTGCCACTCGCCCCTCTCTCTTTGCTGAGTGGCGCGGTGGCTCCGCGTTCACTGTATCATGCGTCGTGCGCGTGTGGTTATGGGTTCAAGGGTTGTTCTGCCATCTCCGCGGGTTTGAAGGTTTTTATTTTTATTCTGTTGGTGTGTCTGCTACGGCGCGTCAAGTTCAGAGGCACGCGCCGCGCCGTTGCCTCTCCGAAAAGAGTGACTCGATTGCTGCTTTCGCTCTCTCGCCGCACCCTCCCTTCCGACTTGCAGCAGTAAACGTAAAGCCCTTCGAACTTTGTTTTAGCCTTTTTCCAACTCCCTCTGTCTTCTTGATCACGCAACGTCCCATTTCTCTCCGTTGTGCGGGCGACTGAAAGCGCATCCTCCCTGCGCGCGGTTACTTTCGGATGGCTGAGCGCGCGGACCTTTGTCTGCTCATTGGAGCGGTGGCTCAATTCCGATTCAGAATACGAGCCGAGCTCGGATTCGGACTCGGACAGTCTCATGCGAGGAAGAGGGGAGTTCCGCATCGTCAGATTCGGATGTTGAACGGATGTTATAGTCAGGCTGATGATGATGATGATGTTTACTAACAACAGCTGCAGAACACTGAAATGTGCATATTGCAGTGACTATGTTGTTTGTATACCAATCATAATCAAAAATAAATTGCTGTGTTCATTCTCTGTTATGCTCGTTCCCTGAAACCAAGCCGACACTGGGGGGGCGTCACGGCCAGAAAGGTCCGACAGCGAAAGGGTTAAAAGCGTGTGCTACGCTTCCTATGGCACCATGCACTGGGAAGCAAATAGGCGAAGATGCTTATCGCAATAGGATTGGCAGTGGTAGCTGTAAATGCCACCTGTGACGACTCCGGAGAAAATTTGCTGGTACCGAAATGAGAAACTGGGTGTGTGCAAACGTTTTCACGCGAGACGGGTGTGCGAGTAATGCGGTGAAACTGCCACAGCAGGCAGCTATATACTATTCTCGATCGCGCATTTTCTTGTTTATATAGGATCTAGGGGCTGGAGAACGTATCATACGATTGCACTTTGGCGACGCACTGAACATTGGTCCCGAAAAACAGTGTTTTCCGGGAACATATGAACTGGTAAAAAATGAGCGTAACTCTGTTGAATCATTTTTGTGTTCTTGATTGCAAACGTTGTCGTAGGGCACACATACGTAACAGGAATGTATCAACGAGGTTCTGCTGTAATCATGTATTCACTCATTCCCAGTTTTCGTTGCATCACATTGAATATCCCCACGTAGCAGCAACTTAATGACATTCTGTGCAAGTGACCTCTACACCATAGGTACTAGTAGTCTTGGTAAGAATTTAACTGGCAGTATGTGAATGATCTGATATTTATTGTGATAGTAATTTAATGGACACTTCAAGCTTATTTCTGCTGTCGGCATCGCCGTGAGGTTCCCTGTACAGTGCAAGGGCGATAAAATCATCACCACACGCCTTTTGCTGTGTGTGCAAGCGAAAGCACGTGGAGGTGAGCGAGTGATCGTGGCTCAAACTCATGCACGAAAGGGAGGACAGCGGAAAGGAAGGGCGCTGTTTTTCGTTGCGTGCAAGGCTGTGGGGGGAAAGGTAGGGAGAGGGGGCGCATTCTACTCCGGTGGGGCCCGGGCCGCTGCATCTTGAAAGCCATCTGCGACGGGGACAAGGTCCGCCGTGAGTAGCAAGAGGGGGAGGGATGCATTCTACTCCGGGTGTAGTAGAACTGCAGATGCTGCAGAAAAGCCACTTAAATGTCTTCCCTTACTGGCATAATAGAAGTCATGCTCACACACGTGTCACAGTTTTGCTATGGCTCCATCCTTGGTAATTTTGGTGGGAGCTGATCCTTGCATTGTCCAGCCACACTGCAAATATCACGTAATGGTTAGCAGCCGCATGTCATACAGTACACAGCTAAGAACCACCAACCTCTTTACTGTAGCAGTAATCTCTTTACCTGTCATTTATGCAGCAGGCAGTTTGTCCACTACTAACCGTGGCTGTGCTATAGGGTAATAAGCAGAGCACATTCTCGTTACAATCAACGAACCTCCTCTCCTCTTCCTTTCTTTCTGTCCTTCCTTTTTTTCCTTTCTCAGTTGTGACGGGTAGGAGCACTTGGATTTGTTGGCTTACACAGTTTGCCAAGTTTGCTAGTACAAATGAAGAAAAAGGAAAAAAAAGGACTGTGCACTTGCTTGCACTTATCAATCTTTTTCAAATTGTAAAACAATGGGCTAAGCTTTCCTTTATTTCTTTCCTTTCTGTTTTCTTTTTTAGACCCTGCATATCGTTCCCAAAGCTTGTGGAAGAACGTAACAGTCATGCCATCTACATGCGTCTCAATTTCATGTGAGTACTGCTGACCGCTAATTCTGTATGCTGCGTAACGTGCCATTCTTTATTTCAAAGAATCCACGAATCAGCATTCGGAAAGGACTATGTTGCAGCACTGCATGCTAAAGGACTAGGAGTCTCAGCCTATAGTAATTTTTGCAAACTTCTTCCAGAACCAAAACAGCCCAGACTCGAGAAAGTACTTTGTGAAATTTATGACATCATGCTCATGTAACGGTGCTTACTTTTCAATGTCATTTTACATGCTAAGGAGCTTTGGCTGCTATTTCTTGTAATAACCAACATTTTGCAGCCCAATGAATTAAATAAGGGTTTTGAAAGAAAACTTTACAGGTATAGGTTGATGTTGGTGTTTTGGTGCCTTTTAAAGGAGTACGGACATGGTATTTCCGACTGTCCATTTTTCTGTGCTAATGAAGGCCCTGGTGCTCTCAACCCCTGAGAAAATAGTGGCGAGCCTCAGAGTGCACCAAATTATCTACTCCGATAGCTTTTCTCACTCGCCTCCTATGCCACTACTTGTTGTGAGGCGTAATGTAGCAGCATGCCTAACAACTGAGCCGGAGGTAGGGCCAGCACGTCGCAGTGTTCTGCTCCCACATGACCACCTTTGCATCGTGACATAACGACGCGGTCACCTCCTAGAAAACAAAACTGGCTGCAAAAGAACTATCGCAGTAGTTCATTTAAGGCCCTCTGAGGCTTGCCACTTTTTTCTTGAGGGTTTAGAGCACTTGTGCCTTCATTATTGCAATGAAAAAAAAACAAGTGATGAGTCGGTAGTATCATGCTGGTACTCCTTTAAAAGCACCAGAAAATTCACAGTAGTCTTTGGCAGCCATTTAGCAGCACTCGTGACGGCTTTTTCCATTGTTGTATGGCTGAGCCGAAGTAACCTGCTTGGTGGGGTCGGGGCTTGGGTTTGCATGCTGCGGGCCGCATTTCTCCTCTGTTGTCCAGTGAGCTGTTCAAGCTGTCGGGAGCGCCTGCCAGAGATGTGTGCGAACTCTACGAGACCCTCCTGACGGTCTCGGACACGACGTCGGACGTGCAGCTTGCCTGGTGGTGGTAAGTGAAGGCCCTCACCATTGCTGGTGTCGTGCCGGTGTCGGTGACCTTGGTTTTCCTCTTCCTTGTGTGTGCTTCCTTGTGCTATCACTCTGTTTCACCATATTTTGCCAAATTAGAAGTATTCATTTATTCATGTATTCTAAAGGAACACTGAGGCAGTTACCTAAAGGGGAGGATTGTGGAGTGAGCTAAATAATAAACATACAATTAAAAAAGAACATTAGTTCGATATAGTCATATAATTATTTACACCAGAAAAATACATATGCGAGAAAGTAGTAAATACACAAATAATCAAACATTTAGGGAAGCCATCTCATGAACAAAAACATCATGATCTATAACAGATACAGTAAAAGCTTGTTAATTCGAACTCGGTTTATTCGAAATCCCGCGTAATTCAAAGGTTTTCGGCGGTCCCAACAGTTTGCATGCAAATTTTGCCGGATAATTTGAACAGCCAGCGTGCCCATATCCGGATAATACGTCAGGTTAAACCATGGCCTCCATGATCTGCTACAAAAAAAAAATTGTGTGCCAGTCTCTGAGGCCAGTATAGTTGCCGGAGTGGCAGCCAGGCAGCACTTTAAATCAACTTTCGGTGAACGATGTGCGCTGTTTTGTGGAGTGTAGTGGTGGTAGCAGTGTGAATTGCTGCACACTGTAAGCAGACTGGAGGACGCAGTCTATGGTGCGGCTACCGTGCCAAGCAGTCACGCATAGATGACTACTGTATTTGCACGATTGTAAGTCAACCACTTTTTCTAAATTTGAAAATCTGAAGTGGGGGGTCGACATACAATCGAAACCAAAACATGGCAACGCCAAAAAAGTGAGACCAACGGGAGCTACAACGTAGTTAGAATTTTATGTTTGCTTTATGGCCCTACCCATAGCTTTTCGCTATCCCACATGTTTGTTCGCTTTTCGGAAGGGTTTTTCAGCATTTTTGAGAGTTTTACAGTGCACACAACACTCATGAGGGGGTGTCGATAGTTGATGGAAACGCCGCTGTTCTATTCGCGGTGGCACCCTCAGTACGGCGGCGCTTGTGGGGAGTATCGGTAGTTCACGGAAGAGCAGACACCACTCACGGGTTTCTCTTTGCCTGTTGCGCTTAGCTATCTCTATAGTTTGACGAAAGGCATTGGTTTGACATGTTCCTCTTGACTGCCGGCTGAAACTGTCACTGACTGTCACTGAAATGCGTGAGCGGTCCCTGCCAGTGAAGTGCGACATGGTCATAAAACAAGCCCGGATCTTTGCCTTTTAAGGACCTGCTCCGTTGTGAGTACAACGAGTGGGTGGCGGCAGAAGACCGCGAAATTACGCCAACCGGACCTGTCAAAATTGCCTCCCTGACGGCTGCATGTGGTTGGGTGCATTCGGCGTGGGCTGCTGTTCCACAAGATGTCGTGGTGCGGTCGTTTACCAAATGTGAAATTTCATGGGACGACGACGCGCTGTGAGCCCGTAGCAACGATGATGATGGCAGCACTAGTGAAGACGAGTAGTCCAGTGATCATGTCAGCTACTAATAAATTTTCGTTATCGAATGCCCCCTCGGGTATGCTCTCCTTCTTTTTCTCCTGTCACACAATAGGGGGGGGGTCGACTTACATTCGAGTCGCCTTACAATAATGTAAATACGGTACTTCAAGTGACCGTTTTTCAAGCGAAATAAAGGTGCAGTGTTGGTACAGCCACATTTCGCACGTTTATTTCTCGTTTTTCGTCCATTTTTGATAATTTGAAAACCTGGTTAATTCAATGATTTTTCGCGGTCCGACGGACTTTGAATTAACGAAGTTCTACTGTACAATATTCTTTGGGAGCCTGTTCTAACAGTACCAATTTACTCGCATAATGCTCGTACCGCCCATATTGGCCACAAGAAATTGTGATTTCTTTTTCCCTTGAGTTTAAATGGTTGAATCATCGTCCCCCTGAAAATTACTGCAGCGACTGTTGTCCACTTGTTCTGGTCGGCGATGATTGTAGCACCCAGCAGCCGAGCGCCATCTGTTAAGCATTCTGCACTCTACCAACACATGCAGTCACAATTCAATCACGTCCAAACCACAAGTGCTGAGGTTTTCATCATTTCATGAAGTTTGTAAGTTGCATGTGGAGAACTAACTCCAGCTTTTGTTTGTTTGTTTGTTTGGTGTGTGGGTGTGTGTGTGTGTGTGTGTGTGTCCATCGCTTCGTCATGGGACGTTATTGAGTCCACATGGTTGGTTTTAAAGGGACCCTGAAAGTATTATTCAGCACTAATTGGAATCGCTGATAGTCCTGCATGTGATGTTTGCAGATGCGAGGAGAACATTGAGCACTTATTGCGCCACTGTACTCAATTTCAAGCACAAAGACAATCTTTGCCCAACACATCGAGGAAACTAGATGATCGTCCTCTGAGTGAACAGAGCACCATCCCCACCGATCATCAGCTCAGAAGGCAGTGAAGGCACTTTTGTGCTTTCCGAGAATGTCTGGTTTGAACGAGCGTCTTCGACTCAATGACTGTATGTGCTTGTCTCTATACCCTTTCTCTATACCCTTTCTCTCTCCCTTCTCTCTCTTCCCCTTCTCCCTTCCCCCAGCATAGGGTAGCCAACCAGACTCTTGACTGGTTAACATCTCTGCCTTCCTTATATCCCTCCCTCCCTCCCTCCCTCCCGCTCTTTCTCTCTCTCGAAAGGATTTTGATGATTTTGCACAGATGTACTGGGTCGTTAGGGTAGGTCCTTCTGATCATTATGTGAAACATTTAAGCGCTCTGCATAAAGCGTGTAATTTATTATAATGTTTTAAATAGGTGCATCGCTACCAGTCGCAGCAGCGCCGCTCCCCTCAGTTTTCCGCTGCCCCATGCAGTGGGCCGTCTTCGACATTTGCCCTTATTGGCCACAGGTACCAATCATACAGAGGCAATATTATTGAGTGATCTTTTTTTAGAGATTCTACTATAACTTGTGCGCGATTTTACATGGCTCCGGGGGGCGCTGGAGCTGTTGAAGTATACAGCCAATAGCATTCCTAGTACTGTTCACAGATAGCGAGCTTGGCACGATGTCAGAAACGTCAGCGACCATACGTGCCAATGCATCCGCCCATGAGTCGCACGAAATCTCGCGAAACTGATAATCTCCTACAGTGATTGACCGAGAACACGACTTGAGGTCTTATAGACGTGCACAGAATGAACCCACAGCATGACCCACAGCAACCTTCTCGAAAACGTGCTATGTCACCATCTTGTGATGACGATGACTCTACATTTGACAGCTCTAACAATAGCCTGTTGCCAACGCTGCGAATGCGATTTTGGTTTCGTGTCCAATTATAGCGTGCTGACTAGTTTCGGGTCCATTGTCCCGGAAAAAAGGTGAGTGTTAGAGTTGGCCAGATATGGTACTAACTCATGGGTTCGCGAGTGCATCATTTGACTGTTAAGTTTGTTTTCGTGTTCAATTGCAGTGAAACCTCATTACTACGAACACCATATCAACGAACTTTTCACATTAACGAATGTTTCAGAAATTCCCTGCTGGCTTCGCACGGTTTCAGTGTAGAAATGTTTCAGTACGGCGAACTTCATAATGCCAAACATTACAGAATAATGGTCGTTATTAAGTTTCCATGTCATGTTAACAACGCCTCAGTACTACAAACTAATCCGAAATCCTAGATTTTCATGTATCCTTCACAGCAGCTGAAATAGTAGGCTAGCAGACGACAAGGCACAGAAAGAGGATACCGTGGCATACGCACTCTGAAAGCAGTTGCATCCTTTGGGGTGTATATTTGCCACACAACAATAAGAGTCATCTGCCCTGCCCGCATTTCCTTTCTTTAACGCGGCGAGCCTGGTACTTCCAAGTCACGAACGGCATGTGCGTTATCAGCATGACAGAGCATTCTCGACAGGACAGTAGCGAGCGCTATGTTCTCAAGAAAGGAAACGCAAGCAACACAGATGATCATTGTTGTGTGACAAATATACACCCCAAAGGGTGCAATTGCTTTTAGAGCGTAGGGTCGGAAAACCCAAGATTGGGGCGCCCATAAAAAAAAATATTTTAAAACATATTTTAAAAATTATTTTAAAAGTAAAAAGGTGAAACAGTATTATTAATATTATTATTATTATTATTATCATTATTATTATTATTTATCTATTACTGCGGAGGCAATGAAGCATCAAGTTTTGGGAGTGCATGGTCTGCCCAGACAAGTTGCCTAGTGATGGAGACGCATCTCTTCCTTCTTTCGTCCTTCTTTCTGTGCACGCCTCTTTCTTTCGCACTTCTTTCTGCGGGCCGTACTAGCTACGCGTGTGGAGAAATGTAATCGCTGTACTCGCAGGGATGCCACACGGTCCCACCTTGCACTTTCTTGATGCTGTCGTTTACGTGAGCTTGTGCTTTGGAATAGTTCAGGTGTCAGCCTCGAGTGAGACAGTTGCAGTATCCATGGGCAAGGGATGTGGAAAACAAACAAGCAGCAAGAAACATTTCGGTTTGGAGGCGACATGGAGCTTCCTTTTTGTCAGTAGTCTTCTCAGCATCAGTGTCTGCTTTGCGCACGTCACTCTTATTATGTGGTGCTTCAGTTGTGAGCGGTGGCGGAATCTATGGAACATAGCAACAGCGCGGGCCGAGAGCCAACAGCAACATTTTCGTGGATAGCTCAAACGGTGACAACTTATGAACTCGTAGGTTGATGGGCGGACTGGTAAATAATTTTGGAGCTTTCACTATAATGACCTTTCAGATCGAAGAACAATTTACTATGGTCCCCTGAATTTCTTTATGTGGAGATTTCACTATAGTGTTGCAGGGTCCGTTTAAAAGCACCAAGGACTTTGCTACTCCAAACGATTTTCCCTCTTCCATGCAGGTACTTGAACTATCAGCTCGAGGCTGTCGTCCGGCGCGAAGGCGGCTCTGCGGCCACTGTGAGTGGCCTCGTGCAGCGTTGCCTGGAAAGTGTGCCCACCCGCAGACCCCTGCCCACGGAGCCGAGAAAGATGTGGAGCGACTGGAACTTCACAAACCACATGCTCAACCTGCTCGCGGCACACATGACCTCACCGCGCGACGCAGCCGATCTCCTCTGGTCTTACCTGCAGGATCGGATAAAACTGAACCCGGCGCTGGTCCAACGGTGTGTTCTGCAAGCAGATGTAATCTAGTAGACGCTATTTAAAGGAGTATCGGCACTGGCAGTTTAAACTTCAGCATTGCGGAAATCAAATTTGGAGCTTGCCTCGTTCTGTCCGGTAAACGCATAGACAAACATAATAGGCACGTTCACGGTATTTGTAGGCTGTTTGTTCATTAACCCAAATACTGCTTGTACGGCTGTCAGTCTAGCCAGGGCACATGATTAAGGCCTGTTCACCGGCTTGAGCATATCATCCCATGGTAGTGATGGGTGCCTTCCAGCAGGCGGGCAGGTAGACAACCAACTTGGAAAGAAGTTGTTTGTTGCTCAAACTTCTGCCATCAAAACAAAAATACAACTTGTTGGTGGCGATAGCAAGTCAGTGGCACGTTTTCCCTAAGGCCAGACTGCTTAGGCCAACATAGCTAACCAAGGCTTCTTTGTCAGCTGTTTGAGTTTGGTACCAAGGCAATACAAATCTATTTGGAGCGGCCATACAGCACTCGGAACATAAAAAAGACATCTTGTCAATGAGAGCAAGGGTGCGGGCAAAACCTTAAATGGCGCCATTGTAGTTCGTTACAATGTAGGTGGTTACCATTGCAATATCTAATGTGTACATAATGTTTCTAAAAGAGCACTGGACCCTGTATTACGTTTAAGATTTCAGTCTCCGTTAAACATTGGTTTAAACGTTGGTCTTATGCTGAATGTGATGCTGCTCTTGGAAGTGTCAGTCGGTGCAGTGATTAGGGAAAGAAGGGAGTTCTACTGTGCCGCACCAATTGACAGGCTAGCACCTTTTAAGGTGTATTAAAATCCTGCTTGTAATAGGAGGATTGGTTACCGATGTTTGCATGCCCAATTTGTTCCTCTTATTTCGCCCGGGTATCAAAAGCTTTTCTTTAGGGTTGCAAGTTTTTTGGGGGGTTAGAGACAACCAAACCAAAAGCTAAGTCATTACAGTAGTTGAACTATATATGGATAATTTTTTTTTCCGTGTGACAGCCTCAGAAGTTTTTTGCCTCATATACTACACTGGGTTCATGTCGTACGCTGTATTTTACACGAGTCCAGCTGGTAGAAACGCCCTTCTTTGTTGGTCACCTCTGCATGTTCTCAGTCGCACCGCTCGTGCCTGCCAGGCTCAGGCAGGCTGCCGTGCCCACTGAAGAAGACTTGTCCTCGCTTGCCAAGCTTGGCAGAGCCTGCGTTCTTGAGGAAATGCGGTTGTCCTCGTTTTCTTTTTCTTCTTTTTCTGTTCTCGCCTCTGACAGAGTGGCGGAGCTGTACCTGCAGTCCAACGACAGGGACCGGGCAGAGACCGTGCTGCGGGCAGCCCTGGTGCCGGGCCTCCAGTCGCTGCGACTCTGGCAACTGTGAGGCCTCGCATTTGCATTCTCTCTCTCTCTCTCTCGTAGCCACTTAGTATCCACTCACAAGCCTGTCGTACTCCTAGAGCCATTTTTGTGCAATTTCCTGTGCTATTTTCATGTTTGGTTTCATGACAGCTCAAATGCTTGTGTCTTCTCTTCATCTTGTGTGTCTGTACGACAGTTCCTCTGTGCAATCCCCGCTGCTTGCTTTCTGGAGTGTTGGTTTTGCAACTGAACTCATTGGCATTGAAGTCGCTACTTCAATGCTATTCAGTACTGCTGTAAGAGGACGTGGTACTGCAGTCATTAAATGGGCAGTATAGTACGCTTCTGTTAATCTAATCCCAACTTTAATAAATTTTAATGTTAGTTTAATCCAGACCCAAGGTCCAGTGTCCATACATTTCTATGGGCCGAAAGATTCATTATTTCGATGCTAAAATTGGGCTTCACTGGATAATTCTAACTTGATTAGTTAACATACACTTAACCCCAATGGTCCACTTGTGATCCGAATGGCCTCAACGTCTTTTTCGGTGGCATTAGAAAATTGTGAATGCGCCGAAGACATGGTTACCTGCCACCGAAAGCTGAATTTCGGCCTGCCCTGAACATTTGAAGTAAAATTTGCAGATTTAATAGATGATTACCACATTTTCACAATTCTAGAGCTATTTTTTTAAGTATGATGCTAGGAATGTTGCCTGGACATTGCAGTCAGATGTGAACCTGAAACTGTGTTTATGGCATTATCAACAACCTGCTGTTAGCACCGGCTTCCCTGCCAGCGTCATCACGAGATGGTGACAGAACAAGCTTTTGTGTAGATGGGCGATGAGGAAATACTACTCTCATTATGCAAGTTTCTCTAAAGGAGGTGTCATTTCATGCACTAAGGTAGTAAAAACAGAGCCACATGTTTTTGGCGTGTCTGTGTTTTGCATCACATGGCGAACTTGCGAAGCGCATAGTCTAGGGCGTGTGCTAACATTAACAGCATGTTTGTGATGGTGATGTGGTCATTCAAGAATTTTGAAATAATGCCAAACACCGTCAATTGTGGGGAGGAGACTTCTAGTGTTCAATAGCAATAAAAGAACTGTCTGAGAAGGACGATGATGGACTTCAACTGCAAATAAGTTTATTGCCATTCTGTGAATGTAAACTTTGCCAATTTCATCTTTCTTTCTGATTGCCAGGATTGCAAGCATGCTACATTTTTCTTGTTGTAAACTCAAAGGTACGATGAATTGGGGTGAGCATTGTTTTCTGATTCGACTTCATAAATCCTTAAGTGCATTTTGGGTTTGGGGGCATGTCAGAATCGGGCAACTGCCACGAAATAAAGCAGCTGCATGCTGCCTGAAAACTTGTTCTCTTGCCAGCTTGTGATCACACGAACAGTAGGCTGTTGCCGATGCACCAAACGCAGTGTCAGTTTCATGCCTGCTGTAAGGTGCAGGTAATTTTTAAGCCCATTTTCTTAGAGGATATGCATGAGTTAGAATCGGGTAAATTGATAATCATCCATCTTGAGTAGTCCTGTTCATCTGAAACTCTGCCCAAAGTAGGCCATCGCTTTTAGAAGGAGATGGCTTGTCTGACACATTCACTGTGCCCTAAGTGCCACCAAGACAGACGCCATTGGGGTCATGATTTGGGTCGCCATTGGAGTTGGGCATGTGCACGTTGACTACTCAAGTTTTAACTATCTGCCGAGGTCGAATTTTAGGTTCAAAGCAGTGAAAGTCATGGCCCAAGTAAATGTGTGGACACTGACCGATGTTGTTGGTCAGGATGGAATTTACCAGAGTCTAAGTCATCTTAGTAAACTCTAATTGCTCATTGTTACCGAGTGTTGCCAAACAAATCATTGAAATTGGGAAGAGGTAACATTTTCATAGATTGTACCAGCAAAAGCTCCAGCAAGCAATGTTTGTGTTGGGGCAAATCACTACAGTCTCAATGTCTTTGAAGAATTCGCCAAGCTTTGAATGTCCATTGTTTATGTACCACTTACAGCATTAAAGGTTGACCAGGAGTCTCAGAAATGGTTGGCATAAGGTTGTGATTTTCTGTCTGATTAAGAGATGAGACATGGATAGATTGTGTACTCTTGTTGAGATTAAAGAAAAGAATTCGTGGGGGTTGCAACATTCATATGGGGACGGATTACTAGCGAAGCTGTGAAGGCTGCATACATTACGAAGTAACATTTTTTTCATACGGCACCACACTACGGCGACACAAGCGCCGTCGCAGTGACCGTACCTCCCATGCATTAGCCGCGACCGCTGCTGCAGCCTCACCAGTACCTCTGACACGCGTGACGTTATGACTACAGAAGCGCAAACCACGTGCACAGGCACGGTCGCCGCCCTCTTTCCCCCTCTCCCCATACCTGTCACTGTAGTGGAAGACACTGGAATAATTTTGATGACTCGTGGTTCTTTACTTTGCATGTGATGCTTGGCATACAAGCATTTTTGCATTCCATCATCTCCGGGAGAATATAGCAGGGATTAAGCCCATGACTTTGCACTCTGCAGCAAAACCCCATTGCCACTATTGCCACCGAGTCACCTTGGCAGATCATGTGACACGGGGAAATGTTAACCGGTGCTCTTATTAACCAACAGAAACGGTTGCCAAGGGAAGTGAATTCCAGTCTAGGGAGCTGAAGATTAGGTTAAGTCATGAGAGTAAGGTTAAGTTTGCACAGGACTAGGGTAAATGGAAATATCCAGGGTGGGATGGTCATAAGGCTAATAATACGTTCATGGCTACAAGTAGGCTAATGATGATGGTTTCCACAAAGAAGGCTTGTGTTGTGCTCACGCTTAGACACTGACATTATGCTGACATTATGGCAGCTTCTTAGGCAAAGTAACTCGGTTGCTGACAAGGGTGGCGTATCGGACTTGCCATTATGTCTTGACTGAAGGTGCCTGAATTCACACCTGCGCACCAATGCGTCCAGTGTGCCTTCTTTTGCCCTCATACTTCCCTGCACTCAACAACCTTTAGTCAGTTGCTGAACTGTAAAAAAAAAAAAGAGGCTTTTGGTGCTTTATTTTCCTCATTTTCTTTGATATCACTGGATTGTTTCATGGCTGCCATGCTTAGAGACAGTTACTTGCAGGCAAGCTCAAGCTGATCGGGAGTGCTTTCTTAGCACCACTTCACATAATTCTTGTACCATTGTTAAAGCATCTTGGTAGATCACTCCTTCATGTCAGCTTTGGTTCTGTAACTGCCAACAAATAAGGTGAAACCTCTTCATTGGGGGAGGTATTCTTGGCTGTTCACTTACGGGGATACAGTTACTTTTTCAAAAGTTGGTATGACTAACACCAAATATGCCAGTGTCCATGGGCAATGGCATTCGTGGCACTATGCTAACACAGTGCTTGTCACTGTCTGGAATGCTGTTGCCTGTAGGCACAGACGCATCCGGTGCTAGTCGCACCAAATCTTGCAACGCTGACTGCACCCAGACAGTGAATGGCCAAGAATTCCACTCTGTAGGTCGCTCTTAATGTCGAGCGATGGTAATCTGCTTCAGCGATAAGCATGCCTTTTAATTGCTGGCTGTACTCAGCAGGATTGAGTGCCATTTAAAAAGAATCTGCGGTGGAACACTTTTGCATGTTCATCAATGTCATCGGAAATGTATTGTAGCTGAAAGCTTAATTCTCTGTAGTTTCCATTCTGAAATTAAATTCATTAGGCTGAATTGTGCTGCGTGTAAGATAGTACTTTGATTTTGCTGAAAAAATTGTGCAAATTGAGAGTCATGGTGTGTCCTTAATGTGCACTATAGTGTGTCCTTGAGTTGCTTCATTATAATAACCTTTGATGAATTCTGCAGCGATGATGCTGCGCATTGAGCATTTCGTGTTGTGGCATTCGTGTTCACGCACCAAGCCTGACATGCCTCTGTGATCTTCACTGGTGCCGATGTTGAGAACTGGACACTAGATGCTGTAATCTTCAAAAAATATTAATAATTATGGTAACCCTTGTTTCGAATGGTTATTCTGTAAATCAGAAAACCTTTTAATTGGTCAGACCTTCGGTTGACTTCACTTAGCTACCTGTAGAAAGCTTAATCTTTCTCTTGTTTGTTATATCTCGGTTAAGTGCAGTTGAATTTCCTCAGGCACGTTAAGGTTTTTACCGTTCCTTGCTCCTTGTTTACTGTTCCTTGCTTTCCTAATGGGCTTCCACTTATAGAATATAATTTTGTTTGCCTTGTTCCTTGTTTCTTCTTTGTAATATTAAATTATAGTGCATTGTTATCCCAGTGCGGAAATAATAATATAATGATGATGATGACGCAAATTTGCAACACAGAAACTCAGGAGCTAGAAAAAACACGGGATGTGCATTACCTTCATGTTAATCCTGGAGGTAAATACGGTGGTAATGAGTAATGACGTGGCTGAAGTGTGCTTTTTGTTGTTCTTGTCGAAGAGAACAACCTGCGAGTGCATATTTTTTACCCTAATGGTGGCACCGTGGTTGTTCTACTCGGCACTGCTATGTTGAAAATGTGTTTGAAGCATGTTCCATATTAGAGGCTTCCACTTTAAGGTGAGCAGCAATTAGATTAGTTTTGTTTCATTTTTATTCTCTTATTTACTATGCCATTTTTGGGGTCGCACTGTTCTCTACATTTCTTCTTGCAATTTCATTGTGGGCGCAGAGGTATCCAGCTGGCAGCCACTGAAGGGGACAGCTATGAGGTGGGTTTCCTTTGGCCCTTGACTGATGCAAGAATCTTGTCACGTTTTTGTCTGCATCTGCAGCTGTCAGCTAATTGAGGCAAAAAGCATCAGGCACCCAAGTGCTCAACGGATAGTTATTTACCATATTTGCTCGCATAATGAGCTTACTGTTTTCCAAAAGCGTTGATCCATATGTGGGGGAAGGGTTCCTACGCCACTGGAAAAGAAGTTTTTGGGGGGCGTAGAAGTGTTCTGTGATTAATTCACTGACCATCCGGCTGCAAACGCATTTGCACAGTGGCAGGTGGATGTGGAGGGAATGGGACCCGTCGTGCAAACTTGCCATGTCTCTCCCAATTTGAAAATCTTTGACAGGTTAGCAAACAACTCCAAACCTAGCAGTGAAAAGGCACCTCCTCTTTACTATCAGTGTCAACTGCGATGAACCTGTGCTGTGCAAGCATTGACTAAACACAGACCGATGACATTGGGTCACATGATGTGTGGTCTGCGCTTTTGTCTATAAAAAAACAAGCAATTTTTCAAGGTCAAAAGCGAGGATGGGTTCGTTACGCGAGTTAATTGTCTCATGAAATGGTGGACGCCACACCCCAGATGTCGCACCAGTCATTTCAGTGCAGTAGTTGAAGAGCACACAATGACTGCGTTTCTGTAGGCTGGGCATGCACCTTCATATCTGTGCCTTCGATTGTCTTGATTCTGCGCCTCTCAGCATTCGATGCGAGATAGGTGTGCTTCTCTGCCGTCGTCTGTTTCGGGACGCACAGCGTCCTGCTTGCTCACCTTCACCCCCCCCCCCCCCCCCCTTATCCTATCCAGTGCTCAGAGTGCTTTTTAACTTCCAGTGGCACGGTCACAAATGTGGTTGTATCCACTGCACTGCACTGCATTGACTGTTGGGATGTGTGATGCCACGTGACCACCACTTCCAATTTCCACTATGTAAAGCCTGTGGGTTGCTTCGTACCCGAGGCCAACCCTACACTTGCCGTGTGTTTTCAACTGGGCCCGTGGACCGGCCTTGGAATCGATTGCATAACACTCGAGGAATTGAGGCCTCTGATTCTAATTGACGGTGTTAAACAGCCGTCTGATAATTGTAAAAGAAATTCTTTGTGCGAGTGTTCCTCTAAGCCACTGCTTCAATAGGCGCAGCCACAAACGTTCCGTGTTGGCGGGGTTGTGTTGCTCTTCTTTCCACAGGTGCATCGGTTGTTTGAGGCCGCTGTGCTAAGCATGCCGTATCATGCTGACCTCTGGTGCCACGTGAGTACACTCCTTTGCCTGCATTCTCTTTTTTTTCTCAACTGTTCGAGTGGTGAGGATGAATCTCGGGCCCCTTCCGTGTTTGTACAAAAAATGTCATTTGGTGTCAAATGCTTCGGTTCCTTAATGGCATTGTTTTAAAGAGATAAATGCTTCACGTCAACATCTAATGTCACTAATTGCCTGAATCTTGATATGCCTAATGTTTCGTGAAGGCTTTCACGTAACTATAGATGTCTGCAATTTGAAAGTGTTTTTGCTGGTATCTAAATGTAATATCAGAACTGTTTTTTCAGAAAATGATGTTGGCGTTTGTTTCGCTTAGATTTGGCGAAAGCAGCCTTGAGCCAGCATGCAAGGCCATGAGGCAGGTTCAGAGGGGCAAGGTGCGGATTTCCACTAAAGTTTAGTTACACACAAGGGGCCATCATCTCCAACAAAAATGATCTGCAGTGGACTCTCTTTAAACAGAGCCTCAAGGGACCAGGGAAACTGGTTCTGTTTGTCAGGAGTTCCATTTACTGAGACAAAGCTGAATACAATCACTTCACTACAAAACCAACCGACCATGAGGATGGTGTTCTGTGTAAGAGGCAGTTCCGTTTAAGCGATTTCCGTTAAGCGAGGTTCCACAAGTGGCCATCTCCGACCGCAAACTGCCATGTGCAATAAAGCAGACATGACGGATGTGTGACAGGTCTGTCTGTTTGCATGCCTTATAAAACATAATTCTCTCGTCAGAAAGGCTGTCAATAGGGCGCTGACGCAAGAGCTCCAGCAACTTGAGAAATTACTCAAATAGAAAAGCTTGTGTGCTGCAGTGATGCCTCTGCAAGCACCGCACCAATACCTTTGCCCGAGAGAGTTATGCTTTCTCGATGATCGGCACGTCTGCAACGCCAAAAAGCCATTCACCTGTAGTGCAGCATTTTGCCTCGGTTGCAGCTCCTTTCCTGGAGGTGTCTGTCCGTGACAGTAGATACTTGGCCTAGAATTCAGAGATTACCGTAGTGGCAGGGTAATCACGGCGAAGAGAAGTCTTAGCAACCGGCCGGGAGGATAGAGTTGCAAAAGCCAAAGGAGGTGAACAGATAGCTGCGGCACTGACGCTGTGCTTTGCCAAGCCTTTCTAGGGTTTACGTCCAGGCACTTGTGTACCCCCCTCCCTTCCCCCACCCGTTGTGCAGTTCCTCATCTACGAGCTGACCCAGGGTCACGTGGAGCACGCCCAGAAGGTGGTTGAGTCGGCTTCCAAGTACCAGGTGCCTGGTGCCCAGGAGATCCTGGACAGCTTCCTTGCCAAAGGTGTGCTCTGGTGCATGGCGGCACGGCTATGGTCGGATGTGCCTGTCCACCCGTGTGGCCAACGCGAGGCCGACGTCTCTCTCTGCAATGTGTACCCACTCTTGCAGCAGTACCTCCAGCTCGTTCACGCCCAAATTTCGCCCAGAGGTGTCATTTCGTGGTCTATTTTGTTTACTACATACCAAAATCGGTATAGCCTACGCCTATATAATGAACTGAATCTAAATTTTCCTTGGTTGTATCAGCATGGAAAGAATACTATATGCTTGTAGCGAATATCAGATGTAACGAAGATATTTTCTTGTTGGATGTGATTTCATCATAACAAGGTTTCAAATAGTATGCTGCATTTCGGTGCAGGACTGTGTGTCACTCAGAATGAATTGCAACGAGAGTAAACACTTGTTAATTCGAATATACGAAATTCAAGCTATTGAAAGTGATAAACAGAAGGCTATATTTGATGATGAAAGCAGTGGGAGTACCTCAGGAACCATCGCTTTTTTACAAAAGAAATCCGTGGTCGATTTCTCTTGTTTTGCAGCGATAGCGTCGAAAGGCTCCTTCTTTTCAAAACTGAAGAACAGTAGTACATGATTCAGTCCTTCCATCACCTGTAGTAACAAAGGCCGCACCGGTGCTTCCTCTTTCTCATCCGCGTCACCATCATCTTCCGCTGCATTGTCATCGCGGACTACTTGGACAATGATGTCATCGATCGCAATGCAGACCATGATGCAGATGTCAATGCTTAGGTAGTTTGCAGAGTCCACTTTGCCCAACACTTTATCTGTTAGCAACAATGCATGAGCATGTCGCTGGAGATACATACTCCACCTTCCACTGGCACACTGGCGTTATCAGCGAGGTTAAATGCCTTAGTGAAAACAGTGGTCACATTATCTTTCATTGTTAGGGTGAAACATAGTGCATGCTCTTTCTTGTCGTAATGCTGCCAGATGACACCACCACTGTTGCCATTGTGTTGTTGCTGATACAGTGCGCTTTACTTTTTTTTCGGGATGATTAGATTAGGTTTATTCTGCACAAAATGAGCAGGTATTGTATTCAGGCAAGGTATTAGACAGTTTAGTATAGCATATGCTATACCATTGTGTACGCTAAAAAATAGCAGGTCGTCACTCTGCATGCGCTGAACGCTAAACGAAATAGCGGGCGTATGCAACGCAAACGAGTTAGCATTAGCATTTTTGCGTGGTTTGCGGAGTTTGTGGGAAACATGGCGGCAGTCCCGGCTGCCCGCTTCGAATTGAATTTGGTGTTGCTTTTGTAAAATGCACTCCGTTCGTAGCAAATGACTGTGTAAACAGCTTTCGCTTAGTCTCAGGCTGCTTCGATGACAGAGTATTATGGATAACCTCGTGGTGTTTTCGAGATCGCTTCTCGTTTCGAACGAGTCGAATCCTAACGAAAGAAACAGTCGAGATGTCAGCGCCACCTAGCGCTACAGGCACTAAATAGCCGCAACGACGGCATATGGCCTCTGAGATCCGAAGATATTGCCGGCCAACTAAAATTGTAGAAAACGTGCGCTGCTTAGCGTACGCTATATTATAGCGTATATCGTACGCTATAGTTCCGTACGCTAAACTAAAAGTGTCTATTAAATGAACTGAAATGCCATCTCCGTGTGAAATTTTAGTGTGAACAAGCGAGCAGTTTAACTAGAAGGTTGATTATACCAATTTTCTTTAGTACATGTAGTTCTTAGAGTCCAGTGTAGAACGGGGAAAGTCTCTTGAGTGATCACTTTTGCAGATGCGATCAACAACATTCCTGGTACCTGTGTGAAGATAGCTAGCTTGGGTCAGTGCTAGGAGTGGTGTCAGCTGTATATGCCAATGTCTCTCATGCAGCGTCACTCAGTCTCGCGAGAGTGATCTTATCCTCTAGAGTAAACACTTGAGAATATGACCCCAGATATTGCATCACACAAGTGATTGGGCTAAAGCCTCCTTGCAATTTATCACTCCTTGTACTGTTTTCATATTTTTCGTTGTAGTTTTACAGAGCATCAATATTGATAATAATGGAAATCTTGAGCAAAAGTCGCCAGTGTTTGTACTGTTGCATTTCAAAATCATTTAGGGAATTTACATGCGCTGCTCTTTTAATCCTGCGATGCCCAGTGCTGGTGACGAGCTGTAACTCGGTAAGGAATTTTACAGCAGTTGTTGTGGGCTAATTTTTGGCTGGCTTAAAAGCATCCGAGGTCAGTGGCGAAAGTGACGGTGCCTTTTGTGATGCATTGCACGAGGTTTTGCTCGATGTAAAAACCACAGTGGTTCCACAAGGGAATCGACAGTGCATTGAATATGTTTGCAGCAGTATTCGGTATATTATGCGAGATGCATTCAGAAAAAAAGTTCTTAATAATTCTTAAATGAGTCAGACATGTCAGTGAAAGAAGGCTGTTATTAAAAAGCGACACAACATATATTTTCACGTATTCATCGCTCTTGCTTAGGCATTGAGTGCAGTGTGACCCTAATTTTTCCGTGCCGCAGTCGTAAAAACCTGCCGCCAATGATTGAGAAACCGAGATGTCGCTGCTCCCTGGAGTGTGAAGCATGTTCTGTAAATCCATCCGATCCCTTGCACGATGAGTTGTGCTGCCAATGCACCCAACACATTCCAGCAAACCGAGCTGCCATCTTTGTGATGTGTCGGATTGTTTTGGTGCAGACTTGGTCCCCACAGCATTGTGCACTAGATCGGCTTTTACTGGGGGCAAACACGTGTCTGTAATATTGTCACGTTTTATTTTGATGAGCAAAGCACAGTGGCACAATGAAAGTTACGAAACTGTTTATTGGTCAACGCCTATGCTCAAGCAAAACAAGTAACACTCGGCACAATGATAGCGGCGAGCACACTTGTCGATCCAACGAAAATCCGATTTGCAGATCGGACACGTCGGCTATTTGTACCTTGCAGTGAACCTTCCAGTGTAATCGCTAAAGCTTGCGTGAGCTTCAGAATTTACCCCAGTACTCGCGTGGCGCACAGTATCTGATTACCACATGACTTGACGACTACATAGGCAACAGATAAAACCATTGACAGCATTCGAGAAAATTACAGTACAGAAAGGGGCGAGCTGCGCTGAGCAATAACCTTTAATTTATGTCAGCCGAAGAAAGACTGTCACTGCAAACGATACACGAGTACTCGTGGCAGTACTATGTGTACTGGAGCAACGCGGCTCTTTCTAGGAGGCAAAGTCGCTTGGAAAACATTTGTCCAGTAAAAGCAGCTTTGGTCCAGTGACGAGTAATGCATACATAAGACAGTGATGATTTTACTAAAGTGTTTTTGGTGTCTTTACTGGGGCAAATCTAGGAATTTTCTTTGTTTTGTTAGCCCAAAGGGGGCAGGTTACCATATGCGGTTGTAATCACCTTACCACTTTCAGAAATGACGGAAGAGGATGCACTGAAACGCCTCAGCATCTTCCTACTACCGCCGTGAAGGTTGCGTGCCACTGCAGCTGTCGAGGGGGTCGTCTGGGGTGTGCTTTGACACCCCATAGGCGGCCTGTTGTAAGTACGTTCACACCAAAAGGGTGTAGTTGCACAGACTCCCTCCAACTCCTCCCTCTCCCTTCTTCCCCACCACCCCTCTCCCCTACTTATGCCCCCACCCCCACCCCACCTCTTGTACGTATGCCTCCATTGCCATCGTTGGGTCTTTTGCTTTCGTACCCGTTTGCCCTGGCATTAGGTTCTCGACCTCTTTCTTCGCTCTTCTTAGTTTTTTTTTTTTTTTTCACTTGCCTTTTTTCTATGCCGTTCTCTGGTGCTCCGCAAGCACCAGTTGGCACCGAAACCCACCGCCCTAAATTTTGTTCCTTCTGGTCATCTGGCAAGGGCTCACTGAAAGTTGAGTGGCCAGGTTTGACTGTATTCACTTAAGTGGCTCTGCATTCATCTGCATGCGGAATCAGCCTTATGCACTTTTCTGGATGAATGGACAATAACTCCACGTGTTTTTATTTTTATTTTTACTTTCCTTTTACATTAATTTTTTTCTTTTTTCTGTGACTTGATTTACTTCTTTCCTGGTGCCAAGCAGTCACTTTGGAGCTTCATATGTGCAACGGCATGTTCGTTGCAATGTTTCGACAAGGGAAGTTTTATGCTGCGCTTTTCCTGTCCATCTTCCACGCACATTTGTGCTGTGAAGGTTTGAAGGATAAAAAAAAAAAAGCAAAAAGGACGGCTGAAGGAAAAAGAAAACAATCTCCGTCATCGGTCTGTTGCAGTATTGTGGGTAGTAACAGGAAAAAAAAAAAGCTGTGCACGGTATGGTGGAACAGTGGAGACGTTTTTATTGACGGAAGAGGCGGCAAAGCGAAGCGTGTAGATGGACACGGCAAGGAAAATGGATGCTAAGCGGACGACACATCGTCGTCTTTTTCTCCTCGGCAAGCGACGGATTTGACCGGCGTTGACGGCAACGACAAAGCCCACTCCCCAACGACCTGCATCTGTGATACAAGACTGTCTCCTTGACGCGACCTGAACCTTCTGTGCCCGCCGCCGTGCCAAGGGGCGGGGACGGGGTCGTGCACGATTTCCCGTGTGATTGCATGGCAGCGAACGTTTGGGCCTGTCTTTAGCGTGGCAGTTCACTCGCTTCCTTATTGCAATTGGTCCTCGGTTGAAGCCATTTATTAATATATTTTATTTCCTACCGAGGCTGTAAATAAAGTAGTCTCCTTTCCTGAGATAGTGCATACTGCAGTACCTGCAAAGGTTTTTTTTTTTTCTTCTTTCGTCTAGTCTATTAAATTTAGTTGCCATCTTGTTGCCATTTCCTAAAGGTTATTTTGTCTTCCAGGTGTTCCGTAGCTTGATCTTTTTTTGTGTTGGCTTTCCATAGCCTGGATCTTTTCGATAAAGTCAAGTCTGGCCATTTAAGAGGAGTGCCATGCAAACACACTTGTGTAATGTGTCAAATGCCGTTCACTACCTTGGACGCCATTGTTGTTTTCATTTTTTGTAAAAAAAAAGAGAGAATGGAAATCGTTTTCTTACGCCTGTCTCATGGCATTTGTACATACTCTTGGGTCCACTGCCCTGTGTATATATTAAAGAGATGTTTTGAACTTACTGGTGCATGTTTTATTGGTGTGTCATGGAATGACAGCGCACACTGTTGCTATGGATTTCCGTGACACGCTGATGTTGATTTGCAGGAAGGGAGAAGAAACACCCATGATACATATAAAGCTTGTGACATGACATTAGTGGGAAGAAACAAAAGATTTCTGTGTCACTCTTTTCCTCATCTGGCTCAGCTGGGACATGAAAGCACTGCAACTAAGCGTAAAGGCCTAGGAAAGCTTAGGCATGCCAAATCTCATGCGATCACTGAGCTTTGCTAAAGCCCTACTCTTTCTCACACAATAAACAGCTGTTAGCTAACAATACTACTTCACTAGTCACGTAATTGTCAGTGGGTCATGTTGGATAATCCTTTTGTACTCTAGCAGGCAAACAGGCTTGTGCGGTATCGTACGAGTCACAATTTCACTAAATATTAATGCCAGTGAAACAGTTTTGCATTATAGGGACACGAACGAGCAGCAGTTCTTTGAAGACCATGTTTCATTTATTTTGGCCAAAAAAAAGGTTGATTACCGAAACAAAAATGAAAGCCAAATTTCTCGTTTCTTAGTGTTTGTTCTAAATCTTCAGCGACAGGACGTCAGTGTAACAGATTTTTCGAGTAGACACTGTCGACGCCCGACAACTCGCCAAGCTGGTGCGAGAACTTCATAGGGTGGCATCGCGTCGCACGTCATTCTTGTGTTCAGGCTATACACGCCTCCCTTTGGGATTAGAGCGGCTAATTTTGTGTTGCAGAAGCACAATTTACTCGTACAATAAAGTTAACATTCATACGTCTGTGTATAGTGTCCCTTTAGGCATGTGGAAATGTTGCCTTCAGACCCTCTAGTAGAAGGTTACGAGTGTGCCGGTTACGATGGCAGGCGTCCCAGTGATAAGTCCTAGGGATGTTCAGGTGAGCCAAAGCAATTGGGACTTCACATTGGATGTTGCAGACTTGGGATGTCGTGCAGTGCTGCTCTAAAAGTGCAAGCTGATGATAAATATATGAATGATGGATTCGAGTACGGAAGGACACGATGGATACGCAGACTGGGGACTAAGGTGCTCAATAAGTACTGGCGGGCTACCTGGTGATCCATGATTTTGGTGCGACTACGCACTTGTAAGAAAGAAAAAAAAAAGCATTCATGCAAACATGAACGATGGGGACATGCACAGACACTGACGAAAAGAAACTCTACGTGGCATTTTGCAAATGGCAAAAAACGGAAATAAAAAGTGAAAGCAAGTGCATTTTGGCTCCATTTTTGCCTGTGGAGTTTGTGCATGTTTTCCGCAAGCATTTACGATTTTGTTCTTTATTTTGCCATTGTCCAAATAAGCATAAGGTTGTTTACAAGTTCTTGACTGTACACTTCTTGCATCGGCAACTGGTCATGGGAAGGGCGCGGGGGATATTCAGGACATATATCCTGTAATCAAGCAACAAAGTCCTGAGAAAAGCATGGCTTGGGCAAGTTCATCATCCATTGACAGTAATAACATTTTAGCCCGAAGCAGGTGATGACCACAGAAGGAATTCACATATAGACGGGACAGGTGCTTTCCTGACTGTCTTGTGTATGCCTTCTGTGGTTGTCTGTTTTGGGCGAAACCATAGTTGTTTACTGTTGTGCACCAACTAGCTAGTCCAGCAACAAGTTCTTCCATTTTTTTCATGCTTTTGAAGAGCAAGCTTTAAACAGCAGTTACAGAAATTTGCCCTTTTGTACCTTGAGCGGGCAAAACATTTGAAACGCCAAAACAGTTTAGGCTGAGAAAAGAATCCTTTCAACGCCCCATCTTCGGTAAATTCACTATGAAAGTTTCAAGACTGCAAAAAAAAAAAAAATGAAAATCCAGTTTTTTTTTTTTAGTCCAGCGCGAGTACGTCGGCGTGACGTCATTGATTACAAACGTATCATCCTATTCTAGACGTTGTGGCGTAGTACAAGGTCTCGAAATTTCTCAAGTGTTCAGCCTTCGGCTCCTATAGGTTGCGATGTAGTGCAGTATTAACCGATACGAAAAAATCGGAATAGTGCCGAGCAGACGCAGTTAAAATTCATGACGTCACGGCGAACTGGTACGGAAACTGGACGGCAGCGGCGCCGCGGCTCTTTCGTTTTTGCGTCTTGGTTGATCAAGATCTCACAGAAAGTCTACCTTTGTGTGCGTGTGCATTTTGCTAATACAGTCGAACCTATATCTTTTGTTTAGTGTCCCTTTAGTGTCGGGCAAAAAGGAATGGAAAGGGGGAATATGGAATGAGATGCCATCGCATGTCACCTTGAACATCTAGGTGCCAGTGAATGGCACTTGGAACCTGCAGCACAAAAGTCCGGCTAACGATGCCACTAGGCTCAAACCGATCACGGCCTCCAGTCAGGTTTGATGACCTCACTCAACGTACCTTAGCCTGCGGGGTTGTGTTCAGGAGCCATCGGCTCAACCTGGCCCAACCTTGTCATAAATAAAGTAGTGAGTCCTGAAACTCTACTTCATTTCAGTAGTTCGGGAACTCTATGTTGGCTACAGTCGCGTGCACTATGGCCTGTAACACATGTGCCCCTGGTTGACTACACGCGCAGGCACTGACATTACAAAAAATTGGAACTGAACACCATTCCGATTAATGCATGGTGTTCATGAAAAGCTTTCGTTTGTCGGCGCCGGCGTTATCTTGGGGCCCCGTCAACCAAGGGCGTTGCAGCCCATAGTGCCCGCGACTGTACACTGTTATTTATTGTGATTCCCACGAGTGAACTCGGGTAAAGGTCCTGGTGCCTCTGGTAAACTTGCTTAAAACCACGACATAGTGAATTTTGTTCAGTAAGAGGTTTCACCTATGTGCCATGCTGTGCCAAAGATTTTATGGCTTGAGTAAACTATACCTACGTGTAAACCTACGATTCTAAAGTTGTAAAAATTCATACATCTACTGAATCGCACAGACTCATTCGTTCAGGAGGAGCAAAAATGCGCATAAGAAGCTGGGGAATGATACTAAATTTGACCTCGTAAACTTCCGGCGAGTGCTAGCTAGAATTTTTAACAAACGCCATCATAACTGCACTTCATGACGTTGAGGTCAACCTCATGACAAATTCTGGACACGTTCTGGAAAAATTTGAATTGCCCGCTAAGCTTCTCGCATAATGAAGCGCTAGGAAATACATCTAGCACAAATCAGCTTTTGTTAGATAAAAAATACACACTAGGGGCCAAAAGAAAGAAAAAAAAAATATGTTCCTGTATTACAAGTGATTGCTACGAAATGCGGACACTCAGACCTTGAGGTTCCTAAACATAAACTTAATATACAGCCTCCGAGACGTTCAATGACTACACCGTAACCTCCGACATCGACAGTGGGTAAAAAAAAAAAAGAAATATCTTTAAAGCCAGCGCTTCCCGAACACAACTCAGAGTCGACGTTGTCACACTTAGACATCCCTTGTTAGACCAGTTGATCACTTGGAGTTTTTATCTGACTGCGAACCTCTGTAGTCTCTGTATCTTTCGAACGCAACTCTGAGTCGGCAATCTCGGAGGTCGCAAATTGTCGCGAAGCCGTGCCGCCACTCGCCTGCAGATGGCAGCACCACTTCCGCTCCTCCCAAAAAAGTCACAGCGGCGTCCGTCCGTCGCCAAGTGCAGTGCTGCCCCGCGCGAGCGCACTCCTGCGCTTCTTTCGCTGTGCATCGTGCCGTCTCTCGTGTCATGGACCGCACAGCCGTCGCCACTTGGCCCCGGTACTCGGCAGTATGACGCAAGTGCTCGTGGACCCTGGACACATAAGCGCGTGCAACGCCAAGCAAGGTCAGCAGGAAAGCCCGGGCAACGGCCGAGCCGGCCCGTCGTAACAGCTGAGCTCTGCTGCACTCATCACGAGGCGATCCGTGCGTACCGCTGATCCTGCCAAGCATCCCGGAGGGAAGCAAAGGTCCCGCACCAACGGTACGTCGACCAGACGGTTGCATGCGGTTGTTGCCGAGCTTGCGGTCCGCATTTGTTTCTCTCCCTCTGGTGCACAAACCGCAACTGCCGCCTGGGACCCGGCCAGCAATTGCTTCTCTTTTCTCTCGCCATCCTCCGCACTAGCGATAGAGATCGATGCTTGACAAGCCCGCTGCAAAGAAAATAAAACAAAAGCACATTTGCGATCGCATTTGCTAATCTCGTAGAGCGTAAACGACGTTTGCGCGCCCCTGGGGGCATCGAATTTCGGTACTGCGCGAGCCTACGCGCTAAATTGCCCGGATCGCGCGCGTGTCCCGTCCGGTGTGTGTACGCTTGGCGCAGGTGTCAACTCCAGTGGCACGGTCGCCTGTCACCGTACGTTGGGGCGTGTTTGACAGCATTTTCTGTCAGCCACCGTTCGGACGTTCGGAAGAACCGTTCCGCCTGACATGTCACATGCGCGTCTCTGCGAAACAGAAGCTCTAAGCGGACCACTTCGCGCACGTGCGAATATGCACGGAACACTCGTCTTGGTGCGCTGGCAAATTTGAACGCAGCATGCCTTCACAAGCTTGCAAATAACGTGCATGACAGTGCAGTGCAGCGCCGTGTGTTTCGGGGTGCATTTTTTTTTATACGCACCGTTCGCATGCAGCGAAACCAGCGATCGTCCCCAAGGGGTAGACTGAGCAGGAAGTGAACTGTCGTAAGTCTTTCGTGCTTACGTCATCACACGCGTTTGCACACACGTGAGCAAAAGTGTGCTAACCACAGGCTCGACGAAAAACCTTAAATTCGTAATTGAGACGCACAAACTGAAATTGACGAATACGCCGGAAGTTTCGCGATTACACTGGAGTCTTCATAGGCGAGGAGAAAATCGGCTTTATCGCGAAGTCCCTGGTCGTGTTGCATAAAAAAAAAAAAAAAAGAAATAAAAAGAAAAGTTCAGGAGGTGAACGTCTCGTCTTAGCAAATGTGCCCTCTTATACCCTTCAACGGCACGTGAGCCGAAATGTTATAAAATACCACATGTACGTGCTTAGAGGGATCTCGTTTCAGCAAACTATCATATGGCACCAGTTTTTGTTCCAACTCGACGTTCCGATGATACATCATCCATATAACGGTGCGGTTGAGCAAGCATTGATTCGTGGGTAATACATTACGTAACTGTTATGCCATTGTCGTTGTGTGCACCGAACTCGTTTCTGATAGCGATTCCCGAAAGATTTTAAAGTGCAGAACGCTGCATGACTTGAGTTCCGCGCAAACAAACAACGTGTCCGTGTCCAACTGCTAAGAATCTGCATAGAATCTCAAAGTAAATGCAACAGCTGCCAATGAAATCTATTTTTCGCAATACAGATGTCTTACCAGTTAGAAGAAAAGAATGCTAACTTTATTGCTAATGCATAATGACGTCGTGCAAGCAAAATGCAAAATCTCACCGATTCTTGTTATCATTTGAACCAAATGGAAAAAAAGGGCGTTGGCTAATACTGATTAGACATTGTGTGTCTGCATCTCGGCACAGTTGGTCTATTTGCTTAGTTTAGCCGAACCGACCGCGAAAGCATCCAATTAGCGTCGATTTGTAATGAGTAATTATCTATACAATCTATTGTAATCACAACGCTGTACGCGCACACTGCTGGTGATTTGCAGGCAGCCGTCCACCCAAGAATCTTTCGTGTTATCGTACGTCACGCGGGGTTCTCTAGAGCCATCCGATGTTGACCTGACTGGCAGTAATTCAGCCCCTCGGGAAGAGCCAGTCGTAACAATTGACAGCCAGCTGAATCTCGCACAAAATTCACAGATTTGTTTTGAAAGTATGTTCGAGCTCCGTTGCGCTGCGGTCGCGGGTGACTTGGGGCTTATATGTTCGAGTAGTTGCGAGGTGGAGGTTCGATTCATTCCCATAGTGGCCGCATGCAAAAGCGCCATGTGCTGAAGTCTGGGTGCACGGTACAGAACCCTCCCGTGGACAAAATTAGAAGTGCTGGCACGACATTCCCAACTCTTGTTCATTCCTTGTTGTGCGCAACGTACGCTACTATACATATAACCTTATTGCTACACGACGCGAGCAAATTTCGCCATGTCCCGACAATGTCTACGACGCAAGGTGCGGCGCGTTTCGAGACCTACATTACTATCGAATTAAAATGTCATGTTTTCCTGCCTTTACACTTGCTAAGCATATGCTAAGCACTTGCTAGACATATGCTAAACACTTGCTAAGCATACATTTGCTAAGCACATGAGTCTTTCACGTGAGAAAAGCGAGACGGCCCCGACTTGACCCAGTCGGGATGGCCGAGTGTCCCGACTTTTGTTGTATTGCGATATCAATGATATGGACACTCTAGGCGCATTTCTGCTGTCGCCGTGAGGTTCCCTATGAGTGAAAGCGTGGGAAGGTGAACCGGCGAACGCGGTTCAAACTCGCGTGCGCGAGTGAGGACCGCCGCCCAGCTGCGTGCCCTCTCCTGTGGCGGGCGAGGTGGGGGGTGGGGGGGTCAGGCCGAGGGAGGAGGGGCGTTCTTCTTCGCCGGCTGCTAGGGTGCCTCGATGTACTCGCCCGCCGCTTCGTGCAGAGTGGAGACAACCGCGGCGTCTACCACGGCGTTGGACACGCGAATGGCGGACACCGTAGAGACGCGTTGCCGGCGCTCGTGTGTCTAAAGCGATCTGCGACGTGGCACTACTATCTTTACTTCGTATAACTATCTACTAATTTGCTATCGCAATCGGTGATTCGCCTTTTGGGCAAAACTGCGATTTTTTTTTCTATTGGATGACGATCAGCAAACCAGATTTCCTTTCTTGTGATGCTTGGCAGCTCTGTTGCGTTTTTTATTTTTTTTTTGTCTCCAGTTGCATTATTCATAAACACAAAACCTGCTTTTGTCGGGATTCCTGTTCTGCTGTAGGCTCTAACCGCGCACAGTACCTCTATTTGCACCTTTCTTGCCGTGACATGACAGGACAGAAAAAGAAAAAAAGAAGTCGCAGTTTGGCCCGAAAGCGAAGCATCGATTGCCGTAGCAACTTAGTGGACAGCTTTATACGAAGTAGGGATAGTAGTTTTACAGGCCGTATAAACTTGCAAACGTAGGCATACTAACTAAATTTACAAGCACTGTGTCGCGCGCGCGCAGGTAAACATGAACACATCTCGCTCAAGGATTGTGCAAAGTTGTTGTCATAACGTTGGAGTGAGGGAGCACGGCAGCAACGGCGAGGGGATTGACCTTCGCGCTGCCTCTCGCATCAACGCGAACTAAGCCGCGAAAACACAGCGCACTGTGGACTGTCCCCGTCGGAGGTGGCTTTCACGATACAGCGGCCCGGGCGGGCTCACTCGGCCGCCCGGAGTAGGAGCCCCGTCCCCACTCTGCCCCCGGAGTCTTGCGCGCGACGGAAGACGGTGCGCTTCCTCCCTTGCGTGCGCGAGAGTGAACCGCGTTCGCCGGCCCGCCCTCGCATGCTTTCAGTCGCGCATACAGTATACGGCGCGCGGCGACGATTTCATCGCCTTTGGACGTTATACGGTACCTCACGGCGACGGCTGAAATGCGACAGCAGTGTCCATATAATTGCTATCGCAATACACATGCTCTGTTACGCGCATACATACTCGCGGTTCCTGACACTGACAGGTCGGTCGGCATGATAAATTAGCGGTAAATGAAAATCTTTCTTGAATAATGGCCATATTCGATTTTTCGTAGTTTGCCAAATTTGGTGTATTTATTTGAAGTAGTGTAATCTGGAAAAAAAGTCACAGGTCTCCTTAGCTATCGCCTAGGAGACGCGAAGGCGAAAGCCTTGCAACGCCTACTGTAATTCACTTTAATCCATCTTAATCAACCCTAATTCACCTTATAGTCCACCTGAATCCTACTTAATCCACGTGGAACCACCTTATTACTTCTTAATGCTCCGTGGTACACCTTAATACACCCTAATTCACCTTAATCCACTTTAACTGAACTTAATTGACCTTAATCCACCTTAATCTTATCACTAATCAATAATTTGCTAATCATTAATAATCTCTTATACACGGCTGGACATGCTTTGGTTCGCTTCTGGCTTTCCTTGGGTCACGTGATATCTTCTGTACCTCACAACGCGACCATTAAACATAGATATAAGGCCTTCATCTTCAAAAAAAAAAAAAAAAGACGTTGTATTATTTGTTTGGTTTTGGAATTAAAAAGGAAGAAATATGACCGACTCAGCGGTAGTGCCGCCGCTGCGGCGAATGGGGTCCGTGCTCGCTGATTGTCACATGGTGCTTTTTCTATTGCGATAGCAATTATATGGACATTCTAGGCGCATTTCTGCCGTCGTCGGGAGGTTCTGTATGAGTGAAAGCATGTGAGGGTGAGCCGGCGAATGCGGTTCAATCTAGCGTCGAACACACAAGCTCTGCATTACGCGTGTGTTGCACTATACCAGTTGTGCTGTACGGCGGTAGCTGTCGATCCGACGAATATACTGCGTAACTTGTGCGGCAGCTACGCCTCCAGCACGTGAACAGGGGGCGGAGCTTCGGACTTTTTGCTCGTGATGCCGCCTTCGTGCCCAGAGGACCATGAAATTATCGTATAGTCACGTGGCTCACCTCAAATAAACTTTTACTATATACATAGACAATGCAGATTGGCTATTTTCAAACTTCAAAGTTGATTTACCACTTCGCACTCCCCGCAAAACCAAGAACGTGTTTTATATTAAATTTCGTTAGTTACCTGCTCCTTGTATCCTCATGCTATTCCTGTATTATCGACATTATTAGGTCTAGTTTAAGATTGTAGCATTATTTTTTTGCCGGATTTGTACGAAGATTATTGATATTTAAGGTGAACCGAAAATTTGAAACTAACCTTGCTTGACCTTACTGAGAGTTTCTTATATAATGCTTTGCATTAACGAACGCGGACGCCTCCCGCTATAAGGCTCATGTACTTCAAAGAACGACTGTATGTCCCACGTGCCTCTGACGCCGTCGTTGTGTTTTTACGTTAGTCACGTCGTTTTTAACCTTAAGTCGGTGCGGCGAAGTGCGAGTCGGCAACATTTATAAAATGCTGACGGCCTCCTGAAAAAAAAAAGTGCGCAGTCATCCCGTCTGCGTGCCCTGCATCAGCCGTCGATCATCAAAGTCTCGTTTAGCAGAAGGCGTCGCGAAACATATTAATTCCTGTTTAACGATCGAGCAACTTTCTTTCAGAGCTTGGCGCGCGGCAGGCGGCCATGGCGGTCCTTATTAATGTATCAAGAGTTACCTTCGCGAAAGAAAAGAACGTTGCGCAGAGTACGTTCACATAATTAGCTGCCGGCGTTCACGAACATCGCCTGCGTTCTGCATACAATAGCATACGACGTCGATAGAGCCGCGCAGGGCCTGCACGTAAGAGCGAAGATTAGTTCTGGTTAAGCCTGGACGTGACCTGAACATTGTTCCAACTGAAAAACACACGGAGAGCAGAAGTCCCGACAAAATCCGCTAGGGGTAATCCTGGCGCTGTGATCGTTCAGCCGCCATGGAAAGGAATGGTTTTCATGATCTTCATGCTTGTGGCTGCAGACGTTCTTGCGGCATTGTTTATAGCGCTTTGTCTTTCTAAATTTCTACGCACTCGTGATTTTGCTGAACGCACGAAGGCGACAAGCTTCCGCGCACGTGCGTGTAATTGTTTTATGGGAAATGATCAACTTTGCAAAGTCGCTCGAAGCCAGAATGACGGAAGTTTATATGCCCACATTCTCGTACTGCTATACCCGTGAACGACACTACCATCGAGGGTCCCGTTGCAGTCTTGAACTTTGAGACCCTCGTCTATATATTGTATTATGTTGTAATATTATTAACCTGTAGCGTAATAATTGTAATGATTGATTCTCCTGGTGGCTGAACCAATATGCTTGTAGACTGCCATGGACGCTAGTGCCCGATCGGATTCCATCTAGTGATTCCTGTAGGAATCTGTATGAGTAGACTTGCCCGCTGTGTGCTTAATCGTCACCCATCTTTCCCCCCCTTTTTCCCCTTCCCCAGCGCTGAGATAGCTGACTAGAGGAATGTACCCCACACCGACCTATCTGCCTCTCTTTCTTAAACACTTTCCGTCTCTCTTCTGTGACACGGAAGACTTTAGGGAGAACGACAGGACTCACGCTAGACCTTCAAGTCTATAGCGTTACGGTCGGAAAGTCCAGCGTCTTCCCTGTCGTCCTCCCCAACATTGGTCGCCTGTATCTTTTTTTTTTTTCGCTAGCACTGTTGAATCTCGACGCACACGTTGCGAGTCGCTGTAGCTGTGCGGCTCTACGGCTTTGTAAGCGAAGCGCGGTATGCTGTAGACACGAAGGAGGAAAATAAACTAGCAGGGATCATTACGTCACGTATAGGCAGCTCTGCGCCAAGTCCGCGATGCCATCCCCGTTGCCGTTTTCTCTCTGAAAAAAGTCGGTCCCACGCGTGACCCCGCACTCGGCGTATACTCGGCTTGTGCGCTTGGTTCGCGGTATATAGATTTTTTTAAGCGACCCGCATTTGTTCCGATGCCATTGCCAACCGCGCTGTAACGGCTTCGACGTCAAAGTATCGGAGCAGGAGCGTTAAACGAAGCAAAGGCGCGCGAGATATAGACGTTTTTTTGATCAGCGAAAAGGTAAGCGCCAAAGGTGACAAGTTCTTCCTGTTGCGTTATACTCAACAAAGTGTAATCCCGGCGTGGTTGCTCAGTGGCTATAGTGTTGGGCTCAAAAGCGTGGCAGTTTGGGCGAGTTGGTATGTCATGACTGTTTTTTCACGAGTTGTAGCAAGAGAGGGGCCCGTTGAACTAGAAATGAAGGTCAAAAGCGTGGCAGTTTGGGCGAGTTGGTATGTCATGACTTATATGTATGTCATACGATGGAGGCTACTGAGCACGAGGTCGCGGGATCGAATCCCGGCCACGGCGGCCGCATTTCGATGGAGGCGAAATGCGAAAACACCCGTGTATACTTAGATTTAGGTGCACGTTAAAGAACCCCAGGTAGTCGAAATTTCCGGAGGCCTCCACTACGGCGTGCCTCATAATCAGAAAGTGGTTTTGAAAACCCATAATTAAATTAAACAAAGTGTAAACTATCACAAAAAAAAGTAAGTGCCACTTGGCTGGACTTTCTGAATATTCAAGTAATCGTGATTTTTTTCTGAACATAAGAAGGCGATAAGTTTACGCGCATGCGCGTAATTGTTTTGTGGCTAATGATCGTTTTGCAGAGCCACTCGAAGCAATCGTATCGCCCTATAAGGCTCACTCACACTATATAGGCCGACCCGACACCGATTTCGGTCTGCCGACTGTCAGCGACAGCGTTTTTTACCTTCGTGTCGGTGCCTCTGTCATACTGTACCGATGCCGACAATCTACCGTCGGCAAATTGTTGGCGTCGGTACAGTGTGACAGAGCAGCCGACACGAAAATTAAAAAACGCTGTCGCTGACACTCGGCAGACCGAAATCGGTGTCGGGTCGGCCTATATAGTGTGAGTGAGCCTTTACAGAATACCGGGCTACTGGGGACATAAATATGAGCGGTTGGGTTGATGGCGTGTTTCGTTGGTCGTGTTTTGAACCTAAATAGAATAGGAAAATCATATGTTTGCAAACGCGGCAAGCACTTCGACGTGTATATATATATTACTACATCGCTTGGGGAACTGGCGTAGCACAATTCGGGGCGCACGTAAACGCCGATGCAGCGATTCATATTTCTCATTTATATCTCAGATCTCCTTTTAATAATTCCAGAAAGCGGTCACCGAAGCATCCGCCGTGTTTACCCGAGTGCGCGAAGTTTCCCACTCGATATCGGAAGCCGTCTCGCTATTCTCGGCGCGTGTTCGATTTTCACTCGGAAGGGATTCAAGGGCGGTCAGTAAAAAGCGGGATCGATGGGGCTTTGCAGCCGCGGCAGTCCTTTCTTAGCGAAACACAGTATACTCGTAGCAATTTAACACACTTAATGCGAGCACTCTCTCATGGTACTCGGCTGCGTGTCATTAGGCGCAGGCGACGCTTGCATGCGCGCGCATGGACAGCGCAAGCTTCCGTCGGATACATTGTATTTCGGCACGTCGGTGAAAGGAGGCCCGTTTAGTGAGGAACCAGAGAATGGCACACTTCGATCGCTTCGTCCCTTCCTCGAACTCATTGATGCCTTGCTTCCTTGAGGAGATGTCACATTGGCTTACTCAATACCGGACTATAGAGCCCATCTTACCCCCTATTGCGCGCTGTCCTCTACAGTGGTCGCACGCACGCTCGATAGATAGATAGATAGATAGATAGATAGATAGATAGATAGATAGATAGATAGATAGATAGATAGATAGATAGATAGATAGATAGATAGATAGATAGATAGATAGATAGATAGATAGATAGATAGATAGATAGATAGATAGATAGATAGATAGATAGATAGATAGATAGATAGATAGATAGATAGATAGATAGATAGATAGATAGATAGATAGATAGATAGATAGATAGATAGATAGATAGATAGATAGATAGATAGATAGATAGATAGATAGATAGATAGATAGATAGATAGATAGATAGATAGATAGATAGATAGATAGATAGATAGATAGATAGATAGATAGATAGATAGATAGATAGATAGATAGATAGATAGATAGATAGATAGATAGATAGATAGATAGATAGATAGATAGATAGATAGATAGATAGATAGATAGATAGATAGATAGATAGATAGATAGATAGATAGATAGATAGATAGATAGATAGATAGATAGATAGATAGATAGATAGATAGATAGATAGATAGATAGATAGATAGATAGATAGATAGATAGATAGATAGATAGATAGATAGATAGATAGATAGATAGATAGATAGATAGATAGATAGATAGATAGATAGATAGATAGATAGATAGATAGATAGATAGATAGATAGATAGATAGATAGATAGATAGATAGATAGATAGATAGATAGATAGATAGATAGATAGATAGATAGATAGATAGATAGATAGATAGATAGATAGATACCATGACTCCACTGGTCATGGCTGCTCGTTGAACTTGCTGGACGAGCGCTTCTTGGCCCGCCGACGTAAACGATCGAGAGTGGTCGGGTTGGTGGCGTCGCCTGGCGGCACAGAGTTTAACTAGAGTAGAGATGTGGAGCTATCGTCGCAGTAACAAACCACATTCTGTATTCAAGTGCTGGTGCAAGTAGCCTGTGGCGACGTAATCATTAACGTTCCACCCCCTTTTTTTTCTCTTTGACAAGGACGTTCACGTAAAACACACACACACACACACACACACACACACACACACACACACACACACACACACACACACACACACACACACACACACACAAAAACGTGCCGAACAAACTGTGTTTAGACATCGCGAGATGCCACTGTACCAACATTGTGGTTGCGTTATTGATGCTTGAGTGCAACGGACGTAGCGACACCTTATTAGCTCAAGCAGGTTAAGTGACTATCTTAAAGTTAAGTTTAAAGTTCAGTGACGCCCCGTTTTAAGTAAGATTAAACGTAAGATTACTGATTGTCATTAAAAAAAACTGCAGGAATAGCCTGTGCACGTCTTTAGAGCATTGTTGCAAACAAGCTTTCCTATAAGGAATGGCTACTGTATGACTAGATTCACAAAACACTAGCTAAACGGTTGCCGAAAAAAAGAAACTTTGAACATGCGAAAAGAAAGGGAAAAAGCTGCTGAAAGACTTGTGAACCGTAGACACATGTAATAGAGCCCGTTGCAAGGAAAACATCACTGGTTGTAGCGTAAAAGATAAAACTGCTCCGTGACGAGACTGACATAAACGCTAAATGACAGACCACTATAATAAATCACAGGTTGTCATGTATGCGCTTCAGCCGAGAAACCGAAGAGAAAGCCTGCGTGATACGCATTTTGTTTCAGCCACATTTTTTTGCCACACTTTGTTTAGCAGACACGAACAGTAACCATACTTTAACAGTTGGCTTCTGCTTAACATTTATCTACAGTTTCGACATTCTAAGATACCGAATAGTTAATTTCCATATATGAATAGTTAGAGTGCAATATTCGCTTCATATATTCGGTACTTGGAACATTCGCCCGCCTTGGCTTTTCAGTTAACTGTGCCAGCTCCTGCAAGAAACGCTTTTGCGCCATTAATTTTATCCATCATGTGCGTAACGCGCTTGTACACGTGGAAACGGTCCACTGGAGTTGCTCTCCGCTCGAGATAAAGTTGGCAAGTAGATGAGTCGTGCGCCTTCTTGACTGTAAATCGTGTAGTGTCGTGTTTGCTTTAACGATTCTTGCCAGTTGAAGTTTTTTATCGGTAACCTGCCCCGCACGAAATGCACGTTGATGATCTTCGGAAAAGCGAGCTACTTGTCAAGTGCATAATCTTGCGAGGTAGAAAGTTCCGAAGTTTGTTTAGCATCCGTAATGTTTGCTGTGCCCCGGTCGATGTATATATAATATATGTGTATTATAGATCTTGTTAGGGATGGCCTGTCGATGTGCCAACATGTAAAGTTTCTCAGCCAGCTGCAGCAGCAGGGTTGGCGTTTCCTGGAAAGCCACCGTCATCCTCAAGCCAAAGCGGCACCGCTTAGTCTACTGTGTGCGCAGGACACAATACGCCGCGTCCGCGACTCTCAGTCGCGGGATTGCCGAGATGAGTTCGACGAACCAGGCTTTGTGACTGAACACGCCACCGCCGACCTCGTCTGCCGTGAGTGGGGGAGTTCCCGATGAAATGTATCTGGCGGCAACGTCTCATGCGCCCTTCAGGTCGCAAGACAATAGAGAACCGGCGGCCACGCTGCGGGGGTCAACTTGAGGAATAAGAGGCGCTTCCTTTGGTTAAGACGTAAGCACCGAGTTCTGCGAAGCCCGTCTGGCCTCGGTGGGGGCAGTGAAAGCTGTGCGTACGTGTGTGTGTAAGCCATCCCGCTCAAAGGCGGCTTGGCTTCGATGACTGGTCGAACGGTTCTCTCATCTCACCTAGGAATCTAGCAGCTGTTTGTCGGCTGCTAGAGTGTGCTCGTCTGTGATCGTGCTCGTATGCTGTATGCTTCGTCTTGCGTGCTCCATTTGGGAGTCACGCTAGACTGTCGAATGTATCCCCTGTTTGAATGTAATAATAAATCCTGCTCGCCTAGTCCTGTCCTCCCAAGTTCCTCCCTACGACCGACAACCCCCTACAACTGGTAGCAGCGGTGGGATCGGCCTCCAACTCCGACAATCTACACGTACGTCATTAGCGTTGTCCCACTAGCACGGTAAAGACCGGATTACAAATAAAAGCACACGCACGTGTAACAAAAAGAAGAGAAAAAAACTAGCATGCATACTATAACGCAAGTTTAGCTATTACAAATGTGCGACTGTGGGACTCCAACGTCGCGTTTTCACCACGTGTCGTTCACATTCGTTGTGTTGACGTATACGGATACATCTGCCGCCCGGGTTACCGCGACGTAAACAGTCCACGTTGTGCCGTTTGTGGCTGTAGGCGTCGCATATTACAAATTGTCATGCATTCCTTATTGGAATGACCAGCATCCCTACGCGCCTCGCATGCAGCTGTGATGAGACGCTAGCACACATTATCTCTGTCTGCGTGCGCCACAGTACAGAGAGGCAAGCGATGGGCAGAGTGCTGGACAAACTGGACAATCGTCCACTATCAGAAGAAAAGGTTCTAGGCCAGTGCTCCCGAAGGAACTCCGCGCACGTCTTTAACCATGCTGCTCGGTTTCCTGCAGTCTGCGGACCTTCATAATGGCCTTTTAAGAGCGCCGCCCGCTACATGCTCTTTAGTGTACGCGGTTTCTTTGTGCTCGTCTCTCTCTCTCTCTCTCTCTCTCTCTCTCTATATATATATATATATATATATATATATATATCCCATTCCGTCCTGTTTCTATTTTTATCCCCCTAATCCTTCCTCCCGTGAAGGGTAGCCAACCCGAACTAACTCTGGTTAATCTCGATCCCCGCCTTGCTACGCATCCTTTTCTCCTCTTGCTCTTTCCCTTTCTATTATTATCATTACTACTACTACTACTACTACTTTGCGAAATTCTCGGTTGCAATAGCCGCTACGTACATGTCACGAGGTCCTTCCTGCAGTAAAATAGCCGAAACCTGGGCAAGTTGGTATACGCACTCACCTTCAGACGAGAGACGTGATAAGACAAGCCATCAAACACCGAATGTTCGGCAGTTGCGAGTACAGCGCGGGTGTTTGCATCGCTTCACTGCGCGCGTGCTTTGTTTGTCGGGTTATAGGATGTGGCTATAGTCTCAAGGTTCGGCGCGAGCGTGCCACTTGTAGGCCGGAAAACACGGACGTTTTCGACGACAGAAACGCCGGAAGGGCGACGAGAGATAATTGACCAGAGTTGACGGCAGGCTGATCGCGTTAATTAACAGGCGCGCGGAACAGTGCGGTCCGCGCTGGGCTACGCAGCACCAGCGCATCGCCTCCTCGTCTTTGGAGGCTTTCGCCGTTAATTGCGCGGGTGATCTGTTCCCGTATCCGGGGAAAATTCGCAAACAGAGAAAGAGGGGGGGGCGGGGGGGGGGGGGCGAATGACGTTGTGCAGCTGACTGGAGACGTAGCAACAGTGTCGCGTTTCTGGTTGGCGCTTGCTGAAGCAGACAGTAATACTGCATGGTGTTTAGAAAAAGTAAAAAAAAAAAAAAACACCACCCACTGCGGCGACGCAGTGGCGCTGCTGAGCAGGAGGCCGCAAGTTCGATCCCGGCTGCGGAGGTTTCGCTCTGAGGGAAGCGGAAGGCAAAAAAAACACTCATGTATGTACAGTGCATTGGGTGCACGTTAAGCACACGCAGGTTGTCAAAATTAATCCGGAGCCCCCCACTACGTCGTCCCGCTTTGCCCACTGCTCAGTTCCGGGACGGGAAATGCGGAAATTATATTTTTCTCCATTCTCCATACATTCTCATTCTCCATGACATTCCATTACTCCAGTACATTCTCCATATTATATATGGGAATGTATGGGTTACAAACACACGCGCGCACACACACACACACACACACAGACACACACACACACAGACACACACACAGACACACACACACACACACACACACACACACACACACACACACACACACACACACACACACACACACACACACACACACACTCACACACACACACACGGTACCCATATGTTCATATGGTACTATTTAACATGGGCCATATACGGGCTCTAAAGCGAAGCTTTCTGTGCCTTGTGCCCTCACTTTGCGATTGCCGGCCGTTGGCTGCTGCAGTCTTGTAGAGTCGACAACAGCTTGGGCGACTGGGTATGTTTGGACCTCTAGGTGTATGTCCGAATTGACAACTTGGGTCACTGAACACGTGATAGTGCAGGGCGCATTCACTGTGAAATAATTTACACCCTTAAAAAAAGAAGAAAGGGTGTAAATGCGTCTTTAGCTCGTACCCGAAAAGGGTTTTAAGGCTGTCTGTCTTGTCTGTCTGACTTTCGAACGGTGTTCAGAACGGCCCGCTGAGGTGCAAGTTTTGCCAGCCAGTTGCGACAGCAGCGTCAACTTTTCTTGGAAAGTCACCGTTAGGCTCTAGCCAAACGGCGTCACTAAATCTACTGTGTGCGGAGGACAATGCCGCGTCCTCGCCACTCTGCGTCGCGGGATTGCCGAGATGAGTTCGACGAACAAGGCTTTGTGACTAAACACGCCACCGCCGGCCCGGTCGGCCGCGAGCGGGGGAGTTGCCGAGGGAACGTCTACGGAGGCCCCTTCCCACGCGCCTTTCAAGACGCAAGACAATGGCCAACCGGCGACCGCGCTGCGGGGGTCAGCTCGGGGAATAAAATGCGCCTTTCCTGACGTAAGCCCCGAGCTCTGCGAAGACCGTCTGACGTCGGTGGGGGCCGTGAACCTGTGCGGAAGTGTGTGTGTGAGTGTGTGTGTGTCCCTCCGGCAGAGGCGGCTCATCTAGTGGGCGAACGTTTCCCTCACCTTGGGATCGAGGGAGGACCGAGTGTTTATAAACCGCTGTTGTGTGCCGCTCCTCAGTGTACTTTCCCTCGCACTCATGCTAGACTGATGAACTGCAACGTCCTTATGTAGATACTGTAAATAAACCCATATTCCTCGTTATCGGTGAGAAGCAGCAGTCCTTCCCTTTAACAACGTCCTCAGCGTGGATAAGTTGGACGACGGCATGGGCCAGCTACCATCCAATTGATGCCCGACTCCAATCTGGATAACGGGTTACGAGCGGTGGGATTGACCTCCCAATCCTCACAACGGGGCGCCGCGTAGAGGCTGGTTTATTTGGTAAACAGCCTGTATGGTGGTGGTGTATCAAATCTGCTTGTGCGCGCATTTATCTTTGCTTCCGAGCACAAGCGTGCCGACGTTTCCTTTCGTGATAACGTTCCCTCCCAACGGTACTTTTCCTTTCACGCTAACCCTCTCGTCCAACGTGGCTTTGCGTAGGATGTAATAAACGATTGCGAACATTTGTTCCCTCGTTATAAACTGGCGTCCATCACTATGTCCGTGGACATGACTGATTACTCGCTTCAAAGGCGTTCTTCCTGTGCAAAAAAAGAGCGCGTTTATCCGCTACATTGTGTGATCAACTGTCCCTTTTTGTAGCCCTTCTTGCAATAAAGAGCCTGATATTTGACTTTCTTTATAGATTGGAAATTTTCGATATTCGAAGGTCGAGGTGATCGCGGCTCAAGGGAGGAAAGCGTGGAGGAAGCGCGCCGTCTTACGTCGCGCGCAAGGCTCGGGGCGGGGGAGAGAAGGGGGGGGGGCGTTCTACTCTGGGCGGTTGCGTGCGCTGTTAAGAACGGCCAGCTGCAGCGCAAGTTTGCCACCCAGTTGCGACTGTGGAAGCAACCTCTTGGGAGCATCGCCCCCAACCTCTGGCCACAGCGTGACTAAATCGACTTTGTGTCGGGGAACAAGACGCGCATCCCCCACTCTCCGTCGCTTCAGCTAGGATGCGTTCGATGAAGCAGGCTTTGTGCTGAAACCGCCGCCAACCTCTAGCCTCATCGCCGTGTGACGGAATGAGTTCGGCGGGCCAACTATTGTTTCCAAACTCCCCAACGCGGACCTGATCTGCTACGGGTGCGCGAGTTGCCGCGGGAACGCCGTTTTGCGCTGCCTCCCACGCACCGACCAAGACGCAAGACAACGCGCTACCCGGAACGGCTCCGAGTTCTACGAAGCCCCTCTGACGTCGTCTCCGGACCATCGCACTTGTGTGTATGCGTGTGTGTGTGTGTAACCTGTCCCGGAGAGAGGCGGCCTGTTTAAAATGACTGAACGAACGTTCGCGTCACCTTGTATCGGGAGAGGACCGAGTGTTTAAAAACCGCTGTTGTGCGGTTGCTCAGGTCACTGTCTATCAAGCAGTCATGTTAGACTGATGTACTTTCTCAAACAGTCATGTTAGACTGATATAAATACTGTAAATCAACCCTTATTCCTCGTTCTCGATGAGAAGCAGTCTTTCCCTTCATCAACGTCCTCAGCGTGGATAAGTTGGACGACGGCATGGGCCAGCTACCTTTTAATTCATGCCCGACTCCAATCTTGACAACGGATCACGAGCGATGGGATTGAGCCCCTAATCCTGACAGCGTCCCCCGGGCCCCTGTATATTGAAAGCCATTTGCGACGGGGACAGAATCCGTGCTCTGTTTTCGCGGCGCAGCTCTTCGTCGTGTTCTTCAACGTCTCACGGAAGAAAAAAAAAACAAAAACACAGGAGCGGGTCGTGCTTCACTAAATCTGTTGCAGAATTTTCGTAGGCGTTGTCTAGGCGTGCGCCAGCGGCACAGACTTTTGGCAGCTCGTAGCAACAACGCAAGTTCAGAGCTCGCGCCAGTCTTCTCCGGCGAGCCTATTGGAGACGCATGAGGGACGTGGCACACCAATGACAGCACTTCCGGCTTCAAAAAACGGGACGTCAGGGCCCCACGTATTTCGTTTCTTTCCTGCGTGTTTGCCGGCGTCGAATAAACACAGTCCTTTGACGCCTTCTTGCGGCGGTACGTTTGACAAGAGTCGAACGCCTCGCGATTCCGTGGCGGTTTCTCCTGGTGACAGTGACGAGCGGCAAACATCGTTGACGCTCGCCACTGGGATCGCTGGCACCTTTCACTGACGTTTCGTGCCGTTCGGACGCTCGCTGTTTTCTGGTGTGTCGCACTCGCTTGTTTCTCGCTCGTGTGTGTATAGGGCTGTCGCCACGTTGTGTGTGCCCCGTGTCACCGATTTCCGTTCACTGCGGCAAAAGTTGCGGGTCGCGTCAGCCGATCACAATAGAGAATCAGGGGAACGGGGCTCATAGATTGACACCGCGTTCTGAGTGCGAATTTCTGCGCGCGAAAACAGTGCATCGAAAGCAAACGCACCGATGAAAGTAACGGTGTTTAAGACGACGTCGCATACACCTTTAAACACCTTTATATCGGACTTGGACCGCGATGCTCCGGTAATACACGCCAAGTGTTTATTTATTTATAGATACTGCGATCTGAAATCAGATCATAGCAGGGTGGGTATACATAGAAATATGCAAGCATGTAAACATATACAAAATTCATCACATATGCAGGCATTTTCAGACATTGGGGAAGAATACATAACATACAAGAAAATAACATACAAACAGATAACGCACACGAATTCATAACATTTGCAAGCATTTTTCAAACATTGATAAGGAATTCTGGGTAACAATATCAGAATTAAGATTATTCCACTCTGTTATGGTCCTAGCAAAAAAAAAAAGAATACTTGAAACAGTTATTCCGTGCGTTCATGGGGGTTATTGATAAAGCATGCCTTCGTCTCGTGTTATAACCTGATGAGTAAGTAAAGAACTTGGAAGTGTTAACCTTATAATGGTCGTTTGCAAGTTGAAAGAGGAACTTTAATCGACAGATACGGTTGCGCACAGCCTCCGGGGGTAATCCACTGCGTCTTACGAGCTCACCAACAGACGCACGGCCGTATGAATTAAAAACAAACCTAACTACCTTATGCTGCACACGTTCCAGTTTTTTAATATTGGTTAAAGTGAATGGGTCCCAAATAATTGCGGCATATTCCAACATTCCAGTTCGATTAAAACGAATTGGAAGGCAGACGGGATCTCGTTTGCTTTCGACGTCAGTGTGTCGTCGTGTAGCGCGTTCTCTTCTTTCGTCCTTTTTTCGCGGTGTTTGCGCATCAAGCATGTTTTTTTTCTTTCAAGTCCCTGGATGGGCGCTCCCCAAATACGATGGACATGTCCTCATATCTCCTCCCTGTCCTCATATCCGGCGTTCCGGTAGGGAGTTCTCCCCCGGAGTCCGCATTCCGTGAACGTAACTATAAACTGACTGAAGAATTGAAAATTCATGAAAATTCATAGTCCGTTCTGTAGGAATAGGCCTTTCATGCTTCTAAAGATGAAAAGGAAATGCGCTGAAACAGTTAACTGGCGCCTGAAGAGGTTGCCATAAGTTTAAGCCTGAGGTTTCCCTCTGCGCAACGCCAAAACTGAATGGAATCTTCACGAAAAGCTCGGCGGAACCCCCCTCCCCCCACCACACACACGCACACTTCTCGGAACGCGCAGCCAGATCTCGCTGCTTACTGGTTATAGCCTTCGTGACACTGCATGGAACTAGCGATATACAAAAGTTGAGCGTTTTGAATAGGACTACAAGATGGCGCCCGTGACGTCATGTGATTGCTCCCGCAACCTGAAGATGTCCCCACGCGCTGTGCAAGGCGTGGGTGTGCCCGTAGGAAGGCTCCCCAAGATGGCACACGCGCTCTTCCTCTTCTTTTCTTTCTCTTCTTCTTCGCTCGAGTGTCGCCCCACGTCCGGGGGTCTTCGAGTTAAAACTTGCCGAAGCGTGCGCTCTTGTCATCGAAAGTTTGCGTCGAGTGCCGGCGCGTGCGCGTGCGGTATTCCAGCTGCTTGAATACGAAATGAGCGCGGACTCCTGCTGGGCGCGTGCTCGTTCCGACCGGCGCTGCAGGACGGCACTGTAGAGGGAACGGTTCCGTGCGGGTGGCGTTGTTACCCCGATTTCGTGTGACCGCGCGCGCGTGTGTGTTTGTATTGGGAATTCAGTGCAACGAGTGCGCTGGGAAGTGAGGAGCAGTTGGGGCGTGTTCGGTTCCGCCTTCTTGGTGGGCATGCTGCGTTCCGTCCCTCCTGCGCCCTGTGACATAAATGAGCTATAATTGACCTTTGCGTAGACACGTCTGGAATGTCAAGCAAGTGTCATCGTGAACAGAAACTTTAGGCTGCCAGAGTGGATGCAAAAAACGAAGAAAAAAAAAACACGGAGATTGTCGGTCTCGGTGTTTCCGACGTTTTCAAAGTGGAAAACTACTTCGCTACCGTGTGTGTCTCGTCTTGAACGCGGCATCTTGCCTAACGGAGAGAGCAATGCTGGAACGCCCTCTCCGAGGACTCGCCGTTGCCCTCTCCCACTCTGGCGGCAGCAGGAGAGGGCTCTTGTGGAAGGAGAGGAGAAGGGCAGTCGTCTTCCACGCAGCCGCTGAAGACCTCACCTCCCTCACCTAGCGATCTAGGGAACACGGAGTGTTTATAAACAGCTGTTTGTCGCTGCTAGTGTCTGCTCGTCATCGTGCTCTGTGATCGTGCTCGTTTGCTGTATGCTCGTCTTGCGTGCGCCATTTGGGAGCCACGCTAGACTGTCGAATGTCTCTTGTTTAAAATGTAAATACTGTAAATCAACCCTGTACGCCTAGTTCCTCCCAAGTTCCTCTCTACGACATGCAACCCCTTCAACTGGTGGCAGCGGCGAGATCGTCCGACAACTCTAATAACATACATACATACATACACACACACACATACATACACGGACTACTATCTTCAAATGCAAAAATTTTATTCAGACTAATTTATTTTATTGACTGTCTTTTGTGGTCGGACACAGCCGTAACGAGTTAGCCAGCTGTAGGGCGGAGCCAACGCTAGGGTTACGCTTACAAACTTTCTTCTTTTTTCCTCTACTGAAACAACGCACTCCGCTCCAAATGAACCTGGTTCATTATATGTGTTCTATATTTGTAGGGTTTAATGCTTTAAAAGCGACAGTCTACGTACATAACAGACGACGAAGGACGCTATGGGGATTGGTCTGCTGCAACCGTTTTTTTTTTATTTCGCTCTCATTAGAATATGTTATAGCCTCGGCCGCGAATCAATTAGCTGTGACTTCGTGATCGTCAGCACAGACACCACAGCCACTTACAGCGGTTTGTTCAGATAACTTAATCAGCTGCATCGCAACTCTTGCGAATTCACACGTGGGTACGTGTTTGATGTGCGCGTGCGATTAGTAAATTTTCACACCGAATCTAATGCGAATGCTATAGTGTTCAAATTTAATCGAATCGAACATCGAATATTTAATAGTTTTCGAATTATGCACAGCCTTTCGCCATTAACATAAAACGATGCTCACATCCATATATTGACAATCTTCGCAGGTTTCTGTCATTACGCTAGTTACCTTATGAAGGATAAATGGAGCATTCAGAACAAATAAGCAGTCATAATAGTTCACATACCAAGGCCCATTCGGACTATGAAGTAAACTAAGGCGATGTGTGGGTCAATTTGCATATGTGCGTGCATTCAAGGCTACACCATTAAACTACATTATAAAGGTTTGCCGCTAGAACAAGTGCATCGGCATTCTCTCTTGGATGCTAAGCTGGAGGTAGCATGTCAACAACATTATAATTAAATTACCTAAATATATTGGTTCATTAAACCGTGTGTCTAGCTTTTGCCTACATGGCTAAGAAGAGTGATAACGTCTCAGTGATCCATTAACGCCTTAGCTTCTCTTTATTAGTACGGGCAACCAGAAATAAAAGTGATGGGGACATGCCCCTTCGCTTTACAGAGCGCTACGTAGCGGAGAAGTCAAGAGGACAAAGCCCTGGCCAAATGTTGTGTAGCGGCACCTGGTGGCGGCAGCACTAGACTGCACTACTCAGCACGCTGCTGTCTAGAGGACCGTGCGCAGCAGGCGATGCTACACGCACTTCTCGTCTGTAGACAAAAATGAAATTAAGTGTATCTTTTTAATATACATATGAGAATGCTCTTGCGATGACGCTGCATGAGGACATTACGGAAGCGATAGCAACTTCTTTTGCTGTTTTCTTACACTAGATTGTAAATTCTCTGCTGCGTGCAGGGCAGTAACATTTGGCTCATATCTTCACAGCAGCCTCTACGACAGATTGGCAACGTTTTCTTACTATGTTCAAAAAGTGTTCAGGGCCCCTTTATTAAACACAGCGGTAAGCGTCCCGTGTAGACCAAAATTCGGCGTCCCGCGTCGGCGTCTGGTGTCAGCCGTCGTTTCGACAAAAATATTCTCGACCCACCCGTACCCAGGCCCTCCATATGGCGCAAGGAAGTTACTGAATTGAATTTCTCAAGCTAAAATCCGTAGAAAAATCGTAAAGTACGACTTACACACAACCTACAGGCATGATAGCGTCACCCGCTGTAGTTGCTCAGTGGCTATGGTGTTGGGCTGCTGAGCACGAGGTCGTGGGATCGAATCCCGGCCACGGAGGCCGCATTTCGATGGGGTCGAAATGCGAAAACACCCGTTTTCTTAGATTTAGGTGCACGTTAAAAAAACCCAGGTGGTCGAAATTTCCGGAGTTCCCCACTACGGCGTGACGCCTCATAATCAGAAAGTGGTTTTGGCACGTAAAACCCCATAATTTTTTTTATAGCGTCGGCTTGTTATTTGACTATACGAGAAAACACAATTCTGTTACGCGAAAACTCAAAGAAACCCCTTTTCCAGCGTTTCTACCTTCCATAGAACGGCCACGGCGTCCGCTATTTGTGCGTGCCTGCGCGGGGTATCTCGGGGGCCATGGAGTCGCGCGCCCGGCTCCTTGCAATACCTCCAGATGGCGCTCGCCTCCGGCGCATTGCGGCGCACGTAGGAGGTGCGTTTCTACTAGAAAACTCGCCTTCGTGCATAGCATTCGCGGCCAGTGTTTCCCTGTAAAGGTTACGGTTACATACTGCCGGAAAGCGTGAGAAGCAGTCAGATCTTTGAATGCTATCACATTCCGCTCTTAATGGCGAAGCTTAAGTGTCCTCCAAATTATCATTGATGTACATACGGTGTGTTACTACTGTTGCTGCTGCGCCCGGCGGTGTCAGGACAGAGCCAAGAGGCTAATCGCCTCCTTTTGTCGTGCCTCGCGGGCAATATATTTGTGTGTGACTAACAGATAAACTGATAAAAGAAAGTCAGAAGTGGGCATCGTCTGCGCCATTTGGCAGAGAAAATAAATAGCAGGCTTTTTTTTATCCACTTTGGAACGGTCACGGTTGTTGGTGTCGCTATTGTACTAAGTAATGCTGTAAAGTAGCACATTCAAAGTTAACCCGAAGCGAGAAAATCCCCTGTGCAGCATTCATAGATAATACCACATGGTAGCCCCTGCATAAAGCCACATCTGAGCGAAATTTAAGTGCGAATGTTCGTGGGTTAGCGAAAAAAAGTCGCAGGCCTGCGCAGCCCACGCAGCACAGTCACATCGTAAGCTGGAGGGGCGGGCGGCTCCATGGGAGCTCTATCTGCGGCACCACGCACTACAGGCTCTTCGCGGCGAAGTCTCTTCGCGTCGTTGGCACGAGAACGATCGGAACTGCCTTCTCGGCGTCGACGGCGAGTTGCGGCTGGCCCTGCTCCCTTCACAACTGTCTGCTGAGCCCGGTGTTGCCTGGTTACAGCCGCGCGCGTGGCTGTGCTACTCGCTTCTTCAGCAGCGGTTCGTACTACCTTTAGAGGAGGCGCCATAACGTGTACCGAAGAGTAAACATCCAGACTACGTGGCGCACATGTCACATACCCTGACCAGTGGCACGGTATGTGCTATTGATGATGATAATGATGGTTTGTTGGCTTCTCCTTCGAAGCGGGATGGTGACAAACGGCGTGCTTGAGTTAACCAGGTGAACTGCTATATGCAGCTGCTACATGTCGGGACACCTGAAGGAATATAACGAAACTGCAATGCGCTACGCGGCGCGCAAGTCAAATGGCATGGTACGATGATAATGATGATTCTGCTGATTTAATGGCATTCCCTTTGAAACGGGACGGTGAAAGACAGTCACATAGCTTGCTTGAATTAATCGGGTATGCCGCACATGTTTTTCATTACATTTAGATTTATACGTTTCCACAATATTCTTTTTCTTCCTCAGGCCTTCTTTAACTGCCTTGTACCGCCACATGTCCATCCGCTACATGGCGTTCTACCTGGCGTAATAGTGTGCAACTCCAATGAAACACGTGCCCGCAGTGATGCTACGCGGCGCGCTTGTGACGTCGCGTGTCTCCTCGCGCGCTAGGACGCGTTTATAGGGCATTTTCCTGCTGCATTCAGGCAAGCGCGTCCGTGATCCATTCCTTCTCGCAGTTAATCGAACACGTCTTGCTTCACGCCTCCCTTTTTCTTTTTGTCACGACGAACTTTGCGCAAGAACTGCCGTTATGGGGCTTCCTAAAGTAACTTGTCGACACTTCTTCATTTTTAAAAGCGAGATTCACTCTAGAATATTTGTTTACCGTTGATCGAACGTCGCTAAATGTAGCACTTGTACATAACCTTTTCCCTGAACCCGTGTACCGAAAGCCGTATCTGCCTCTATTTGGTCAGGATGTTCCTTGCCGTGTCCGTAGAATGTGCATTACGCCGGCAGCGAAATTTTTTTTCTGTAAGCTGCACACCTTCGCCCTGCCATTCGAGATGTCGCTTCAGATAAAAGGACTATATGTACCCTGGAATACAAATTGTAGACTTTGCAATCAACCCGAGACAATAGAACATTGTTTTATTCTTTGTCGTGACGCATTTCATTTTTGGCACATTTTACAAAGAACTATCAAGAAAGATCTTCCTGTCACATCTTATGGTATCCGGTTTCTTCCTTTCAAAAAGGCGGCCAGTAATACACCATATGATTTGTTTATGTTATTAGGACTTCATTCATTATGGGGAAGCTGATTGATCGACAGACATGCCGAATCACCTCGTTCGACAAGGTGTACCTTTCGAGAAGAGGCTGCTGAAGCGCGTGGTGTGGTTGCTACCTTTGATCCCGTTCCTGAATGGATTTCGCGTCTGTACGCTTGTGTTTGCTTACCCGAATTTTGAACTTTCATTGGACTGCGTGCCATGTGTGCATTTGTTTCTCATGTATGTTCAAATGTAATGTAACAATGTTAGATTGACACTACTCATAATTCCATGCAACAAAGAAAACAAAAACGCTGGCGTGACTCAGTGGTAGAGTAGCTGATTCCCACGCAGCGGACCCAGGTTTGGTCCCGGCGGGAACTGGTCTTTTTTCTTTTCTCATTCTCGACGATAGCTACTGCGGACACCATCGCCACCCGAAACGGCTGTTCTAATGAGCCTATAACAGCTGACGCTGTAAAAGGCCCGGCTTCCCAAGTTACGTAGCACGCTCCACTACGCAACACCTAGTGTTTCGTTTCTACTACGGCAGCCGACATCGAAATTGACTCCCCCACCCCTCTTTGTTTTATTTTCGATTGCGCGCAGTCGACATGTGAAAAGTGTTCGTATTCGTGATTAGTGTCTGTTCGATTCGAATAACCAGTCGCATAGGACAATACTCGTTGCGTTATTCGAAAGTGTATCATATCTGCTTGCCCCTGCTATTTGACTAGACAGCTTCCCCACAGTAAGAGATACTGTGCGGAGAAACCCGCTTCTGGGGTTGCTTGCGCTTCACAGGCAACAGACTATACATCGAACGGCGAAACGGCGCCTTAAATGGTCACTAAAGAAGTAAAATGATCTGAGCCGTGTTAGTAAATTACCCATCCACAATTTAAAAAAAGGAAGCCACTGTTGGTAAGGAAGCAAAAGGAAGCCACTGGAAGTAAAAAAGGAAGCCACTGTTGGTAAGTCGGAAGCAAGAACTAAAGACAGGTGACGACGACGCCTTGAAATTCCCGCATCACCTAGCCGTGATGTCATAGATTTTGGTGCTCTCTGCTCGGGTATAGTCAAATTTTCACCGGTAGAACTGAATTTACATTCTGAAAGAGCCAAACTGCTTAAAATTAGAAAGGGTCAAGAACTTTTACTGAAGCAAAACGGCCGAAATGCGAAAAAAAAAAAAACTCCGCAATTTGGACGGCACACTGACGTACAAGCCCTGAGGTTACGGCGCGAAATTAAAAAAAAGTATGATAGTTCGACCGTCACTTCATCTCCCAATAATCAACCCATTACCGCAAAACCAATGAAACCAGAGTTCTTCAAGAATTCTTGATCACTCTAAACTGATTAACTGTTTCTGTTTAGTGGCCCTTACCTGGTGCGGTTGCTTAGTGGCATTGGCAGTGCGCTGCTCAGCCTTAGGTCGCGGAATCTAATCTCGGCCGCAGCGAGGGTGTTTCGATGGGCGCGAAATGTAAAAAGCGCCCGTGCATTGGGTGCGCGTTAAAGAACCCCAGGTGGTCGAAATTAATGTGGAGTCGCCCACTACGGCACGCTTCATAAGTCCTGGTTTTGGCGCGTAAATCCCCAGATCTTTAATTTCATTAGTGTCGCTTTAGTGGGGAACGTTACCACGAAAGCGGTCACTTCGATTACAGACAAGCTCATAACATTCAGAGGCGATTCAGCGGTAAACGCGGGAGAAATGCGTCAGAATCACGTCGCACCTCTTTGAGGCCTCGGATCCACGATTTAAACCGCGTTCAGCACGTTACGAAGTGTTGTTCCAAAGCTGACTCGACACATCGTCCTGCCTGTACGGATTCCAATGGCTTGGATGTTGCAAGCGCTTCACACAAGCAGGAAAACATCGGCACGGTCGCTCGAGCGATTCATTGAACTCTGGAAGGCCGCGCACAAAAACAAAGCCGCAGGTTCAACCGAAAACTTTGATAGCCGTCCTGAAAACGTCGGTGACGACAGCAATGTTTCGAAATAATTCCTTGATGAACTACGTGATACATGTCCCTTGTCGTTCTCTTTCTTTCTTTTACTTTTTTTTCGCTCGTGCGCTGACATTTAACTGTTTATTTTGAGATTGTCGCAGATGTGCGATCACGAGCACAGTTCACATCTTGCGTCACTGGTCGATAGTGTTGCCGAAATGCGCGATTATCTGCACTGTGCGATGTTCTAGAGTATTGGCACAACGTCGAAGTGGACCCGTTCCATTAGCAGCTGTGCGCGATATTGCGCAGCGCTGCTTACGTTTTTCCTCCTGTGCAGAATAGCAGGCTAGACCGCAGCCAGGCAGCTGGCGCCGTCGTGGGTATGCCGGGGAACACCCCCCCCCCCCCCCCATCCCCCGCCGCTCCGAACAGCCTGCCTCCGACGTTGCGAGTGTCAACGCGGCGATGCAGGCGATTGTTTCAAGCGGACATAGATAGATAGATAGATAGATAGATAGATAGATAGATAGATAGATAGATAGATAGATAGATAGATAGATAGATAGATAACATTATTGAGGCCCTGAAGGAATCCTCCGCCGCTTAAAGGGACACTAAAGGTTAATATTAAGTCAACGTGGACTGTTGAAATACAATCCCAGAAGCCTCGAAACGCTTGTTCCGTGCGAAGAAGAGACTTATTTTAAGAGAAAATGCGTTCTGAAGCGTCCGCGTACCTCTAGCGCAGTTCAAGTCACACCCGCCCTCCGATCGAGGAGTATTGACGTCATGGTCTCATAGTGACGTTGCGCCGTCGGTAAGTAAAACGGCCCCCGCAGACGGCGCTACGGCTTTTCTGCACAAAACGCAAACGAGCGGCCAGAAACAGAGCCAAGACAGAGCTGACAGTAGCGCGAAAGCGGAACTATGGTGGCTAGTGGAAGGGAAAGCGAACGACGATAAGCTGGTTCTTTATTTTATGACGCCAACTGCGACGCTCGTTGCAATGGATGACCCTGACAACGACACATTAGCTCGCGATGCTGGGCTCGAGTTCAGTGATCTAAGCACTGATGAACGTGACCTGCTGTTGAGGGCTCGCGCTGCCGGCGTCGTTGCGTACTACAACGATGACGGCGTGCTTTGAAAGGCACTTCACGCGACTTCAGTAAGTCGGCGTTGAACTCGTAATCCTCTGGAGGAAAGTGTCTTTGCCAGCGTGCTGTGGCAGAGGTACGGCACTTAACCACTTCGAACGGAGAGGTTCAGTCGTTGGCACAGAGTGACAAGTAACATTGGATTCGCCGCTGCAACTGCCCTTGGCCAAGTTCCGCGGACCGTTCGCGCATCCCACGACATCACATGGACGTGGCATTCTCGCTGCTTGTTCCAAATGCAAGTTTCGCGTGTCAGCAGGACCACCGCAGCGCGACGCGATAAAGAAACAACTGAAACTCCAAAGCGCGCGCGGTGCAAAGTCGAGCGCGCAGAGTCGAGCGAAAACGAAACCTTTTGATCACCCATACTATGCAAGGGTAACGTCAAAATGTTATATTTTTCTTAGAATTGAATAGAAGTAGACAAGTAGCATTTTATTCTGTCTTATAATCTAATGAAGACGCCGAGTAGTACGGTCGTGCCCACACCGGCTCCTGCTTTCTTCGATATTTTCGTTGAGAAATTCATCTCAATCTCTATGATTTCTGCACCAACGGATGCATAAGGAAAAGAGGAACCCACGGATACCAACCTTTCTACGGTGGGTGGCCTTTTCGTTGGTTTTTCGAGCTGCTGCTCTTCCGTGACGCCGCGCTCCCCTCAGTCTGACGGCAAGGCCTAACCAGCGCTCGCCGGGCAGGGTTAGTCCCGCCTCGTCATGGCAGAGGGAATGGTTGTTGTAATGGATGGAGACGATCTTCCGCCGGAAGAATTTGGTGAGGAGCACGGCTGGCGCTCCGCCGCTGTCAAGAAAAACGCCCTGCGCGTCTCTCGTCGCGACAGCACCCGTGAAGCGGCATGTAGCCAGGGGCACCGCGAGCATCTCAATGGCAGCAGAAAGCCCATTAGCCTAAAGCACAAGATCATCAAGTCGTCGCGAATGCCTCAGCTCCCGAAGGAACACTGGAAGATTATCGCCCGCCCCAGGGGTGGTCTGGATGTTCAGAAAACGGGCTCCGCTCGGCTTGGTCGGGCCGTCGCCGCCGCGGCAGGACTCACGTCCGAGCAAGCTAGCCATGACATCGTCTGCCCCAACGCAACACAAAATATTATCGTCCTCAGCACCGCGTCTCGCGATAACGCAGATGCTTATCTAAAAATGAATTGCATCACCCTGGGCATCAAACAGTACGAACCCAGCACTTACGAAGCCGCGCCGCACGCCACGTGTAAGGGCGTCATACGTCAAATTGATGTGTCGGAGAGCCAGGCCGACCTGGACAGAAGCATTCTCAACGAGAGAAATCCGTTAGCCCTGGGAGCCAAGCGAATCAAGAATAGCGAAACGGTAGTCATCGTTTTCGACGGCTACAAGGTCCCCAACTTCGTATTCTACGGCTCGGCGCTAGTCAAGTGCTCCTTGTACCTCAGGCAGCACGACTGCTGCTATGCCTGTGGTAGACTAGGCCACAGAGCCGACGTCTGCCCAGCGCCGGAGGACAAGCTATGCAGAAAATGTGGGGCCAACAACCCCGACGACAACCACACCTGCTCGCCTACTTGCAGCCTCTGCGGGGGCCCGCACGCCACAGCGGACAAGATTTGCAAGCAAAGATTCCAACTCCCGTACATCGTTCGACGGAGGAGAAGGGAAAGAAATGCGGAATCCAGGAAGCGAGACCCGTCACCAGCGCAGATGAGCGCCGACAGCGAACCGGCTAGACCTTCGAGCAGGCGCTCCCGCTCGAGAAGCCGCTCGAGGTCCAGGAGCTGTTCCCGGTCTAGGTCCAGGAGCCGTTCCAGGTCCAGGTCCCGGGGCCGCTCCAGATCGGGAAGCCACTCCCGGGGCCCACAGAACAGGGTCCGGTTCGAGGAGCCAGCCGGTGCTGGGAAACAAGGCGCCACTTGGGCAGACAGGGTGCGGAGTGGAGGGAGAACTGCCGTAAAGGTAACTGGGGGTGCGGCGCCAGAGCATGGTTCGTCTGAAATAGCTCAGCTTAGGAAAGAAAATGCCGAGATGCGCAGCATAATCGAGTTAATGCGAGCCGAAATAGCAGAGCTCAGAAAGGCTAATCAACCTCACCACGTCCCAGTCCCTAGTTCAACCCCCTCAGGAATCCCTTCGGCGACCCCCTCTCCCCAACCCCCTCGGGGACCTCACGCCGTTCCAGTCCCTTGTTCATCCCCCTCGGGGACCCCCTCTCCCCAAACCGCAGACGTTCCCATGGTCGTGGATGCGAGCCACTCGGGCAACCCAGCCAAAAGAAAGGCCGTTCCCAGCATGCCCGAAAATGTATCGGCTAAAGCCAAGTCCGAAGTCAGAGAAATGTTGAATTCAATCTGCTACGAGATCAAGAAGATTACCGAACGACTATCTGCAGTGGATCAGCGACTCTTGGTCGTGGATCAGAAGTTAGACGCGCAAAATGTCAAAATTCAATGCTTAGAAAACAGAATGCCAGAGATAGAGTCCAAGGTGCAGGAAATGGACATCAGGACGTCAAACCACGTACGTCCCGTTTACTTCACGGATGGCGCGTTGGTACCTACGCCGCCACCACTGCACATTCCCGGACCGATTAATAGAACCACCTCCCTCGAGACCCTAGTAGCAACGCCGGAAGGCGCTCTATACAGCAAGGATGGCGCCACACACCCAATTTAGGATTTGGCAGTGGAACTGCAGGGGACTCCGCCATAAAAGATGCACCCTGCAGCAGTTTATTCGCACTCACAAAGAAAAGCCACATGTTATATTATTGCAAGAAACGATGACTGATCAGGTTTCACTCCCGGGATACAAAGCTCTTGCTCTCCGTGGGGATGACAGAGGAATCTGCACATTAGTCAGCAGCAAGTTCACTTTCGTCGCACACGATCTAGGGGTCCGGCCTAGCAAGACTGAGACCTCCCTAGTAGAAGTCATCCTAAGCCAATCCAATATCTCTAGCATTTTTATACTTAACGTATATAGCAGCCCGAGCGATCACAGACAACGTTTCAAAACCATCATCACTAGGGCAACGAAACTCGCCGGAAACTCTCCCCTGGTTGTGGCCGGCGATTTTAACGCCCCCTTTCACGCGTGGAACTACACGCACGACACGGTCAAGGGTAGAAGCCTGTGGCAGGAGACGGGAGATGCGGGACTCTCTCTATTGACGGACCCAGCCTTTCCCACCAGACGGGGCACCTCCTCGACCAGGGACTCTGTCCCGGATCTCGCCTTTGTTAAAAACACTGGCTCAGCCATGTGGTCGAATCTGCTCATAGACCTCGGTAGTGATCACTACATCACGGTCACCAGCTTACAAGTGGAGCAGAAAAGAAAGAAGGCGTTCTCGGTGCCTGACTGGGACAAATTCCGTGAGGTTCGCAAGGCCCGCGCCGCCCGTGGAGAAAAGCCGGAGAGTCTCGTCCAGTGGTGCGCACTAATTCTGCAAGATGTCTGCTCCACCACCAAAACCATAGAGACGGATCTACAGACAGACAAAATGGATAGCAGGCTAGCACACCTTCTCGAGGCTAAGCAATCACTTCTCGAGAGGTGGAAAAGCCAACGCTTGAATCGCAAGCTCAGAAAAAAGATAGCCGAGATCAACAAGCAGATCGACGAGCACTGCCAAGCCCTGTCTAGGCAGCAATGGGACGACATTTGCAATTCAATCGACGGGCAGATGCGCACGGGAGGGAAGTGGAATCTTCTCAAACACTTTGTCGACGACTCCGGCACCAAGTCAAACCAGAGAAGTGTCCTCGCTAAAGCGCTCCACGAAGCCAAGAAGTCGTCTTCGGAAAAGGACATGCTGGAGATGTTGGCTAAGAAGTACCTGCCGCTCAAAACTGTGGCCGATGAGGCGGCATACCCAGTATACAAAGGGAAGCCGAACTCCGCGCTGGACGAGCCTTTCAAAATCAGTGAAATCCGCCGCGCCCTACACGACCTCAATGGTAGGTCAGCACCCGGCCCGGATCACATTAACAACAAGGCTCTCAGAAACCTAGAGGACGCATCGATCGAGTTTCTTACAGATGAGATAAATCGGATTTGGGAGCAGGGAATTGTACCTGAAGAATGGAAGTTGGCGAAGGTCATACTAATCCCAAAGCCCGGTAAACCGCCGAGCCTGGACAACCTCCGCCCAATCTCACTGACGTCATGCGTAGGGAAGGTGGCCGAGCACGCCATCCATAACAGAATTGCCGAGTATATCGAGACCAACGACCTTTTCCCTCACAACATGATAGGTTTCAGGCCAGGCCTCTCCACCCAGGACGCCATGAAGCTTATCAAGATACAAATCCTGGAACGCTGCACTCGGGACACGAGAGCCATCCTTGGTTTGGACCTGGAGAAGGCCTTTGATAACATCCGTCACGAGTTCGTCCTCGACGCCATCTCCAAGCTCAACCTGGGCTCGTCCTTCCATGCCTTCGTCAGGTCTTTCTTGAGCAAACGATGCGCCATCCTCAAGGCTGGAGATTTGGAATCAGAGAAAATGGAGCTGAGCAGAAGAGGCACCCCCCAGGGGTCAGTCATCTCACCGCTCCTCTTCAACATCGCAATGGTCGACCTCTCAAGGTATCTAGGCAAGGTCCAGGGCATCGGTCACACGATCTACGCGGACGACATCACTGTCTGGTGCGTGGGTGGCAGTGACGGACAAGTCGAAGCCGCTCTCCAGGAAGCTGTCGACACTACAGAGCGCTTTCTAACCGACACGGGACTCCGGTGCTCCCCAAAGAAATCGGAGCTCCTTCTCTACAGCCCAAGTAGAAAGGGCCGCAAGCCACAAAACTGGAAACCCCCCACTGAAATTGACATCAATCTCTACACCAATTGCGGAGATCCCATTCCCAAAGTCGCGTCCATTCGAATCTTGGGAATGACACTCGAAGGGGCGGGCACGAATAGCATCACCATTCACAAGCTAGCAAAAAAGACGGATAGCGTCATCGGTCTAATCAGGCGGGTAGCTAACAGAAGGAGAGGCCTGAGCGAAGAGAATCTGTTAAGGCTAGTCCACGCTTTCTTGTTGTGCCATTTTACGTAGGTAGCGGCCATGCACGTCTGGAAGAGGGCCGAGCGAGACAAGCTAAATGCCATGATAAGGAGGGGGATCAAGAGCGCGCTCGGACTACCAAACTACACACGCACCGACCGACTCCTGCAGTTGGGTATTCATAATACCCTGGAAGAGATTGCAGAAGCACAAGAAAGGGCGCAGATTCTTAGGCTCTCCGGCACCAGGGCGGGCAGACGACTCCTGAGATGGGCGTCCCCCCGGCCACTGTCGAAGACGCCTACCAGGGCCTTCCGAAAGAGCAGAAAGATAACATCATCATATCGCCCGCCCCGCGCAATATGCATCCCCAGCGCAACGTAGAAAGAAGGAAGGCCAGAGCGGTGGCGCTCCTACGCCGCGCAACAGAACTCCCTGGCGGCAGCTGCTTCGTTGACGCGGCCCAGTATGGCAACAGCAACAATTCCACGGTAGTGTCAATCAACCACAGGGGTTCAACCATTAACGCCGCTTCGGTACGAAGCACGTCGTCGCGTGCGGCCGAACAAGTGGCCATTGCCCTGGCCCTCCTGGACGACGGACATGCCAATATCTTTAGCGACTCCAGGGCAGCCATTCGCGCCTTCAGCGTTGGCGCCGTGTGTAAGGAAGCCTGTCGCATCCTCGACGGCAAAAGCATCGCCACCCACACTCTCACGTGGTTCCCCGCTCACATGAGATCCATCATGGGAGGCCCCACAAACCTCAACGAGCTGGCCCACTCCAAGGCGCGAGGTCTCGCTTTCCGCGACCATGGAGAACTCCGACGCCGGCCCGCCGTGGTGGAGAACAGAGATCAACCGACCACATACAACGAAATTGCGCAGCACTTCTATCTCGGCAGGAGAGACTTTCCCCTTCCACACAAGAAGTTAAATAGAGCGCAGGCATTGACCCTCAGATTACTGCAAACAGGCTCATATCCCAACCCGGCTTTATTCCACAAAATTTATCCCGACACCTATGCCACTAGTTCTTGCAGGCACTGCAATGACATCGCTAGCCTAGACCATATGCTCTGGCGTTGCCCCTCGTTACGAGGCACAGAACAAAGCAATGAGGACAAGTGGTTCTCCGCTATCAAGAGCCTCGATGCCGGGGCACAACTATGGGCTGTCCAGAGGGCCCACGATGCGGCGGTCGGGCAAGGCCTGACTGTCCCAACGTGGGAGCGGCCCGCAGCGCGCTGAGTCGTGTACCTCAGGACCTTATTAAAGTTTTGCATCCATCCATCCATTATAATCTAATGAAATGATCCTTTTAATTCGAGTAGTTGAGTACTGGTGACATAAATTATGATGAGAAGTGCTTTCGTCATCGGGCTAGTACCGGAATGTCGCTGGGGGGTCTCAAATCGTGTCATGCATTTACCTCAATTTCTCGGTTACTAAAGCTCTGTTTGCGATTATATTGACGCCTTAGACGTTCTAGAGCATTGCTTTATCGCTTGAACTGGACTTTCTGGTAACCTTTAGTGTCCCTTTAATAGGGGGAGGATCGCCGGTCGCTTCCCACGTAGGGACCGCCGCGTCGTGGTCCTTCTGGACAGCCTTGAGTTGATGTAGTAGGACCGGGGTCTTGATCATAGAGTAAAGTTCATCTTCAGAAACGTCTAGACGTTCTCCCTGTAAAGAGGGGCACCTCCAGAGCACGTGCTTAAAGTTTAGAACATAAATAATAGTGCTTCTGTCTGTACCTACAAAGTACAACAAACTGTTCTCAAGAGACAGACGAACCGTCGTGGTCGGCGCATTCCCTAGCACGTGACTTAATGTCCTTGTAAAATGAAGACAGGAACACGCAGCAGCTGGCGCAATGCCATTTAGCAAAAGAAAAAGACAGGAAAAAGAAGCATACAAATCAATACGTGCCGTCAGCTATTGGCCGAAAGTCGACATATAAGGCCGTACTGCTGCGGTGCGGTCTCACGGCCAAAATGACATGTACAGGACAATACAAAAAAAAAAGGCAGGCAACGGATGGCAAAGACACTGGGCTACAGTTCTGGTCTACAACCGTGCCACCAGACCCGTATCTCGGAACTACGGCACACTGTTAGAAATTTACCAACTATATTAGGTTAACCGGACTCATCATCATGCGATATAGCTGCGTCAACTTTGTGAAGAAACGCATAGCTGATTTGAGGCGTTGTACCAGTATGTACGCATAACGCTCTGATCTCCCGGCTTTCATGCCAAATCTCAGTGTTATCGATGGCCCTAAAACAGTCGAGTGAATTCTTGCTAATACAGGGCGTACTGTAAAGTTCTAGTTTTTATTGCGACAACAATTACATGGCCACTCCGGGCTCATTTCTGTCGTCGCCGTCGGCGTAGTGTTCCATATGAAGTCCAAGTGCGATAACACCGTGGCCGTGCGCCGTATGCTGTAGGTGCGAGTGAAAGCGTGCTAGCATGAGCCGCGGATGGTGGCTTCACCTCGCGCGCGCAAGGAAGGAAGGCGAGGAGGAAGCACGCCGTCTTCGACCGCGCGCAGGGCACCGGGGTCGATAACCGGTCGGTTACCGTCCGACACCGGCGGGCGCTGCGTACGACGCTGCTGAGTGCGGTGGCGCGAGCACTATCTTGAAAATGATCTGCGAGGAGTACAGAGTTTGTGTGCGTTGTGTTCTCGTCGCTTCGTTCGCCTTGAAGCGAGAGGCAGCACGAAGGTCAATTCGCTCGCTGCTGCTGCCGCTCTTCCTCACGCTAGTGTTGCTAGCGTTTTGACAGCGAGTGTCCGCGCTCATCTAGTGAGGTGTGTTTGCGCTTGCCTGTGCGCGCGTGACACCATGCTTATTAATTTACTTAGTAAACGAATGTTTGAGAGTTTATACGGCCGATAAAACTACTATCCTTTCTTCGTCTAGCTGTCTACTGATTTGCTATCGCAATCGATGCTTCGCGTTTCGGGTGAAACTGCGACTTTTTCTTTCTTCTTTTTCTTTTATTTGTTTATTAATAATATTTTCTTTATTCTTGCGGTACTGGGATTGCGGTTGTGTGCGCAGTAGCCCAATATAGTTGATTGCTCTTTTCAGTGGCGTGCCAGAGAACAGCGGGTATCTTTGAAAAGCTATTTCGAAAGTCGTAATTTGTCGATTGATTTGTTTTTCATTCACTGCGATTTCTGCAAAGAGCACGAATGTTGTCGCTGTTTGTACACCTGGAGTCCACTTCCGGCTTGAACACAAGCGCAAACGAAGACCCGCGCCTGTGCTTTTTTGCTAGTCCGGAAGGGGGCGTTGTTTGTTTTTCCACACCGCTGTGGTATTTCTGCGGCTTCCTTTTTCTACTGGTTTCAGTGCTGAAGCCACGTGGGTCTTCGGCTTGCTTAAGAAAAAAAAAAGTGCGCGAAAAGCAAACGACGCTGTCTCTTGCAGAAGTCGATATGCTGTCTGCTACCTTGTACCTGCTTTAAGAAATTCTTCCCCCCCCCCCCCTCTCTCTACTTCTTGATGGTTTAACTTTGAGCATGTATCACCACAGAAACACTTTCGTGCCTTTTGGAGGCTATACTTCGTATCGCAAACTCGGTACAGCGTAGGGAGGGCTGCGGGTCACGGCAGCCAA